>NC_090335.1:42418015-43018015 GCF_035084215.1 Heptranchias perlo
AAGCAAGTCATAGAGGCAATTTGCTAGAGCAAGCTATTTCATCACCTTCCACATGGATAACTGGTACCAGCATAACAGGCACTGCAATTTTATTGAGTGGCAGGCCAAGGAGTCATTGATAGCACCCATGTGGCTATATATGCTATCTTGATCAATCTCATCATTTATGTCAACAGGAAAGGATCCATTTTCTCACTGTCTAGCTTGTTTGTGACTGACACTGAATCATGCAAACGAATGCTTGCTTTACTAACAGCTGCCATTTTGCCTTCATCTTAAGGAATTCCATTATGCTCGGTCAGTGATCGAGAAATGGATGATGACACCAGTGTGCTTTCCCAGGACGTTAGCAGAGCACCAGTATAATGAAGTCCATTCTTCCACCAGAGTCATTAAAGAGCAAACTATTAGAATGCCGAAGCTACACTTCAGATACTAGGATTGGCCTATGGGTGCTTTGCGATGTAGTCCAGCTAGGATCTAAAGTTTTGTTGTGGTGTGCCACATATTGCACAACTTTAGCTTACAAAGCGACCTCCTCATGGAAGCCATGGGGGAGGGAGACATCCAAGGACAGCAGGGGAATCAGGCGAATGAACAGTAACAGCATGAAGACAATGCAAAGGACAACCCATTGCCAGGTTCTTCCATTGCGTTAAGGGTTATGTGTACATCTTTCCCCCCCATCCCAACCTGCTTTCACCTACAGACATGTCTGTGTGCAGATCAAATCATATGACTCGCATTCATGCCACCACAAAGCCACTTCCAAACCTTGACAAATACAGTGTCTGCATAAATGTCAATTTTAGTTCAAGCATAATTTTATTGAAATCCTATAATATGTGTGCCTAGTAATTCCTCTGTGGTTCTCCTTGGTACAAGTACATGATATGTGACCTCCGAAACCTAGCCTTGTGCTTCTCCCAGATGCTATTTGAGTGGCAGGAGCATGTGAGGTGGCTAGCTGCTGCGTCCTTCTAGGAGACCCTTAGGACACAAGTGGCCCTTGTCTTACGACAGGTAAATCTTGAGATGGACTTGCTGCAGGCTGTAGCTCGTGTGCTGCTGCAAAGGCAGCCTGGCATGACCTTTTTGTCATGTGTAGGCATCTAAAGGACTGGCAGAAGGCAAGCATGTGCTGCCCTCCTACTCCCTCTTGTCCCAGTTGCTTCTGCTTTCTCTTGTCTCTTGGCTGCTCGCCCTTGTCCTCCAGCCCCAAAGGTAGCCCTACCAGACCACCCATAACTGCAATAAAACGGTTTTGAAAGTGAGAAAATAGGCCAAAGAATGCCCAAAAGTTAACCAGCAGCCTAAAAGAACAAACCAGCAACTAATCTGTATGTAATGGATGAGCCCTTTAAATAGTGCTGCTGAAGGGTCTTTGCTGCCTGTTAGGGCCACAAGTTGCTGAACAAGTTTATCACGTGGTGCGTCTGGTGCTAGGGCAGACTAATTTTATAAAAAAGGTCCTACAGCAAGCTTATGACCCTTATTTAAATATTTTAATTACCATTGAATGGATACTTCCAGTGCACGCCCTGGATGCCTACAGAGGAGCCCAATCCAATATGGTGAACATCACAATTCCAGCGTGAGACAGACACACGCTGCCTGCCATTTAGGATGCATAGACACCTATTTTATTTCAGTAAAATGAGCCAATGAATTTCTAGGCCAAGTTCTTCCTTCTACACAGAAGTTTCCACTCCTACCAATATTGTGCTGCCTACAAAGGCCCAAATCTGAACCTGGATCCGTGAATAATTATACCGTGAGAATTTGATTGCTTTACTATTTTAGCATTCCGGCAGGATTAGCGTAATTTCTTAACCATTTAGAACTGATTTACATCAGGAGATTAAAATTGGACTAATTTACCTTCCAATAGGTGGCAGCAAATTCCCCGATTTACTTTAATAGCCAAAATCATTACTCACCCAAGATTATGGCCCGGAGTTTGCTGTAAAAGTAACGGCGAGGCTAACAGCACTCAACGTTATTCATGTGCAAAGCGGACAGTAACTTCCGGCGACCACACGTGCACAGTTA
The DNA here is from genome assembly GCF_035084215.1 of Heptranchias perlo. NCBI lineage: Eukaryota > Metazoa > Chordata > Chondrichthyes > Hexanchiformes > Hexanchidae > Heptranchias > Heptranchias perlo. Next base: position 42,420,068 of record NC_090335.1, read on the forward strand.
AATGCGGAAATCCAGAGATTACTGGCCGAGATGCGATGCTCCTTCAAAAGCTGCACAAAAATGGCTGTCTGGCTCTCATGAAGTTCTTACTTATCTGATGGATACGGACTAATCTCGCCAAAAAATGTTAAGTCAAATCATTTCAAGTCTAAGTACCCTTTTTACGGCAATGTAAATCTTAATTACTGCCAAACAACCGCTCTGGCACTGATTTTACTTATTGTTGGAGATTTTTTTAAAAACGTAAATTTTTTTAACCTTTTTCTTTCTGTCTCTTATCTCTGTCTCAATTCAATCATTCTTACCGTCTCTTTCTGAACCTGATTTGACATTGAATTCACTATTCGAACTTACACTTCCTGGTTCTGACTCTGCGCTGTCATTAACTATGCTTCAGTCTGATTGATTAAGTTGTTTGCCCTGTTCACACAGGTCCCAGATGCCCTGTAAAGGGCACGTGCTTTTTGGGTCTTGAATTTCCAGGAACTTGCCATGCAAAAGTTCATAGAAAGTCTACGGGCAAGTGCCAGTCTAACGAATGGCTGGCGCGTTTGTTCGCCACTCGCAGCAAAATCCAGCCCATTTTCATTGCATCAAATAATTCTCAAAACAATGCAACTTTTAAAGGCTAGAGGGAAACTTCAGTACAAATAATTTTCCAACACTTTACATCTTAGGTTAGTTTCTTTCTTAAATTTAGAATTCATGTACTTGGGCTTTCAAAATCAGTATTGCAGTAAATAGATTAGTGTAATCAACTTGCTTGTTTGCTTCATTTTTCCCATCTATTTTCTCTCCGTTAAAATCTTATTTAATGGCAGTGTGTCACCCAGGCTTTCTGGTTTTAATGATACTGTGACATTGCTGCTCACAGAACAGTCAGTCATGTTAAAGAAAGATGGTCGCCCTAGTAAAGTGGCTAGCATGTGATCCCCTCCCCCCAAAATCATGCATATTCAAATTTATTTTAAAAAACTAACATTATGTAAAAGTCACAAACTCCAAAAAAGTGGGTTGCCATTATTTACAAACTTTCCTCTGACGGCCAAAATGAAGGCTCAATACCTGTGTTTGCAGACCCGAGTACTTCATGAATTGAATGAAATCTTTTGAAGTACGAGTGGATCTCCCATGGTGATACTCACGGTAAATAGCAGGATGTGATGTCTGTTTCAACTGTCTGTGTTGTCTTTGTGTTGCTGGTTATGTCTACTTCTGTTGGGTTTTGTTTGTGTCTCTGTGAGTTTTGTGATTCTATCTCTCTCATATTGTTTTGTCTCTGCCTGTTGTCCTTTTTCATTTTGATTGTTGTCCTGTACCCTCCCATCTTTGCTCTGTCATCTTCCATCATGCCATGTACTTTTATCTCCCTTCTCTGTAGTGCCTCGCCACTGACACACACTACCCATGCACTATGTTGCCTTACTCCATCCTGTCATGTCACCTGCCCCTCTTTGCTGCTTCAGCTCCTCCTTCCCCAATTTGCGTCTTCCCATCAGCGCTCCCTTGCCCAACTTCACCCGATAGCTTGCATTGTCTGTTTCTCCTCGTGCTCTCCCCTTCTGATCCTATCCCCTTCCGTGAGTTCCTTGCTGCTTTCAAATCTTCATCTCCCTTAACACTGTTCACGCTACCCCCCTCGCTGTCTACTTCCCCCTTTTGTCTTCTATGATGAGCCTGTCATCTGCTGCCCAGCTTGCCACCCTGCCCCTTTGTGTCTTCACCCTCTTTCCTTCCCTCTACCATCCCCCATGCTCGTTACTTTCCCTCCAAAACCTACGTTCCCTCCATCTGCTGCACCACCTCACTCAAAACCTTTTTTCACATTGACCTCTGTTTCAGCATGCTTGCGTCAAAACCTTTCAACAAAGTAGCCCCTGGGCTACCCAAATCCTTTTGCCAGAGTTCCCCTAACCCTGCCTGCCCAGGACTGCTAAAGCAGTCAGTTCCACCTGCTGGCTGCTCTTTGCCAATTTTATAGCATTGAGCTACAAAACCAGCTCTTTAATTTTTAAAGCATTGAGGCATTTGCATACAATGTACAGCACAGAAACAGGCCATTCGGCCCAACATGTCCATGCCGGTGTTTATGCTTCACACGAGCATTCTCCCTTCCTCCTTCCCTACTTCATCTAACCCTATCAGCATATCTTTCTATGCCTTTCTTATGTGTTTATCTAGCTTCCCCTTAAATGCATCTATGCTAGTCGCCTCAACTGCTCTTTGTGGTAGCGAGTTCCACATTCTAACCACTCTCTGGGTAAAGAAGTTTCTCCTGAATTCCCTATTGGATTTATTAGTGTCTATCTTATATTTACGGCCCCTAATTCTGGTCTCCCTCGCAAGTGGAAACATCTTCTCTACGTCTACCCTATCAAACCCTTTCATAATCTTAAAGACCTCTATCAAGTCATCCCTCAGTCTTTTTTATAGAGAAATGAGCCCCAGCCGGCTCAATCTTTCTTGATAGGTATAACCTCTCAGTTCTGCTTTCATCCGAGTAAATCTTTTTTGCACCTTCTCCAGTGCCTCTGTAACCTTTTTATAATATGGAAACCAGAACTGTTCACAGCACTCCAAGTGTGGTCTAACCAAGGTTCTGTACAAGTTTAACATAACTTCCCTGTTTCTCAATTTATAACATAGTCAGTAAATAAGCACTAGAACTGCCTACAATTTTGCAGCTCTGTGCCTGAGGTGGTGGGGCAGCAGTAACCAATGAGGGAAGCCTGCGCCGGGCAGGACTGGGAGCTCAAAGGGTGGAGTAAACACACAGCAAAAAGATATTTGCCCCGATTTTAACTCAGGAGGGATTCGGATAGGTGGTGGCCGTGAGGTCCGGGAAATTTTAAATCCCGGGCCTTATTAGCATGCCCCAACAGTTTTCCGCCCGAAATTGGCAGCTGGCCAGGAATGGTCCCCTGGACTCAGGTAAAGTCGCAGGGAGGGGGTTTTGAGAGGGTCTTGCAAAGGGGGTGGGGGTGGGGGTCCGGGACAGGGGAGGCCTAAATCTTCCTTCTGGGTCCCAGAGGAAGCACTCCTGCTTCTCCTAGCCCCCATAAGTTAAAAAAAGTAGGGCCTCTTCCAGTCCCTACACCTCTTCCCGCTAGGTGGACTGTTTCCACCAAGCAGGCAGAGATAAAATCGTTAATAATGATACAATCACAAGGTGTTAAGGCTTTTGAAAGGAGGCAGTTTGATCTGCAAATAAACACAGATCAAGTGAATAAAAAGCCGGGCTGAAGCCTGTAGTAATTATGCATATGCTGCAATAAATAGTCAAAAAGGGCTTGCTAGAATCGAGAGGATACAAAAAGTAGGAAAAGAGTTGAGGTTATGAATTCTTAAAGGTATTTGCATTATAACATATCCTCCAAAATTAATATGCTCACTGCTCTTTGCAGGTCAGGGTGCTCCTGGGCACAGAAGGACTCCTCACAGGGATCTGCACATAGCAGTCGGCAACCAGAAAAAGAAGCAAGTCCATGCACGAGACGGCAGAGTTGGAGGAGGGTTGTAATGCTGGAGGAGGTTATACAGATAGGGAGGGGCGAGGCCATGGAGGGATTTGAACACAAGGATGAGAATTTTAGAATTGAGATTTTGGTGGAATGGAAGCCAACATAGGTCAGCAAGCACAGGGGTAATGGATGAACGGAACTTGGTGTTAGTTAGGATACGGGCAGCAAAGTTTTGGATGAGCTCAAGTTTATAGAGGGTGGAAACTGGAAGGCCAGCCAGAAGAGCACTGGTATAGTCAAGTTTGGAGGAAACAAAAGCATTGATGAATGATTTAAGCAGCAGATGGGCTGAGGGAGGGGCGGAAATGGGCAATAGTATGGAGGTGGAAGTTGTCGGTCATTGTGATGGAGAGAATATAGGGTTGGTAGCTCAGTTCGGGGTCAAACGGAATGCTGAGATTGCTAATGGTCTGGTTCAACCTGCGATGGTGGGCAGGGAGGGGGATGGAATCGGTAGCGAGGGAATGTTGTGCAAGGTGAGAGTCAAAGATGATGGCTTCTGTTTTCCCAATGTTGAACTGGAGGTTCATCCAACTAAAACAAATAAATTACATTATCACTGAATATAAAAGGGATAGCTATTTAGACAAATTTAAACAATCATAGCACAATTCATTGTCAATCTGTTCCACCTTAACAATGGGCTGATTTAGCGACTGTAAATACATTTGGATATATTTTCCATATAACAAACGCTAGGGGGCAATATGGCACTTTTTCTATCCAAACACTTTTCAAGAAACATTACCCATAGATATCGCCATGACTACCCCGTTCTCAAGTTAAAAGGCACAGTGTAATGAGAGGATTCAGAATCAAGCCTGTTCTACAAATGCTGCCCTTTGCTTTACCTACCAACACTATTCGCTCTCTACAGGAAAGTGGCTTCCACTCTGTACCTTCCCCAATTGCATAGCTAGGATCTGGAAAATAACATGTAGAAAATCACAGGCTTGAATCTGATTCCTCTCGTTACACTGGGCCACCAAAGTACTGCCGATTGTGCCACTCCAATTGGGTTGAAAGGTATGACTAACTCTCCTTCCCCCACCCCCCTCAGAATTGTTGTTGCAATGTGTAGAACGAGTAGTAAGATTACAAGTTCAAGCCCCACTTCAGGACTTGCGCACTAAATTAACATGCCAGTACTGTACTGAGGGAGTGCTGTGTTGTTGGAGGTGCTATTCTTTTGATGAAATATTAAACTGAGATCCCAACTGGCTGACCCAGTAGTTCAGGTGGATGTTAAAAAGCCTTTTGGAACTAACTGAAGAAAAGCAGGGAAGTGTTCTGGCAAACATTCTTCCCTCAACCAAAAAACAGTCATCCATCTTATTGTTTTTTGTGGGATCTTCCTGTGGCCGAAGTGGCTGCCATGTTTGCCTATATAACAACAGTGAATACTCTAAGAAGTAATTAACTGTATGTGAAGTGCTTTGAGATGATTCTGAGAGATGTCTTTTTTTAATTCAACGTCTTTAATCCTTGACCTTTGCATTTTCACACATCCACAATTACCCAAATCAAGAGTTTCTGATCTTGGCTGATTCCTCCCCTAACCTGTGAAAGAGCGTGGAGTATTAGAGATTTTAAAAGGGGACGGTAAACATGTTAAAAATGGAATGAAGTTAATGAAAATAACAAATATAATATGACCTTGATTATCCATGCTCTCATTATCCACATATTGTATCTGATTATCTATGAAAATGTTTAGAGCTGTCAGGAATAGGTGAGAAAGCCAACAAAAGTGAAGACCAGTGGGATTCAGGACTGGGTCAGGGGTCCAAAAGGCATCACATCTAGGTCAGGAAAGATGTTGGTCTAGGCTGAGACACTAAAGGGAATTGGGTCGGGAGACTACTGGGAATCAGCATTTGGTAAGTTAAAACATAGAAACATAGAAAATAGGAGCAAGAGTAGGCCATTCAGCCCTTCGGGCCTGCTCCGCCATTCAAAATGATCATGGCTGATCGTCTAACTCAGTAACCTGTTCCCGCTTTTTCCCCATATCCCTTGATCCCTTTAGCATTAAGAAATATATCTATCTCCTTCTTGAATACATCTAATGACTTGGCCTCCACTGCCTTGTGTAGTAGAGAATTCCACAGGTTCACCACCCTCTGAGAGAAGACATTTCTCCTCATCTCGGTTCTAAATGGCATACCCCGTATCCTGAGACTGTGGCCCCTGGTTCTGGACTCCCCAGCCATCGGGAACATCCTCCCTGCACCTAGTCTGTCTAATCCTGTTAGAATTTTATATGTTTCGATGAGATCACCACCCATTCTTCTAAACTCTAGTGAATATAGGCCTAGTCGACCCAATCTCTCCTTAGACGTCAGTCCTGCCATCCCAGGAATCAGTCTGGTAAACCTTCATTGCACTCCCTCCATGGCAAGGACATCCTTCCTCAGATAAGGAGATCAAAACTGCACACAATACTCCAGATGTGGTCTCACCAAGGCCCTGTATAACTGCAGTAGGACATCCCTGCTCCTGTACTCAAATCCCCTTGCAATGAAGGCCAACAGATCATTCGCCTTCCTAACTGCTTGCTGCACCTGAATGCTCGCTTTCAGCGACTGGTGTACAAGGACACCCAGGTCTCATTGCACCTCCCCTTTTCCCAATCTATCACCATTCAGATAATAATCTGCCTTTCTGTTTTTACAACCAAAGTGGATAACCTCACATTTATCCACGTTATACTGCATCTGTCATGTTCTTGCCCACTCACCCAACTTGTCTAAATCACATTGGAGCCTCTTTGCATCCTCCTCACAGCTCACATTCCACCCCAGCTTTGTGTCATCTGCAACCCTGGAAATGTTACATTTAGCTCCCTCATCCAAATCATTGATATATATTGTGAATAGCTGGGGCCCAAGCACTGATCCCTGCGGTACCGCTCTAGTCACTGCCTGCCACCCGGAAAAAGACCCGTTTATTCCTACTCTCTGTTTTCTGTCTGTCAACCAATTCTCAATCCATGCCAGTATATTCCCCCCAATCCCATGTGCTTTAATTTTGCATACTAACCTCTTGTGTGGGACCTTATCAAAAGCCTTCTGAAAATCCAAATACACCACATCCACTGGTTCTCCCCTGTCTATTCTACTAGTTACATCCTCAAAAAACTCCAGTAGATTTGTTAAGCATGATTTCCCTTTCATAAACCCATGCTGACTTTGTCCAATCCCGTTAATGCTCTCCAAGTGTTCTGTTATCACATCTTTTATAATAGACTCTAGCATTTTCCCCACTACTGATGTTAGGCTAACTGGTCTATAATTCCCTGTTTTTTCTCTCCCTCCTTTTTTAAATAATGGGGTTACATTTGCCACCCTCCAATCTGTAGGAACTGTTCCAGAGTCTATAGAATTTTGGGAGATGATCACCAATGCATCCACTATTTCCAGGGCCACTTCCTTTAGTACTCTGGGATGTAGATTATCAGGCCCTGGGGATTTGTCAGCCTTTAGCCCCATTAATTTCCCTAGCACTATTTTTTTTTACTGGTTTCCTTCAGTTCCTCCCTCTCACTAGACCCTTGGTTCCCTAACATTTCTGGCAGGTTATTTGTGTCCTCCTTTGTGAAGACAGAACCAAAGTATGTGTTTAATTGTTCTGCCATTTCTTTGTTCCCCATTATAATTTCCCCCATTTCTGACTGTAAGTGACCTACATTTGTCTTAACTAATCTTTTTCTCTTGACATATTTATAGAATCTTTTACAGTCAGTTTTTATGTTCCCTGCTAGTTTACTCTCATACTCTATTTTTCCCCTCTTAATCAATCTCTTTGTCCTCCTTTGCTGAATTCTGAACTGCTCCCAATCCTCAGGCTTGCCGCTTTTTCTGGCATTTTTATATGTCTCCTCTTTGGATCTAATACTATCCCTAATTTCTTTTGTAAGCCACGGTTGAGCCACCTTTCCTGTTTTATTTTTGCGCCAGACCGGAATGAATAATTGTTGTAATTCCTGCACACGTTCTTTAAATATTAGCCATTGCCTATCCACCGTCATCATTTTTAGTAAAGTTCCCCAATCTATCCTAGCCAACTCGCACCTCATTCTTTCGTAATTTCCTTTATTTAGATTCAGGACCCAAGTTTCGGATTCAACTACTTGGTAAAAACATTGGTGAGAAAATGTTCATAATAAAACACTTTTATCAGATTTGAAAGAGAGTGACTATATGCAATAAATTTGTCTGCACAGACAACAACACAAAGTACAAGCAAAATACTGGGTAAAAGTAATCTAAATATTAAATGTAGAATGTGGAACCTTGATATATATGCCAATTTCTATTATCTGCTAGGGGTGTGTCCCCTATATCATGATGGGTAATCAAGATTCCACTATGGATTAAAATGTGTTTCTCTGAAAATAAATCTATCATTTCTCACCTCCCCAAAATACAAAAAAAGCACTTACCACTTTGCCCATTTTTGATTGCCTTTGGTCCAAATTTAAAATTATTTTCTTTGTAAACTTTGCACTATCTGTAAGCAGCCATCCACAATCTCAAGGATCGAAATCTTGATTGAGAGCACGTACTCAGATGACGTAGCCCGTATTCATCTGTACAAATTTGAAATACAAAGAATTCAATGTGTCCAATGTGATTGGGTCAATTTATCCCCATTTTAAAGCATAGATCTTAAGCCTCTGCTTTAATATAATTGATGTTCCAAGAAAAACATTGCACCATGGTTTTAAAAGGAAAGAAATGCTTCTAATTGAATTGGACACATTGAAATCTACTTATTTATAATTACTGCAGACTCCCAGTGGAGTCAATCAAAATGTCACTCCCGCCAGGCAAACTCTAGACAGACATTTATAGGGATCCACGAGTTTGAAAACAGTTTTGATTTTGAACCAAAGAAGAAAAATAGAGATTGAAGTAGGCATGTGTTTTTCAAATGTTTTAATAATGCCTTTACTGGCTGGGATATTGTCTCTATATTGGGAACTACTGGCAGAATAAACTCCTGGGAAAGACAGGAATAGTCTGCTTTGATAATTCCAGTAATAATACAGTATGATTACATAACAGTATGCTGAAGTACTTCTGTAATACTTCAGCCAGGGTGTTATAGACACCATCCTATTTATATAGTTTCCACAAAAGCTGATCTACTTTAAAATAGCTGTACATGTGCAAGCTGTGAATCCAGTTGTTTTAAAGTTGCAGTTTATGACTACTTAGCTGGTTGCAGTACCTTCCCCAATGGCTGGAGAAGATTTATACGAGTCAGTGATCACAAAATCGCTTTACTGGCTTGAATGGGGTAGACATGCCACACATTTACCAACCTAGCTATTGGGGTAACTGGCAATTAGAATTCTAACCATAGCACCATAGCAGATGCATTTAAACAAAAAGCTTCAGCCAAAGCATAAAGCGATGAGTCTTTTTTGAAAAAAAAGTCCTTATTCAGTCTATGGACTGAATTGCTCTTCCATCTCTTTATTTCATGATTGTTGTCTATTAGCCATTCCCTACTAATCCTATAATTAGCTAAAGCTAACATGTGTACTTTACTCCCAACTTAAACAGCAGCTAACAGAACTGTATAAGGACTGTATAGACACAGTTGTTTTCAGATAGAAACTCCTTGATCTACTAAGCATTACCCGGCACTGGAATCGGTTAATCATGACAATGATTTATAACCAGTCACACGAATCTTTCATGGTGCAACAAAAATTATATTGCAGTCATAAACATGGTTAAAAAGATAGAAATAAAACAGTTGTTTTTCAACTTGTGTAAAAAAAATTCTGGGTCTGAGTTCCAGCAGTGGATAAGACTACCCTTAATAATAAATGAACAACATTTGAATATTTGACTAAAGCATTAAACACTTGAATATTCAATCGACTAATAAAATGGAGTGAAATGTTTCTGTATAACATTGGTTATTAACATTTTTCATACACTCTGATTTTCAGAGCTGAGCTATCACATTCCTTATGACTTTCTCATTTATGGGAGTTGTACTCAAACCAGGAGCTTCTGTGGCTTGTGATATATGAACATATAGAGGGAGCTGAACACTCAAATAACAAAAATCACCCCTGAATAGTAATAATGCTCCCAAATTCCTCGGTGGCTGAATATCCAGTGTCTGCCCTGCTTGTTAATAATTGGAACCCACTGCAGGAGCTATAATGTCATACAAGAGGAAACCAAAAAATTTGTACACTTTGTGCGCTTTCTTCCCGCAGTGCTTCCTCCGAGTGATGTTTAACATGGGGGGAGTTCTGTTTGGCTTACACATAAAGAATGGCCACTGGGTGAGATGCTAAAAGGGCCAGGTACCTGTAAACCTGTATCCAAGCACGACTTAGCATCTTCAGTTGAGGAAGAGAGGAGATTGGAGAGAAAGAACAGTTTCCCTTTTACATTAGAATCTTAAAACTAGCAATGGGAAATTCTTCTTCACCCAAAGAATGATCAAGGAATGGAATAAACTTCCAGATGGAGTAGTGGAGGCAAAAACCCTGGAATCATTTAAAAAACAATAGAATGCTACAATGAGGGCCTGGATGTTAGGATCTGTCTAGATGGATGAATTAAGATAGGCCAAATGACCTTCCCCATCCATAATTATCTTGCAAATGCACTATCACAGCTGGGAAATTCTTATTATATGGTTTTTGTTTGCTTTGCCCATCCCATTTTTACATGAATGATAATTGCACACTGTTTGCAGCTTGAAAATGATTAATGCTATCTCTTTTCAACAGATAACATTACAATCGGTTATCTCAATCAGTCTCTAGCATGACTCATACTGGGGGAGTTATGTGAAAGGGAAACCTACTGCACACTGAACAACAGCATTTATAGGTTAAATGTATTTCACCCTGCCATCAAACCACCCACTTGCTACTCCAAATCTGATGATTGTTTTCCTCAACAATTACTGAAAAAGAGAGAAATCTGGAGAATAAGTCAACCCAGGCTGCGCTACCTGTGATATGCACAAATGAAGTACTTTAGAATTTATAGAGTGTGAATTTCTTATGGCTTCTTGCAGCAAGACCTGGACAACATCCAGGCTTGGGCAAAAAGTGGCAAATAACATTCGCGCCAGACAAGTGCCAGGCAATGACCATCACCAACAAGAGAGAGTCTAACCACCTCCCCTTGACATTCAACTGCATTACCATTGCCAAATCCACCACCATCAACATCCTGGGGGTCATCATTGTCCAGAAACTTAACTGGACCAGCCACATAAATACTGTGGCTACAAGAGTAGATCAGAGGCTGGGTATTCTGCAGTGAGTGACTCACCTCCTGACTCCCTAAAGCCTTTCAACCACCTACAAGGCACGTCAGGAGTGTGATGGAATACTCTCCACTTGCCTGGATGAGTGCAGCTCCAACAACACTCAAGAAGCTCGACACCATCCAGGACAAAGCAGCCCCCTTGACTGACACCCCATCCACCACCTTAAACATTCACTTCATCCACCACCGGTGCACGGTGGCTGCAGTGTGTACTATCTACAAGATGCACTGCAGCAACTCGCCACGGCTTCTTCAACAGCACCTCCCAAACCCGTGACCTCTACCACCTTGAATGACAAGGGCGGTAGGTGCATGGGAACAACACCACCTGCACGTTCTCCTTCAAGTCACACACCATCCTGACTTGAAAATATATCGCCGTTCCTTCATCATCGCTGGGTCAAAATCCTGGAACTCCCTACCTAACAGCACTGTGGAAGCACCTTCACCACACGGACTGCAGTGGTTCATGAAGGCGGCTCACCACCACCTTCCCAAGGGCAATTAGGCAATAAATGCCGGCCTTGCCAGCGACCCCCACATCCCATGAATGAATTTTTAAAAAATCTTCAAGGGTTTTTTTGCCTACTCGGTGGCATAACAACGGTTCGAAATGTACCAAACATAACAGGCAGATGTTTCACAAAACTGATTCTTCTGGTTGCCGTGTAAAGATGTACTGAGCTGCCAACAGCCAAGTTGCAGATTTTTGATAGCCTTATGCATCAATAAGTGATCATAACTCTGCATTTAATATGCTGCTCACAAGAAATTACTGTCTTGATAGACCATTTTTGTTTCCTGTGGAACAGAAACCCCATCTTCCACACCAACCCTCCTTTCTCACCTGAATCTCCCCGGCAACTTGAGATTTCATCCCCAATCCTAGACCACCATACAGGTATATGCTACTCCCTCCTTATACCACTGGAGTTGTAGATGATGACAAGGATGGGAGATTGTTCTACAGGCAAGAACAGTGCTGTTAAAAACTCTGTCACTGCTCTTTTGCAATTTTTTGGATTCTTACAGAATATTGAAGTGCAGATGTAGCAGTTCTTAGGTTTTTACGTGGGAAGAAAATCTAAATTCAGTTGTTTACGGTGGAGATTTCTTAAAAATGATCAGCTAATCGTCGATAACCACCTGTCGGGATGGCTGACTGCTCACACTTTACGAGGACAACAGCAAGTCGCAATGGCCTACGGATGGATCGTGGTGATTCCCAAGAGGGAAGTAAGGGCATGGGAGCAGCACTGGCTACTTGGAAATGCATGAGAAGTTCAGTCTGGTCCTGTTAAAATCAGCTGTTCTCAGTTATCTCATCAAAGCACGATCGCACTGCCTGTGTTGCTGCGAAGATAACTCATCAAGCAGCAGATCTCTAGTCAACATGAGAAAATCACATCAAAGACATAGTCGTGCCTATAACTCCACAATTCCAATCTTTAAACTTCTAGACCTCAATTAACCTGCTGACCTTACTTTTAGCTAAACAAAGGCTTTTTTGGATTTGACTTCCACCTCTAAAATGGATGGTGGGAGCCAGAAGGCTCAGAGAGGTTTAACGTTTTTCTGAACAAAAAGGATTAGAATTGATAAATTAAGTTACATTATATAGAAATTAATTAAAAGTAAAACTAAAATAGAACACAGAAAAACGCAGAAAAGAATAGAGAAAAAGCAAGCTGAAGCAAGACGATTAAAAGTACATTTTTAAAAACCCTTGGCAGCCTGGATTTTTTTGATCTAGCAACCGTCTACGGGTTTAGGAGGGTTGACAAAAGGTCAACCCAAGAGCGGGACTTTCCTACGATTAATCTCTTAATCGCTGAATAACTTAATTTCACGTCGTATGAAAATACAAAAATGTTCTGTAAAATGTGATTTCCTTTTCGCTCTAAATGTACAATTTGAATAAAACAAAACCTGTGAAATCTATGAAGAACTCTCGTGAACAACGTTGGGTTCTTGTTGTAAACTCAGTACTCTCCCTTCCATATTAACAACAGCAACCTTAATTTTATGAAAGGCTTGAAAACAGTTCACTAGTGCAAAAGATCGAGAATAATAAATACAGCAACATAATGTTAATTAGCAGTTACAATGATATTTTTCCATCGAAATGCCCCACTTCTGCTGGGTGCCAACAACAGGCCTCGTTCACAAACTGTCAATCAGTATGAAGGCGCAGGCTGTTGCCAGGGATTCCAGTGACGTATGTGGTCACTTGCCATTGGCTGGGATTTTTTTTTAAAAAAGGACTAAATTACCATATTTAAGTATTGACCTCACAAAGGCCGCGCAAAGCGATTGGCTAGAACCAAGAAGGGTGAGTTTGATGTCATAACGCCCGCGGTCTGATTTGCTGGCCGGGAGATCAGGGTGTTTCCCGGAGCGCGCGGCAGCTCTGCTCTACACTCAGGGCCGAACAGTCACTACAAGTAAATGGGAGCATGAAAGCAGCAACACGACCCGCAACCGACAAGACAGGCGCTTATTACATTTGGGTCAGTGCCCAGCGTCCAAGTCATCTTACGACAGGTTCCATCTTGCTTTGCAAAAAAAAAAGCTGCCAAGTAACACCTTTTTTTTTATATAAATCCGCTGAGGAAGTGACCTGGTTGCAGTGCGAAGAGCGGGTCGAGAGGGAGGCACTGCGAGAGAAAGTTGCAAAGATAAGAGTTTGAGGGATTTCATCAAGAAAGGAGAAAGCAAACACCACGTTAAGGAAAATGATGCAAATTATGGATTCTTACAATCAGAAGCACTCCCTGTTCAACGCCATGAACAAGTTCATCGGTGCGGTCAATAACATGGACCAGACGGTAATGGTGCCCAGCCTTTTGCGGGATGTCCCTCTCGAAGATGAAGGCAAGAGCGAAGTTAATGGCGTCTCGAGCACTGGAGCATCCAACTACTACTCCGATAAGCGGGACATGTACAACTACTACGTCTTGCTGAAATCCATCAAGAACGATATAGAGTGGGGTGTGGTGCAACTGGACGATAGAAAGAAAGATAAAGTCGCTACCATAGATATCAGGGTGGACGAGGCGGAAGGAGAAGAAGATTTGCAGAAACAATTCCATTATCATCTAAATGGATTATACACCGTCCTGTCAAAACTGACCAGAAAAGCTCACACTCTAACTAACCGCTACAAACAGGAAATCGGATTCGGTAGCTGGGGACATTGAGCACAGATGGAGCATACCAGGACTAACCTCCCTAATGAAGTTAAGCCGAGCCTAACTGAAGTTGCAAGGTTATTTTCTGCTCTGCTCCAGAAACTGATAGCGGCAACAATTTAATTTGATCATTTAATAAGCCCTGTTCTGTTCTTTTTTTTCCGTCTTATTGCTGAGAGAAGGGAAGGCTTTGTAGGACGTGCTTAAGAAATAAAACTTTCATTCATGGAGCTGAAGCGTGGTTGTGAGCGGCTGTGCCGGTGGAGAGTACATCATTTTACTTTGCACTACTTTGTACTGTATATGTGATGTATAAAATTGTAACCGTCTTGTATACCGTTTACTTATTTTATAAACGCACAAGATAGACGCGTATCTTTTTACATTCTCCAAATGGTGCACGAGTTTGTAAAACGCGTCTCTATTTAAGAGGTTGTAAGATCCCCAACAGAGTGAGGAGGCCGTTGAAAGGGCCAATGACATGACTGAAAATTGCATAGTTCTGTGTGCAACTTACTGTATGGAACCAACTGAGAATTTCTGATAAAGAATAATGACGAGGTTCCTTCCTGTGTCATCAACATATTTTTCTTATTTAAATCCTACTTTTGTACAGGCTGGTATATTAAACGTTTATGTTTAAAAGAAATAAAAAAAATACCTAATGAGACTTTCATGAGCTTGTCATTTTGAAATTCACGGAAGTAGACGGGCGAACAGGCGCTCTCTAAACGTGAAATGTCTTTTACGGTCAGAGTGGAGCCGGGTTTTTTTTCTTTTTTTTGGAAACAAGTATTAAAGCTTTAAATGAATCCGGTTTATGGAGAGCACAATATTTCTCTCCTTTCTCTGACTCAGCCCTCCCGAACACCGGCTACGATTTTTTTTTAAAAGGCCCTTGTAATAGTTTCAGGGGGGCAGGGGAAATGCTGCCTTGAGTGAATGCAGTCGGGGTGGGTGGTTGCAGGGTGTGGAAGCGTTTGCCGGTTCTACCGCATTCTTTCTCATCTAAAATGACCCGCATTTTTGTAACCGCGAGAAATCCTTGCTCGGGCACCTCCATGGATTAACTTCCGCTTCAAACAAGAGTCTGCAAAGACTTGCGTTGCCTGCTTACACTGGCCGTTTCGTTGATCTGTACCCGTAGATCGGACACATAATTACATTGCAACTGTGGCTGCCCAAATCCCACCGAATTATAGTTGGGTGTGTGCATTTTCTTCTTGAGATGAAGGGCACAAGGATGCTCGTGTGAGGAGCCCGCACATGAGTAAATTTTGGGCGCGTCAGACAAAAAAAAATAACCTGAATCATTTACGGTAGCTCTTTCAAAATAATAAATGACAAAGCATAGAAGGTAACTGATCCATTGACGTTGTTTCAGAAAAGAGGGAAGGCTTACACGAAATGTTACAATTTGAGCTAATTTGTCAGTTTCAGCGCAGCGAACATACATTTTAATGACACATGGTGGTGCAAAATATGTATTTTTGGAATAAGTGCACATCAAAACGCACAAACCTTTAACATGGACGATAGATCGAGACTTGTTACTGATCGTAATACGCAGGGGAGTTTGCTGTGTAAAACGGGCCTGACAACGGACTCGGAACAAAAGCTGCACTTTTCCGTGCTTCAGTCATCTTAGGAAACAAAAGGTAAGTTTTTCTGGTAAGTTTAAATTGATGAGAAATTTCGCTATTATGTTAATCGAATAATTAATTAGAATTCGTTATTTGATTATGCAGTCCTACCTTAAATTGATAACGAGCCAAAACAGATTTTCTTCTCCATTCCTAATCCCTCCTCCTCCTCCTCCACCATTGGCGACTGTATCTTTAAACCACCCAAAGCCCTATGCTCAGGAATTCCTTCCCCAAACCCTCCACTTCCCTCTCATACTTTTTACTCTCGTTTAAAACACACCTCATTAAAGGCCAGGCTTTTGGTCAGCTTCCTCCCCCAATATCTTCTCCTTTCGGGGAGAGAAATATAGGCTTAACATTTTAGGTCGATGACCTTTCATCAGAACCGGAAGATGTTAACCTTATGTTTCTCTCTCCACAGATCTGCTGAGTGTTGCCAACATTTTCTCTTTTTTATTCAGATTTCTGGCAACTGCAGTATTTTGCATAGAATCATGGAAAGGTTGCAGCACAGAAGGAAGCCATTAGACCCATTGAGTCCGCACTGTTTTTAAGCAAGAGCAATCCAGCTAGTCCCATTCCCCCGCCCTATCCCCGTAACCCTGCAAATTTTTTCCTTTCAAGTACTTATCTAGTTCCCTTTTGAAGGCCATTATTGAATCTGCCTCCACCACCCCCTCGGGCAGTGCATTCCAGATCCTAACCACTCGCTGTGTTAAAAAAAAAGTTTTTCCTCATGTCACCTTTGGTTCTTTTGCCAATCACCTTAAATCTATGTTCCCTGGTTCTTGACCCTTCTGCCAATAGGAACAATTTATCTCTATCCACTCTGTCTAGACCCTTCATGATTTTGAATACCTCTATCAAATCTCCTCGCAACCATCTCTGTTTCAAGGAGAACAACCCCAGCTTCTCCAGTCTATCCACGTAACTAAAGTCCCTCATCCCTGGAATCATTCTAGTAAATCTCTTCTGCACCCTCTCTAAGGCCTTCACATCTTTCCTAAAGTGCCGTGCCCAGAACCAGACAAAATACTCCAGTTGTGGTTGAATCAGTATTTTCTATAAAGATTCATCATGATTTCCATACTTTTGTACTCTATGCCTCTATTTATAAAGCCCAAGATTTCATATGCTTTTTTAACCGCTTTCTCAACCTGCCCTGCCACCTTCAACGATTTGTGCACATAGACCCCCAGATCTTTCTGTTCTTGTACCCTTTTTAGAGTTGTGCCTTCTAGTTTATATTGCCTCTCCTTGTTCTTCCTACCGAAATGTATCACTTCGCACTTCTCTGTGTTATATTTCACCTGCCACCAGCCTGTCTATGAAGTCTATCACTATCCTCCTCACTGTTTACTACCCTTCCAAGTTTTGTGTTATCTGCAAATTTTGAAATTGTGCCCTGTACATCCAAGTCCAAGTTATTAATATATATCAACAAAAGCAGTGGTCCCAGCACCGACCCCTGGGGAACACCACTGTACACCTCCCTCCAGTCCGAAAAATAACCGTTCACCACTACTCTCTGTTTCCTGTCCCTTAGCCAATTCTGTATTCATGTTGCTGCTGCAACCCTGGTGATAAGCCTACCGTGCGGCACTTTATCAAACGCCTTATGAAAGTCCATATACACCGCATCAACTACATTGCCCTCATCTATCCTCTCTGTTACCTCATCAAAAAACTCTATCAGGTTAGTTAAACACAATTTGCCTTTAATAAATCCGTGCTGACTTTCCCTAATCAATCCACCCTCGTCCAAGTGACTGTTAACTCTGCATCGGATTATCGTTCCTGAAAGTTTCCCCACCACTGAGGTTAAACTGACTGGCCTGTAGTTGCTGGGTTTATCCTTACACCCTTTTTTGAACAAGGGTGTAACATTTGCAATTCTCCAGTCCTCTGGCACCGCCCTCGTATCTACGGGTGTTTGGAAAATTATGGCCAGTACCTCTGCAATTTCCACCCTTACTTCCCTCAGCAACCTAGGATACATCCCATCCGGACTGGGTGACTTATCTACTTTAAGAACAGCTAGCCTTTCAAGTACCTCTTCTTTATCAAATTTTAGCCCATCCAGTACCTCAACTACATCTTCTTTTACTGAGACTCTGGCAGCATCTTCCTCCTTGGTAAAGGCAGATGCAAGGTACTCATTTAGTACCTCGGCCATCCACTCTGCCTGCATGAGTAAATATCCTTCATGGTCCCTAATCAGCCCTACCCCTCCTCATTACCCGTTTACTGTTTACATGCCTGTAGAAGACTTTTGGATTCCCTTTTATGTTGGCTACCAGTCTATTCTCATACTCTCTCTTTGCCCCTCTTATTTCCTTTTTCACTTCCCCTCTGAACTTTCTATATTCTGCCTGTTTTTTCTTGGAATCATCATACTAGGTACAGCACAGGAGCAGGCCATTCAGCCCATCGTGCCTGTGCAGGCTTTTTGAAAGAACTATCCAATTAGTCCAATTCCCCAGCTCTTTTCCCATAGCCCTGTAAATTTTTTCCCTTCAAGTATTTATCCAATTCCCTTTTGAAAGTTACTATTGAATCTGCTTCCACCACCCTTTCAGGTAGTGCATTCCAGATCATTACAACTCGCTGCGCAAAAAAATGTTTCTTTATGTCGCCTCTGGCTCTTTTGTCAATCACCTTAAATCTGTGTCCTCTGGTTACCGACCCTTCTGCCACTGGAAACAGTTTCTCTTTATTTACTATATCAAAACCATTCGTGATTTTGAACACCTCTATCAAATCTCCCCTTCACCTTCTTTGTTCTAAGGAGAACAACCCCAGCTTCTCCAGTCTCTCCACATAACTGAAGTCCCTAATCCTTAGTACCATTCTAGTAAATCTCTTATGCACCCTCTCTAACACCTTGACATCCTAAAGTGTGGCGCCCAGAACTGAACACAGTACTCCAGCTGAGGCCTAACCAGTGTTTTATAATTGTTTAGCATAACTTCCTTACTTTTGTACTCTACACCTCATCTGCAAACTTTGAAATTATACCCTCTACACCCAAGTCCACATCATTAATATATATCAAAAAGAGGAGTGCTTCTAATACTGACCCCTGGGGAACACCACCTCGCTCCAGTCTGAAAAACAACCGTTCACCACTACTCTCTGCTTTCTGTCCCTTACCTAATTTTGTATCCACGCTGCCACTGTTCCTTTAATCCCAAGGGCTTTCATTTTGCTAAGTCTATCATGTGGTACTTTATCAAATACCTTTTGAAAGTCCATATACACAACATTAACCGCACTACCCTCATCAATCCTCTCTGTTACTTCATCAAAGAACTCAATCATAGGGGGCCTGAATTTAAAAAGTAGTTAGTCAAACATGATTTTTTTTAACAAATCCACGCTGACTTTCATTTATTAGCCCATACTTTTCTAAGTGCCAATTCATTTTGTCTTGGATTATTGTCCCTAAAAGTTTCCCCACCACCGACGTTAGGCTGACTGGCCTGTAATTGCCGGGTTTATCCCTCTCCCCATTTTTTTGAACAGGCATGTAACATTTGATTTCTATCCACCTGGGCAAGATCCCTTTTTAACACACTGAAATTAGACATTCTCCAGTTAAGCATTTTCACATTTGATTGTTCCTTGTCCTTTTCCATAACTAGTCTAAACCTAATATTATTATCACTGCTGCCCCACTGAAACATGCTCCACCATCTCCACTTCATTTCCCAGAACTAGATCCAACACTGTTTCCTTCCTGGTTGGGCTGGAAACCTCACTTCCAGAAAGTTCTCTTGAATACATTTCAGGAATTCTTCCCCCTCTTTGCTCTTTACACAGTTACTATCCCAATCTATATTGGGATATTTGAAGTCCCCCATTATCACTACTCTATATAGTTCTTGCATCTTTCTGTAATTTGCCTGCAAATTTGCTCCTCTATCTGCTTCCCACTATTTGGTGGCCTATAGTATACATCCAGTAGTGTAATAGCTCCTCTATTGTTCCTTAATTCTAACCAAATAGATTCTGTCTTTGACCCCTCAACTATATCATCATTTTCCAGGGCTGTAATAGTTTCTTTGATCAATACTGCTGCGCCCCTCCTTTCTTTCCTTCCCTATCTTTCCTGAATACCTTGTAGCCAGGAATATTAAGTACCCAATCCTCCCCTTCTTTGAGCCAGGACTCTGTTATTGCCACTATATTATAGTCCCACGTGGCGACTTAAGCCTCCAGCTCACCAACCTTATTTATCACACTACGTGCATTTACGCATATGCACTCTAAACTCATCTTAGACAGCCTCGCATTTGCCCTCTGTCTGATCCCTCCTATTTCTGAGCTATTCTTTACTCTAGTGCTACTTGTCCCCCTAGTCCTCTGTGCACCATGTTTCTCCTTTCTAATATTTCATTCTGGTGCCCATCCCACTGCCAAATTAGTCAAACCCTCCCCCACAGCACTCATTAACCTCCCTACTAGGACATTGTTGAGGTGCAATCCGTCCATCTTGAACAGATCCCTCCTGCCCAGAACTGGTCCCAATGCCCGAGGAATCTGAAGCCCTCCCTCCTGCACCATTTCTCCAGCCACGCATTAACCTGTCTTATCCTACTATTCCTATACTCACTAGCGCGTGGCACTGGGTGTAATCCAGAGATTACTGCCTTAGAGGCTCTGCTTTTTAACTTCCTCCCTAGCTCCTGAAACTCTGACTGCAGGACCTCGACCCTTTTCCTTCCTATGTCATTGGTTCCCACATGGACCACGACTTCTGGCTGTTCCCCTTCCCCCCTCTCATAGAATGATACGGCACAGAAGGAGGCCCTTTGGTCCATTGTGCCTGTGCCGGCTCTTTGAAAGAGCTATCCAATTTGTCCCATTCCCCTGCCCTTTCCCCATAGCCCTGCAAATTTTTCCCTTTGAATTATTTATCCAGATCCCTTTTGAAAGTTACTATTGAATCTGCTTCCACCAACCTTTCAGGCAGTGCATTCCAGATCACAATAACTCACTGCGTAAAAACATTTCTCCTCATTTTGTCTCCTCCTTTGGCTTGGTTTGCATTTTTTTGATTAGTTTTGTGAAGTGCCCTGGGATATTTTTCTATGTTAAAGCTGCTATATAAATGCATGGTGTTGAAAGCTGATTCACCCTTTCTGGACTTCAGTTCCATTTCTGTATCAGGATTCAAATTAAATATTTATTCAGAAAATTGTTCTATAGTATTTTTAATTGTAATTTAGAAAATTAATAATGGGTGTCAGCTTGGCTGAATTGATAGTACTGCTTTCTAAATCAGAAGGGTGCAGGTTTGAGCCCCACTTCAGATTTAACAGGCTAATGCTTCAATGCAACATTTGAGGCATTGTCAGAGGTCCTGTCTTTCAGACATAATGTTAAACCATGATGTCTGATTGCTCACCTAAATGTAAAAGATCCCATGGTACTATTTAAAGAGCAGGGAGTTCCTCTGGAATCCTAGCCAACATTCCTCTCTCGGCCAACATTACAAGAAACAGGTTATCTAATAATTCTTTCATGTGCTGATTGTGACATTTTGCTTGTGCACAATTGGCTGCCCTGTTTTTTTAATTCATAATCTGGATGTGGGCATCACTGGCAAGGCTGGCATTTATTTCCCATCCTCAGTTGCCCTGAGAAGGTGGTGGTGGGCCTTCTTCTTGAATTGTTGGTAGTGGTTTTGATGCAACTGAATGTCTTACTAGGCCCCTTCGAAAGGCAGTTAAGAGCCACACCGAGTAAGGATGGGAGGTTTCTTTTCCTCAAGGATATTAGTGAACCAGTTGGGTTTTACGATAATCTGACAGCCTCATGGTCAGTTTTACTGATAGCAGCTTTTTTAAAAACTGAATTCAAATTCTGAACATGCCATGGTGAGGTTTGAATTCGCATTCTCTGGATTATTAGTCCAGTAACATAACCACTACAATACCATACCCCTTGGTTGCATAATAGTGACTGCACTTCAAAAGTAATTGGTTGTAAAGCACTTTGGGACACAATAAGATTGCAATATAAATGCAAGTTTTTTTTATTACACAATTTTTTTTGCAAATGTTTTATGATGGAAAAGACTTCTGCATTTATAGCTGACAATGTAGTTAAAATGTTAAATCATGAGGTGATTGGCTTTCTGTTCTAGGATAGATACTGTGCGTGTATTCACACACTTTAATTAGTTACCCATCCAGTCATAGCCAGAGAATCTCCTTCAATGGCTTCTCTTCCCACCCCAGAACGATTACCTCAAGTCCCCCAAGGATCTATCCTTGGCCCCCTCCTCTTTCTTATCTATATGCTGCCCCTCAGTGACATAATCCGAAGACACAACATCAGGTTCCACTGATGACACCCAGCTCTACCTCACCACCACCTTTCTCGACCTCTCCACTGCCTTTGTGTTGTCAGTCTGCTTATCTGACATCTACTTAAGAGCCGAAATTTCCTCCAATTAAACAGTGGGAAGACCGAAACCATTATCTTCAGCCCCTGCCACAAACTCTGGTCCCTAGCCACCGATTCCATGCCTCTCCCTGGCCACTGTCTGGGACTGAACCAGACTGTTCGTAACAATGGTGTCCTATTTAACCCTGAGCTGAGTTTCCGACCCATATCCTCTCCATCATAAAGACTTCTGAGGCTCATTGAATGAAGACCTTGAGATGATTGATTCAAATATAATGCATACTTGTCATGGCACCAACACACATATTCAATTTGGAAACCAAAAACAATTAATAAGGGAAGATTTCCTGTAACTGTTGTGGATTCAAGGACCCTCAAGGATTTGAGCTTCAAGTCTAGGCTGACAGTGCAGTGCAATACTGAGGAAATGTTGCATTATCAGAGTGATCCTATCCTTCGGGGAACATTTACACCAAGGTCCTGTCTGCTTGTTCCGGTGGCGATTAAAGAAAGAATGGCGCTGCTCAACAAAGAACAGGGAGTTCTCCTGGTATCCTGGCCAACATTCGTCCTTCAGCCAATATCACCAAAAACAAAATAATTGTTTTTTTACCTCACTGTTGCCTGAAAAAAAGCTGCCACATTTGCTTGTTTAAAAGCAGTCACTACATTTCAAAATAATTCATTGTATGTGAAATGCTTGAGATATTTGTAAAAGATGTAATAAGTCACTATACAGAAACACAGACATTTTAAGCACAGTAGTAAACTATTGAGTCATTCTTGCCTGTGGTCAATTTAAGCCATGCCTTCAGCCGTTTAGACCCTAATCTCTGGAATTCCCTCCCTAAATGTCTCTGCCTGTCCGCCTCTTTTCTCCTCCTTTAAGATGCTTCTTAAAACCTAACTCTTTGACCAAGTTTTTAGTCACCTGTCTTAATATCGCCTTCTTTGCCTTGGTGTCAATTTGTATCTGATTACACTCTTGTGAAGCGCCTTGGGATGTTTTACTATATTAATCGCACAATATTTTAAAAGGGATGCGGGAACAGAAACACCTGGGGGTGCACATACACAAATCTTTGACAGCAGGACAAGTTGATAAAGCTATTAAAAAAGCATACAGATCCTTGTCTTTATAAATAGAGGTGTAGATTACAAAAGCAAGGAAGTTATGGTAAACCTTTATAAATCACTGGTTAGGCCTCAGCTATATTGTGTCCAATTCTGGGCACCAGACTTTAGGAAGGATGTCAAGGCCTTGGAGAGAGTACAGAGGAGATTTACCAGAATGATACCAGGACCGAGGCACTTCAGTTATGGGGGGAGACTAGAGAAGCTTGGATTGGTCTCCTTAGAGCAGAGAAGGTTAAGGGGAGATTTAATAGAGGTGTTCAAAATTATGAGGGGCTTTAGATAGAATATAAAGGAGAAACTGTTTTCACTGGCTGGAGGGTTGGTAACCAGAGGACACAGATTTAAGATAATTGGCAAAAATCCAGGGGGGAAATGAGGAGAAATTTTTTTACACAGCGAGTTGTTATGATCTGGAATGCACTGCATGAAAGGGTGGTGAAAGCAGATTCAATAGTAATTTTGAAAGGGGAATTGGACATATACTTGAAAAGGAGAAATTGGCAGGGCTATGGGGAAGGAGCAGTGGAGTGGGACGGATTGGATAACTTCTTCAAAGAGCCGGCACAAGCACAATGGGCCGAATGGCCTCTGTAAGAATATAGTTTATACCATAAACATAGTCAAGTATCCCGACAAACTCCAGGCATTTCCAAGAGGGTGGTTTGTGGAGACGGAGCTTCTCATCTCTGGGTTGACAAACACATGCTGGGTCATGAAGTATGCAGCTAGATAAGGGATGTGATTACTAAGAACAATTGAAATTACTTGGGCCATTGAAAGACTGCTGAAACAGTTAGCACTATAGAACTGATAAGAACATAAGAAATAGGAGCAGGAGTAGGCCATTTGGCCTCTCGAGCCTGCTCCGCCATTCAATAAGATCATGGCTGATCTTCGACCTCAACTCCACTTTCCCACCCTATCCCCATATCCCTTGATTCCCTTAGATCCCAAAAGTCTATTGATCTCAGTCTTGAATACACTCAATGACTGAGCATCCACAACCCCCTGGGGTAGAGAATTCCAAAGAGTCACAAACCTCTGAGTGAAGAAATTTCTCCTCATCTCAGTCCTAAATGGCCGACCCCTTGTTCTGAGATGATGCCCCCTAGTTCTAGACTCTCCAGCCAGGGAAAACAACCTCTCAGCATCTATCCTGTCAAGCCCTCTCAGAATCTTACATGTTTCAATGAGATTACCTCTCAATCTTCTGAACTCTAGACAGTATAGGCCAATTCTATTAAATCTCTCCTCAAAGGACAACCCTCTCATCCCAGGAATCAATCTAGTGAACCTTCATTACACTGCCTCTTAGGAAAGTATATCCTTCCTTAGGTAAGGAGACCAAAACTACACAGTACTCCAGATGTGGTCTCACCAAAGCCCTGTACAATTGCGGCAAGACCTCCTTAGTCTTGTACTCCAACCCCCTTACAATAAAGGCCAAATTACCATTTGCCTTCCTAATTGCTTGCTGTACCTGCATGTTAACTTTCTGTGATTCGTGTGCAAGGACACCCAAATCCCTCTGACTACCAACATTTCTTAGTGTCTCACCTTTTAAAAAATATTCTGCTTTTCTATTCTTCCTACCAAAGTGAATAACCTCACATTTCCCCACATTATAGTCCATCTGCCACCTTCTTGCCCACTCACTTAACGTGTCTATATCCCTTTGCAGATTCTTTATGTCCTCCTCACAGCTTACTTTCCCATCTTTGTATCATCAGCAAACCTGGATACATTACATTTGGTCCCTTCATCTAAGCCATTAATATAGATTGTAAATAGCTGAGGCCCAAGCACTGATCCTTGTGGCACCCCACTAATTACATCCTGCCAACCTGAAAATGACCCGTTTATTCCTACTCTCTGTTTTCTGTCTATTAACCAATCCGCTATCCATGCTAATATATTACCCCCAACCCCGTGAGCCCTTATCTTGTATAACAACCTTTTGTGTGGCACCTTATGGAATGCCTTTTGAAAATCCAAATATACGACATCCACTGGTTCCCACTTATCTATCCTGCTAGTTACATCCTCAAAAAACTCTAATAGATTTGTCAAACACGATTTCCCTTTCATCAAACCATGTTGAATCTGCCTAATCATATAATGATTTTTTAAGTGCCCCATTACCACGTCCTTAGTAATAGATTCCAGCATTTTCCTGACGTCAGGCTAACTGGCCTGTAGTTCCCTGTTTTCTCTCTCCCTCCTTTCTTCAATAGCGGTGTTACATTTGCTACCTTCCAATCAATTGGGACCGTTCTAGAATATAGGGAATTTTGGAAGATCACATTCAATCAATGCATCCACTACCACTGCTGTCACCTCTTTTAGAACCCTAGGATGTAACCCATCAGGTCCAGGGGATTTGTTGGTTTTTAGTCCCATTAAATTCTCCAGTACTTTGTCTTTACTAATATTAATTACTTTCAGTTCCTCACTCTATTTCTGGTATTTTTTTGTGCCTTCTACTGTGAAGACAGATACAAAATATTTCTTTAACATCTCTGCCATTTCCTTATTCCCCGTTATAATTTCTCCTGTATCAGCCTCTAAGGGACCCAGGTTTACTTTCGCTATCCTCTTCCTTTTTACATACTTGTAGAAGCTCTTACAATCTGTTTTTATATTTCTTGCTCGTTTACTGTCATATTCAATTTTCTCCCTCTTCATCAATTTCTTGGTCATCCTTTGCTGGTTTCTAAAACTCTCCCAATCCTGAGGCTTACTGCTCTTCTTGGCAACATTATAAGCCTCTTCTTTTAATCTAATACTATCCTTAATTTCTTTAGTTAGCCATGGATGGATCACTTTTCCTGTGGCGTTTTTATTCCTGAATGAAATGTATATTCGTTGAGAATTATGAAATATTTCTTTAAATGATCGCCATTGCTTAACTACCATCATATTCTTTAATCTAAATTCCCAATCAATCTTAGCCAACTAGCCCCTCATACCTATGTAATTGGCTTTGATTAAGTTTTAGACTCTAGTTTCGGACTTAAGTACGTCACTCTCAAACTCAATGTGAAATTCTATCATATTATGATCATTCTTCCCCAGAGGATCCCTTACTATGAGATTACTAATTAACCCTGTCTCATTACACAAGTCAAGATCTAAAACAGCCTGTTACCTAGTTGGTTCCTGCTGAAGCTGTCTAACACCATAGAACTGATACCATTAAAAGACTGCTGAAGCAGTCTAATGCCATAGAACTTAAGGAAGGGCATACTTGCCTTAGAATGGGTGTGACAAAGTTTCACTAGATTGATTCTTGGGATGAGAGGGTTGCCGTATGAGGAGAGATTGAGTAGAATGGGCCTATATTCTCTGGAGCTTAGAAGAATGAATGGTGATTTCATTGAAACGTATAAAATTCTTAGAGGGCTTGACAGGGTAGATGCTGATGACGATCCGGATTCTTTCCCCTCAGTCTGGTTCAGTAATAACTGAAGTCAAATACATTTTAAAGTTCAACACATCTTTAATAGCAGGGTTCTTAGTCTGCAGCATTGATTTGGACTCCTGATAGAGTCCCTCTATGCTGGCAGAGCAAGAACAAAAACATACAGAAATCCACACGTTTTTATACAGATGAATAGGGTTGGAACATACTTAACGAGGGTCAACACCAATCATAAGCCGGGCATAGGTTGCCATGCGAGGTTACATTATTTCCGGCCAATCCTAAATCGTCCATGTGCTGATCATGCTGCTGTTAGACATCAAAGGGGATAACTTCCTCACTTTCCAACTTAGAATGTTCTTCCCTGTTCCTTCTGTTCCTTATCTCCCAACCTGGAATGTCCTTCAACTTTGGCTAAGCTCGTTACCTATATTGATCTGCCATAAACATGGAGACATTCAGACCAGTCCTTGACTCACATCAAAGACCTATCATTGATAAGACCATGCAACCCTGCTGACTAAGCAAACATATGGCCCAGCAGGAGGGCCAGGCCACTTGTATCAATCTCAGTTACTAACTAATTAACCCTTTCTAACCATTTTGCATTCTGCTTCTTTGCCACGTAGACATTTTAATATTTTACCGAAAACTGACCACGTAGGGATTCTCATTCCCCCCTTTTATCATTTTATGATAACCAATTATTACGGTGCTCACTGGTTCTGCAGGTTCTGCAGCGCTGCAACATTTAAGTAAGCAATAAACTATAAGAATTATAACAATGAATATCACTAGCCCTTGAACTAGAGAAGTCCCAATAGAACACAGACATGTTTCATCAATACGCCTTTGTACTCTTATCTGTTCTCAGGAACAGACTCCTTCTAAACATCTCTCAAGTAAGCTGCGAATGTCCTTGGTCAGCTAAACCTATTCATGTTAGTTTGAAAAGGCTAACATAGTCAAATATCCCATGGTGATTTATATTTTGTTTCCAGCCTAACTAGACTGAATGGTACCTTTCAGACCATTTTACACCTGTGAATTGGTGCCCTCCCCATTATATCCCTTAATCCAAATTCTCCCTACAATATCCCGTTAGATGCTGTACCTCATCTTAACCAGGTTCCCTTCGTGTTGGCCACCAGTCCGGGTGGAAGAGAGGCAGAGCATCTGATAATCCTATCAAACTATAATTGTCTTCCCTTTTACATGCACCTTACCCCAGCGGGTGCTACTCCCGGTACCATTAAGATGTGTTCTTAGTTGAAACCACAGAGACAATGGGGACATTCTCACCCAGGCTCTGTTTTACTATTTTTGCCAAACCCTTCATCCTCTACTTACATTTATTACATGCAATGAAAATCAAGAAGCACATTACAACAAACTGCACTACGACTAATACATATGAAATTAATCTAATCCAAGGATGGATCTGTATATTCAGTCCCAAATTCCAGAGGTCATTTCACCAGGTGGTGACTTTAATTTGGTCAATGTCATGCTTAATGTTGTTATTGTCCTGTTGTAGGTTATAATAAACCTTCTGGGAGAGGCGTATCTCCATTCGCAATGCTTTCAAGTATTTAGGCAACAGGGGTGTCAGATACCCAAATGTGTCCTGATATTCTTTTAAGTCCTTTCTGACATTCTCAGAAACTTGTAAGGTGGTGAGGTTATGCCGATGTATCTCTACCAGTTCCTCGGGTCCAATCCAAACCAGGACTTCAGAAATGGAGTAGAATTCTGGACTTAAAATATCACAAGTTAGATTGGCATATTTAAACGTTTTCAAATTAGTTGTAACACAATATTCGCCCTCTCCGGCATATGCCACTTGAGTGGGTTTTAGATCCGCCTCTAGGGCCTCCATGGTACAGTTAATATCCCGATTGGTACCGGTATTATTAAACCCACACTGTGCTTCTGGGCTGTGTCCAACACTATGTGGACACACAGTGACAGCATGTCTGGTAACACATCCCTTTAATTTTGTTCCAGCCAATCAGCTTAAATCTACGTCCTCTAATTCTTGAACCCTCTGCTAGGGGAAACAGGTACTTCCTGTCTACTTTATCTGGGCCCCTCATAATCTTGTAATTTTGTATCCATCGTGCGGATATCTTCTAAATATTGTTTCTCCCAATTTTATTGTTAACTGATGGGAACCTAACCCTGAATTTTGGAAATCCAAATTACTGTGTCCCTCGTTACTTTAATTTCAGTCCTTTTGATTGATACCAGTGTTTCCTGACTGTTTCATTAATTAGTTGGTTTCTCTATGGACCATGTGTCAGTGCCTTGTTTAAAAGGATTTCTCACTCGCCTGGACCACATTAACCATTTTCCTGTTGTGCTGTTGTCAAGTAACTGAGCCTGTCTGAGACTCATTCTTCAATGTATCTTCTTCATGTATCTCCGCATACTAGCAGCATCTCATAGGAATGAGCTTAGTGTTCTTGGATATTAACTTTCTGCTGGCCAGTCTCTTCTTCCTCATGGTATTTCCGAACATTCTCCATGGCACACATCATATGTCCTGTAGGATTCAGTCCTGTAAAAGCAACTGGTTTGTTTAAAGAGTGGTTGCAATAGCTCACCAGGCCACAGGCCTTTGTAATAATGTTCTTCATCCTGGTCTCCGTTTCAGATGATGGCAACATACATTTGTATCTTTTATGTCCACTGTAGCCATTCTTAGGTTTTCAGGTTATCTTATCAAAAAGATCAGGGGTGTCTAGAGTGCTTATCTCCCCCTGCATGGTCCCGATGTCAGGGTAGTGGCCAGGCTATTGAGTGTAGTTTTCTCATTATTCATTATAGGCAAGGACACAAATATCTCCACGAGAAAGCTATCAATTTACTATTCTCAACTACACTTTCCTGACTTCCACTAGATTATATATTTATGCCAGATTGATTTTTTTATCATGCCCAATTCAATGACTTTAGAGAAATTCCCATATCTCCCCACCTCGAGCATTCTGTCTCGGAAGACAACAAATAGGCTAAAACAAAACAAATCAAAATGTTTTCAAAAGAAGAGAATCAGGTTGATATCACCTCACTGTGACATTTGGTATCTGCTGATGTCTGCAGCTAAAGTCTTAAATCTTTAACACCACTGGATCGTTTCCTGCACCAAATTTCTCCAGCAAAGGTTGCACCGTAACTTTGTAACTACTCTTGGTAATCCTGCACCATCAACACTCACGTGGTCCCAAAAAAAAACCAGGGTCACCTGTTTTAAAAGAAACACAGAAAATCCATTGCGGCTCTTCTTGAGAGCCCAAGGGGTTAATTTGTCAAATCATCATTTATTATTTATTTATCCAAAGGAATAATCCCTTTACCCAAAACAAATTTAGAAAACAAAACAGGAGAGAGAAATTGCCTAGTCTCTGTCTGTCTCTTTCTCTCTGTCTCTCTCTGGAGCAGGCAGCCTGTCTGAAATAAACACTGTCTCTCCCACATACAGCTGTACGTGGGACTGCGGACTGGAATTCCCAACTCCAAGTCCTAATCTCTGGGTTTTCAAGATGTCCAAATCTATCTCTTTTACGATTATCCACCTCCAATCCATGTCTCGCTTTGTTTTAATACTTGAATTAGGAGGTGTTGATATAATTGTTGAATTTTCTTAGCATTCTCAACGCGAGTTATATAATTTGTCAGGGAAGGTCTCCCCTCGTTGGTCAGATTTGTATTGTATCTATTATTCGTGAATAGCCCCCGAACTTGTCGAACTTCCTTATCATACTGTGGCGGAGTAAAACTGATAGGCGCTTAGTACCCTGTGTCAGTACATAGCTCAAGTAATGGACTTCCAATTGTCTATGCTTTCTTTTGATACGATTTGTTTTACATTCCTTTCTTATCAATTTTTTTTCACTGTAGCCTTTGGCATTTCCGAGTGATTGGGACAATTTTACTAATATAACCTATACCAATTATTACCTCATGTTCACCTGTGTTCTGGGCAAGCCTCAGACAATTCTCAACCGACTGGGTCATTTCTATCTGTTTGAACTGCTCTTGGCATGACAGTCTGGCTTCTTGGGATGGAAGGGGTTAATATTAACTTGCTCTTGTGGTAGGAGTAACTTGATCCTTCTCCCTTTTAGATTAAGTTCCCACCTTCAAAATTTCACTTCACACAGGTTTGACTGATTTTTTTTTTCACTTTTCACATTTGTGGATTGCTTTCACTTTATCTTTTTCACACTTTTTTGAGATTTATTTTAATCATAGTGTTTAATCAATCACAATAGCACAAAATGCTTCGAAGATCAGTTTAATTTATAACTAGAGATCATCCTGCAAATGTAACTTGTAATTCTTTAAATCTGCACTTTATCTTTTCTTTACAATTAAACTTCATTTTGTCTTGGTGAATTTCACATAAATTCTTTTGTTTAGAAAAAAATTCATACCGGGAAATAACATCTCCCATCGTACATTTTAGTTTATAGTTAGTCTTCGTAAGTTTTATAATTTGCTCGTCATACATAACTATAGCTTTCCAATTCATTTTTTTTTCACAGTTTTAGTGGGTTTGATTATAACCAACTCTCCGAGCTGTTCCAGGTTTCCGACTTTTCCTATCACTGTGATACCAGATAGCTTTTTTTCTGTCCCGTTAATTTTTTAAACCTTTTTTTTTAAACCACAGCCAATCACAAAAATAAAAATTCAAAATGCCAATTTTTTAGAAGATCCCATGTCTGGAATTTAACATGCCCACATTTTATAAGAACCAGAATTTAATAGGTCACTTAACCTCAATAACTCCAATTTTAATTCGGCAGTATCAGAATTAAACACACGACAAGACAGATACATTACACAAAGGAAGAAAACACGTAAGACACAGTAAGAAGGGGGCGTGGCCCACAACACCGACAAAAAAAACACTGATCAAAGACAGGCTTTTTAAAGGGACAGTACACTTAAACAACAAAACCTTTCTCTTTCGGGTCTCTGTCTTTTAAACGTTTGTCTAGTCACTTAATTCTATCCACTTTTTTCTTACAGTACTGTCTCCATAAAGCAATTAGTTCTTTGGCTGTGGTACCTCTGTTATTTTCCAAATTAATTCCTGAGCCTTTTTTTCCGGCATCTAAGTTGTATCAATAGTTCCTGTTTATATCCAATCATCAGGAACTTAAACCCTGACTACCCTCAGTGATATTAACCACTGACCTACCGCTTACAAGTTATTCCCTCAGTGATATTCGACCACTGACCTCTTCCTGCTATTTCTGTGTATTCGCCAGACTGACCTGAATCTTGTAAGGACGCACACGAGTGTTAGCGATTGGACGATTCGTCGTCAGACTGACGGATTGGAGGAAAACCGACATAGTAAATTAAGACTACTTACATCGGGGCGCCATTTCCTTCCTCCGTGTCTGAGACAATCCGCCTCTTACTCCGCGAACTCTCGGTGAACAACCGTTAAGATCCCACCGCTGCCACCAAATGACGATCCGGATTCTTTCCCCTCAGTCTGGTTCAGTAATAACTGAAGTCAAATACATTTTAAAGTTCAACACATCTTTAATAGCAGGGTTCTTAGTCTGCAGCATTGATTTGGACTCCTGATAGAGTCCCTCTATGCTGGCAGAGCAAGAACAAAAACATACAGAAATCCACACGTTTTTATACAGATGAATAGGGTTGGAACATACTTAACGAGGGTCAACACCAATCATAAGCCGGGCATAGGTTGCCATGCGAGGTTACATTATTTCCGGCCAATCCTAAATCGTCCATGTGCTGATCATGCTGCTGTTAGACATCAAAGGGGATAACTTCCTCACTTTCCAACTTAGAATGTTCTTCCCTGTTCCTTCTGTTCCTTATCTCCCAACCTGGAATGTCCTTCAACTTTGGCTAAGCTCGTTACCTATATTGATCTGCCATAAACATGGAGACATTCAGACCAGTCCTTGACTCACATCAAAGACCTATCATTGATAAGACCATGCAACCCTGCTGACTAAGCAAACATATGGCCCAGCAGGAGGGCCAGGCCACTTGTATCAATCTCAGTTACTAACTAATTAACCCTTTCTAACCATTTTGCATTCTGCTTCTTTGCCACGTAGACATTTTAATATTTTACTGAAAACTGACCACGTAGGGATTCTCACTGAGAGGTTGTTTCCCCTGGCTGGAGAGCCTAGAACTAGAAGTCATAGTCTCAAGATACGGGGTCGGCCATTTAGGAATGAGATGAGGAAACATTGTGAATCTTTGGAATTCTCTACCCTGGAGGGCTGTGGATGCTCAGTTGTTGAGTATATTCAAGACTGAAAGTGATAGTTTTTTGGATATTAAAGGAATCAAGGCATATGGGGATAGGGCAGGAAAGTGGAGTTGAGATAGAAGATCAGCCATGATCTTATTAGAACATAAGAACATAAGAAATTGGAGCAGGAGTAGGCCAATCGGCCCCTCGAGCCTGCTCCGCCATTCAATAAGATCATGGCTGATCTGATCCCAACCACAAATCTAAAGAACACAAGAAGTAGGAGCAGGACCCGGCCACACAGCCCCTGGGCCCTCTCCGCCACCCACAGGGCATTGAATGGCGGCGCAGGCTCGAGGGGCCATATGGCCTATGTGTCCATTTTCGGGCACGATCTAATTTATTGACTGAAGACTTAGAAAAGATTGAGGACCACTTTAAACAAGACATGGCAGCCATCGGTGACTATTGCAAAAAATGGAGATTTAAGGCCAATGTGTCGAAGACAGTGACGTCATGCTTCCATCTTAATTATGCCAACACTTCACGAGAAGTCGCATTTTCTTGGATGGAGATTAGCTGGCAAATGATCCACAGTTAGTATATCTAGGATCACACACTTACTTATAAAGATCATCTTACCAATGTAGCTCAGAAGATCAGGAGCAGAAATGGCCACTTAAATAAGTTAGCGGGCTCAACTTGGGAAGCTAATGTGCAAACATTGTCCAGCTCAGCGCTAGCTTTCTGCTACTCAGTTGGAGAATATTGTACTCGTTTGTGGTTAAACTCTTCCCACACAAAACTAGTTCATGTACAATTTAATCAAACAACGGGAATAATAATAGGGACTATGAGATCAACAAACACTGTATGGCAACCAGTGCTCTCAAATATATGGCCTCCTAACACCAGGCGTCATATTGTAGCAAAGAACCTCCTTGAGAAAATCCAGAAGATGCCACAATTGCCACTTTTCAAAGATATATGGGAGGTACTGACTTACCAGCAGAAGACCAATCTCGACTAATCTACCAACCATCTCCAAGGCAGATCCGGCGAACAGAATGGGGACGAGATGCTCCTTCCTCACCCAGCCCGATGGGAGACTGCCTGACTTTGAGCTGCCACGCTACCTCTAGTGCAAGCCCAACCATTTTAGATGTGGGATGGTAAGGTATGCAACAAATGACCTCCCTGGGGATCCTTTGTGTAGCTGCGATGGAGTAGAGGATGCCACATATCTACTGAATGTCTACATAAGGCTCTTGACACTTTAGATATTTTTGATTTATAGTCTGTGTTTTCATTCTTCCTGCTTTATAGTCTGTGTTTTCATTTTTCCTCCATCTTTATTGTACTACTTGTGCATTCACAAGTAAATAGTGCCATACCACATCACAACTGCATTGTTTTTACATTA
Source organism: Heptranchias perlo (assembly GCF_035084215.1). Lineage (NCBI taxonomy): Eukaryota > Metazoa > Chordata > Chondrichthyes > Hexanchiformes > Hexanchidae > Heptranchias > Heptranchias perlo. The sequence continues at coordinate 42,454,396 of NC_090335.1, forward strand.
TTTGACTGGATCAATTCATAAGATGAATACTAGCTGATGTCCTGTGGTATGGATTGTGGGGTCAGCAGCATGGTTGTGATGTTATACTTCTCTTTCCTCTCCTCCTCTCCATGTCCACTTACATCACTCCCTGTAGAGTACTTGCTTAAATTATAGGTAACCTTCAAAAACAGCTGCATCAGCAGGCAGAAGGAATCATCCAGCAACCGCAAAAGTCATGTTTTTCTTTTATATTTATGTCCCATGGATTTGTTTCTCTGTTGATGACACTGGGGCAACCCATGTCATCATTGTGGATCAATTACAAAAGCCAACTTAGCAAATGAAATCACAATATTATTATCAGTGTCCACTATGCACTCCAGTCCCTGCAGTGCCCAACGGTCGTGGAAGGCCTCAAACGTACAACATGTGCTCCTTCTCCAGGGCCACGTGGGCGCGGAGAAAGCCAAGGAAGAGATGCAGGCTGCCGGAGCGACCACCCCCACAGGCCTACCCCTCTCTTCACTGGGTGGCCAAAGATCAGGAGTGTGGGACTGAAGTGCAACCAGAAGTTGAGGAGCAGCCCCTTCAAATAATGGAACAGGGGCTGCAACTTCACACACTCCATATACACATGGAAGACGGACACATCCAGGCCCCAAAAGGTGGCCTGGGAGTACCTGAGGTGGCTTAAAAGCCGGTTTGTGGGGACTGCTCCATTGCAGCACCCTCCACCCCCAGATCCCCAATGGTGCTGGGGAGGACTCACCGTAGAGATCCCTCCATTGAGGAACCCCACCTCCGCTGTACGGCAAGATGGTACGTTCAGACGGGGGACGAGGGCGGGGAGGCGGAGAGTGCGCAGGCATAGTTGTGATGTTTATCTGCTAAAATGAAGCATTTATTTGTTCCTGTGCAGCAAACTAATAAATCCAAAATAAGTGTCAAATTATAATTTTATTATCTCGGTCCAGGATGCACTCCAGTCCCTGCGGTGCCCACCGGTCGCGGAAAGCCTCAAGCGTACCGGCAGACACCGCGTGTTCCCTCTCCAGGGCCACCCGGGCACGGAGAATTCCGTGGAACAGAGGCAGACAGTCCGAGCGACCGCCCCCACGGGCCATGTCTAACCTGGACCTGTGGATGGCCACCTTGGACAGGCCCAGGAGCAGGCCCATGAGGACGTCCGCCGACCTGCCCGCCCCCCTCCTCACCGGGCGGCCAAAGATCAGGAGCGTGGGACTGAAGTGCAGCCAGAAGTTGAGGAGCAGCCCCTTCAAATAATGGAACAGGGACTGCAACCTCACACAGTCCATATACACGTGGAAGACAGACACATCCAGGCCCCAAAAGGTACAAGTGGCCTGGGAGTCCCTGAGGTGGCTTAAAAGCGGGTTTGTGGGGACTGCTGCATTGCAGCATCCTCCACCCCCAGATCCCCAATGGTGCTGGGGAGGACTTCCCGGAGAGAGCCCTCCATTGAGGAACTCCACCTCTGCTGTACGACAAGATGGTACGTCTCGACAGAGGGCGAGGGCGAGGAGGTGGAGAGTGCGCAGGCATAGTTGTGATGTTTATCTGCTAAAATGAAGCATTTTTTTTATATTGTCTCAACATCACAATCACTAACAAGTAATAAACTTGACCAGATTATGAAAAGCCACTTCAGTGAAAATATCAAATTATTATCAAATAATTCAAAGTTATGATTCCAAGAGATTGAAACAAAGAGAAACTTTCAGATTTTTTTTTTCTTTTTTTTTCACTTTCAGATTTTTTTTTTCCTTTTTTTCTTTTTTTTTCTTTTGTTAGGCCCCCCTTTTATAAGAAGTGGGTGTGTGGGGTGTGCTTAAATACTAAAACCAAACAGACCAAAACCAAGTGTTCAAATTAAAATTTTATTATCCTCGTCCAGGATGCATTCCAGCCCCTGCGGTGCCCACCGGTCGCGGAAAGCCTCGAGCGTACCGGCAGACACCGCGTGCTCCATCTCCAGGGCCACCCGGGCGCGGAGCATTCCGCGGAAGAGAGGCAGACAGTCCGAGCGACCGCCCCCACGGACCACGATCATCCTAGACCTGTGGATGGCCACCTTGGACAGGCCCAGGAGCAGGCCCACGAGAACGTCCACCGACCTGCCCGCCCCCCTCCTCACCGGGCGGCCAAAGATCAGGAGCGTGGGACTGAAGTGCAGCCAGAAGTTGAGGAGCAGCCCCTTCAAATAATGGAACAGGGACTGCAACCTCACACAGTCCATATACACGTGGAAGACAGACACATCCAGGCCCCAAAAGGTACAAGTGGCCTGGGAGTCCCTGAGGTGGCTTAAAAGCGGGTTTGTGGGGACTGCTCCATTGCAGCATCCTCCACCCCCAGATCCCCAATGGTGCTGGGGAGGACTTCCCGGAGAGAGCCCTCCATTGAGGAACCCCACCTCTGCTGTACGACAAGATGGTACGTCTCGACAGAGGGCGAGGGCGAGGGCGACGGCGAGGAGGTGGAGAGTGCGCAGGCATAGTTGTGATGTTTATCTGCTAAAATGAAGCATTGCTTATTCTGGTTTGAAGCCTTTATTTAAGGCCACTGAAACACTTCTTAAGGTCAATTAGAGGTTAATTGTTGAGGCGTTTTTGCCAATCTGTAGATTGGCAGGTGCATGTAAATCCCCAGCTCCTGGGCTTGTGGCAAGGCTTGGTTATCAAGGTCAGATAAATCAGTAACAGATTTTCTTCTTATTTATTTTAAATACATTTGATGCTTTGGGGTGTGACATAAGCGTGCCAGATGTAAGAAATTTTATATAATTAAATAAAATTCAACTTATGTCTAACATATTTTCCTTACAAGAAAAAGTCAATGAGTAAAGAACTCGATAAAATGTTTCTTGACAGAAAACGATTTGAAGACGGCCTCAATTTTGTAGTCAAATCACTTCTTTATAATTAAAAGTGATTGTCCTTATCAAGTCTTTTTTCTGGCTGTTTGAAACTTTTACGACGGAGGAAACTAGTTTGCAAAACCCATGTTGTTTTTTGATTATAAGTGTTTGGAGAAATAGTCCTTGAAAATGTACACTCGTTATACAGCACGCTATTTAAAGGGTTATTGACGTGTTTCGAAATTTTCAAAAAGATGCAATTGTTCCGCTCAAGACACGGACGCGATTTTATTTCTTCTTTGGTCTGTCTCTGCACTTAATTTGCAGGAGAGAGTGCGGGCATGTTAATACAAGGAGGAACGATGGCCTTCAGCTCAGGGAGGCCGCGTGTGTCCTATGTTGGTCCCGGTGCGGGTGCCGTAACATCCTCTATATTGCAGTGGCGGCGGTAGAAGCAGCAGCTCTTGTGAGCGTAGTTACCATGGAAAATGGGCCTCTGCAGATCACCAGGACAGCCGGCAACTTCACTGGAGTGCCGAATTCCCGCTGCACTATGTTTAATTCAGATTCGGAGGATTATAAATGTGTGAGTATAACGTCGTCCGTGTTGATGATCGGTGCCTCTGACACCCGAGTTTGGAAACGAGGCCTGGCCACCCAACTTCAAAAATAAGATGGTTAAATAAATGCATACCTTGGTTTAGACCTTTCCTTGAGTAATGTGTGTTTTTTAAAAGTTCTGTATTGTCCCTAGTGTAAATAATACTGCATTGTGTGCTATTAAATAGTGATATTAATTTTATTGAAGCTATGCTTTTAAGTATTCTCAACCCTCTACAAAACACTTCTTTTCAAAAACAGCACTACTCCAATTTTTCTCTGACCAACATAATTCTTCCACCCCCCACCCGGGAAATGCAGTCTGCTCGCCCACCCCGTGCTCAAATGCTAGTCCTGGTGGCACAGTAGGGGTACTGTGGTCGTGAATTTTATATTCATGGTTGGCAGTGGAATCACAAAATTAGCAATTCTGCATTCAAAATAAGATGGCCATTTAAGGCATGAGTTATTCGTTTTTGTTAGTGACTCATTGCATTTTTGATGTTGTAACATTTTCATACGCTAACAATCTTTGAGTCATGTGAAGTCCTTGCTTTGGTAGTTTGTTATAAAAGTTGCTGTGCCCCTTTTAATCTGTCAACATCCTTCGAATATCTAATGATCTAATTGACTTCTCAGATGGGGTGATCTTTTTGTGCTGAGGGGCCACCTTAGATATAGCACTATTAAAATCAGTAAGATACTTTTCATTAACCATATATAAACCTTTTTTAAAGTGCCACTGATACGTCAGTGGGTAAATGCACTACATGTTGCAGTATTGTGCCATGCATATCAAGAAAGTCCTTGATTCAGTCCAAATCTGTGCTGTTAGCTGTCAGTTGGGAGTCTTGCTTATGGAGTTGAGGGGAAGCTTGGGTTCTCGCTTCTGAGTGCTTTTCAATAATATTGCTGGACAATGCATTATAGGTGGAGTGTGTTGGGTACAGTCAGGATTGGGCCTGGCTATGATGCCCCTGCAGTCAAATATCCTGCTAACACACAGCCAGATATGAAGAATGGCCATTCGGGGGAGATGCTGGTGTGCTGCTGGTGCCCATGGAAACTGTAGCCCAGCAAGACTGAGGGTGGTTCCATCCCAGGTCTGTGTGGAATTTCTTGATTTCAGACAGGGTGGTGAAGGGATCATGATTTGCCTTAACATTCAGTTTTAGGAAGGAAAATTTGGTCATGATTCGTGCTCTCGATTGCCATTGTGTGAGCCCTTTTGTCAATGTGCATATGTGGACAGCTGGTGACTTGCAGGAAAGCTCATTGTAATGGTTTCTGTTAGAATAGGTGCTCAGTAATCCGACATGAAAAATGTGTGCATGAGGTACTGGATAATCACCACTGCTTGTGGAACTGTAAAGCAGCACGAGTCACTGCCTTCAAGAAAGGAAATTTTAAGGGGAGAAAATTAGATGATAACCACTTTTTTTCAAAGTTGATCTTATTGTCAATTAATTAAAAATCACTTTACTGAAGTAAACCCCTTGTTCTCATCTGGTAGGCTGATGGAGTAATGGAGCCATTTAATATTTTACATTTGCAAGTGTAGACTTACAGCCAAGTAATTAAAATGTACCTGTATATATGCTGTTGTGAATGAATAGATCACCCTTATTGGTTGAGAGACAATGATTAATAGATGTACTGAGAAGGAAGAAACTGAATTTTTCAAAAGCAGTATGTGTTAAGCAAAACATTGGAAAAGTTAAAATTACTGTACAATTAAAATAACCACTTTCATATAATTTCACTTTGCTGATTTTCCACCCTCTGTTAAGGCACTAACTCTTGCTCATTGGCATGTTTCTCTAGTTTCTCTCCTATCTTCCCTCATGTCCTCTCCAAGCTCATCTTGTCCATCAGACTCACTACCTGCTCCCTTGACCCTATTTCCACTAAACTGCTGGCCCCTATGCTATTGGACATTGTAATGATTCCCTCTCCTCAGGTACTGACCCCCTCCCCTCCCCTCCCTTTCAAAACCACCACCATCACCCCTGCTGGAGCACCGAAACGGCCCTAATCAAAGTCACAAATGACATCCTCGGTGAGCGTGATGCATTATCTGTCCTCATCCTCTCTACAGCCTTTGAGATGTCAACCACACCCTTCAACGCTTCTTCTCCATTGTCAAACTAAGTGGGACTCCAATCATAGCTAGAGAATCTCCAGCAAAAGCTTCCCTTCCTGCCCCTGCACTGTTACCTCTGGAGTTCACCAAGTATCTATCCTTGCACCCCCTCATCTTCCTCATTCACATGCTGCTCCTTGGTGACATCATTCAAAGACATGGGGTCAGCTTCCACATGTACACTGACAACACCCAGCTCTACCTCTCCACCACCCTCCTTGACCTTTCCACTGCTTCTGTTGTCTGACTGCTTATCTTGGATGAGCTGCAATTTCCTTCGGTTAAACACTGGCCAGACTAAAGCCATAGTCTTTGGCTCCTGACACAAACTCTGTACCCTTGCCACTGATTCTGTCCCCTCCCTGGCCACTGCCTTGGATTGAATCGGACTGTTGGCAACCTCAGTGTCCTATTCAATCCCAAGCTGAACTTCCGATCCAGTATCCTCCCCCATCCCGGAGACCCCTACTTCTGCTTATAGACAAACATACGAAATGTCGGATAGGGAAAGATCATCCAGTCCCATTTAGTTGTGAAGCCTTATGCAACACTTTAAGACACTCCCTACCTACCAGGAGCTGTGTAATCTCCTGGGAGAGGTGAAAAGGCCAAATAGGGGAAAAAAATCTGGGAAATTCCTAGGCGATCAAAACTAGTCCAGGAAACCACATTGACCACGACTTATATTACTTGGTGCCTATCTCTTGTATAATGTGATCTCTGCCCCAGCCAGGAATCTGTCCAGCTCTCTTTTGAAGATATACAGCGAATCAACACCCACTGCATGAGCTGGCAACTTGTTCCTTAGGTCTACTGTACTCTTGTTTTGGGTGGGGGTGGGGGGGAAGAACCATCTAATCTATTTCTACCCTTGTAATTTTTAAGCATGAACCCTCGTCTTCCCCAACCAATCTAATTGAAATGATTTGTCAATGTGAACTTAATCTAGTCCCTTCATTTTTTAAAAAATAGACTTCAATCAAATTGCCCCACACTTCGCTTCTCTAAAGTACCTTATCTCAGTAGTTAAGGTGTTTCAAACTGGGATTCAATCTTGTGGCCCTCGTCTGAACTTTTTCCAAAGCCTTAATATCACCCACAGTGTGAGAGGACCGGAACTGGACACCAGTATTCTAAATGAGGCCTAACTAACTTCTTGTACAAGGACAAATTGCTACGCTTTGTTTTATATTGAATAGTCCTGTGAATGCAGCCCTGTTTGCTTTAGGTAGAGGTTTATGGCATTGGAAAGTTATGAACTACAATACCAAGATCGTTTTCTTTCATCACAGGCTTCAGTTCTATTCCCTGTAAGATGTACGCATATCTAGCATTGGTCCTGATCATGGCATAACACTGCACTTGTCTAAGTTAAGTAGCATTTGCCAAGTGTGGGCCCGTTTCCCCGACACATCAAGATCTGTTTGCAGTAGTTTAGTCTAATGTATAGTCCTAACACTTGCACAGATCTTCATATCACTTGCAGATCATTCCCCCAAGACCTATATCTAAGTCATTAATAAAGATTGTAAAAGCAAAGGCCCTAACACTGGTCCCTGTGGGACACTACTGATAATCGGTCTCCAAGCATATCCACAACCACTGATAGCTGCATGCCTGTAGGCAGAAAGTTAATTCTTAATCCACTGTACCAACTTCCCACTAATTCCCCATGACACTATCTTGTAAAGATTCCTATTGTGGGGTGTGTTATCAAAAGCTTTCTGATAATATGGCCCACCTCCACCTTTGCCTCAGCCCATCTACTACTGAAACTCTCATTCATGCCTCTGTCACCTCCAGACTTGACTCTTTCAATGCTCTCTTGGCTGGTATCCCATCTTCCTCCCTCTATAAACTTCTCTGGCCAAGAGTGCTACCAACTGAGCCAAGGTGTCACTAGAAACCAAGTATAATTGGGCACCTCCTATAATTTTAAAAGACTTAAAGGCAACAAAGATGCTTTAGGAAGTTTAAAGTTTTATAGCATAGCTTTAAAACCTACTTTCTTTACTCATTCGCCCTGGCTCAGTGATATTCTTACCTTGGAGTCAGAAGGTCATGGGTTCAAACCCCACTCTTGAGACTTGAGCACATAATCTATGTTGACGTTTCATTGCAGTATTGAGGAGTGCTGCATTGTTGGAGGTGCTATTGGATGAGCTGATAAACGAAGGTCCTATCTGCCCTCTCGGATGGATGTGAAAGATCCCATGATACTATTTGAAGAAGAGCAGGGGAGTTCTCCCAGTGTCCTGGCCAATATTTATCCATTAACCAACATCACTAAAAACTGATTATCTTGTCAGTTATCTCATTTTCTGTTTGTGGGATCTTTGTGTGCCCAATTTGGCTGCTGCATTTGCCTTTATAGCAACAGTGACTACATTTTAAAAGCAATTTATTGCCTCTGAAGTGCTTTGGGATGTCCTAAGGATTGTAAAACATTCTGTATATAAGTGTAAGTTCTTTCTCTTTCTAAAATTTTTAATCAGCTTAGTCATGGTTATGCTCAAACGTTTGGCTGGGGGAATGGGGAAACCACAAGGAACAGCTAATTTCTTTTCAAATGGTGGTAAGTGAACAACAAGCCCAGCACATCCCTATATTTGTTTTCTCCAGTACAGAACAACTACTTTAACTCTTTTACATAACTAAGAACTTGTTTAAAAACATTACTGTACATCCTGTTTGGTGTCTTCAGAGACTCTCCCGATGTGCATAATGATGCATTGTGTTGAGGCTGTAGTGATTGTACGGTTGCGGCTGAATTCCTTGCTTGTTCTTGATCTTAACTACATTGCAGTGGGGTACCACTGAGTGAAGGCCAGTCACTTCTTTACTTGGAGCATTATGCTGGGGCCTCTGCACTTTCTAGTGGCTGGTTTGAAAGCAGTCAAAGGGAGGCCATGGAGCTAGACAGTTGCCTGCATGTGGAAAAAAAATTGGAGTCTCACCAACAGTATCTCTTTTTTTAATGAAAAAAAATGAATCGGTCATGAAGTTTTAAGCTCAGTGACAGTATGCTTTGTAATTTTATAAATATCTTGGTTTCCATGGTGTGTACTGATAACATTGCCAAGATTACTGACTGGGGTGAAGGGGAGAAACTGGGCGGCGTAATGAGTTAAACGCTAGCTTGTCGCCTCTGTGATCCGGGTTCATATCCAGCCCAGATTAGTCATTCGGATGGGGAATGAAGTCACCAACTGCTGCAGGCTGCAATTGGGGTGGGGGTTGTAAGGAAAATGTGTCCCTTAGTGTCCTGTCCCATCTTCTTCTAAAACTATTCATGCTTTACATTGAGTCTACAGCACAGAAACAGGCCATTCAGCCCAACTGGTCTATGCCGGTGTTTATGTTCCACACAAACCACCTCCCTCCCTACTTCATCTAACCCTATCAGCATATCCTTCTATTCCTTTCTCCCTCATGTGCTTATCTAGCTACCCCTTAAATGTATCTGTGCTATTTGCCTCAACTGTTCCTTGTGGCAGCGTGTTCCACATTCTTACCACTCTTTGGGTAAAGAAGTTTCTCCTGAATTCCCTATTGAATTTATTAGTGACTATCTTATATTTATGACCTCTAGTTTTGGACTCCCCCACAAGTGGGAACATTTTCTCTACGTCTACCCTATCAAACCCTTTCATTATCTTAAAGACTTCTATCAGGTCACCCCTCAGCCTTCTCTTTTCGAGAGAAAAGTGCCCCAGCCTGTTTAGTCTTTCCTGATAAGTATATCCTCTCAGTTCTGGTATCACCTTGTGAATCATTTTTGCACCTTCTCCAATGCCTCTATATCCTTTTTATAATATGGCAACCAGAACTGTTCACAATACGCCAAGTGTAGTCTAACCAAGGTTCGATACAAATTTAACATAACTTCCCTGCTTTTCACTTCTATCCCTCTAGAAATGAACCCCAGTGCTTGGTTTGCCCTTTTTATGGCCTTATTAACCTGTGTCGCTACATTTAGTGATTTGTGAATCTGTACCTTGAGATCCCTTTGTTCCTCTACCCCATTTTGATTCTGATCATCCAAGCAGTCAATTACCGCCCCATCAGTCTGCTCTCAATCATCAGCAAAGTGATGGCACTGTCGACGACACCTTCCATCAAGCAGCACTTATTCACCAATAACCTGCTCACCGATGCTCAGTTTGGGTTCCGCCAGGACCACTCGGCTCCAGACCTCATTACAGCCTTGGTCCAAACATGGACAAAAGAACTGAATTCCAGAGGTGAGGTGAGAGTGATTGCCTTTGACATCAAGGCAGCATTTGACCGAGTGTGGCACCAAGGAGCCCTAGTAAAATTGAAGTCAATGGGAATCGGGGGGAAACTCTTCAGTGGCTGGAGTCATACCTAGCACAAAGGAAGATGGTAGTGGTTGTTGGAGGCCAATCATCTCAGCCCCAGGACATTGCTGCAGGAGTTCCTCAGGGCAGTGTCCTGGGCCCAACCATCTTTAGCTGCTTCATCAATGACCTTCCCTCCATCATACGGTCAGAAATGAGGATGTTCACTGATGATTGCACAGTGTTCGATTCCATTTGCCGGCCCTCAAATAATGAAGCAGTCTGTGCCTGCATGCAGCAAGACCTGGACAACATCCAGGCTTGGGCTGATAAGTGGCAAGTAACATTCGTGCCAGACAATGACCATCTCCAACAAGAGAGAATCTAACCACCTCCCCGTGACATTCAACGGCATTACCATCGCCGAATCCCTCACCATCAATATCCTGGGGGGTCACCATTGACCAGAAACATAACTGGACCAGCCACATAAATACTGCGGCTACGAGAGCAGGTCAGAGGCTGGGAATTCTGCGACGAGTGACTCACCTCCTGACTCCCCAAAGCCTTTCCACCATCTACAAGGCACAAGTCAGGAGTGTGATGGAATACTCTCCACTTGCCTGGATGAGTGCAGCTCCAACAACACTCAAGAAGCTCGACACCATCCAGGACAAAGCAGCCCGCTTGATTGGCACCCCATCCACCACCCTAAACATCCACTCCCTTCACCACCGGCGCATCGTGGCTGCAGTGTGCACCATCTACTGGATGCGCTGCAGCAACTTGCCAAGGCTTCTTCGACAACACCACCCAAATCTGGGACCACCTAGAAGGACAAGGGCGGCAGGTGCATGGGAACACCATCGCCTGCACGTTCCCCTCCAAGTCACACACCATCCCGACTTGGAAATATATCGCTGTTCCTTCATCGTCGCTGGTTCAAAATCCTGGAACTCCCTACCTAACAGCACTGTGGGAGAACCTTTACCACATGGACTGCAGTGGTTCAAGAAGGCGACTCACCACCACCTTCTCGAGGTCAATTAGGGATGGGCAATAAATGCTGGACTTGCCAGCGATACCCACATCCTATGAACGAATTAAAAAAAAAAAGCAGAATGTGGCCTCCTTAATCTTCTTACCAAAATGCACCATCTCACACTTGTCTATATTGAGATTCATTTGCCAATTACACGCCCATGCTGCAAGTTTATTAATATCTTCTTGCATTTTGATGCAATCTTCCTTTCTATTAACTACACCCCCAATTTGGTTTTGTCTACAAATTTTTAAATTGTACTTCCGATTCCCGTGTCGAAATCGTTAATGTAAATTGTGAACAACAGTGGTCCTAGCACCGATCCCTGTGGAACACCACTTCCCACCTTTTGCCAGTCTGAGTATCTACCCTACTGTTTGTTTTCTGTTTTGTAGCTAGTTTGCTATCCATTCTGCTACCTGCTCCACTACCTGTCCCCTGATTCCACATGCTCTGTCCTTAGTCATGAGTCTACAATGTGGTACCTTATCGAAGAACTTTTGAAAATCCAAATATATTACACCTACTGCATTACCCTTGTCTACTCTTTGTTACTTCGTCAAAGAATTCAATAACGTTGGCCAAGCATGACTTTCCTTTTGAAATCCGTGCTGACTACTCATTTTATTATATTTTTGCTTTCCCCCACCCTCTCGCTCCTATCGCGTCCCATATTGCTTCACCCTCCCAGTATCCCCTCCTCTTCCTATGAATCCCTTACTCTCGTCACTACCCCTACAACTCTCACCTTGAACTATCTATTCCACTTCTATATTCTCTCATCCTTAATCCTCGATCCACTTGCTGCCGCCGCCACTAACTCGCCACAAGGGCAGGTGGCAAGAGACCAGAGACCCATCACTCTCAACTTGTTTCCTTCCTTCCTATTTGTTGCCCTCAGAGGCCTTGTTTGCTTTCAAAATTCAGTTTACTTGTTTGAGGAAAGACAATTTCTGCCTCTGTCTCTAAATGTGGAATTGGAATTTAAAATGGAAAAAGTTGACACAAAAGTGCAACAACAGGAAGTAATGTTTCATAGACAGGCATGGAGACATAAGGGGGTGAAAAAGGTCTTTGACGGCAGTGCAAAACGGGTGATAGTGAATCAGCAGCCCATTTTACACCCCGCCCAGTTTTCTTTTCCACAATGGACCCAATTCACTCCACATTTTTTTAATTTGTTAAAATTGTAGGTGAATTTAATTTTGACACTTACAAAACAGTAAGTCTTACTTTTATTTTTTAAAAAAAGGGAAACTTTTTTAAAGAAACACTTTCTTTTACTGGTTCTTCATGTCTGATGAAACTGACAGTTACCTCACTGAGATGCTAATAATTTTTTTAAAAATCCTATTACCTACAGGTCACTATCATTGCAGTGAAGCGAGCCTCTGCTTCCTTCTCTCTACTTGGATGGTAAGTTTTGTTTTACATTTTTGCTTGTAATTAAATCAGATTGTCTTCGTACAATAATTCGACTATATATATTGTACTTTATAAGCATTATATATGTGTGGCCCAAACATGCATGCAGAAAAACAAAATTCTCCATTATTTATCTTTCTCATTAATAAGATGCTATTAACAGGCAAGCAGACCTCCCTTGATGGATTAACAAGTTTAATTAGTGAGTAGCTTGGATGTCCAGACAAGAATGTTCCCAGGTTGATCCCTGCTCTCTATTGAGTCAGCTGGCCTCAGTTGGGCACCAGTATGTTCGTTACAATTGGACTTTGCACCCCTGTATTAAGGATAGGGAAATCTGCTAGGATGCCTGCTTCTGATTGCTGTCCCTGCTGGAAGCGTGCATGTGTGAATGTTGTAGAAAGGATTATGCTTGATGATGCACTGTGGTCCAATAGAAACATGAAGTTTACAGCAAAGAAAGTGGTGATTCAACCCATTGTATATGTGCTGGCTCTTTCTAAAGGAATCCCACGCTTATCCCTACTGCCTTCTAGTTTCCCCTTATCTCTCTATCGTCCTCTGCTTTAAATAGTTATCCAATTTTCCCTTAAATGATACAATGGTTTCTGCCTCAACCACATCCTGTGGCAAAATATTCCATGCTCCAATAATCCTCTGCATAAAGAGATTTCTCCTAACCCTGCTCCTTACTTTCTTAGTGATGATTTTCAATTGATGGTCCTTAATCACTGACTTCCCATCCAGAGGAAAAAATATTTTGCTATTCACTCTATCAAAACCCTTCATAAATTTAAAAAACAATTATATTAAATCGCCTCTATCTTATCTTCACGGTAGAAATAGTCCTAGTATCTCCTCTCATAACTCTATTTTCCCATCCTTGGCATCTACTGGTAAATACAAGTTGCACACTCGAGTTGTACAAGTTATACATGGATAGGATAAAAGATAAACAGGAGGTACTGAAAAGATTGGCAGAACTCAAAGTAGAAAAGTCACCTGGTCCAGATGGGATGCATCCTAGGTTCCTGAAGGAAATAAGGGTGGAAATTGCAGAGGCTCTGGCCACTATCTTCCAATTCTCCTTAGATATGGGGATGGTGCTGGAGGACTGCTAATATTACATCCATGTTCAAAAATGGGGAGAGGGATAAACTCGGCAATTACAGGCCAGTCAGCCTAACGTCGGTGGTGGGGAAACTCCAAGAGACAATAATCTGAGACAAAATTAATTGTTAACTTGGAAAAGTATGGCTAATAAATGAAAGTCAGCACAGACTTGTTAAAGGAAAATCGTGTTTGACTAACTTGATTGAGTTCTTTGATGAAGTAACGTAGAAGCTCGATAAGGGTAGTGCGGTTGATGTTGTGTATATGGACTTTCAAAAGGCATTTGATATAGTACCACATAATAGACTTGTTAGCAAAATTAAATGTAAGGAGTCTTACAACACCAGGTTATAGTCCAACAGCTTTATTTGAAATCACAAGCTTTCGGAGCTTTCCTCCTTCGTCAGGTGAGTGACGAAGGAGGAAAGCTCCGAAAGCTTGAGATTTCAAATAAAGCTGTTGGACTATAACCTTGTGTTGTAAGACTCCTTACATTTGTCCACCCCAGTCCATCACCGGCATCTCCACATCATAGCAAAATTAAAGCCTTATGGATTAAAGGGAGAGTGGCAGCATGGATACAAAATTGGCTAAAGGTCAGAAAGCAGCGAGTAATGGTGAACAATTGTTTCAGAGTGGAAGGAAGTGAACAGTGGTGTTCCCCAGAGGTCAGTATTAGGACCACTGCTCTTTTTGATATATTAATGACCTGGACTTTGGCATAGAGGGTATAATTTCAAAGTTTGCAGATGACGTGAAACTCTGAAATGTAGTAAACAATGTGGAGGATAGTAACAGACTTCAGGAGGACATAGACAGACTGGTGAAATGGGCAGACACATGGCAGGTGAAATCTAATGCTGTGAAGTGATGCATTTTGGTAGGAAGAATAAGAAAAGGCAGTATAAACTAAATGGTACAATTTTAAAGGGGGTGCAGGAACAGTGAGACCTGGGAGTGCACATACACAAATCTTTGAAAATGACAGGACAAGTTGAGAAGGATGTTAAAAAAACATATGGGGATCCTTTATTAATAGAGGTATAAAGTACAAAAGCAAGGAAGTTATGCTAAACCTTTATAAAACACTGGTTAGGCCTCAGCTAGAGTATTGTGTTCAATTCTGGGCACCACACTTTAGGAAGGATGTCAAGGTGTCGGAGAGGGTGCAGAAGAGATTTACTAGACTACCAGGGATGAGGGACTTCAGTTATGTGGAGAGACTGGAGAAGCTGGGTTTGTTCTCCTTAGAACAGAGAAGGTTAAGCAGCGATTTGATAGAAGTGTTCAAATCATGAAGGGTTTTCATAGAGTGAAAAAGAAGAAACAGTTTCCAGCAGTGGAAGGGTAAGTAACCAAAGGACACAAATTTAAGGTGATCGGCAAACGAGCCAGTGGCAACATGAGGAAACATTTTTTTTACTCGGCGAGTTGTAAAGATCTGGGATGTACTGCCCAAAAGGGTGGTGGAAGCAGATTCAATAGTAACTTTCAAAAGGGAATTAGATAAATACTTGAAGGGAAAAGATTTACAGGGCTGTGGGGAAAGAGCAGGGGAATGGGACTAATTGGATTGATCTTTCAAAGAGCTGGCACGATGGACTAATTGGCCCCCTCCTCCTGTGCTGTACCTACGATGATATAATCTCGATAGCTTTATTTGACTCTATAATGGGCCACCCAAAATTGCACACAGTGCTCTTAACTGTGGCCTAATCAATGTTTTGTATAAATTTATTATTTCATCCTCACTCTGTACTCTGGGCCCCTATTTGTAAAACCCAAAATGCTGTTGACCTTTTTATGGATTATCTATCTGCACTCACAGGGAATTATGTATTTGAAACCAAAGATCTCTCTGTTCATCCACACCGTTCAGTGTCTTTCCATTAAAGGTATATTCACTTTTCCTTGTTCTTTCTTCCAAAATGTATTCCTTCACACTTACCCACATTAAATTGCATATGCCATCTATCTGCCCATTCCACTAGCCTATCTATGTCTTCCTGAAGCTTTTTTCTAGTCCTCCTTGCTTTTTGCCAAAAGTCCTACTTTTCTGTTGTCAGCAAATTTCAAAATTGTATTCCCTAGACCTAAGTTCAAATTACGTTTTCTATACCAAACACAAAAGTTGACTCAAACTGATCGTTGGGACAAACCACTTCCAATCCTTCTACAGTCCGAGGAACACCCATTTACTCTAACCATTTGTTTTCTGCTTGTCGGGCAGTTTTCTATCTATGCTGCTACCTTTCTTATACCATATACCTGAATGTTTCTAATGAACATCTTGTGTGACACTTTATTGAATGCCTTTTGAAAATCCATATACACTGCATCTATTGTGCATCTCCCCCTCCCTTTGATTCACCACTGACAGCCGTGCCTTCAGCTGTCTAGAATTCCTCTGCTCTAGAATTCCCACCCTGATCCTCTCCACCTCTTCCTTTAAAACTCTTCTTAATCTCACCTCTTTGGCCAAGCTTCTCGTCACTCCTAATCTCTCCTTTGGCTCAGCGTCCATTTTTGTCTGATAATGTCTCTGCAAGGTGGCTTTGGATGTTTTCTATGGTAAAGACAGTATATAAATGCAAGTTGTATGTACTGTATTCCCTTTATTCAATAGGCTACTTCTTCAAAAACCTCAGTTAGCTTTGTCAAACACAAATTGCCTTTAACAAATCCATGCTGACTGTCCTTGCATTGCTAAATGATCACTAATTTTATCTCAGATTAGGGATTCTAAGTGTTGCCCACAACTGCGTTAGACGAACTGGTCTCTAGTTATCCTTTTCTCCCTTCTTGAGCAAAAGTATTACGTTGGCTACTCTCAGTCCACTGTCATAATTTGCATCTTGAAGGAGGATTTAAAAATTCTGACCAGAGTGTATCTGATCTCCTTTTGACTTTCTTCAATAGCTTAGGGTGCATGGCATTAGGTCCTAGTTTTTTCAAAATCAATTCCTTTTCTACAGTTATCTCTACCAATTGTTCAATATCCTCCTCTAGTACACCTACATTCTCACTTCCACCATTTGTAAAAATTGATGCAAACTGTTTAATATCTCTGCCATACCTTCATCCTCCACAGTTAGACTCCCTTCTTCATTCCTACCCTCCCTTTAACTATTCTTGTGCTTTTTATATTATAACTGCATTGATGAACCCTGGCTATATCAAAGGTTGAAGGGGTCAGAAGTGAGATAAATGTACCACATCCAATTTAATAAATTGGGAGTAGAATTTCTTTTTCTTTCTTTTTTGCTGATGATTTCCTTACCTCTGCTGAAGGTCTTCAGTCCTTGCTGAGGCATGATTCAATGAGCACCAGTTGCCATCTGGTACTTCGCTCAAGTGGCTATATTTCATGCCTGAGCCCTGATGGTGGGTGATGGCAGGCTATTTGATCCTGCCCCCACCCAACATTTATAGTACTTCGAGCAGTGGTTGCTGGATTGTGATCAAGAGCAGCAACCCTAGCCAGTTTTTCCTTGCTGCCCCATGGTTGTTGAGGCCAATTATAGTACCGCTTTCACTGCCCTAATTGAGATCAGCTAACTCGGCACTTTCCAAGAATTAAACCTGGGACCTTCCTTGCCTGCATCACTTAGCCACATACTTGATAAACTTAGTGAGCCCTTGGGGAGAAAAGGATCAATGCTTATTTTCTTAATGCTTGTGGAGCATGTATATTAATAATTATGTGTGGTTTTCATGTAGCTCCTTTATGCTTCTTGTGATATGGTTATTCCGAAGGTACAACTCTTTGGCCCAGGTAAGGAAATTGTATATAATTTACAATACTGTGCAGTAATTAATGATTGTGCTCACACAACCACAGTTTCTAAACACTGATATGTCTTTAGGTTTTTTCCACTATGACCACTGACCTCTGTGTTGGATGCTCTTGAATGAGGAAGATTGCATGGTTGCAGAGGAGGAAAAATATATCTCTACCTGGAAGTAGTCATATTAATAGAATGGACATTTAATTAATTTGCTTATTCATTCCATTTTGCAAGAAGCTAGTCTAATGACACTAATTCTGATAGTTGATGTGGTACAAATAGAGGTTCCTTGTTTGAAGTATTGCCCATTTTTGTTTTGTTTACACTACACATGCAGAATGCTGAAATGTAATTGCTTATTCAAAAGAAAGAAGATATGCGTATCAGGTGAGCTCAGATGTAAGCTTGTGCATACCCTATTTATGTAACAATAGCGCTTACCTCAAGCTGCTTTAAGTAACTGCAGCCGTGAACAGTTCTATATCTGTTGTTCAAGGTTGCTTGTAACGAGAGATTAAAACTGACCCGAAAATGTGAGTTTCACCACAGGCAAGTCATTACAAAGCACTTGGATTTACTTCAACATATTCTTCCTATGTTTTTTTCTATTTTTTAAAATAAATAGTACTGATGGTGGATAAATTGACTAGGAGGAATTATTATGTGAAAAAGCAGAATTAACACATACATTTAAAGTTATGTTGTCACTAATAAAGCTTAGATTTTTAGCTCTCACTGTTAGTGTTCAGCAGGCTTAGTTGACTTCCTCTAAGCTAGTTTCCTCTGATGTCATCAGTGCTCACTATATAATCAAAATATTGAAGATCATGTTGGCCAAACTCTTGTTAATTTGATAGCAGATCTCTGATGGCATCACTGAGTGAGTCAGAGACTATGCTGTTTTATAACACCAGTGGTATTACCAACAAAGTGATGACAGGGAAAGTGTTACAGGAAGTAAGTATGACACTTACAGGAAGTGCTTACTATGTGCAATACTTTTACTATCTAATGGATGGTGTATTGAATGATGTGCATTTCTCAGTGGAAAAATATTGTTCCTGATAAAAAATATTGTTCATTGTGTAATTAATAGGTTGCCAGAGTTACAGTGGTGTTACTATAGCATTGATTATTGGTGTGTTTACTGTGCAAAAATGTAACTACAACATGTTAATTTAGATCACAAATGTTATCACAAGATTTAATAAACAAGTGGTTTGTCACTTTAAAAAAAAACTGGAAATCCTTTTTTAAATTACAAAAAATATATAGCTCAGCTGGTTAAGTCAGTGAGTTGAGCCATAAAGATCAGGAAGGTCCCAGTGCAATCCCAAGTCTATGATGAGTTGGCTACTTTGTGTTTTAATAGCCTGCCAAGACTTCCTAGCAAGACTCACCCATTGAATGATGACCACTTGAATGAGATACCGAAGGGTACTCAGCACACGTGTTATTATGCCCCATCAAGCGTTGAATGTTTTCAGGAGAAAATGGAAGGAAACAAAGAAAAAGGAAAGAAGATAAAGAAATGTGCTGTGGTGCATTGCCTTTCATTAAGGTTGCAGTACTCTGTTTTGAAATTTTTTGTCTCGCTATAGAGAAGCATTTTAGTTGGTACCTCTCCTGATAGTCTAACTTATGTTAGGAGATTGCCTCGTGAAGAATTGGAGGTACAAAGCTATGTCCTGCCACTTCATTCACTTTGTAGCACATTGGTGAACCCATCTGACCACATTCTACTGAATGTGTAACTCTGGAATGCAGAATTTGTTGACTCAAAAAGTACACCTCGATAACTCAGTCATGACCTGCTCACTTAGGTGTTATCAGGTCTTTCCATCTTGTTAAATAAATTCTATATTCCCTATATAATCAAGACTTGGTTTGAATCAGCACTTGCAACAGTAGTGAAAGGTTTCAAAATGGACACTGTTGTTAATTCATCGAATTGTCATGTATGCTGCATAAGTATCTTAGAATATTACATCAAAATGGTTTCTAAATCTGAATAGTTCCCGTTACAATTCAGGCTTTCTCTAACACTTGTGTTCACAACAGAAATTAATTTTCATAAGCACACTCATGTCACCTGTAAACTGAAACTTGAAACCTTGTGCATGATGTGAGTGGGATAGTGCACGACAGTACAAACCAACTGTTTTGCACTATATGAGCTGCCCACCATACTCTCAATGTTCTCCTGTCCACTTAAAAAAGCAGTAAATATCACACTCAGACTGTATTAATCAGGCAAAAACTAATTGTTGAATTTATTTATAAATGAGATAATTACACAGAAGTAAAAGGCACACATAGAAAGTAACTAGTAATATGGTCTTTTAATTGCACAATATTTAAACTTTTCCAAAAACAACAAACAACTTGCTTTTATGTTGTGCCTTTAATATTTAAATATCCCAAGGTGCTTTGCAGAAAAGGAGGAGGAGGGAGGAAAGGAATAAAGGAATGCATAATCATTTTCATTTCCATGGACTGCTAGTTTCTCGCCCAAGTGGTGAAGTTGAAAATCATCCACTCCATTTTATAATCGTTCCAACAACAACTTCCCCATGCATGGCCAGAGCAAGTTATTAAGGCTCACAAACATTACTGACCTTGAGCCTTACAAGGCTACATACAGGTTCACCCTATGCTACACATAATATTAAAAAAAGCCTGTCCCAATCGTGGGGAATTGTGCCAAACAACTGAACTACAGTTCTCAGGATTATATGTGCAGGCCTTCCAACACAATGCATTCTCATGTTTTTACAAAAAAAAACCCTGTCCCTGCCAACCCCTATGCCCTGATATACTGCTTTGCTGTCTAAGCACACATCAGCACTAGGCTCTGGATAGAATGAACCCAGCACAATGGGAGCAGCCAGAGAATCCAATAACAATAAACTACCAGTGAGAGCGCAGCCGTAGGCGGAGAAATATCCCTGAAACACTAAACCTTTGTGCTCCCCAACTGAGTCTCCTGCTTTTGTTCTCCAACTGGGCCTTTAGCTGCCACTCCGTGATCACTGCTTCTTTTTCATTCTACAAACCCATCAAGTGTTCCCAGCCCACAGCCCGCCAAGGCTCCCTTCACAATTGCTACCAGACCTGAGCCTCTATGTTTAGGTTTTAGTAATTTGCATATAAATATTCCCTAAATGATACAAAGTGCAAAACACGTGTTTTTACAAATAATTCTCTACAAAATGTATAAACTCATTAATGTTCTTCTGGTTGTGATTAAAATAATTTTTCCATTACTCATCTTTCTTAGCAGAGAGTGGTGTTCATTAATCAGTTTCCTGTTTACACTGGCTCTGCAGATCCTATATCTTGAATCTTTAAAAATATGTAATTTTCTTGTGGGATACCTGGGTTACAGTGCAAAACTACAAAATGAACCCCAAAAAAGTTAATATGAACCAAGTTCTTTTGCGTTCAGTTTAAATGCCACAATTCAGTTTTCAAACAACTTTTTTTTTAAAAAAAAGGCTCCTGAGTTTCCAGTATAACAAACATCTTCAGTCATTATTGTATTTAAAATTTCATCAAAATGGATAAGAAAGCAAAAAGGAAGGAATGTCTTTGAGTACTATTCAGGCCAAAAAAAAATAGCTTTTGTGGTAGAAAATAAAAATGAAGTCTGTCTTTTACACTTAACCTTTGTGGACTTATTTTGGGCTTTCATTACACAGCCATTTCAAAACATAAGTGTCTTTATGTTTTCAATTTTGACATTTTAAACTACATATCAGCAGCTTTTAATAGACAATTTGTTCACTGGAAAAAATAGTTTTGGAATATGTTCACGTAAGTCCATTGTTTTTTTAATGGATGGGCTGCTGCCATCTATAAATTCATTTTGAACACTTGTTTGAATTTATGTTTTCCATATGTTAAGTTGATAAAAAGGGAATTTTCTAAACAAAGTGCTTTTGGATATTGGGGTGGTTCTTATGATCAACAAAACAAAAATTGAAGTTCATAAAATTAGGACGGCACATTTTATGTTGCATATATATTCCAATCTTTTCATTTTACCCATCACTGGGTATTTTTAAGAGTATTTTCTGTATGATTTTGAGAAAAATTTAGAACTGTTGTGATCTGGATGAGATATTATCTTTAGATCATTGCATGAGCGTTTATTAAGCTGCACTTGTTTTACAAAATAGAATCATTTTAAAAACGTTTGCATTTACAGTGTCGACAATGTCTTTTCAGCTCTAAGGGCCCCCCAGCTGAACAAATACTTTGCATACTAGGTTTATTTTTTTATTATTCGTTCATGGAATGTGGGCGTCGCTGGCGAGGCCGGCATTTATTGCCCATCCCTAATTGCCCTTGAGAAGGTGGTGGTGAGCCGCCTTCTTGAACCGCTGCAGTCCGTGTGGTGAAGGTTCTCCCACAGTGCTGTTAGGAAGGGAGTTCCAGGATTTTGACCCAGCAACGATGAAGGAACGGCGATATATTTCCAAGTCGGGATGGTGTGTGACTTGGAGGGGAACGTGCAGGTGGTGTTGTCCCCATGTACCTGCTGCTCTTGTCCTTCTAGGTGGTAGAGGTCGCGGGTTTGGGAGGTGCTGTCGAAGAAGCCTTGGCGAGTTGCTGCAGTGCATCCTGTGGATGGTACACACTGCAGCCACTGTGTGCCGGTGGTGAAGGGAGTGAATGTTTAGGGTGGTGGATGGGGTGCCAATCAAGCAGGCTGTTTTGTCCTGGATGGTGTCGAGCTACTTGTGTTGCTGGAGCTGCACTCATCCAAGCAAGTGGAGAGTATTCCATCGCACTCCTGACTTGTGCTTTGTGGATGGTGGAAAGGCTTTGAGGAGTCAGGAGGTGAGCCACTTGCCGCAGAATACCCAGCCTCTGACCTGCTCTTGTAACCACAGTATTTATATGGCTGGCCCAGTTAAGTTTCTGATCAATGGTGACCCCCAAGATGTTGATGGTGGGGGATTCGGCGATGGTAATGCCGTTGAATGTCAAGGGGAGGTGATTAGACTCTCTCTTGTTGGAGATGGTCATTGCCTGGCACTTGTCTGGCGCGAATGTTACTTGCCACTTTTGAGCCCAAGGCTGGATGTTGTCCAAGTCTTGCTGCATGCAGGCTCAGACTGCTTCATTATTTGAGGGGTTGCGAATGGAACTGAACACTGTGCAATCATCAGCGAACATCCCCATTTCTGACCTTATGATGGAGGGACGGTCATTGATGAAGCAGCTGAAGATGGTTGGGCCTAGGACACTGCCCTGAGGAATTCCTGCAGCAATGCCCTGGGGCTGAGATGATTGGCCTCCAACAACCACTACCACCTTCCTTTGTGCTAGGTGTGACTCCACCACTGGAGAGTTTTCCCCCTGATTCCCATTGACTTCAATTTTACGAGGGCTCCTTGGTGCCACACTTGGTCAAATGCTGCCTTGATGTCAAGGGCAGTCACTCTCATCTCACCTCTGGAATTCAGCTCTTTTGTCCATGTTTGGACCAAGGCTGTAATGAGGTCTGGAGCTGAGTGGTCCTGGCGGAACCCAAACTGAGCATCGGTGAGCAGGTTATTGGTGAGTAAGTGCCGCTTGATAGCACTGTCGACTGCACCTTCCATCACTTTGCTGATGATGGAGAGTAGACTGATGGGGCGGTAATTGGCCGGATTGGATTTGTCCTGCTTTTTGTGGACAGGACATATCTGGGCAATTTTCCACATTGTCTGGTAGATGCCAGTGTTGTAGCTGTACTGGAACAGCTTGGCCAGAGGTGCAGCTAGTTCTGGAGCACAAGTCTTCAGCACTACAGCCGGGATGTTGTTGGGGCCAATAGACTTTGCTGTATCCAGTGCACCTGCCGTCCTTACCCGTTCTGGCCTATATGTGACTCCAGGCCCAAAGCAATGTGGTTGATTCTTAACCACCCTCTGAAATGGCCTAGCAAGCCACTCAGTTGGAAAATCTCGCTTACAAAAAGTCACAATGAGAATAAAACCTGACGGACCACCTGGTATCAGACCACTAGGCACTGGACACGACAAAGGCAAACCAAGCCCAGTCGACCCTGCACAGTCTTCCTCACTAACATCTGGGGACTTGTGCCAAAATTGGGAGAGCTGTCCCACAGACTAGTCAAGCAACAGCCTGACATAGCCATACTCACAGAATCATACCTTTCAACCAACGTCCCAGACTCTTCCATCACCATCCCTGGGTATGTCCTGTCCCACCGGCAGGACAGACCCACCGGAGGTGACGTTACAGTAATACACAGTCAGGAGGGAGTGGCCCTGGGAGTCCTCAACATTGACTCTGGACCCCATGAAATCTCATGGCATCAGATCAAACATGGACAAGGAAACCTCCTGCTGATTACCACCTACCGCCCTCCCTCAGCTGATGAATCAGTCCTCCTCCATGTTGAACACCACTTGGAGGAAGCACTGAGGGTAGCAAGGGCACAGAATGTACTCTGGGTGGGGGACTTCAATGTCCATCACCGAGAGTGGCTCGGTAGCACAACTACTGACAGAGCTGGCTGAGTCCTGAAGGACGTAGCTGCCAGATTGGGCCTGCGGCAGGTGGTGAGTGAACCAACATGAGGGCAAAACTTACTTGACCTCGTCCTCACCAATCTACCTGTCGCAAATGCATCTGTCTATGACAGTATTGGTAGGAGTGATCACCGCACAGTCCTCGTGGAGACGAAGTCCCGTCTTCACACTGAGGACGCCATCCAATGTGTTATGTGGCACTACCACCGTGCTAAATGGGATAGATTCAGAACAGATCTAGCAGTTCAAAACTGGGCATCCATGAGGCGCTGTGAGCCATCAGCAGCAGCAGAATTGTATTCCAGCACAATCTGTAACCTCATGGCCCGGCATATTCCTCACTCCACCATTACCAACAAGCCAGGCGATCAACCCTGGTTCAATGAGGAGTGTAGAAGAGCATGCCAGGAGCAGCACCAGGCGTACCGAAAAATGAGGTACCAACCTGGTGAAGCTACAACTCAGGACTACATGCATGCTAAACAGCGGAAGCAACATGCTATAGACAGAACTAAGTGATTCCACAACCAACGGATCAGATCAAAGCTCTGCAGTCCTGCCACATCCAGTTGTGAATGGTGGTGGACAATTAAACAACTAACAGGAGGAGGAGGCTCTGCAAACATCCCCATCCTCAATGATGGTGGAGTCCAGCAAGTGAGTGCAAAAGACAAGGCTGAAGCGTTTGCAACCATCTTCAGCCAGAAGTGCCGAGTGGATGATCCATCTCGGCCTCCTCCCGATATCCCCACCATCACAGAAGCCTGTCTTCAGCCAATTCGATTCACTCCACATGATATCAAGAAATGGCTGAGTGCATTGGATACAGCAAAGGCTGAGTGTAATGGTTTTGAAAAATGATCAGCAATTCTTGAAAATGTTGAGATTGTTTCAGGGCGCCTGCTTTGACATGTCTACCATGTAATGGAACATGTCACATGACACTTCAGTTTAGTCCAACAACCCTAACTTCATAGTTTCACCTGCAGAAACATTTTGCATGGATATATTTTCTCCCTATCCTGGTATAATTGGTCAAGGTATAAATGATGGTTTGTTTGATACCAGGGTGGGAGATATTCCTTCTGTAATTTTTCAGGTAACATTGTAGGCCCAATTGTAACTCGGAACGGGAATCGGGCAGATGGAAGGCAAGGTGAGCACCAAACCCCGCCCCTGGCCGCAGCAGGTGATTTTAACTCCCATGTCTCATCTGCATTCCCTTAAGAAAGAATGGACTGGAAAGAGAACACTTTGCCCAATGATTTTGGTCCTTTGTACATAGTCAAAACATAAATCTAATGAATTGAAATCCTAAATCAAGCTTTGGTAATGAAATTGAACCAGTTTTGCCCTCGTGTTTACCTGTGATCTTAGAAGTCATTCTACAAAGCAAAATACTACTATACCAGACCCATGTTTATTTCATTTAAATAAAGTTCTTGATATTTAGATAAATTAGTTCAACGTTCACTGAGGAACTGGGAATGCTGGAATTCTACATAAAAGTAGAAAATGAAGGAAATACACTATAGGTCTGTCAGCACGTGGAGAGAGGAAAGATTTCAAGTGTCAGAATGAAGTGTGTCTGTGCTAACCTATTGTTTTGGATAAAAGAAAGAAAGACTTGCATTTATATAGCGCTTTTTCATGACCTCAGGACATCCCAAAGTGCTTTACAGCCAATGAAGTATTTTTGAAGTATAGTCACTGTTGTAATGTAGGAAACGCAGCAGCCAATTTGTGCACAGCAAGACCCCACAAACAGCAATTTGATAATGACCAGATAAACGGTTTTAGTGATGTTGGTTGAGGGATAAATATTGGCCAGGACACCGGGGATGACTCCCCTGCTCTTCTTTGAAATAGTGCCGTGGGATCTTTTATGCCACCTGAGAGGGCAGACGGGGTCTCGGTTTAACATCTCAACTGAAAGATGGCACCTCCAACAATTCAGCACTCCCTCAGTACTGCATTGGAGTGTCAGCCTAAATTTTGTGCACAAGCCTCTGGAGTGGGACTTGAACCCACGACCTTCTGACAGAACTGCTGTGCATTTCCAGCATTTTCTGTTTTTGATGAATTACTCAACATGTTGTAGTAAAAGTTGAACAACTTGATACACTTAGACAAAATTCTACTTTTCTAATATTTTTCTTTGTCAAGATTTTATTCACTTTCCAATATTGTATAGGATTATGTAATTCTAGCTACTGCTGGTGGTAAACCAGTGCTGCTGTACTTATACCATGTCTTACTTGTACAGCTCATTACAAATAATGGATTGAGTTTCCCCTTGTAGCTTTAACCTTTTGGGGACCATAGTCACAGTTCAGCACCAAAATTAAATGAAATAAAAATTGAAGTGTTCTGTGCTGGATATGTCCCATATCTTTATATTCAGGATATAATTGACAGGTTGCTTGCCTGCTCCTAGTTGATACTCTTTTTTTTGTTCAAGAATAATGTCAACAGAGGTCAAGAAACTGCTGACCTACCATCCTCCTGGTTGGGAGATATTGCATGTGTCCAACAGCAATAAGACCAAAATAAGGCATCCTGATTTTCTGTTTTGAGAATTTGAAACTTGTCCAAGATTTCTGCATCTGCCGTTTATGACATTGTGGATGAATCTGTTGATGTGCTGGTGCTGACATAAACCTGGCTCATGTGTGGCAGCCCCTTCCCCCACACTGAAACCTTTCCTCCTGGCTGTATATTCCATTATTTGCCTTCCCAAACTGTCATGGTGGTGACACTGCTTTTGTTGCTAAATCTCATCTTTGCCTCCCCCCTACTTCTCTGCCACCTTCTCCTCCTTTTGAGTAGTGGGGGGGGGGGGGGGGGAAACTCTACTCCAACTCATTATTTATTCGCTCTCACTCTCAACCTCACCCTCAAACTCAACTCCTCTCCTCTACCCCCACACCCTCACTCCCCCTCCCACCTGTCGACATCTCTACTGTTATTGACCTGCTGAGTTGCTTATGTTTTCAATGACTTCATTCTCATCAAATCACTCACTATCTCCTAACCAGTCTTGCTCCATGATGATGCAGACCTCATTTTTGCTCTCAAGTTTGAGTGCATCTGGTACATGACTGATCTAGTTATTCATTACCAGATCTAGTTCAACCATGTTTAGCACTAATGTGTCTCACTCTCGTCAGTGAAATCCTCATTACTCCAGGATCATTCCAGAAGGCAAAGAGAAGCCAAGGCTTCTTTTCACCATGATGAGCTGTCTTTCAAAACCCTTTCCCTCACCACCAATTCCAAGAATGGAGAGCAAAGATTTCTTTGTCTCTGAGACTCACCATCTATTTAACTATCTCTGCTGCTACCCTCCTTAAGTCTTCTTTTTCCCCCCCACCCCCCACATCTCCCACCCATCCTACATCTGATTCCATGTCATTCTGCAGTTTGTCTGCCATCTTTCTACCCCCTCTAGCCTCATCTCTTCAATGAGACCCATCTCCTGTTCCTTTGATCCCCTCCTCACTCAAGTCCTGGCCTCGATGCTAGCTGACATTTCTAATGACACTATTGATCAGGCATTATTTCTCTTTGTTGCAAAGCTGCTGTCATCACCCCCTTCTCAAAATAGCCCACCAGTGCAGTCCAATTATCTATCTCTGACTTCCCTTTCATCTCTAAGGTTCTTTAATGTATTGTCATCTCCCCGAAAAGTCTGTGTTTGAATCCCTTCAGTCCAGCTTCTGCCCTGCTCTCAATATTAAGACCACCCTAGTCAAAGTCATGAATGACATTTTGTTCTGTGATTGTGGTGCATTATCCTTGTTTATCCTCTTTGGTTTCTCCAGAGAGTTTGATACAGTTGACCACATCATCTTCCGGCATCTCCTCTTCAACTGTTCAGCTCCATGGGATTGTCCTTGTGTGGTTCCACAACTACCCGTCCAAACGCAGCCAGCCCAACTCCAGCAATGGCTTCTCTTCCTAAACTTGTACTGTCAGATTGGCTGACTAACACAATGTCATGGATGAGTCCATATTCTCTCCAAATGAACACCAGCAAGCCTGAGCCATTGTTTTGATCTCCCACCATAAATTCTTCCCTTGTCACAAGCTCTGGAACTGATGTCCTGCTCACCCCAGAGCTAAGCTTCAGACCTCACATCTATCACCAAGACTGCTTACTTCCACCTCCCCAACATTCCCACCTTCGACCCTGCCTTACACCCACTGTTGCCATAACCATCATCCATGCTTTTGTCACCTCCAGACTTGATTTCTGCAATGTTCTCCTTCCTATCCTCACACCCTCCATAAACTCCAACTTGTTCAAAACTCAGCCAAGTATATGCTGCCCTGCATTGAATCCCTAGTCCCTGTCATCCCTATCTTCTTTGATCTACACTGGCTGTCTCTCCCCTGATTCATTGAGTTTAAAATTCTCGCCATCATCTTCAAATCTGTCCATGGTCTTGCCCCATCTTGTTTCTCCAACCTCCTCCACTGTCCTGTGGTCTCTGGCTCTTTAACCCATGTCTTTGTGCATCACACCCTCCCTTTATTCAACCATTGATGTCATAGCTTTCAGTTACCTGGTTGCCACTCTCTGGCACTGTGTGCCTGAGCTCCTCTACCTCTCCACTTCTCTGTCCACCTCTTAAAAACCTTCTGAAGACCCGTGTTTTTGACCAACCTTTCAGTAGCGCTCCTAATTCTCCCACCTTGGCTCATTGTGTGTTTCTTTATTCCTTTTATGTTTGTTTCTCCCTTCTCTGTAAAGTGCCATGGGACATTTTCTAAATTATAGGGAGTGTATAAATGTAAGTTGTTACTACTGGTACTTGTCAGTGAGTAAAATTGCTCCAAGCTGTTTCTAATGGGTACTGTTATTGCTTACTGTACACAGCAGCAGGTGGTAAGAAATAAGTGCCACCTTTTGCACATAAGGGCAGTGGAAGGGAAGGGAGATTGTAAACACTTTGAAAAAAATAATCTCCCATGGTGATATGACCTGTGATTGACTGCTGCAGATTTGAAATTAGGATTATTTGGGCATTTGACATAATTCCCAGCAACTTTAAATTATGCAATTAAAAGGGGGGTTACATCCAAAGATCCTGACAAATTCCAGTTTCAGAATTGGCAAAAGGTGGCAATCCTTATGTAATTTTGTTTTTCGGGCGGTAAAGACAAACCTATTTCTTTTTCTCCACCTCTGAGAAGTTAAATGAATAGTATGAACTAAACACAGAGGGAACCTGGGCCTGTTGTATAGGGTGCATGTGCCTGAAAATATGAATCTAACCAAGATCATTTAAGGAGTCATGTGAAAATTGGACTGTGGTAAAATAATGTTGTTTTCTATATTTGTTAACAAAAATGACTTACCAGTTAGATCATATACTTATGTTACTAAACTATTACAACAGCTATGTTCATTCATATGAACTATGACGGTTCCAAGTTAAGTCCCTGATCTGTGCTGAGAAAATATTTTAGAGAAAATACTTTAACACACACAGTTGCAGTTCCTTGTCACCCAGAGATCTGTCATCAGCAAGGAGAAAAATGTAATACCCAAAGGATTTTTATTTTCCTATGAGATTTTTCTGACTCTATTTATGCACATAGCTTCTTATGAATAGCTGAGGTTATTTTCAAGGTTGCATCAATAGGATGCCAATTTGTTGGAGACCCTAATTATAAGAACATAAGAACCTAATTATAAGAACATTTGGTAAGTGGTCAGGGACAGGAGGATGTGACTGTGAGTTAGGCAGAAAAGGATGTGACTGTGAGTTGCAGTGGCGGAGGAGCCTCAGCCTTTGCCCTTGTCCAACAGGTACAAAGTACTTCCTACCTGTGTGGATGAGAACAAAGACTGCAGGGAGGATGGGCAAATTGACCATGGCACCATGGTACAGGAGGCCATTCAAGTAGGGGGAGCAAAAAGGGATGTGGTAGTGTTAGGTGATAGTGTAGTCAAGGGGATAGATACTGTTTTCTGCAGCCATGACTGGGAGTCCCAAAGACTGTGTTGCCTGCCCGATGCCAGGGTTAAAGATGTTTCCTGATGACTGGAGAAGAACTTGAAGCAGGAGGGGGAGGATCCAGTTCTCGTGTTCCTCGTAGGAACCAACAACATGGGTAGAACTAGGAATGAGGTTCTGCTGAGGGAGTTTGAGGAGCTCGGGTTCAAATTAAAAAGCAGAACCTCAAAGGTAACAATCCCTGGATTACTACCTGAGCCACATGTAAATTGGCAAAGGGACAAACAGTTTAGATGGTGAAATGCATGGCTGAAAGAGTGCTATGGGAAGCAGGGGTTTCAAATCATGGGGCACTGGCACCAGTACTGGGGAAAGAGGGAGCTGTCCATTGGGTTCCACTTAAACCGGGCTGGGACCAGTGTCCTGGTGAACCGAATAACTAGGGCGGTAGATAGGGCTTTAAACTAGTAAGGGTAGGGGTTCAGGTAAGGATAAATTTATAAGTCTAAAGAGAAAAGTCAAGGCAGAGTAGCGATTTGGGTAAAACAAGTAGAGTGTGTAAGGAAGGGAGAGAGAGTTTAACAAAGGTAATAGGGCATTAGTGACTAAGGTCACATCAGGGAAAAATAGTAAAAAGTAAAAATTAAAGGTGCTATATCTGAATGCACGAAGCATTCGTAACAAGATAGATGAATAAATGACACAAATAGAGATAAATGGATTTGATCTGGTAGCCATTACTGAGATGTGGTTGCAGGGTGACTAAGGTTGGGAACTAAATATTCCAGGGTACTTGACTTTTAGAAAAGATAGGCAAAATGGGAAAGGGTAGTAGGGGTGGTAGCTCCGATAATAAAGGATGAGATAAAGGCAGCAGTGAGAAAGGATCTGAGCTCAGAAAATCAGGATGTAGAATCAATATGGGTGGAGCTAAGAAACAACAAGAGCAGAATACACTGGTGGGAGTCGTTTATAGGCCCCCTTTCAGTAGTTATAGTGTTGGACAGAGTATAAATCAGGAAATTAGAGGAGCATGTAACGAGGGTAATGCAATAATCGCGGGGGACTTTAATCTGCATATAGACTAGGCAAACCAAATTAGCAAAAGTAGTTTGGAGGACAAGTTCATGGAATGCATTTAAGACTGTTTTCTAGAACAATATGTCGAGGAATCAACTAGGGAACAGGCTATTTTAGATCTAGTATTGTGTAATGAGACAAGTTTAATTAGTAATCTTGTAGTTAAGGATCCTCTGGGGCAGGGTGATCATAATAAGATAGAATTTCATATTGAGTTTGAGAGTGATGTAATTAAGTTTGCAACCATCTTCAGCCAGAAGTGCCGAGTGGATGATCCATCTCGGCCTCCTCCCGATATCCTCACCATCACAGAAGCCAGTCTTCAGCCAATTCGATTCACTCCACGTGATATCAAGAAACGGCTGAGTGCACTGGATACAGCAAAAGCTATGGGCCCCGACAACATCCCGGCTGTAGTCCTGAAGACTTGTGCTCCAGAATTAGCTGCGCCTCTAGACAAACTGTTCCAGTACAGCTACAACACTGGCATCTACCCGACAATGTGGAAAATTGCCCAGGTATGTCCTGTCCACAAAAAGCAGGACAATTCCAATCCGGCCAGTTACCGCCTCATCAGTCCACTCTCAATCATCAGCAAAGTGATGGAAGGTGTCGTCGACAGTGCTATCAAGCGGCACTTTCTCACCAATAACCTGCTCACTGATGCTCAGTTTGGGTTCCGCCAGGACCACTCGGCGCCAGACTTCATTACTGCCTTGGTCCAAACATGGACAAAAGAGCTGAATTCCAGAGGTGAGGTAAGAGTGACTGCCCTTGACATCAAGGCAGCATTTGACCGAGTGTGGCACCAAGGAACCCTAGTAAAATTGAAGTCAATGGGAATCAGGGGGAAAACTCTCCAGTGGCTGGAGTCATACCTAGCACAAAGGAAGATGGTAGTGGTTGTTGGAGGCCAATCATCTCAGCCCCAGGACATTGCTGCAGGAGTTCCTCAGGGCAGTGTCCTAGGCCCAACCATCTTCAGCTGCTTCATCAATGACCTTCCCTCCATCGTAAGGTCAGAAATGGGGATGTTCGCTGATGATTGCACAGTGTTCAGTTCCATCCGCAACCCCTCAAATAATGAAGCAGTCTGAGCCCGCATGCAGCAAGACCTGGACAACATCCAGGCTTGGGCTGATAAGTGGCAAATAACATTTGCACCAGACAAGTGCCTGGCAATGACCATCTCCAACAAGAGAAGTTCTAACCACCTCCCCTTGACATTCAACGGCATTACCATCACCGAATCCCCCACCATCAACATCCTGGGGGTCACCATTGACCAGAAACTTAACTGGACCAGCCATATAAATACTGTGGCTACAAGAGCAGGTCAGAGGCTGGGTATTGTGCAGCGAGTGACTCACCTGACTCCCCAAAGCCTTTTCACCATCTACAAGGCACAAGTCAGGAGTGTGATGGAATACTCTCCACTTGCCTGGATGAGTGCAGCTCCAACAACACTCAAGAAGCTCAACACCATCGAGGACAAAGCAGCCCGCTTGATTGGCACCCCATCCACCACCCTAAACATTCACTCCCTTCACCACCGGCGCCCCGTGGCTGCAGTTTGTACCATCCACAGGATGCACTGCAGCAACTCACCAAGGCTTCTTCGACAGCACCTCCCAAACCCGCGACCTCTACCACCTAGAAGGACAAGGGCAGCAGGCACATGGGAACAACACCACCTGCACGTTCCCCTCCAAGTCACACACCATTCCGACTTGGAAATATATCGCCTTTCCTTCATCGTCGCTGGGTCAAAATCCTGGAACTCCCTTCCTAACAGCACTGTGGGAGAACCTTCACCACACGGACTGCAGTGGTTCAAGAAGGCGGCTCACCACCACCTTCTCAAGGGCAATTAGGGATGGGCAATAAATGCTGGCCTCGCCAGCGACGCCCACATCCCATGAACGAATAATTTTTTTAGAGCCTGAAACTAGGGTCTTAAACTTAAATAAAGCCAATTACGTAGGTATGAGGGGCGAGTTGGTTACAGTAGATTGGGAAATTAGATTAAAAAATGACGATAAATATGCAGTGGCGCACATTTAAAGAAATAATTCATAATTCTCAACGAATGTATATTCCCTTGAGGAATAAAAACAGCACGGGAAAAGTGATCCAACCGTGACTAACTAGAGAAGTTAAGGATAGTGTTAGATTAAAAGAAGATGCTTACAATAATGCCAAAAAGAGTAGTGAGCCTGAGAATTGGGAGGATTTTAGAAATCAGCAAAGGATGACCAAGAAATTGATAAAGATAGAGAAAATTGAATATGAGAGTAAACTAGTAAGAAATGTAGAAGCTCTTACAATCTGTTTGTATAAGTATGTAAAAAGGAAGAGAGTAGTGAAAGTAAACGTTGGGTCTCTTAGAGGCTGAAACAGGAGAAATTATAATGGGGAATACGGAAATGGCAGAGACATTAAAAATATTTTGTATCTGTCCTCACAGTAGAAAACGCAAAAAACATACCAGAAATAGTGGGGAGCCAAGGGTCTAATGAAAGTGAGGAATTTAAAGTAATTAATATTAGTAAAGAAAAAGTACTGAAGAAATTAATGGGACTAAAAGCCGACAAGTCCTCTGGACCTGATGGGTTACATCCTAGGGTTTTAAAAGTGGTGGCTGTAGAGATACTGGATGGATTGGTTTTGATTTTCCAGAATTCCTAGATTCTAGAACGGTCCCCATGCATTGGAAGGTAGCAAATGTAACCCTGCTATTGAAGAAAGGAAGGAGAAAAACAGGGAACTATAAGCCAGTTAGCCTGACATCAATAGTAGGAAAAATGCTAGAATCTATTATTAAGGATGTAGTAACAGGGCACTTAGAAAATCATAGTATGATTAGGCAGAGTCAACATGGTTTTAGGAAAGGGAAATCGTGCTTGACAAATCCATTAGAGTTTTTTGAGGGTGTAATTAGGAGACTAGATAAGGTGGAACCAGTGGATGTAGTATATTTGGATTTCAAAATGCATTCAATAAGGTACCACACAAGAGGTTGTTACACAAGTTAAGGGCTCATGGGATTGGGAGTAATATATTAGCATTGATTGAGGATTGGTTAATGGACAGAAAACAGAGAGTAGGAGTAAATGGGTCATTTTCGGGTTGGCAGGTTGTAACTAGTGGGGTGCCGCAAGGATCAGTGCTTGGGCCTTAGCTGTTTACAATATATATCAATGACTTAGATGAGGGAACCAAGTGTAATGTATCCAAGTTTGCTGATTATACAAAGCTAGGTGGGAAAATAAGCTGTGAGGAGGACGCAAAGAGGCTACAAAGGCATATAGGCAGGTTAAGTACTTACTTAACTGGGCAAGAAGATGGGAGATGGAGTATAATGTGGGGAAATGTGAAATTATTCAGTTTGGTAGGAAGAATAGAAAAGCAGGATATTTTTTAAAAGGTGAGAGACTAAGAAATGTTGGTAGTCTGAAGGATTTGGGTGTCCTTGTACACGAGTCACAGAAAGTTATCATGCGGGTACAGCAAGCAATTAGGAACGCAAATGGTATGTTAGCCTTTATTGCAAGGGGATTGGAGTAAGGAGGTCTTACTGCAATTATATAGGGCTCTGGTGAGACCACACCTGAGTACTGTGTACAGTTTACCTAAGGAAGGATATACTTTTCTTAGAGGGGATGCAATGAAGTTTCACTAGATTGATTCCTGGGATGGGAGGGTTGTCCTATGAGGAGAGATTGAGTAAAATGGGCCTATGTTCTTTGGAGTTTAGAAGAATGAGAGGTGTTCTCATTGAAATGTGTAAAATTCTTAGAGGGCTTGACAGGGTAGATGCTGAGAGGTTGTTTCCCCTGACTGGAGAGTCTAGAGCTAGGGGTCACAGTCTCAAGATAAGAGGTCTGGCATTTAGGACCGAGATGAGGAAAAATTACTTCACTCAGAGTTGTGAATCTTTGGAATTCTCGACCCCAGAGGGCTGTAGATGCTCAGTCGTTGAGTATGTTCAAGAATAGATTGATAGATTTTTGGACACTAAGTGGGTGGTGGGGGGGCGGGGGGGGGGGGGAAGGAAGAGAAGGAACACCAGTTGGTGAGCAATTTATTTTAATTTTAGTGAGAAACCCCATCCTTTTGAGTACTTTGCAGCTTTCCAGTTGTCAGTTTTTTTTTAGTTGCATTTTAAAAGGGTTAAATTGTGTTTCAATCCTGTGTATTCTTTGATAAATTTGTCCATGTTCCCTTATTCACATGCTGTGAGCTGAAATTTTTACTTAATGGTTAAATACCAACTTTTTTGCTTTTCGTAAAAGATAATTAGGGTCTCCAACAAACTAACATTCTATTGATGCAACCTTGAAAATAACCTCAACTGTTCATAAGTAGCTATATATTGGGACACCTGTGTGCATAAATAGAGTCAGAAAAACCCCGTAGGAAAATAAAAATCCTTTGGGTATTACATTTTTCTCCTTGGTGACAACAGATCTCTGGGTGACAAGGAACTGCGACTGTGTGTTATCGTATTTTCTCTAAAACTGTGCTCTTTGAGTAGTTCTACTGATGGTTTTCCTTTTGAGGATAAGTTACCCTCTACCTCTTCCTCCTTCTGTAGGTTTCCTCAGTCTGTGAGCTTTTCTAACCAAGAAGATGTGGGGTGATGTGTTCCTGTCTGGTTCTTTCGAGCCAACTGTTAGGAGGTGGTTGAGAACAGTCTAGTGATATCTCCTCTGCTTAACATTTCCCTTCCTCGCTATGGGGAGGTACCTGGCTTTACCGTTGCACATTTCCACATTTGTGTAGCAACCCAGTGGAATGGGGGAATCAAACCTGTGTCCCATTATTTTGTTGCACCACAAGGTGCTCCATCAAGCTGCGTTTCTTTGAAATGCTATTGAAGAAGGAACTTTATTCACCTGTTAATGTAATTTAGCAAGAACTAAGTAATATTGTTTATACCAAAGACTAATATAGCAGTGTTAAGTTTTCAGTCTACTGGAATATTTTGCAGAGGAGGGATGTTCCACGTGGATGGATAAGAAAAAGAAAACAGGGGATGAGGGAAAACTGAGAGAATCTATTATGTCTGTCATAGTTTGGGATTTTAGAATATTCGGCCTGGGGGTGTTTTGGATTAGTTCATATTAGGATGCTATTATTAAGTTGAATTCAGCTCACAAGGTTAGATCCGCAACACACAGCTTCCAGGAATTAGATTCAAATGAGGCACTTGTCCAGGATGGTGCTTCCTGCATATACATCATCGTAATAATATCAAGGTTTATTAAGACATTCCAGTAAATATTCATGAATAATATGTTTGAATCGCTTCTTTCATGTGAATTCAGCAGGGAGCCAACTTCTGAAAGGGTGGTAATAGATTTAATTGGCAGCTTGACTGGCCAATCCCTGGGCACGTAGAGCTAGGAGCGGGTCACTAATGAAACCTTTGGCTTCCTGGCTAGCAAAGGAAGAAATAGAGTCTGGAGAAATCTAAAAAGGAAGTCAGACATGGAGTGAGAGCTCCCTGCCTAAATTTATTGCGGATTAGTTTCAGAGAAATTGCTAGTTACCAACTAACAGGGACAGTGTGAAATGCTTTGTTATTTTCTATGTCTTGAGTTGCCTTATGCAGTAGATTAAATTTCACTAACATTTTTATTTGTTCTGAATATATGTGAAATAAATCCACCTGTTGGTTTAAAAATTTCCTTGTTTTACTGGAGTGTTCATCAATCCATCTTCCAGGAGAGAAGAACTGCACAGAATCATGTGTCTCATGGCTATGAAGCTCAGGTCGGGTTATTATATGACTGGATATTGAGCAGTAAAGATAAACTGCTGTTTGTAGGGGATGTGGGACCCACTTACCAGAGAGGCCAGTGACACAGAACATGCGAGGATATCTAGTGCAGACCAGAAATTTGTCACAGTCTCCATCTCAATTGTTTATAATTGCATGCCTCATAGACAAAGATTTAAAGGACTGGCATTTTCAGTTGGAGCTCTCTGTAACCCGAATTATCTGCTTTGAAATACAATATAATCAATAAAACAATCAAGCCCTGGAAGCAGTCCAGCGGAGAACCATGAGGCTAATCCCTAATGTCAGAAGATTGAGTTATAAGGAAAGACTGGAAAAATGTGCTGTCCAGCTTCGAAAGATGACTTGAGAGGGAACCTGGTGGAGGTATACAAGGTAGCAAATGCTATAGAAAAGCACATTTGGAGTATTGACTTCAAATTAAACTGTCAGTGGGACAAAGCGCTGCAAGGTTCGAACTGTTGAAAGGCAAATTTAGGATTGATGTGTGAAGGAGAACTTCCTGACAAAGAATGATCAACACATGGAATGGATTTCTGGGTGGGGTAGTGGAAACAAAAACTTTGGAATAATCTAAGAGCCAGTTGCATGCTGTTACGGAGGACTGTAAGTTTTTATAAATAGATGGAACATATGCGGGGTGATTTTAAACCCCAAGAGTGGCTGGGTTGGGGGCGGGTGGGAGTTGAAAGTAGTTGTTTTTTGGGTTGTGACTACAACCCGGCTTTATTTCCGGGTTTAATGTCGGCGTGTAAAAGTACAGGCTTCCCACTGGGAATGCAAAGTCTGAAAATTTTGCAGTTGCGACCCAAAAAAACAACTATTTCCAACTCCCACCCACCCCCAACCCACCTGTTCTTGGGGTTTAAAATCACCTCCATGGTCTTCCTCTTTTGTATTTAGATTGTGATCTGGTGAAAACAATTTTTTTCAAGCTTAATGCTTTGTGTTTG
Source organism: Heptranchias perlo (assembly GCF_035084215.1). Taxonomy (NCBI): domain Eukaryota; kingdom Metazoa; phylum Chordata; class Chondrichthyes; order Hexanchiformes; family Hexanchidae; genus Heptranchias; species Heptranchias perlo. The sequence goes on from NC_090335.1 coordinate 42,492,021, forward strand.
TGTACACATGTGTTTATGGCTACCAGTGCCTAATCTGTGGCAGTGCTTATGGTGAGTCAGAGAATTCTCTGTTTTATGCTACGTAATATGCAATATATTATAAGGGTCACTGATGTATAGTGATTAAATAATTGAAATATGATATGTTTGTTTTGCTATGTAATTAAGTTTATATATTTCCTTTTTTCGAAAGTCCAGGATCCAGATGAAGATCATAAGGAGGGTATGGGAGTAGTGGAGGGGAGTGATGGGGCATGGCAGGGGTTGGGGACAATTATGGATAGCGGACTTTGGGGGTAGTGTGGTGATAATGGTGGTGGAAGAATGGTGTGGGTGTGGGAGTATTGGGGTAATGTGGTTATAATGGTCGTGGAGGAATGGTTTGGGTGTGGGAGTATTGGAGGTAATGTGATAATGGTGGTGGAGGAATGGTGTGGGTGTGGGAATATTGGAGGTAATGTGATAATGGTGGTGGAGGAATGGTGTGGGTGTAGGAATATTGGGGTAGTGTGATAATGGTGGTGGAGGAATGGTGTGGGTGTGGGAGTATTGGGGTAATGTGGTTATAATGGTCGTGGAGGAATGGTTTGGGTGTGGGAGTATTGGGGGTAATGTGATAATGGTGGTGGAGGAATGGTTTGGGTGTGGGAGTATTGGGGTAGTGTGGTGATAATGGTGGTGGAGGAATGGTTTGGGTGTGGGAGTATTGGGGTAGTGTGGTGATAATGGTCGTGGAGGAATGGTTTGGTTGTTTGGGTGTGGGTGTATTGGAGAGGGCGGTCCTTGGGTATCAGAATAGCAGGAGAGGAATTCTGGAGCCTGGGAGTATGGGGAATGTGGGACTGGTTAAAGGCTTGTCTTTGGGTATAGGAGCACTGGGATGGTGATGGTGAGGTGTGGAAGCATAGAGGAAGAGGTACTGGCTGTGGAAGATTGGGAGAGGAGAGTTACTGGATAAAGGCGTACTGGGAGGGGATAGGATTGCTGGGTACCACTGAGAAAAGCACTATGACTATTCCTGGCTGTGGCATGGGAACTGGCCATAATTTCTTTAAAGTGTGTATTGTGAGTCAAATGAACGCTCTCTTTCACAAAAGCTTCAGAAAAAGGGAACCCCTCTCTCGCAAGTAGAAAAGCTGAGTTCCTGGATGTGAACGACAATGGACTTAAGTTACTTGTGTGCTGGGAATGTGGTTTTTGCGCTCCCCAGCCTGGAGAAAAATGTTTGTGCAGTTGGGTTTGGGGAGGGGAATGGTGGAGTGCGAGTGGGACAAAGCCAACTCCAAGAGAGAGAAAGGAAAGCAGAGCTTGGGGCAGTGGGAGATACAGTAAGGGGAATAGGCCCAGGGTGGGTGAAGCAGTAGAGAGTTATGCTACAGTGTCACCTGCCTTGTACACTGAGCTGGGAGGACTCATTAGGAAGTAAGTAAAACGTACAGGTAAATTTAGATGTGATAGAAATAGCATGATGAAAAAGTGTTACCAGAAGTAAGTGAGCGCTATAGGAAGAGTTTTAATATTCAAGTATTGTTGATCTTTCGTGGTATTGTCAAGACCTGTCCAGTATTGAAAAGTTTTACCTCAATGTTCCCAAAGAATGTAATAACAGTACACCTTAAAACAGTAGACAACAGAAACTGTTACTGTAACAACGTGGAGTTTAAAAATTAACAGAATTAATTAGAGAATTTAATTGAGACCAAAATTTCACTATAGAATCGCAACAGGAAATGTTAACCCACAGAAATCAATCTAAATTACATGCATCACTACTGACTGACAACAACGAAAAGTTCTTGATGAATAGTGAAGCACACCTTAGCAGGCAACATTGAATTAATGAATTGTTAGAGCACCAGGTACAACTGACTCCATAAATTCATAGAGCAGCAGGTATCAGCAAATTAGTACAACAGTGGGTACACTGATGAGTTTTTAAAAAATGGAGCAATGTGTACCAGTGAATTAATAAAATAATGGAGAAGCGAGCATCAGTGAATTAATAAATTCATAAAGCAGTGGGCACAACAACAAATCATTATGTTAGGATAATTGGACATAACTGACTATAAGTTGAGTGTCAATTAGAGCAAATCTGGATGTAAAACATGATGCCATTGATTCTGAGTCTAATCCAACAAAACTGCATTCTATAGTCAGATTGTGCAGGAGCGTAAACAAATGTCCACATGGCACATAACATGTACACTTTCTATCCCCTTGGGAAAGAGAATTGGTTGTTGAAGTGCATGCTCATAGTGCCAACGAACTGTGTCCAGCAAAACCATTTTGTGATATGAATTGACAACTGACACTCTTTGGGGGTGAATTGGCTTGAGCGTTAGTGAAATAACTAATCAGCAGCCTGTTTTACATCCTGCCCGAGTATCTCTTCCATTGGCCTCATTGTGTAAAATTGGCTGCAAATTTGTTATCACCTGCTTTGCACTACTGGCGAAGACTAATTTCATGCCCCTTGTATGTTACAATAAATACTTTCAAGATCACTTTTTGAGCTGTGCAGAACCCTAATACTGTACTTGGTGTACCTACCACCTTATCTTATTGTGGTATATAAGACAGTAAACATTATTTAAAAGGTAAATCTGCAAAACCACTTAATCTCCTGCAGCATTACACACAGGGAGTCAAAACCAAGTGTAGATTTCAGGTGGAGTCACGTTATCAGGTGGGCAACAATTGGACCAGGACGCGTAGACATAATTGAGTGCCCGTTTTAAACTCATACATGGGCATAATTTCTATGTCCACATGTAAAACTGTCGCAATAATACAACCCCTTATGTGAAACTGGACAGTGAGTACCAGCACACTGTTGACCCTTGATGAGCATTACAGCCAAACTCAATCATGCTTTCACCTTAAGTCCACATCCGCCACAGGTTTTTGGATAGAGATCAGGAGCGGGAATCCTCGTCAATTTTCTCTCCCCAACCCAGAAATATTGAGGCCAATTGTAGTGCACTAGGTAAGATAATTGACTCAGCACAGACTAGTAATTGAACCTTTCACCTTATTTTGTCAGTGTTTTAAGTAACTAAGCCAAAACCAATTCAAAGACTGCAGTATTTATGTACTGTAGTGATGATATTCTCTCTCTTGTGATAGGTAAACATGTTAGTTGAGTGCGAAATGTGTATGTTTGCAGTTGTTGCTTAGCAGTGCATGTCGTGCTTCACTACGCAGGACAAAAGATGCCCAAATGAATTCAGTGCATATGGTCTGAGCTAGTTTTTGAAGAGTTAGTCAGCCAGGGTGAAAGGAGCATTGGGGTGAACCAGTACTGCAGCAACTTTCACCTCTGCCCATGCAATCTAAGTAGAAAATTTACAGATTAGATTCATGTCACAGGGGTTCAAAAAAAGGATGCAACAAAATAATTATCGTAATTGTTTGAGGATCCGGCAGCATTACAACAAGTTATCAATGTGAACAAGTTCATGCAGCTGGAGAACCCATTAATCCCAGTTGTGTACGATATGCTGTATGATTTCCTATAGAAACTTTGCTGTCCATTCCTGGATGTCGAGGTAGGAGCACAGCTGGTTGACCACAAGGATGAAATGGCTAACAAAAATGTTTAGCAACTGGATATTGGCTTCACAACAAAATCTGTTCTCTGGAAAACTGGTTGATAAGGGATATGACGTGAACAAATTCAGGATGTATTTTTTAATTCATTCTCGGGATATAGGCGTCACGGGCAAGGTCGTTATTCATTACCCAACCCTAGTTGCCCTTGACGGTGGTGGTGGCCTTCTTGAATCGCTGCAGTCCATGTGGTGAAGGTGCTCCCACAATGCTGTTAGATAGGGAGTGTCAGAATTTTGATGAAGGAATGGTGACATATGTCTAAGTCAGGATGGTGCGTGACTTAGAGGGGAACTTGAAGGTGATGGTATTCCCAGCTACCTGTAGCCCTTGTTTTTCTAGATGGTGGTGGTCGTGGGTTTGGAAGTTGCTGCCAAATAAGTCTTGGTGAGTTGCTGAAGTGCATCCTGTAGATAGGACATACTGCAGCGACGGTGGTGAACGGCATGGAAGTTTAGGCTAGTGGATGAGATGCTGAGCTTCTTGAGTTTTGTTGTAATTGCACTTATCCAGGCAAGTGGAGAGTACTTCATTATACTCCTGACTTGTGCCTTGTAGTTGGTGGAGAGGCTTTGCAGATTCAGAAAGTCAGCTACAATGACTATGCAACGTTCCAGAGCCAAGGTAGCACCTAGGTTCTCCAATGCCACCCTGGAGACATTGCTGAATGCAGTGAGAAGCAGGAGAGAGGTGCTTTATCCACCAGACAGGAGGAACAAACCTGGTTCTGCCACAAAGAAGGCGTGGCTGCAGCAGGAGCATGGTGCCCCAGTTGTGGCTGCAATGGAGAAAGAGATTTAATGACCTAACCAGGTCAGGAAAAGTTAGTACAGCTACTGATTAACATGTGGTGAGCATTACCCCCCCCTCCCAACACTGCTTTGCGATGCCTACTCCATCACAGCAGTCCTCAAACCCACTTAAGGCTCAGTGTCAAGTTACCTTCACTTTCTGTAAACTTCTTCACCCCCAATTTGTACACCCACCTCTCCCACTCACCGCAATCCTGATCCAATGTGATCAATCTGTCTGATCGTCACCCTCTGATGCATCTGCTTATTGTCATCCTGACCCAAAGCAATGCATCCATCGGTGACCACTTCACCCTCACTCACTCACATGTCTGTACTTTCTCCCATTGTAGGAGAAAAGAGCGCAAAATGCAAGGGAGAGGGCGAGAACAAATCGTGGCCCTCACATGTTGAAGGTTTTGTTATCACCAAGGGTGTCTGACAGACTGTCATGTTTTTAATTTATATTTGCTTTATGTTAACTTCACATTAAATGTTATGATTATCACCACCACTGCCACATCTTGCCCATTCTTGAGTCCCTTTTGTGAAAGCGCCCTTACATGTGGTTGCTCATGAACCACGAGACTTGATGCTACCCATTGGGTGCGTTTGTAGTGGGTGTATGTGTCATCGTATGACTGTTTTGTGCAACCCGGTGGGGTGGGGTGGGGTGGGTTGTGGTTGTGGTGGTCATTACAGGTGGTCTGAGAACTTGGCTGCAGATCTCCCTATTAGAATCTATCAAATATGTCTGACTCCCTGGCATGACGAGTTGCCAAGTGAGACGTTATTCTGCCGATGGTTCTCCCATCGTCGTCCTCCTCATCCTCCTCCTCCTCGTCTTCATTGTTGATGCAGGTACAGCTACTTCAGACCACATGGGACCTCATCCACCAGCAATCCTTTCGTTGAACGATGTTGTGCAGGATGCAAAACACGACTATTATTCTGCACAACCTCGCCGGTGAGTACTGAAGGGATCCCCCAGATCGATTCAGGCACTGGAAGAGCATCTTCAGCATCCCTATGGCTTGCTCTATGACAGACCTGGTGGTGATGTGACTGTCGTCATAACGCTTCTGTGCCTCGCTGGTGGGGTTCCTCACAGGTGTCATGAGCCACATCTGCAGAGGGTAGCCCTTGTCTCCAAGGAGCCAACCCTTAAGTGTGTCTTGTGTGTGGAAGAGGGCAGATTGAAGGAATCATGACAGCTGCCTGGGAATGTGGCACACACCTGCAGAAACCTCCTCTGGTCGTCGCAAACCAGCTGCGCATTGATAGAGTGATATCCTTTTTTGTTGATGAACATTCCTGGTTCACATGGAGGTGCTTGGATTGCTATGTGTGTGCAATCAATTGCGCCCTGTACCCGGGGAAGCCAGCCAGACAATGGAAACCCACTGCCCTCTCAGTCTGGCTGATGTCGTCGATGGGGAAGTTGACGTAGTGGGATGCCCTGGCAAACAAGCCATCTGTTGTATACACTTATGGGCAGACAACTGAGAGATCCTGGTGATGTCACTGGTGGTGCCCTGGCAGGATTTGGAGGCGAAGAAGTTGAGGGCATTGGTGACTTTAACTGCGATGGACAATGCATGGCCACCAGGCCCAGTCGGGAGCAGCCCTGCATGAAGGAGCCTGCAGTTGTCTGTGACCACCTGGCCACTCAATCTTAGCTTTCGTAGGCACTGATCCTCAGAGAGGTCCAGGAAGCTCAGCCTCTGACTGTAGACCCTCTCATGAGGGTAGTGCCTCCTGCGACGTTGGGCCCTCCATTGTTTCCCACTGTGGTTTTCTGCAGGTTCTTGTGGCAAACCTCTGTCTTGTGGAGCTGCAACTCCCAGAACTGCACGCTGTGCCTGCTGTGATGGTGATGTGCCTCCTCCTCAGATGTAGTGCTGAATACATCCATTGCGCCCCCCCCATCCCGATGGTGTCAGTTTGAGGGGGTCCAAAATGCAGGCAAATATGTCCATACAGAAGAATTCTGAGTGTGAACAAAGAAATCTGAGTCTAAATACTTAAGAACTGCTTGCCCTGCTGCAATAACTCACCTTTAATCCCCATTTGTCAATCACTGGTTTAAATGTCCAAACGGCTGCCGGCTGCAAGTCACCTCCATTTCCATGGCGTGTTTCAGAGGCCATGGGAGACACGTTCAGGCCAGAGTTAAAATCATTTCTCTGCCTCAATCCCCACAAATTTAATTGATTTAAGTACTTCAACGATGTTAATTGCCTCTTTAAACGTCATCCCATCATGTTTCCGAAGTGAAACTCATTTCTTGGCGTGTTGGAGCTGGGACTCGTTCCCGCTCCAAACTTTTAAAATTTTTACTGCCCCCCCGCCCCCCCCGCCCCCAACCCACCCATTCTTTGGGGTTAAAATCATGCTTGTGGTATCATTTTTGTAATGTTTTTTGCACCCTCTCCCATACCTCTATTTCCTTTTTATGATATGGAGACCAGAACTGTGCACGATACTCCAAGTGTGGTCGAACCAAGGTTCGATACAAGTTTAACATAAACTTTGCTTTTCAATTCTATCCCTTTAGAAATGAAGCCGAGTGTTTGATTTGCCTTTTTTATGGCCTTATTAATCTGCGTCACTACTTTTAGTGATTTGTGTATCTGTACCCCTAGGCGAATTTAAATTCAATTAATTAATTAAAATTCAATTAATTAAATTTTTAAAATCTGGAATTAAAATACTAGTATCAGTAATGGTGGCCATGAAACCACCGGATTGTCGTAAAAACCCATCTGGTTCACTAATGTCCTGCAGGGAAGGAAACTCTGCCATCCTTACCCGGTCTGGCCTATATGTGACTCCAGACCCACAGCAATGTGGTTGATTCTTAACTGCCCTCTGAAATGGCCTAGCAAGCCACTCAGTTGTAAAATCTCGCTACGAAAAGTCATAATAAGAATAATACCGGACGGACCACCTGGCATCGGACCATTAGGCTCCGGACACGACAACGGCAAACCAAGCCCAGTCGACCCTGCAAGGTCCTCCTTACTAACATTTGGGGACTTGTGCCAAAATTGGGAGAGCTGTCCCAATAGTCAAGCAACAGCCTGACATAGCCATACTCACAGAATCATACCTTTCAGCCAACGTCCCAGACTCTTCCATCACCATCCCTGGGTGTGTCCTGTCCCACCAGCAGGACAGACCCACCAGAGGTGGCGGTACAGTGATATACAGTCAGGAGGGAATGACCCTGGAAATCCTCAACATTGACTCTGGACCGCATGAAATCTCATGGCATCAGGTCAAACATGGGCAAGGAAACCTCCTGCTGATTACCACCTACCGTCCTCCCTCAGCTGATGAATCAGTCCTCCTCCATGTTGAGCACCACTTGGAGGAAGCACTGAGGGTAACAAGGGCACAAAACGTACTCTGGGTGGGGGACTTCAATGTCCATCACCAAGAGTGGCTCGGTAGCACCACTACTGACCGAGCTGGCCGAGTCCTGAAGGACAAAGCTGCCAGACTGGGCCTGCGGCAGGTGGTGAGCGAACCAACACATGGGAAAAACTTACTTGACCTTGTCCTCACCAATCTACCTGTCGCAAATGCATCTGTCCATGACAGTATTGGTAGGAGTGACCACCGCACAGTCCTCGTGGAGACGAAGTCCCGTCTTCGCACTGAGGACGCCATCCAATGTGTTGTGTGGCACTACCACCGTGCTAAACGGGATAGATTCAAAACAGATCTAGCAGCTCAAAACTGGGCATCCATGAGGCATTGTGGGCCATCAGCAGCAGCAGAATTGTATTCCAGCACAATCTGTAACCTCATGGCCCGGCATATTCCTCACTCTACCATTACCAACAAGCCAGGAGATCAACCCTGGTTCAATGAGGAGTGTAGAAGAGCATGCCAGGAGCAGCACCAGGCGTACCTAAAAATGAGATGCCAACCTGGTGAAGCTACAACTCAGGACTACATGCGTGCTAAACAGTGGAAGCAACATGCTATAGACAGAGCTAAGTGATTCCACAACCAACGGATCAGATCAAAGCTCTGCAGTCCTGCCACATCCAGTCGTGAATGGTGGTGAACAATTAAACAACTAACGGGAGGAGGATGCTCTGCAAACATCCCCATCCTCAATGATGGTGGAGTCCAGCACGTGAGTGCAAAAGACAAGGCTGAAGCGTTTGCAACCATCTTCAGCCAGAAGTGCCGAGTGGATGATACATCTCGGCCTCCTCCCGATATCCCCACCATCTCAGAAGCCAGTCTTCAGCCAATTCGATTCACTCCACGTGATATCAAGAAACGGCTGAGTGCACTGGATACAGCAAAGGCTATGGGCCCCGACAACATCCTGGCTGTAGTGCTAAAGACTTGTGCTCCAGAACTAGCTGCGCCTCTAGCCAAGCTGTTCCAGTACAGCTACAACACTGGCATCTACCCGACAATGTGGAAAATTGCCCAGGTATGTCCTGTCCACAAAAAGCAGGAAAAATCCAATCCGGCCAATTACCGCCCCATCAGTCTACTCTCAATCATCAGCAAAGTGATGGAAGGTGTCGTCAACATTGCTATCAAGCGGCACTTACTCACCAATAACCTGCTCACCGATACCTGGGTTCCGCCAGGACCTCTCAGCTCCAGACCTCATTACAGCCTTGGTCCAAACATGGACAAAAGAGCTGAATTCCAGAGGTGAGGTGAGAGTGAGTGCCCTTGACATCGAGGCAGCATTTGACCGAGTGTGGCACCAAGGAGCCCTAGTAAAGTTGAAGTCAATGGGAATCAGGGGGAAAACTCTCCAGTGGCTGGAGTCATACCTAGCGCAAAGGAAGATGGTAGTGGTTGTTGGAGGCCAATCATCTCAGCCCCAGGACATTGCTGCAGGAGTTCCTTAAGGCCGTGTCCTGGGCCCAACCATCTTCAGCTGCTTCATCAATGACCTTCCCTCCATCATAAGGTCAGAAATGGGGATGTTCGCTGATGATTGCACAGTGTTCCGTTCCATTCGCAACCCCTCAAATAATGAAGCAGTCTGAGCCCGCATGCAGCAAGACCTGGACAACATCCAGGCTTGGGCTGATAAATGGCAAGTAACATTTGCGCCAGATAAGTGCCAGGCAATGACCATCTCCAACAAGAGAGAGAGTCTAATCACCTCCCCTTGACATTCAACGGCATTACCATCGCCGAATCCCGCACCATCAACATCCTGGGGGTCACCATTGACCAGAAACTTAACTGGACCAGCCATATAAATACTGTGGCTATGAGAGCAGGTCAGAGGCTGGGTGTTGTGCAGCGAGTGACTCACCTCCTGACTCCCCAAAGCCTTTTCACCATCTACAAGGCACAAGTCAGGAGTGTGATGGAATACTGTCCACTTGCTTGGGTGAGTGCAGCTCCAACAACACTCAAGAAGCTCGACACCATCCAGGACAAAGCAGCCCGCTTGATTGTCACTCCATCCACCACCCTAAACATTCACGCCCTTCACCACCGGCGCACTGTGGCTGCAGTGTGCACCATCCACAGGATGCACTGCAGCAACTCGCCAAGGCTTCTTCGACAGCACCTCCCAAACCCGCGAAGGACAAGAGCAGCAGGCACATGGGAACAACACCACCTGCATGTTCCCCTCCAAGTCACACACCATCCCGACTTGGAAATATATCGCCGTTCCTTCATCGTCACTGGGTCAAAATCCTGGAACTCCCTTCCTAACAGCACTGTGGGAGAACCGTCACCACACGGACTGCAGTGGTTCAAGAAGGCGGCTCACCACCACCTCCTCAAGGGCAATTAGGGATGGGCAATAAATGCCAGCCTCGCCAGCGACGCCCACATCCCATGAACGAATAAAAAAAAATCCCTTTGCTCTTCTATCCTGTTTAGACTGTTATTATCCAAGCCTTCTTATTCTTCCTACCAAAATGCACCACCTCACACTTGTCTATATTGAAATTCATTTGCCAATTACACGCCCATTCGGCAAGTTTATTAATGCAGGAGATGCTGAGTAATGTAGATGCAGGAGGTCTCGTGTGATATTTGTATGTTCCATGTTACTGGATCTCAGACAGATGTTGTTGGGGATCTAGAATTTACTTCTGTGTCACAGGTATAGGGAGGGGAAAAATTAGTCAGGGTTCCCACTCTTGATTTGCATCCAGTAATTCCTGCTGGAAAATGTGCTTCTGCAGATGTCAATTGAGGACAGGATCGGATTGACGGTGATGCCTCTAATAGTTAAATAGCCTGCTAGCATCCACTGTCTAGGTTGACACATGAAAGAAGGCTGCTGACCATACCTTCGTATAAGTCAACACCTTCAGGAGAGGAGGTGAATATTGTAAAACTGAGATTATTTCACACATCTCTACCTCTTCAAGTTCATTAAGGGCAACTTAAGCTTTTTATTTCATGGGTGTTAATACCTGGACTTGACATGCACCACTAACTATTAACCAGTAGAATATGTGATAAACATGATGAATTTGATTGTTTTCATCTATGCTGTCACCACATGATCGTGAAATAATAAATAATTGTTAGACTGGTGGCTCGCGGGAAAAACACAGTCAGACTTGATGGGCTGCATGGCCTGTTTCTGTGCTTTAACATTCTACGATTCTATAGATCTGTTATTCAAGTTATCTCTGGATTGAAGCTCTTAGTTATGCCCAATCTGCATATTCAATTTAGGAAGTGTAACACTTCCTTGGAAATAGTTTGGACTGGAACTTAGAAAAATTGTACAATTTCTAATGAAAGGCAACTCCTGTGTCCTACAAACAACTCATTTCAAGCTTGGCAACAATTAAATGAATTCTTCATGATAAGGTCTTACTTCTCCTTGAGTATTGTCTGTGGGAACTGGGTGGTATCTTTTCAACTCTGGGAAACAGGTTTAAATTGCATGAATTGAGAGGATGAAACACAGTTACTTTTTGGCCAGTTTTAACCCAATTCCAATAACACAAAATTGCCCATGTTTTGCAGAAATTGCAAATTTTATTTTCTCCATTTGGCACCTGAGGTCAGCTAGGTTCGCACAGACTGGGAATTGAACCTGAGACCTTCTGCTGTACATCATTTTTACATGGTACCCTTGTTAACTGAGTCTTTGAGGGAATTATTTTCTTATGTAATACATTGTAAGCTGCTCATTATGGACTGATTTGTGGAGACCTGATTGTCTGTCTGGTTTATGCAGTGTCCATTGTAAAGGACAAACTTGGTCAGTCATGGAAGTAAACATTAAGGTTTGTCTATTTGTGCATTGTCCAGTTGAGCTTCCGCCTCCACGTACTCCCCAACTCAGTGCTTGAGAACGACTGCTCTGGTCATATCAAGTCTTGTGAGAGCCCATGGGACAGTCCTGGATTCCCGACATCAAAATGATCTACTGTCCTGATTGCTCCCTATTTCTCCCCTATCTGGTCAAATCGAAGAAACTCATGCATGTTTCAATGCATTTGGTTTGGGTGAACGTAGTTTACCCAATTTCCAGACACGCTTGTAATAAGTGGAGTGCACTGTGTTTATATGATATATAGAATATAAATTTGTTTCTTTTACTTTAATTGTAGGTCTATAAATTGCAGAATGGGTCCTTGTAAAACTTTATCCTGAAATACTCATTTAAGTCAGTATTAAAATTTACCTTTGAAAGTATTAACGCATTGATTGAAAGGTGAAATAATTGAGCTGAACTGATTTTATGGCCTTGTTTACATAATTTAAGAAACTGGATTGGTGCCAGTCTTGTATCTCAGTGTAGTCGTGAGTATAAATCTATGTGCGGGACATTGGCCTGCTATAACTAATAACAGTGGTGCTTAATGAAAGTGTTAACTGTAATTGCTGTTAACTAGGTATCATACCGGTTGTTATCCATTTTGTAAATCTGGTCATTGTGACATTAGCAGACCAGAGCTGAGATGAATTTCAAAGTAGTTTCAAAATCCAAATTAAACAAATTTTCCTGTTTTAGAACTGTTTCAATCATGCCATATTCTGAACGATTTGGACATATTGTGCCATATTTCTTCGTTTGCAGCCACAAGATAGCGCCTGACATTTCTTTATTTACTGATTGCACTTTTTTCTGAAATTGTCAATTCCTTTTTCAAATTATATATAATATTTCCATTATTCTCAATTGGGTCATCCCAACAGGAGTGGGTAACCTGTTCCCAGGCCTCTGCCAGTGCAAGATGGGACTTCCTCTGATTTTTTTTTCCTCCACTCCTGATGCTTCCCCATGATAACAGGCTGGTACTCAGTAATATGGTGGATCACGGCTGCAAACCACATCCTACCATTCCATGTTGTTATGAATTGGTGATCTATTAGGGGGCATAGATTTAAAGTAATAGGGGTACGGTAGCGTAGTGGTTATGTTACTGGGCTAGTAATCCAGAGGCCTGGACTAAAATCCAGAGTCACGAGTTCAAATCCCGCCACGGCGGCTGGCGAATTTAAATTCAATTAATTACATTTTCCACAAGAGATGGGTGAGATCCTGAATGACCACAAGAGATGGGTGAGATCCTGAATGAATATTTCACATCGGTATTTACGGTTGAGAAAGGCATGGATGTTAGGGAACTTGGGGAAATAAATAGTGATGTCTTGAGGAGTGTACATATTACAGAGAGGGAGGTGCTGGAAGTCTTAACGCGCATCAAGGTAGATAAATCTCCGGGACCTGATGAAATGTATCCCAGGACGTTATGGGAGGTTAGGGAGGAAATTGCGGGTCCCCTAGCAGAGATATTTGAATCATCCACCGCTACAGGTGAGGTGCCTGAAGATTGGAGGGTAGCAAATGTTGTGCCTTTGTTTAAGAAGGGCGGCAGGGAAAAGCCTGGGAACTACAGACCAGTGAGCCTGACATCTGTAGTGGGTAAGTTGTTAGAGGGTATTCTGAGGGACAGAATCTACAGGCATTTGGAGAGGCAGGGACTAATTAGGAACAGTCAGCATGGTTTTGTGAGAGGAAAATCATGTCTCACGAATTTGATTGAGTTTTTTGAAGGGGTAACCAAGAAGATAGATGAGGGCTGTGCAGTAGACGTGGTCTACATGGACTTCAGCAAAGCATTTGACAAGGTACCGCATGGTAGGTTGTTACATAAGGTTAAATCTCATGGGATCCAAGGTGAGGTAGCCAATTGGATACAAAATTGGCTTGACGACAGAAGACAGAGGGTGGTTGTCGAGGGTTGTTTTTCAAACTGGATGCCTGTGTCCAGCGGTGTGCCTCAGGGATCGGTGCTGGGTCCGCTGTTATTTGTTATTTATATTAATGATTTGGATGAGAATTTAGGAGGCATGGTTAGTAAGTTTGCAGATGACACCAAGATTGGTGGCATTGTGGACAGTGAAGAAGGTTATCTAGGATTGCAACGGGATCTTGATAAATTGGGCCAGTGGGCCGATGAATGGCAGATGGAGTTTAATTTAGATAAATGTGAGGTGATGCATTTTGGTAGATCGAATCGGGCCAGGACCTACTCCGTTAATGGTAGGGCGTTGGGGAGAGTTATAGAACAAAGAGATCTAGGAGTACAGATTCATAGCTCCTTGAAAGTGGAGTCACAGGTGGATAGGGTGGTGAAGAAGGCATTCAGCATGCTTGGTTTCATTGGTCAGAACATTGAATGCAGGAGTTGGGATGTCTTGTTGAAGTTGTACAGGGCATTGGTGAGGCCACACTTGGAGTACTGTGTACAGTTCTGGTCACCCTATTATAGAAAGGATATTATTAAACTAGAAAGAGTGCAGAAAAGATTTACTAGGATGCTACCGGGACTTGATGGTTTGACTTACAGGGAGAGGCTAGACAGACTGGGACTTTATTCCCTGGAGAGTAGGAGGTTAAGGGGTGATCTTATAGAAGTCTATAAAATAATGAGGGGCATAGATAAGGTCGATAGTCAAAATCTTTTCCCAAAGGTAGGGGAGTCTATAACGAGGGGGCACAGATTTAAGGTGAGAGGGGAGAGATACAAAAGGGTCCAGAGGGGCAATTTTTTCACTCAAAGGGTGGTGAGTGTCTGGAACGAGCTGCCAGAGGCAGTAGTAGAGGCGGGTACAATTTTGTCTTTTAAAAAGCATTTGGACAGTTACATGGGGAAGATGGGTATCGAGGGATATGGGCCAAGTGCAGGCAATTGGGACTAGCTTAGTGGTATAAACTGGGCGACATGGACATGTTGGGCCGAAGGGCCTGTTTCCATGTTGTAACTTCTATGATTCTAGAAGGATTAGAGGGGAGCTGAGGAGAATTTCTTTTCACCCAGAGGATGGTGGGGGTCTGGAACGCACTGCCTGAAAGGGTGGTAAAGGCAGAAACCCTCAACTCATTTAAAAAGTACTTGAATGTGCACTTGAAGTGCCGTAACCCACAGGGCTACGGACCATGTGCTGGAAAGTGGGATTAAGCTGGATAGCTCTTTTTCGGCTGGCACGGACATGATGGGCCAAATGGCCTCCTTCTGTGCTGTAACTTTCTATGATTCTATGATTACCGTGCGCCATCCGAAACTCACTGCACAGTTAAGTAATCAGAATTGAAAACTGATTGAGATTTGACATCAGGGATGAAGTTTCTCTTTTAATTAAAAATGGGAGAATGTCTGTTTTCCATAATTAATGACCAGTTAACAAAATCAAATTCTCAGAAATTTCTAGTTTCAAATTAGTGCAGTCCAGCAATTTTATTATGGGTCATTAATTGCAAAGAAAAACGGCAGTGTTCAAAATCTGAAGTAACTCATTAGATTTCCCTGATGTGCTCGAGCATATCAGGAACTAAAAAATTGTATTGTAACAAATTAGAAAAAACAGGAAAATGTAAAATTTGTTTTTATGTCATTAGTAACATTTTTATTATTGTTTAGGTCCCTTTTGCCACACACCATGGACCTGATCAGTAGGGCATCAAGCACACTATCCTTGGGGTACTGCCAGCGATTAGGATGTGATGGGATGGAACTTACCTTCTTCCCTCCTCCTCTTTCTATAGAAGCACCAACCTCTGCTCAACACCTCTCTCAGAAAGACTGAATAGGTTATGAACACAAAATTGTCTGAGAGAACTCAAAATTGTGCGAGAGAACACATGTTCTCTGCTTCTGTTTGTGATTTTTATTGAAAAATGGACAGAATTGTGGTATGCAATTCCAAAGTACTAATAAAAATCCCTTGGAAAAAATGGAATTTGACTTATTCAGCCATCATAAATCACTGGCCTTGCACGTGCTCTAATACTTAATCACTCATGTGATGCACCAGCAAGCTGATTTATATTAGCAGACCTGTTGGTAGTGTATTTAATATTGATTCAGAGCTTGCAGAAAAACACTTTGTAAAATACTATCTTTAAATCTATATTCCCAGTGTAATGCCATCTGCTCAGTGCATCCTGTGTAGTCATTCCTTTTACTGAAACTATTTTGTTCATTTTGCACCATCTACGCACATCATGTAGCAGGTAAAACCTGACTGTAGAAGCCAGAGAATGAGCTAAAATACTCACTGCTGGATTTTTAAAAATGTTTGCACATTGTTTCAGATATAGCTCTAGAGATGAGGCTCCACTATTAGAAACTGTTATAGGAAGTTACATTACACACAAAATAAGACAACGACTGAAGTAAAACCGTCAGTTTTTAACAATCCAGTGAATGTCATGGCATGTGGGATATAAACCACACTGTGCTAACGTTTCAGAACCTGCTCTCTAAGCATGATGACACTGGTCTTAAAATCATTTTTATTGAAAAAGAGTTTAGAAGTTGGTTGTTACAGGCAGGCTTCACCACACATGTTGCACAGTTTTCTGGTATTGCTGAATTCACCTAGTAATATAAACAGGACAAATTTGGCGCAGCAGGAACCAGATCATATTGTGGAACCATTTCCATTAGTAGTTCCTCAATATAAATGGGGCGTGTGTTAGTCTGATGATATATTGGCGTGTCAATCATCTCTGTTATAGAATAGTTGAATTTTGGCTTGTCTCTGACTGAGTTCCCAGTTTCAGCAGAGCAATCTGGAGGAGGCTACAGTTTACTCTTAAAGCAAGAAATGGCAGGACAGCCCATGCTGTTCTCACACTCCCCCCAGAGTTCTGATTACGGTGCAGCATTATCAGAGGACTGGGCTAGGATGTCTGCCTACTCAGCTGAGCAATGATGGATTGGGGGAGGGAGGGTTTGCTGTCTAACTTGGCATTGAGATTCCTATACAGCTTTTCCTAATCGTTCTTTGTTTTCAGGGAACTAGCAGCATCAAATTTGTGAGACATCTGTCCTTGCTACATTTGCTCCAGCTGCACCCTCTTGTTATGCTGCTTAACTGGCAAAGCAAAAAGGGAAAGAAATCCCCCTGAAAGTGGGGTAATAAGTGATTGATTTACAAAATTCTGATCTATATATAAAGGCTTTGAAAATGACGATCATGTCCCTTTGAGGTGGGTGGGGGAAGTTCTTGCACACACTTGGGAATACACTTTCTTACCAACTGCCCAATGTCCATGCAATTTAATCGAGCAGGAGTCAGTGGATGGCAATCAGGAGTGAGAACTCCTCTGGATTACTATCCACTGACCCCTCCCTACCCTGGAGTGCTGCAGTTGTAGTGTCTCTATTAAGATCCGCACGCACCATGAATCGAACCTGGTTCCTTCCTGGGCTATGTGGCTCAATTACTCACTGCCTTAACCAGCTGAGTCATCAGGACGCAACAGGGACATCCTTAAATTAAATATGCAGATTTCTTACGATTTAGTGTTCTTAATAAACTATTTCCCCCATTTCCCTATATTTAAATCTTTGATGACTTAATTTTTTTTGCCACCCAAAATTGTTTACAGCTACCTTTTATGTATTTTCTTTAAATTCAAAAATGCCAAGCCTCACAACCTGAACTAGTAAGAATAAACAAGGATGAGTTCTGACAGGAAGAATCAAATCATGCACTTTTTGGTACATGATGCAATTTGCACTCAGATTTAGTTGTAATTGTGTCATAAAAAGAAGTTGTTGCCTGGACATTTTAGCATTGGTAAATTAGGCACAGAGTAAGTTTCTTAGTGATATTTGTGTTACAGTGGAATCTGATTATATTGATCAATTTGGCCAGTAGCCAACTGATCAGTATAAGTCAAAAAACAAAATACTGCAGATGCTGGAAATCTAAACTAAAGCAGAAATTGCTGGAAACACTCAGCAGGTCAGGCAGCAGCTGTGGAGTTTCGGATCTGTGACCTTTCGTCAGTGTAGGTGATCCTTGATGTTTACTGCAGCACTGAACAGCAGTGCTCAGTGCTCACTGGTGCTTAAAACAGCCAATTAATCAGCTGCTAAGTGTCTCCTGCCTAATGCGCTACTCAAATTGTTAGTGTGCTTAATGATTTTTTTTTGTTTCTTTCATTTTCAGCCCAGAATCAGCACTTTAAGTGAAATGCTACTCAGCGCTCATCTATTTAAAGGACTTGTGAGCACTGAATAATAGTATTGTGCTCAAACTGCCAGCTTTGGTTTGCAAATAAATGAAACAAAAAAATGCTGAAATTTTGAACAGTGCATTGGGAAGGAGGGATTAAGCAGCTGATTAATTAGCTGTTTACTGCTCAGTTATTTGAAGTGCCAGTGAGCAGCACTGCTCAGATGTACTGTGACGCAGTATCACAAGTGCAAAACTGATCTATGCAATTGATGAAAGTTCTAGCGTTAATTAATATTGGGTACCATATCACCATGTGATCTCTACAAGGGGTGACATAAAAGAGGATTCCACTGTAGGGTGTAGAGGAGATTTGCTATAATGGTACCAGGGATGGGGGACTTCATTTATGTGGAGAGCCTGGAGAATCTGGGATCGTTCTCCTTCGAGCAGAGAAGGTTAAGGGGAGATTTAGTTGAGGTGTTCAAAATTATGAAGGATTTTGTTGAATAAATAAGGAGAAACTGTTTCCATTGGGAGGAGGGTTGGTAGCCAGAAGATACAGACTTAAGGTAATTGACAGAAGAACCAGAGGGGAGATGAGGAGAATTTTTTTCACGCAGTGAGTTGTTATGATCTGGAATGCACTGCCTGGGAGCAGATTCATTAGTAACTTTCGAAAGAGAATTGGATATATACTTGAAAAGGAAAAACATTTCGGGCTATGGGGAAAGAACAGGGGAGTGGGACTAATTGGATAGTTCTTTCAAAGAGCTGGCCCGGGCCTGATAGGCCGAATGGCCTCCTTCTGTGCGATACTTTATGTATGATTCTTTGACCATATCCATATGATCTCCACAAGGGGTAATATAAAAGAGGATTCCACTGTACTTCAAGTGATCGGTTATTTATTAGAAGAAAATCAAATTGATGGCATCAGTGTTGCAGTCAATTAGTGCACTGATGAACTGTAAATGCTATGATGCAGGTTCTTTGCAATTTCTATGAATGGGGAATTACTGTTAATGAGACTTGGGGAAAGTCACTGCACAAAGATTGTAGAAGTGGGAAGATAAAAAAGGAAACATTTTTTAAAAAGCAGCAATGAGTCCATCAATGTTGTAAGAATTTTAAGTGGAGTGCAATGATGCCATATTTCAACAATGTGTGTTATAATATTTTTAAAATATCAATATTAATATTAATATTTTAATATAGTTAGTTGATTAATCTCTGCAACCATGTCTGTTAATTAATATTCTGTTTATATTAAAGCATTTTTCATGGAAATTCCTATATTGTTCACAACCAAATTGGCCCAGGATTGCCTCTTCCCACGTGATCTTTCTTTAGCTAAAAGGTGGTACAGTTTAGAGTCTGGGTCATTTCAGAACTGAACAATAATCATTACTTCCACTTTGCTGTTGGCTGATAGGAACTGTGCTTTCAGTGGAGTTGGCTAACTATGCTATATGTTTGATGTTGATGGGAATAAGAAATATTTCATTCCCTTTACCTCTGACCTTGGTGAGGATAAAAATTCTCAAATATCATTAGAAAGGAATTGAGAAAAGCAGCCAAATGACTTTTAATACAATTTTTACTGCTTGCCAATTTTTCAGCAGACAGTTGTGCAGAGAGTAATGAATCGCTGGTAGTGATTGCAAGGCAGTAATCCAATCAGAGACACTTAGATGATGTCATAAACCAAGAGAACAAAGTGTGAGTAGTTTATAACCATTATCTGAACTCTCAAAATTAGATTACTGCATTGAACCACTCCAGGAGTTTCTTTTGTAATAATCTGGTAATTTTGTGGAGTTATGGGGCTGATTTTCATGTAAGCCAAAGGTACCCCAAGCATAAATCGGGCAGTATGCAGTTCTCATGGACCCAATTTGAATTTTGATGAACTAGGTTGTATTTCCCCGTTCAGCTCAGCAGGATGAAGTGGGCAAGAGCAAAGTGTAATTACCATCACCTATTCAGTTTGCATCCTAGGGGGTAGGGGGTAATGTGTGCTGCTGCGGGTTTTCAACAGCTTTAAAGGTGCAATCGTTTTTTTCATATTTAGTGCTGATATAGTGGAAGAAGCTCAGGTAAATATCTGGGAATAGTCGCAACAGAGCAGGGCACATGCTTTGAGGATGAGGCAATAGAATTCTTGCTTCAGCAAGTGCAGCACAGAAAGGATTTCTGTGGCCAATTGACTTTAGAAACAATTAAATGGATAGTATAATGGTTTCCCTAATGTTACTTCTGGTCTCTCTCCCAATAGAAAATGATCCTAAGCCTGACAGTGGCTGCATTGTTTGACAGTATCGCCTATCTGATGGTAAGTAGGTAATATCTGTTAATGGGCAATACACATTTGGTAGATATTTTTCGCAATCTGAAAACTTCAGAACTTATAGTACTATGACTAAATGTATTAGTTATTCTAGTGCTTTATGTTAAACAACCAGTTGTATAACTATTACTCAATGGACCGGATTTTGCTGTAAAAATAACAGTGAGGCCAACAGTGCTCACTGTTATTTATGTGCAAATCAGAAAGCAACTTCCGACGACCACACGTGAACAGTTAAACGCGGAAATCCAGAAGTTGCTGTCCGAGATGCAATGCTCCTCCAAAACCTGCGCGATAAAGGCATCTCGCTGTCTGGCTTCGCGTTATTGAACGACGTGAAGTTCCTGTACTGATGTCGCAGATACGGACTAAACTCACCAAAAAAAGTTGTCAAATCATTTCAAATCTAAGTACTATTCTAATAGCATGGTAAGTCTTAATTACTGCCAAACAGCTTCTCTGGCTCTGAAAATTAACTTTTACAAGTGTGGAGCCTCATTCCTTCAGATTTTAATTATTGTTGGACTCTTTTTAAAAATGTAAATATTTTTTTACTTTTTCTTTCTGAGTCTTTTATCTCTATCTCTTAATTATATCTTTCTTTCCCTCTCTTTATCTCGCTTACTGTGCTTGATTTGACATTGAATTCACTATTGTAATTTACACTTAATAACACTATTAACGATTCTTCAATCTGATTGGTTAAGGAGACACACAGTTGCTTGCCTTGTTCACACAGGTCCCAGATGCCCTGTAGAGGGCGCTGTGTTGAATGGCTGTCCCGTTGACAGTAACTTGCCGTGCAAAAGCTCATCGAACGTCTATGGGCAAGTGCAAGTTTAACGAGCGGCTGGTGCTGTTCGTTCGCCGCTCACAGCAAAATCCGGCCCATTTTCTATTTCACTGTGCATTTTACAGAAAAATGAAGGAATGTTTTATTACTGTATTCTTTACTAGAATAGGTTAATTAAACAAGAATGGCTTGTGATAGAAACAAGTTAAGCTAACACATTTCTGGTTAATAATACTAGAAAGATTTTTAAACATTGAATCCTTAAAAGATCAGTGCTATTATGTGTGTTTTCAAATAGTGTTTACACTATTTGAAGGTACTGTATGCTATGACAAAATCTCTTTTGACCCCCATTACCCATAAAATAATTTTTTTGTTGCGATTTTTATCATTTTAAATAGGTTATTTACCAAACCACTACAGAAAAATACAAACTTGTGCCAAATAGCAAAGCTGTCCTTTTGACGTGTGCATCTTTGTAATATAGTATAGCAATAGTTTTGAAAGTTTTAGAAGCTTTAAAATACATTTTCTTTATTCTTAATGCGTGGATTGTCTTTTTTTTGGAAAATAAAAGTAAATATTCATGCGATGGAAAAAGCACATTTCTTTATTTAAAATAAAATCAGTGATTTGAATATTTTGGAAATTGTTTGGTTTCTACTCATCAGTATGAAACTTTCCTTTTGTAACAGGGAGAGGTTATCCGAGATGGTGTCCTGTGCAACTTTCAGGCCTGGTGGCTTACATACTTTGGTGAGTGCTGTGCATCTTTTCATAAACAGTAAACCCCAAACTTGTTATGCTGATTTCTGGTATGATAACACACTTAATATCAAGCAACATTTGTGTATTTATTTCCTCTCTGCTGCTGTATATTTGAAACTGTCTCCTTTAATAGTGAGTTAACAGGTAGCAATTTTTTAAAATGTTGTGAAATTAATACTAGAATGTTTTACATTCAAACCATTTGGGCAATTGCAACATGCTACTGAGGATTGATAATTTTAATGAAATGCCTTATTGTTCATTTCATTTATTACAGTGAGATGGGTCCCAGGCATCTTTTGGACCAGAATGTGTAGCTTCATTACTTTCATGACTCATTAACATTTCTGTATCACTGTAAGCTTTCTGGGCCAAAAAGAATTCACAGCACTTTTGGCAATTCTTCAGAATTTTTATTGATAGATTTGGCAGGTCATTTAGAAAGTTTTATGTGACCTTGATTACATATATTTGTAGCACTTGGTTTGATGTTGTGCCATGGACTCCATTCTAAAAGGGACCACTCTGATAGGAACAATGAAAGGGTGCATTCTGGGCTGTACTTCATCTGTAGAAATACCCCTTGTCACCTTAGCAATCCTGGAAGGTTATGAATGAGGGAAAATGGCAGTAATGAATAAAATACATAATAAATCGAGAACATTCCACATCTACCAAAGGTGTTGCACCTCAACAATATATACAGCCAAGGAAGTATGGAAGTGCCATTAGCCTGCGAGGTTTTCCCATGTTGCAACTCCTCTGCATTGACTGTTTGCATGCAGCTTAGATGAATGCAGATTTTAGTTTTGGCCGCAGATCCATAATTATATGTAAACACTTTGAGCGTCCTCTCTTAACACTTTTCTTGTCAGCAATCAAAAAACAATCCACTTCCCACATTCTCTCCTTTTCAAGCATCTCTGCCAACACCTGTAGACTCATAAAGAAAGAAGAAAGAAAGACTTGCATTTATATAGCGCCTTTCACGACCCCAGGAAGTCCCAAAGCACTTTACAGGCAAAGAAGTACTTTTTGAAGTGTAATCACTGTTGTAATGTAGGAAACGCAGCAGCTAATTTGTGCACAGCAAGACCCCACAAACAGCAATGAGATAAATGACCAGATAATCTGTTTTTAGTGATACTGGTTGAGGGATAAATATTGGCAGGATACTGGAGCAAACTCCCCTGCTCTTCTTTGAAATAGTGCCATAGGATCTTTTATGTCCACCTGAGAGGGCAGACGGGGGCCTCAGTTTAATGTCTCATCTGAAAGACAGTGCAACACTCCCTCAATACTGCATTGAAGTGTCAGCCTAGATTATGTGCTAAAATCTCTGGAGTGGGACTTGAACCCACAACCTTATAACTCACAGGGAAGAGTGCTACCAACTGAGCCACAGCTGTCATCAATGTATGGATAGTAGGAATGCTACATTTAACTCCTCTCCTTTGAATTAATCGTTTTCTCGCTCATTAGCAAGATCCTTTTGGGTCATTCTAGAGAATATAAAGGAAAAGGAGGTAGGAGATGGGAGGTTGCAAGAACAGAGGGATCAAGTATTGTTTTTTTGAGGAGGGGAGTGGTGAGGGTGGTTTTGAAATTAAGGGGGACAGTATCTGAGGAGAGGGAACAATTTACAATATCAGTTAGCATGGGGGCCAAAAGAAAAGTTGGGTGGTTAGCAGTTTAGTGGAAAGGGGTCATGGGAGCAGGAGTTGGGTCCCCAGGAGCAGACAAGGCACTAGAATAAAAGCAATCTAACAGAGAATACAGACTCGGCAGAAAGTGGCTATGAAGGTGGAGGTCACAGTAAAGCTCACAAGCCAGCAGAGAAATAGGACTTTGGCCCAAGAGAAAGCAGATTTTTGTCTGGGATCCAATACAGCAGCAGAGCAAAGAGGAGGATTTAGCAAAGCACATAATCCTGGCAATGAAATGTGAACTGCAGTTATGAACCACTCATACTGCAGAAATAGTGCTTGGAGGGCAGGGCAGTTTATTGAGGAATATCTCTGAAGAAGGGTGCATTGCAGATTGAGGATTACTGAAAGCCATACTGGAAGGAGTCAGGAAGAGGAATAACACACTTGAGGGGACTGATCGTTAACTCTTCTTTCACTCCCCAAAACATCTGTGCTGCAGGCATGGGAAGAGGTGGCAGAAAGGATGAATGTGGTTTTCAGGACCCACAGAAACTGGAAAGACATCAGAAAAATCATGTCCAATCTCAAGAAATCCTGTAAAATGAGCAAAAAATATTCTATATGATGACCGCCTGCCGAAAGTACACATGCCAGAAAATCTCTCTACTAGCAGCTTAATCCATCAGTGCTGGAAGATGCAATGCAATAAGAGTAGGTTACCTAGGTGCAATGTTACCATAATAGAACCAGGATATTTGTTTGAATAGAGACAATTTGGATGTTGCTATAGCTACAATTAGGAAGTGCCAAGGGCAACCTGTGTACGCAACAATTCTTAAAAGGACTTTATACAAGGACTGCACATCTTTACTTCATAGCATGAAGCCTTGCAGCTATATGACATTATTGCTACTCTTATGTACTTAAAATATCTGTGTTATTCTTCTGCTCACGAGACAGTTGTACAAGAGATGGTCAAAAGTATTTAAGCCCTTGACTCCTTTTGATTGAGATGGCACAGCTGTGTCACAGCATCCCTTCTAAGCCTTGGCCTCCTTAGGCACATCTTGTTTGTCAATTCTCAGGTAGCTGTACCAGAAAGGAGAGAGTGAGAAGTAGCAGAGGTGGCAGAGAGAGAGAATGTGAATTAGAAGTGGGGGTGGAGAAGAGGAAGAATGTGAACAGGAATTTGGAGTGGGGGAGGGAAGTGAAACGGAATGTGAATCATAAGGGGAGGAGAAAATATGAATCAGAAGGAGAGGGAGGGGGAGAGAGCCTAAAGGGGAGTGCAAGAAAGCAAATCAAAGCGTGATCCAGAAAAGGTGTGTGTGAATTAGAAAAGGGAAGAGAGTGTACAAACCAGAGAGAGAAAAAATGAGACCACAAACCAGAAGGAGAGAGAAACAGAAGGAAAGGAGGGGAGAGTCAGAAGGGAAAGAGTAGAGAGAGAGAGAAAGAGATGGAGTAGAGGCAGAAGAGAAAGAAATAAGAGATGGAAGGCAACAAGTGGACAGAGAAATATAAGTACAGAGAAAAGGGGAATGAAGAGACAGACACAGAAGGGAAGAAGGTGAGAGATGCAGAGAGGGAAGGAAAAGAGAAACAGAGAAGGGGAGTACATAGAGGGGAAAGTAAGAGAGAAATACAGAAAGGAAAGTAAAGGAGGGAAGTTCACAAAAGAGGAGGAGAGACACTTTTTTTTTCAGATTTACCAGCAACTGTATCTTTTATAAGGGTGTGAGATGCTGAGAGTTTTTTGGTGGAGTTAGTTGTAAATAAGTTTTCAGAACTTTTGTTTCTGCTTATATTTACTTTCAAAGATGATGTGCCAGAATTTGCTGCAGCAGCGATATTGGCACCAGTCGCCATGGGCTCGATTTTCGGACGTCCGAGCGGGTGCGTTCATGGCGGGAGGGCTCCGAAAATTGGGGATTCCCGGGCCGGGTCTGGAGCCCGGCTCCAACCCGCCCACTTCCGGGTTCCCCAGTGATGCGCCTAGATGAGCCCGCAGCCCCCGCATGCGGGACTCCCGCCAGCAATTAAAGCCAGCGGGATCCCACTTAAGGCAATTATTTTGATACTTCAGGTCGTTAGCAGACCTGATTTGTAGGATATTTTAGGAGGGTTGGGATTTTCAACTAAACTTAGTGTGTTTCCCGTACTGGGCGAAACACTCCCAGTTGAAATGGACGTGTTGCAGCCACCAGCCTGTGGCAGCTGCAAAGGTCCATTTGACAGGTTGGGGGGGAGACCCTCACTTATTGCAGGAGGCCACTCTGCACTTTGGACAAAGTTTGGCCTGAACTACCCTCATCCCAACACAAAAATTCACCAACTTGCAACCTCAACCCCGGTGTGCAGACACATTTACCTACCTTGCGGACCCCCTCAAACGTACATCTTCCAGATGGGGGCCGCCAGAGCTGCAGTCATGACCTTCTCAGAGGACGAGCAGCATCACCAACCTCGCCGGCCATGCCGGCCACCTCTGACACGTGGAGCTCCACAACACATTGCTGTGACACATCCACCTTTTTTTTTAATCGTTCATGGGATGTGGGCATCGCTGGCGAGGCCGGCATTTATTGTCCATCCCTAATTGCCCTTGAGAAGGTGGTGGTGAGCCGCCTTCTTGAACCGCTGCAGTCCGTGTGGTGAAGGTTCTCCCACAGTGCTGTTAGGAAGGGAGTTCCAGGATTTTGACCCAGCGACGATGAAGGAACGGCGATATATTTCCAAATCGGGATGGTGTGTGACTTGGAGGGGAACGTTCAGGTGGTGTTGTTCCCCTGTACCTGCTGCTCTTGTCCTTCCAGGTGGTAGAGGTCGTGGGTTTGGGAGGTGCTGTCGAAGAAGCCTTGGCGAGTTACTGCAGTGCATCCTGTGGAGGGTACACACTGCAGCCACTGTGCGCCGGTGGTGAAGGGAGTGAATGTTTAGGGTGGTGGATGGGGTGCCAATCAAGCGGGCTGCTTTGTCCTGGATGGTGTCGAGCTTCTTGAGTGTTGTTGGAACTGCACTCATCCAGGCAAGTGGAGAGTATTCCATCACACTCCTGACTTGTGCCTTGTAGATGGTGGAAAGGCTTTGGGGAGTCAGGAGGTGAGTCACTCGCTGCAGAATACCCAGCCTCTGACCAGCAGGAGGGAGGGCAACCGCAGAGAGAAATGCGTCGCAGAAGGCACTACCCTGGCCGCAGGGTCTACAGACCGAGGCTCCTCTTCCTGGACCTCTCTGAACAGCAGTGCACACGGAGGCTCAGAGTCACTCGACATGTAGTCGTGGACATCTGCAGCCTCCTTGATGCCGAGCTGCTCCCGGCTGGCCCGAGCACCATCTTCTTACCTGTCGCTGTCAAAGTGACCACTGCCCTCAACAACTCCTCCTCCGCATCCTTCCAGGGTGCCACCGGGGACATCACCGGCGTCTCTCAGTCGTCTGCACAAAAGAGCCCTGCAAATACACCTACACCCATTCTGCAGTGACACAATGGGTGGCATCAGTTGTGGGTCTTCATGGTGATCCTCAGGAAAGGGCATTATTGCACAAACCAGACAAGATTTTGCAAAGACGTGGCAGTAGTGGTGATATCAATTTTTAATGATTTTTTGCAAAACAAACAAAAATAAATAAAAAACATAACATTTTGTCTTACACCCTTGTGCATCCCTTTTGTGCTCACAAAACCTTTGCCTTATGTTTACGGGAACCCCTACGTGGTGTTACCTTTGTGGCTTCAGCAGAGGTAGTGGCAGGTTGCTCTTGTCCATGCCCTGACCGATGAGATGCTTTGCGCGGACGCCCTCTGGGTTTCGGTGCCCATGAGGGCCCCTCCAAAACTCGGCCACCTGGAGAGGAGGCAGCATTGCGGGTACTGGTTGAAAGGGGGGCAACGGGTGAGACGTGGGAGCGCTTTGTGTGGCGCCCCCACTTCCATGTCCCCTTTCACCATCATCCCTCTCCTGGCCCAGGCCCAAATCACTCCTTCCACCCTGCTGGACGACAATTTGGAGGACTTGTATGAAGCCTTGGAAGGCCAGTTGTAAGGTATCTGTCAGCCTGTTTAAGGCGGCAGAATGTTGCTCACCCTGAATCCGAACGGCTGTTGTCAAGGCCTGAATGGACTCATTGTTGAGCTGTGCTTGAAGCTCAATGGAGTCTAGCCTTTCCTCCATCTCAGACATTCCCGCACCTACCCGCAACACTAGCTCAGAGATGCCTTCATGTCCCTGTGACAGTATTCCACTCATGCAGGAGTTGGACTCCTCCATCCTCTGCGCGATTGTGGAGAGTGCGCATGGCAACTGTTCCAGTACTTGACAATGTGCTGCTGGCCCTCGATGACTCTCCTTTTCACGGCTGGCCCCCAGGGTTCAGCATCTGGGTCCAGCTGAGCAGAGCCTGGAGAAGAGTGCTCCCACTGACGCGGACTCTCCACGGCTGCCCCTGCCACCAGAGTCTGCTTATGCTCACATGTGCATGGTGACTCACCATGTGCAAGCCCAACTAACTGAGGGTGGGGACACACCGAGGTGTGTGTATCTGCGCTGGTGGATGGCTGGCTCAGATGTGACGATCCACCCTCAGAGGCTGGCAGGTCCTCTGAGGAATCGCCCTCCACCGTCATGGCGCTCGCAGATGGCCCTGAAAGAGAACAGAAAGCAATATTAAGCGTTGGACAGATGTTGAGGTGCTGCAGATGCCAAGTGATGCTAAGATCATTCGCTATCATGAGTGCTGAGTGTTAGATTTCTGTCACCAGCCGCTTGTGCACTCCCAGTCTTGGCATCTGGCACGGACAGGCACTCCAGCGTCTGGCTTATTTCGAGTGCCTGCTGCTCCGCATCTGTTAAGACCACCTGGTGTGGTGGGCCCCCTCCGGTCCTTGCCCTCTCCCGGGCATTCTGGCATCTCTTCTCCTATCAAGGCAAAGCACAGAGGCGTGATTGAGTGATGGTTGCATGGTGACCTGCTGCATGCATTGGTGTGGGTGGGGGTGAGCGCGAGGGAGATGCATGGGAGGGTGCATGTGAGACCTTCTCCCATGAAATTGTATGAGGATTGGGTAGTGTGGTAGTGTTCGAATGGGAACTGGGGCGGTGAGTAAGTGCAGGCAAGGTGAGAATGATGGTTGAGTGGACGTGAGGAGTGATGCGAGAGCGTTGTGGTGGTGGGGGTGATGTGGAAGACGGAGTGTGGGAGAATGCGTAAGTATACTCACTTTGGCTGACCTGGCTAGGTCATTAAATCGCTTCCTGCACTGGACCCAGGTTCTGGACACATTGCTGCTGCTGGTGACCTCCTCGGCCACCTCCAGCCAGGCCTTCTTGGTGGTGGAGGGAGGACACCTCCTCCCATCCGATGGAAAAAAAAATTCCCTCCTCCTCCTCACCCCATCGAGCAGCACCTGGAGTGAGGAGTCAGAGAACCTTGGAGCATCCTTGCCTCTGGCCTGCTCCATGATCCACAATTGGTTATTTGCTGCAGGATGAGCATTGAAGGACTGCCCCTTTAAATAGGGCTCCTCCTGCTGACAGCCTGTGATGCGGGTGCGCAGTGCGCCCGCTGCGCAGGTCTGGAACGAGAAACCCGGAAGCCACGGTAAGTGCCTTCGATTAGGCTGAGATCGCGTGCGGAGCAACCTGAATTCACTGGGCACGTTACCCACATGCCCAGTCGACCCCCTGCTGCCAACCCGCTTCCCTCCTAATATCGAGCCCTATAAGTTAGACCGTTGTGCTCCCCAGCCTTCCAGTAGCAAATTTACCCCACAATTTGCTGGGGAATTGATTAGAATACACCGCAGTGTGTATAGCGGCTAATCTGAAGTGGTGCAGCCAATGGCCAATGTATTGATCCTGTCACCAAAGTGATTTGTACCAAAGGATGGAGCAGCAGAAGAAAGAACACCTTTACTGGTTTATTTAACAACCACCAGAATTATAGAAGCCGATTAAAATTCTAGTTATGCTGTCATGTTGGACTATGAAGATTTTACTATACTCACCCTTTCATGTTTTTTTCCATTTCATTAATTGTAAAGTGCCCAACATTTTAATAGCAGATCATGTCACTTAAGAAAGTTACTGACTTTTTGAATATGTAAAGCACAGAGAGAATCTGATTTTCTGCATAAATAGATGCAAGATATATCGCGATTTTAGGCAGGCAGCTCAAGGCCTTACCGCTTTCATCACATCCTATCTAAATAGAAGCTGTAATCCATATACGGTGTGTGTATTTGCAATCAAGACAACTAACAAATACAATTACAATTGAGATTAGTAAACCCTCCATGCATCGCCTTGGGACGCAGGCTTGCAAATGGCAGTAGCTTTGTCCCATTGAAATTCGCCTACTCTCGCATTAAATTGCTTTGATTCACACTCTTATCATTTTCACATCATTAAAATTAGAACAGTTTTGTAACCGGTACATCAATTTACTTGTGTTTTTTTTTCTCATTTGGTACGACACAAAAAACTTGCTTCCTCAGATACAAGTCCATTATTTTTTTCAGTCTAAGTGGCAGCCGTGTGAAGACTGGCTTAAATACAACAAATTCACAATCATTTTAATGAGGGCGGAGCTATTATAATTACCTTCTAGCTGTTTTCAGCGAGGGTAACAGTTGAGCGGTGCAAAAGTCCCAGCAAATGATGGCGTGGCATACATAATGGCATAAGTCATTCATGCCATAAGTTGCTGGAATTTGCTGGAATAATAATGGTGTATGCTGTAGATACACCATTACCATGGCGCAACTTTTCAGTAAATTCAGGCCCCAGATATGAGCAACATGAGATAAACATTTTTTAAAAAATAGATTTTTGTTCCAGAGTTTCAGAATTTTGCTGTATCAAAATTGGGTGTGCCCTCACAGCCAATCCTCATGGTATCCAAAAAAGGAAAGATTTCAGCTCACCTATTAGTATACCGTCTCATAAAGAGGCTGCAGCTTCTGTAGCAAGTGGTTGAATATAATGCATTGGCATTGGAATATGGTGCCCTTTCCATTTAAATATCATGTCGGCAATAAAAAGATGAATTACTCCTGCGAAGCGCCTTGGGACATTTTCCTACGTTAAAGGTGCTATATAAATGCAAGGTTTGTTTCTGCACAAAAACTATTTTCCCTGAACTGCATTTAGCAGTACACACTGCTCAGCATTCCTGAAATTACTGCTCATTACCCTCTAATAGGAGCAAAGTCCAACAGTAATTTCAGACTTCAATAACTAACAGGAGCAGGAACTCTGGCTAATTTTTTGTTTCTTCCGTAATCTGGGCACAAGAATGGGAATCAACCCTGGGCTCTCGAGGACAGTAAAGCTCAGAGCTGCAGCGAGAACTGTAGTTATCCACTAGGCCATCATGAGAGCTTGTCACTTTAAGGAGCTTTACGTCCCCTAGTCTGGGATAGAACTTACTGGGTTGTTCACCATATGCTTATTAGGCAAATAGATTCATGAGGCAGAACCTGGGAAATGCAGAAGTAAGCTTTGTTTCCAAAGATTGCATTAACATCGTGCATGACACACAGGGAAGCAGCGGATAATGTTCTTATGATTGGTCATTGCATATGAATAGATCAGAATAAGGCAAAAACAATCAAAAAAAAAACAAATGCACTTAGAAGATGACTTATCTTAGCCCCAGCATGACACCTCATAAAGGATGACAGTTTGAATATTGGAAATGTATAAAAGGAATAAAATATGTGCCAAAATAAAGTCAACATTTTTAGAAGACTCCTTAGAACAGTTTTACATGAAAACTAATTTAGAACAGACACCAGAAGAAACTGTTTTATGCAAAGGATGACAAATGTCTTGAATAATTTGCCAGGCCGGATAATAGAGTCACAGACGTTAGGGGAATTCAAAGCACAGTTGGATGCTCAGCTACGAAAAGAAAGAACGAACTTGAGTTTATATAGTGCCTTCCGCGTCCTCAGGGCGTCCCAAAGCTCTTCACAGCCCATAAAATATTTTATAGTCACTGTTATAATGTAGGGAAATACATCCGCATTGGCACAGCAAGGTCCCATAAACAGCAATGAATGTTTGTTTTTGGTGGTGTTGGTTGAGAGATAAATGTTGGCTAGGACTCCTGGAGAAATTGAGACTTTGGAGTGGGGCTTAAACCCATGACCTCCTGACTCAGAGGATGGAGTGCCGGCACTGAGCCAACATTGACACTTGTGAGAGCTTGAATTCTGGAGAACTGAGCTTTGATGGGCCAAATGGCCATTTCTTGTCTTTGACTGTTCTTATTTTCTTGTGTAAACTGCCCTGTGCCAAGACAAAACTTCTCTGCGTTTGAAAATGGTAGAGTTACTAATATAAATGCATGCTGTCAAGCATCTGGTACTGATGAACATAAGAATTATGTAATTTCAAATTTTTAATCTGTTAATGAAATAAAATTGCTTATTTAGGACACGGACCAACCATAATACAATGTGTTATTAGAGGCTCTCGTTGGGGGATATGTGTTCCTCAATCACCCTTGTAATTTTTTGTGTTAACTGATTTTTAAATGTGCAGCTCTAATCCTGAATGAACAATTGATTTACTAAATAGTTGCCAGTATTTATTATGCATTTATCCAATACCCGGTTGAATAAATTATAAACATAACAGGAAAAATGCGTAGAGACAGTGTAATTTGAAAGACTTAGAGTCATCAAATAGAACTTTGCCCGGTCCTGTCCTGGTCTGAAGACCACACGCACGCTTTCCATCAAGAGTAAAAACCCTTGATAATTTTTTTCCCTTCCTATTCTGTGGTCCTAAGGACAACTATGGCACCTCCATTGCTGCCAAGCTGAGATCAGCTAGCTCAGCAGATCTCAGCTTGGCTGGGGGTCAGTTCTAGGACCCTCCTCGTCCATAAGCTTCAATGCCACAACATGTTTTGCAAATGTAGAATCGTATCCAGATATTTTTCATTCCTTTGAATTAATATCATTGCAACAGTAGGTAAAGTTGTGTTTCTTATTTTTCACCAAATCCAATTTATAATAAAACTTTGTATATGAAATCACAGTAAAGAACTTAGCAATTATACCTTAAATTCTTTATTTGTTTTACGCTTTCTGTTTACAACTTTCTCCCTCTCTTCCCCACCGGATGTCCCGCTTTTACAATATTCTTCTTAAAATTGTGCTTAAATGCAATGTATTATATGTTTAACAAATATTCACACAAAAACCCTTCAAAATATCATTCAGAACATTCCATGTATTTTGTGAAATCACAATACTGTTTTATCTCACTACTTCTACATTTTTTCTCATTCAAATTTTCATCTCTTGAAGGTTTTGATTCCTTGCTGGGGTATAGTTCCTCGGGTGTTGGGCGCCCTCCAGTAATTGGCTCAAATGGCCTTTACTTGTGTTTGAGCCTTGATAGTGAGGACTGGTCAGCTATTTGACTATAAGAACCATAAATTCATGCCTGACGATATTCCTGCCTGATTTTCATCCACAACACACTTCAGGTGTCATTGTTGACAATTAGGAATACGAAATATGGCAAATTTTTCCCATCTTAGTCCAGGGAGCTGAGGCCACCTGCAGTGTTCCGATCACTGTCCCTACTGAGATAACTAATGTAGCACAAGTAGGGGAAAGAGCCTATTATCTTACCGGTATGTGTGGTTCAGTTACACACTGGATAAACTCACTGAATTGTTAAGGAGCTTACTGTACTATTTAACAGTTAACCCTAGAGCAATATGTAAATTTTTAGCCTCAGTTAATCTGACATGGTAAGAGCTAACAATCTATATCAAGAGCCAGATGATTCCTTTCCATTTAATGTATGCTGTATGGTTGGACTGTCTTCTAACTAATACATAGAATTAGATAGAAATTACAACATGGAAACAGGCTGTTCGGCCCAATCAGTCCATGCTGGCGTTTATCTTCATATAAGCAGTCGTCTTAATCCCCTGTGCCCGCCCTCTTCCCATATCCCTTTATTCCCCTTTCCTTCAACCATCTGTGTGCTGTGTTCTGAAGCAATCAAGTAAGGTTTTCCGCTGTGATTCCCACATAGTAAGTTCTCAATACCAATCTGCTGGAGGAAGCACCAAGAAGCAGTGAAGCATTTCCCTGTAGATTATAAGAAAGTAAATAAATTCCGGCTGTGCTCACGGGCACTCCTTGACTTTGCTTGGATTTTCCCCTCCCTTTATCAACAGAAGCACTTCACCTTTATTTGTTTCCATCTCAAGTAGACTGGTATCAAGACGTCATTGTGTAAGGAATTACAGAATTAAATTAATTTTACTGTTTTTAGCACAGCAACTAGTGTATCAGTGAGCTAAGATAACAGGTCACCTCAGCACAAGGTAAATAAAATGGAAAAGTAGCTTTTGATTCTTGATTATGGTTGCCTTCTACTAATAAGTCTTGCCCTAGTCAGTTAATAATTACCCACAGTAGCGTGATTTAGATTTGGGAACCCAGTGGTGTGGATAATTGAACCTGTGTCCTCTATGATCATGGTGATGTGTTGCTACTTTAATATAGTACACTACCATACTACACTAAAGGAATCCCTCTTTGAGTTCATTAGTAGTGAGGACAATTTTTTCTTATTTTAATGTGAAGTATTTGAACAAATATATAAAATTAAGGATGCTAAATATCCTGTTATAGAATCACAGTTGTGGTTTCTTTTAAAATGTACTTTTTAAAGTTCCATTGGCAAAAATAAGCCAATTATGCAAAGCGATGTGACCAAACTTGTAAAATCACAGAGTAAGGCACCCTCTTCCCAGCAGCACACCCAAAGTAATCACCCATCATAAGCAATGTTTTTTTTTTCTTCCTCTGATAGAAATAGAATCTAGATCTAGAGCAAGTTCTGGTTTGGTTTGGCAATACATCCAGCACTATGGTACTGTAATTTCCCAAATATGATTTGTAATAAGATTGCTAACTAATTTGTTAACAATGAGCGTAAAATATCAGTATGACAGAATGTGCTTTATAGTCCAATCAACCGTGCAATGGAGAATGATTGAGTCTATTTGGTTGGAGATACTGTCATCTTGGCACATAAGACCAATTTAAAAACCTGTTGCACACTCACTTTAGCAGCATAATCTATGTCATTATATTCTCACACAACTGTGAGCTACATAGCTAGTTATGTTTATGATCCTGAAGCTTTAATAGCCAGGATAGATCAAAATAAAATTTAATAATCACAGGAAGTAAAAAATAAACAGGTGAACCCTTTTTGGAATATTTTTAAATTTTGCTTTTGTGCTATTCACATGACATTTCAAAAGTGATTTCTCATTTCTAGTCTCTGTTTGTCAGCTGTGTGAACATTATAGGGCTGATTTGTCTTCAGTTCTAAATTGTGCAAATCCTGCCCAAAAGATCAATTATAAATGGCAATCAATTCTCTAAGTTCATTTGAATAATCATTCTCAGCTCCAGGTGCAAACACAAATGGGTCCCTGGAAGACACTTGTAGTAGAAGAGGAAAATTACATGTAGGTAAAATTTAAAGGGATGGGGACAATTAAAGGGGAGTGTCACAGTGAGAGGGCGGTGGGGGGGAATGCAGCAAGCTACTGAGGAGTCACAAAACATATCTCAACCTATCAACTGCTTTTGGCAAAGCTGAAGGAGCAGGTGGTTAGGAAGGGACAGACAAAACTTTAAGGAAAAGGGAATCCTAGATACAAGCATGTATCTAGCTTGTAGCAGCACTGGGACACGGCTGGTAATGGCTCTGCTGCTGGTTTTCTGTTCCTCCTTGTGGGAATTCATCCAAGCCCTCATCGATGTCTCTGCACAGCAACATGTTTGAGAATGGGAATTCAATGGAGTGATCGCATTGAACCAGAATTATATAGAATGTACAGCACAGAAACAGGCCATTCGGCCCAACAGGTCCATGCCGGTGTTTATGCGTCACACGAGCCTCCTCCCTCCCTACTTCATCTAACCCTATCAGCATATCCTTCTATGCCTTTCTTATGTGTTTATCTAGCTTCCCCTTAAATGCATCTATGCTTGTCACATCAACTACTCCTTGTGGCAGCAAGTTCCACATTCTAACCACTCTCTGGGTAAAGAAGTTTCTCCCGAATTCCCTATTGGATTTATTAGTGACTACCTTATAGTTATGGACCCTAGTTCTGGTCTCCCCCGCAAGTGGAAACATCTTCTCTACGTCTACCCTATCAACTCTTTCATAATCTTAAAGGCCTCTATCAGGTCACTCCTCATCCTTCAATTTTCTAGAGAAAAGAGCCGCAGCTGCTCAATATTTCCTGATAGGTATAACCTCTCAGTTCTGGCATCATCCTAGTAAATCTTTTTTGCATCTCCTCCAATGCCTCTAAATCCTTTTTATAATATGGAGACCAGAACTGTTCACAGTACTCCAAGTGTAGCTTAATGACGATTCTATACAAGTTTAACATAACTTCTCTGCTTTTCAATTCTATCCCTCTAGAAATCAACCCCAGTGCTTTGTTAGCTTTTTTATGGCCTTATTAACCCGCATCGCTACTTTTAGTGAGTTGTGTATCTGTAGCCCCAGATTCCATTGCTCCTTCACCCCATTTAGACTCTTATTATCCAAACAGTATGTGGCCCCCTTATTCTTCCTACCTCACACTTGTCTATATTGAAATTAATTTGCCATTCTGCGAGTTTATTAATATCTTCCTGTATTTTGTCACAATCCTCCTCGGTATTAACTATGCCCCCTAATTTGGTGTCGTCCACAAATTTTGAAATTGTACTTCCAATTCATGAGTGCAAACCGTTTACATAAGTGGTGAACAACAGTGGTCCCATCACTGATCCTTGTGGAACACCACTTCCCACCTTTTGCCAGTCTGAGTAACTACTGTTAACCCCTACTCTCTGTTTTCTGTTTTGTAGCCAGCTTGCTATCCATTCTGCTACTTGTCACCTGGACCTGATGGCCTACATCCAAGGGTTCTAAAAGAGGTGGCTGCAGAGATAGTGGATGCATTGGTTATGATCTTCTAAAATTCCCCAGATTCCACAACGGTCCCACCGGCTTGGAAGGTAGCAAATGTAACCCCGCTATTCAAGAAAGGAGGGAGAGAGAAAACAGGGAACTAAAGGCCAGTTAGTCTGACATCAGTCGTCGGGAAAATGCTGGAATCCATTATTAAGAAAGTAGTAACACAGCACTTAGAAAATCATAATATGATTAGGTAGAGTCAACATGGTTTTATGAAAGAGAAATCGTGTTTGACAAGTCTACTGGAGTTTTTTGAGGATGTAACTAGCAGGGTAGATAAGGGAGAACCAGTGGATGTAGTATATTTGGATTTTCAAAAGACATTCAATAAGGTGCCTCATAAGAGGGCTCGTGGGGTTGGGGTAATATATTAGCATGGATAGAGGATTGGTTAACGGACAGAAAACAGAGAGTAGAATTAAACGGGCCATTCTCAGTTTGGCAGGCTGTAACTAGTGGGGTGCCGCAAGGATCGGTGGTTGGGCCTCAGTTATTTAAGTCTACATTAATGACTTGGATGAAGGGGTCGAGTGTAATGTATCCAAGTTTGCTGACGATACAAAGCTAGGTAGGAAAGCAAGCTGTGAGGAGGACACAAAGGGCACGATTTTAAAATTGAAAAACAGGTGAGTTGGGAGCGGGGGGGCATTCAAAATCGCAACCATTTCATACCCGCCTCCAACCTGCCCATTTCCGGTTTTCACGGAGGCAAGACGAGGGGCGGGCGACCAACCTGCTCCCAGGAGGTGGATTGGTGATTAAAACCTTTCAAGGAGGCTGCAGGCCTCCATATTTGCAGAGTTTCCGATTTCAAGCCCTGGGGGCCGGGATTCCAGGGTCCCCTCTTTCATGCCACGCGAAAGGAGGCGAGAAGGCCCGAGACTAACAGGTAAGTGCGTTTCTGGCACAGCTTGTGGGCCCGGAGGAGCAGGAGTGCTTCCTCTAGGCCCAACAAGCCTACCTGCAACGAGGCCCCAACGAACACGGACCCCCCCCAAGCCCCAAACCCCCCTCAACAATCGCGGAGCCCCACAATGACCACCGATTTCCCCTCCCAAAACGACTGCGAACTTCCACGAAGGTCCCCAATCTCCCCCCCCCCCCCCAAAAGATCGCGGACCCCCGTGATGACCCCTGACCCTGACACCTCCCCACCGTGACTGATCCCCGATCCCTCTCCCCATGACCCACTCCCCCCCTGACCCCCCATCCCCACCGGTGCCCCCGTGCCCACCCATGCGCCCTGTGTCCATCCATGCCCCCCATTCTCCCCCGATCCACACAACCAAAGACTTACCTGAAGACTTACCTGAACACGTCCTCTCTCTGGCTGCTGTCTCGTCCGACTGAGACCAGCCTGTCAATCAGGCCCGTCGGTCGGACAGCAAACCAGCCAAAAAAATGTCCTTACGTCAAAATCGTAAGGACGTCCGGAAAACCTGTACAATTTAACCCCCTTCCCGGCTTGGAGTCAAAATCATGCCCCAAGAGTCTGCAATGGGATATAGACAGGTTAAGTGAGTGGGCAAGAAGGTGGCAGATGTTGTATAATGTGGGGAAATGTGAGGTTATTCACTTTGGGTAGGAAGAATAGAAAAACAGAATATTTTTTAAATGGTGAGAAATATTGGTGTCCAGAGAGACTTGGGTGACCTTGTACAAGAAACATAAAAGGTTAGCATGCAGGTACTCCAAGCAATCAGGAAGGCAAATGGCACGTTGGCCTTTAGTGCAAGGGGGTTGGAGTACAACAGAAAGGAAGTATTACTACAATTGTACAGGGCTTTGGTGAGATCTTACCTGGAGTACTGTGTACAGTTTTGGTCTCCTTATCTAAGGAAGGAGATACTTGCCTTAGAGGCGGTGCAACAAAGGTTCACTAGATTAATTCCTGGGATGAGAGGGTTGTCCTATGAGGAGAGATTGAGTAGAATGGGCCTATACTCTAGAGTTTAGAAGAATGAGAGGTGATCTCATTGAAACTTATAAGATTCTGAGGGGGCTTGACAGGGTTGATGCTGAGAGGTTGTTTCCCCTGGCTGAAGAGTCTAGAATAAGGGGTCGGCCATTTAAGACTGAGATGAGGAGGTATTTCTTCACTCAGAGGATTGTGAATCTTTGTAATTCTCTACCCCAGAGAGCTGAATTGTTGGGTATATTCAAGGCTGAGACAGATAAATTTTTGGACTCTAGTGGAATCAAGAGATATGGGGATCGGACAGGAAAGTGGAGTACATAAGAACATAAGAACATAAGAAATTGGAGCAGGAGTAGGCCAATCGGCCCCTCGAGCCTGCTCCGCCATTCAATAAGATCATGGCTGATCTGATCCCAACCACAAATCTAAAGAACACAAGAAGTCGGAGCAGGACCCGGCCACATAGCCCCTGGGCCCTCTCCGCCACCCACAGGGCATTGACCGATCCGAACTCAGCTTCATGTCCAATTTCCTGCCCGCTCCCCATAACCCCTAATTCCCTTTACTTCTAGGAAACTGTCTATTTCTGTTTTAAATTTATCTAATGATGTAGCTTCCACAGCTTCCTGGGGCAGCAAATTCCACAGACCTACCACCCTCTGAGTGAAGAAGTTTCTCCTCAACTCAGTTTTGAAAGAGCAGCCCCTTATTCTAAGATTATGCCCCCTAGTTCTAGTTTCATCCATCTTTGGGAACATCCTTACTGCATCCACCCGATCAAGACCCTTCACAATCTTATATGTTTCAATAAGATCGCCTCTCATTCTTCTGAACTCCAATGAGTAGAGTCCCAATCTACTCAACCTCTCCTCATATGTCCGCCCCCTCATCCCCGGGATTAACCGAGTGAACCTTCTTTGTACTGCCTCGAGAGCAAGTATGTCTTTTCTTAAGTATGGAGACCAAAACTGTATGCAGTATTCCAGGTGCGGTCTCACCAATACCTTATATAACTGCAGCAATACCTCCTTGTTTTTATATTCTATCCCCCTAGCAATAAAAGCCAACATTCCGTTGGCTTTCTTGATCACCTGCTGCACCTGCATACCAACTTTTTGATTTTCTTGCACTAGGACCCCCAGATCCCTTTGTACTGCAGTACTTTCCAGTCTCTCGCCATTAAGAAAATAACTTGCTCTCTGATTTTTCCTGCCAAAGTGCATAACCTCACATTTTCCAATATTATATTGCATCTGCCAAATCTCCGCCCACTCACCCAGCCTGTCTATATCCCCTTGCAGGTTTTTTATGTCCTCCTCACTCTCTACTTTCCCTCCCATCTTTGTATCATCTGCAAATTTTGATATGTTGCACTCGGTCCCCTCCTCCAAATCGTTAATATAGATTGTAAAGAGTTGGGGACCCAGCACCGACCCCTGTGGAACACCACTGGTTACTGGTTGCCAGTCCGAAAATGAACCATTTATCCCAACTCTCTGCTTCCTGTTCGATAACCAATCCTCCACCCATGCCAGAATATTACCCCCAATCCCGTGATTTTTTATCTTAAGTAATAATCTTTTATGTGGCACCTTGTCGAATGCCTTCTGGAAGTCTAAATACACTATGTCCACTGGTTCCCCTTTATCCACCCTATACGTTATATCCTCGAAGAACTCAAGCAAATTTGTCAGACATGACTTCCCCTTCATAAAGCCATGCTGACTTTGTCCTATTAAATTATGCTTATCTAAATGTTCCGTTACTGTCTCCTTAATAATAGACTCCAAAATTTTACCCACCACAGATGTTAAGCTAACTGGCCTATAATTTCCAGCCTTCTGCCTACTACCCTTTTTAAATAACGGTGTTACATTAGCAGTTTTCCAATCTGCCGGGACCTCTCCTGAGTCCAGGGAATTTTGGAAAACTATCACCAAAGCATCCACAATCCCTACTGCCACTTCCCTCAAGACCCTAGGATGGAAGCCATCAGGTCCAGGGGATTTATCCGCCTTGAGTCCCATTATTTTACTGAGTACCATCTCCTGAGTGATTTTAATCGTATTTAGCTCCTCCCCCCCGAGAGTCCCCTGTTTGTCCAGTGTTGGGATATTCTTAGTGTCCTCTACTGTAAAGACTGAAACAAAATATTTGTTCAGCATTTTTGCCATCTCCATGTTTCCCACCATTAATTTCCCGGTCTCATCCTCTAAGGGACCTATGTTTGCCTTAGCCACCCTTTTTCTTTTTATATAACTATAGAAACTCTTGCTATCTGTTTTTATATTTTTTGCTAATTTCTTTTCATAATCTAACTTCCCTTTCTTAATCAATCCTTTAGTTACTTTTTGCTGTCTTTTGAAGAATTCCCAATCTTCTATCCTCCCACTAAGTTTGGCTACCTTATATGTCCTTGTTTTTAGTCGGATACTATCCTTGAGTAGAGGTTGAAGATCAACCATGATCTTATTGAATGGCAGAGCAGGCTCGTGGGGCAGTATGGCCTACTCCTGCTCCTATTTCTTATGTTTTTATATTACAGGGCTATGGGGAAAGAGCAGGGGAATGGGACTAATTGGATAGCTCTTCCAAAGAGCCGGCACGGGCACGATGGGCCGAAGGGCCTCCTCCTGTGCTGTACCTACCATGATACTACAATACTATGAAGAGGAGTTTGATGCAGAGCCACCCAGTGGCCAATGCTTAGAACTGCAGGCAGACACCAACCAAGCTTTTTAAATCGGGATTTGCACAGAATCACAGGCTTTTGTGGCTGAAAAATGTGACAAAAAGGCTGTGTGCTTTAAATGGGGAAGTTCTATTAGAGCATCACATACAGGTGTCATAGGCTATTACAAATGTAATGGAGTGTGGACATAATTAACCTGGAAAACTAATGTTGACAGGTGACAGGATGTAATGGTTTTAATATATCTAAGTAGATTATACTTTAGATTATCAGTTTCTGTTATTACTATAGTAAATTAAACCATATTGTGGTTTTAATATGTTGAATTTTTGTTATTTAGTGGTAGCAATACCATAATTTTAGTTTGTTAACCAAAATTTTAAACTAATTTGGCAGGGGGATGGGCACGAGGATGTAGCATTAGAAAGGAGAAACATGGTGCACAAAGGATTGGGAGAGACAGATAGCACTAGAGCAAGAAATAGTAATAAGTATTAGGTGGGATCAGACTAAGAGAGAATACGAGAAGGAGTAAGATAGGTTTAGAGTGCAGGTGTGTAAATGCACAAAGTGTGGTAAATAAGTTTGGTGAGGTGCAGACGCAAATAGCTACATGGGAATATGATGTAGTGGCGACAACGGAGACCTGGCTCAAAAAAGGGCAGGATTGGGTACTAAATATCCCTGGATACAAGGTGTTCAGGAAAGATAGGGAAGGAAAAAAAGGAGTGAGAGTGACAGTATTGATTAAGGAGAATATTGCAGTGCTGGGGAGAGAGGATGTCCTGGAGGGGCCAAGGACAGAATCTATTTGGTTAGAGTTAAGAAACAATAGAGGTACCATTAGACAATATCCAGGCTTGGGCTCATAAGTGGCAAGTAACATTCGCGCCAGACAAGTGCCAGGCAATGACCATCTCCAACAAGAGAGAGTCTAACCACCTCCCCTTGACATTCAACGGCATTACCATCGCCGAATCCCCCACCATCAACATCCTGGGGGTCACCATTGACCAGAAACTTAACTGGACCAGACATATAAATACTGTGCCTACAATAGCAGGTCAGAGGCTGGGTATTCTGCAGCGAGTGACTCACCTCCTGACTCCCGAAAGCCTTTCCACCATCTACAAGGCACAAGTCAGGAGTGTGATGGAATACTCTCCACTTGCCTGGATGAGTGCAGCTCCAACAACACTCAAGAAGCTCGACACCATCCAGGACAAAGCAGCCCGCTTGATTGGCATCCCATCCACCACCCTAAACATTCACTCCCTTTACCACCGGCGCACAGTGGCTGCAGTGTGTACCATCCACAGGATGCACTGCAGCAACTCGCCAAGGCTTCTTCGACAGCACCTCCCAAACCCACAACCTCTACCACCTAGAAGGACAAGAGCAGCAGGTACATGGGAACAACACCACCTGCAAGTTTCCCTCCAAGTCACACACCATCCCAATTTGGAAATATATCGCCGTTCCTTCATCGTCGCTGGGTCAAAATCCTGGAACTCCCTTCCTAACAAGATTGTGGGAGAACCTTCACCACACGGACTGCAGCGGTTCAAGAAGGCGGCTCACCACCACCTTCTCAAGGGCAATTAGGGATGGGCAATAAATGCTGGCCTTGCCAGCGACGCCCAAATCCCTTGAACGAATAATTAAAAAAGACTACTGAGTGTATTCTAGAGGCCACCAACTAGTGGGAAGGATATAGAGGAGCAAATTTGCAGGGAAGTTACAAAGAGGTGCAAGAACCATGGAGTAGTGATAAGGGGCACTTCAACCATCCTAATATAGACTGGGATAGTAATAGTGTAAAGGGCCAAGACGGGCAGGAATTTCTGAAGTGTGTTCAGGAGAACTTTCTTGATCAGTACGTTTCCGGCTCAACGAGGAAGGAGGCATTGCTGGATCTGGTTCTGGGGAATGAAGTGGGTCAAGTGGAGCAAGTGTTTGTGTGGGAATATTTAGGGAACAGTGATCATAGTATCATAAGGTCTAGATTAGTTATAGAATAGGATAAGGAGCAATCTAGAATAAAAATACTTAATTGGAAGATGGCCAATTTCAGTAGTTTGGGAACGGATCTGGCCCGGATAAATTGGAATTAAAGATTGGCAGGCAAAACAGTAATCGAACGATGGGCGGCCTTTAAAGAGAAGATGTTTCGGGTACAGTCTGGTAAATTCCCACGAGGGGAAAGGTAGAGCAACCAAAGCCAGAGCTCCCTGGATGACGAAAGAGATAGAGAGTAAAATGAAGCAGAAAAAGGGGGCGTATGACAAATGTCAGGTTGATAACACAAGTGAGAACCAGGCTGAATATGGAAAGTAAAGAGGAGAAGTGAAATAGGAATTAAGAGGGGCAAAGAGAGAGTATGAGAATAGACTGGCGGCTAACATAAAAGGGAATCCAAAAGTCTTCTAAAGGCATATAAATAGTAAATGGGTAGTAAGAGGACGGATGGGATCGATTAGGGACCAAAAAGGAGAACTATGCATGGAGCCAGAGCGCATGGCTGAGGTACTAAATGAGTACTTTGCGTCTCTCTTTACCGAGGAAGAAGATCCTGCCAAAGTCACAGTAAAAGAGGAGGTACTTGAGATACTGGATGGGCTAAAAATTGATAAAGAGGAGGTACTAGAAAGGCTGGCTGTACTTAAAGTAGATAAGTCACCCAGTCCAGATGGGATGCATCCTAGGTTGCTGAGGGAAGTAAGGGTGGAAATTACAGAGGTGCTGGCCATAATCTTCCAATCGTCCTTAGGTATGGGGGTGGTGCCAGAAGACTGGAGAATTGCAAATGTTACACCCTTGTTCAAAAAAGGTTGTAAGGATAAACCCAGCAACTACAGGCCAGTCAGTTTAACCTCGGTGGTGGGGAAGCTTTCGGGACAAAATTAATAGTCACTTGGACAAGTGTGGATTAATAAAGGAAAGCCAGCATGGATTTTTTATAGTGTTTAACTAACTTGATTGAGTTTTTTGATGAGGTAACAGAGAGGGTTGATGAGGGCAATGCGGTTGATGTAGTGTATATGGACTTTCAAAAGGCACTGATAAAGTTCCACATAAAAGGATTGTCAGC
Source organism: Heptranchias perlo (assembly GCF_035084215.1). Taxonomy (NCBI): domain Eukaryota; kingdom Metazoa; phylum Chordata; class Chondrichthyes; order Hexanchiformes; family Hexanchidae; genus Heptranchias; species Heptranchias perlo. The sequence continues at coordinate 42,536,168 of NC_090335.1, forward strand.
AAAATTGAAGCCCATGGAATAAAAGGGGCAGTGGCTGCATGGATACAAAATTGGCTAAGTGACAGGAAACAGAGAGTAGTGGTGAACGGTTGTGTTTCTGACAGGAGGAAAGGTATACAGTGGTGTTCCCCAGGGGTCGGTACTAGGACCACTGATTTTTTTTTGATACATGTATTAATAACTTCGACTTGGGTGTACAGGGCACAATTTCAGAATTTGCACATGACACAAAACCTGGAAGTGTAGTAAACAGTGAGGAGGATGACAATAGACTTCAAGAGGACATAGACAGGTTAGTGGAATGGGCGGACACATGGCAGATGAAATTTAACGCAGAGAAGTGCGAAGTGATACATTTTGGCATGAAGAATGAGGAGAAGCAATATAAATTAAATGGTACAATTCTAAAGGGGGTGCAGGAACAGAGACCTGAGGGTACATGTGCACAAATCTTTGAAGGTGGCAGGACAGGCTGAGAAAGCTGTTAAAAAAGCATACGGGAACCTGGGCTTTATAAATAGATGTGGAGATGCCGGTGATGGACTGGGGTTGACAATTGTAAACAATTTTACAACACCAAGTTATAGTCCAGCAATTTTATTTTAAATTCACAAGCTTTCGGAGATTTTCTCCTTCCTCAGGCAAATGTTTCAAGAGCTCCTTGAAGCCTACGCATTTATACATATTGAACAATACATGGTGTTTACAGACTGCCCCTGCAACTGCCCGTTGCCAAGGCAATCACCGTGTTCAGACAGAGAGGTGTTACCTGCAGAACCCCCGAATACACATTCAACAAAAAAACAAACAGGGAAAAAAAACAGAGAAAAAAAAACACAGAGAGAGGCAGAAACATCCGGAAGGCAGAGAGAGCCAGCAAATGACCCATTATATTAAAAACAGATAACATTTGTTCGCTGGTGGGGTAACGTGTAGCGTGACATGAACCCAAGATCCCGGTTGAGGCCGTCCTCATGGGTGCGGAACTTGGCTATCAATTTCTGCTCGACGATTTTGCGTTGTCGTGTGTCTCGAAGGCCGCCTTGGAGTACGCTTACCCGAAGGTCGGTGGATGAATGTCCATGACTGCTGAAGTGTTCCCCGACTGGGAGGGAACCCTCCTGTTTGGCGATTGTTGCGCGGTGTCCGTTCATCCGTTGTCGCAGCGTCTGCATGGTCTCGCCAATGTACCATGCTCTGGGGCATCCTTTCCTGCAACGTATGAGGTAGACAACGTTGGCTGAGTCACAGGAGTATGAACCATGCACCTGGTGGGTGGTGTCATCTCGTGTGATGGTGGTATCTGTGTCGATGATCTGGCATGTCTTGCAGAGGTTACCGTGGCAGGGTTGTGTGGCGTCGTGGACGCTGTTCTCTTGAAAGCTAGGTAGTTTGCTGCGAACGATGGTCTGTTTGAGGTTGGGTGGCTGTTTAAAGGCGAGTAGTGGAGGTGTGGGGATGGCCATAGCGAGGTGTTTGTCCTCATTGATGACATGTTGAAGGCTGCGGAGAACATGGCGTAGTTTCTCCGCTCCGGGGAAGTACTGGACGACAAAGGGTACTCTGTTGGTTGCGTCCCGTGTTAGTCTCCTGAGGAGGTCTATGCGATTTTTTGCTGTGGCCCGTCGGAACTGTCGATCGATGAGTCGAGCGTCATATCCCGTTCTTACTAGGGCGTCTTTCAGCGTCTGTAGGTGTCCATCGCGTTCCTCCTCGTCTGAGCAGACCCTGTGTATTCGCAGGGCCTGTCCATAGGGGATGGCCTCTTTGACGTGGTTAGGGTGGAAGCTGGAAAAGTGGAGCATCGTGAGGTTGTCCGTGGGCTTGCGGTAGAGTGAGGTGCTGAGGTGCCCGTCTTTGATGGAGATTCGTGTGTCCAAGAAAGAAACTGATTCTGAGGAGTAGTCCATGGTGAGCTTGATGGTGGGATGGAACTTGTTGATGTTATCGTGTAGTCTCTTTAGTGATTCCTTGCCGTGGGTCCATAGAAAGAAAATGTCGTCGATGTATCTGGTGTATAGTGTTGGTTGGAGGTCTTGTGCAGTGAAGAAGTCCTGCTCGAACTTGTGCATGAAAATGTTGGCGTATTGGGGTGCGAATTTGGTCCCCATGGCTGTTCCGTGTGTTTGGGTAAAGAACTGGTTATCGAAGGTGAAGACATTGTGATCCAGGATGAAGCGGATGAGTTGTAGGATGGCTTCCGGAGATTGGCTGTTGTTGGTGTTGAGTATTGATGCTGTCGCAGCGATGCCGTCATCGTGGGGGATACTGGTGTATAGTGCCGAGACGTCCATCGTGGTGAGAAGTGTTCCTGGTTCAACTGGTCCGTGGGTACTGAGTTTTTGTAGGAAGTCTGTAGTGTCACGACAGAAGCTGGGGGTTCCCTGTACGATGGGTTTCAGGATGCCCTCGATGTATCCAGAGAGGTTCTCACACAGGGTTCCGTTGCCTGATACGATGGGACGTCCGGGTGTGTTGGCTTTGTGTATCTTTGGGAGGCAGTAGAAGTCTCCCACGCGGGGATTACGTGGGATGAGAATGCGTAGGATGCTTTGAAGGTCTGGATCGAAGGTCTTGATCAGTTTGTTGAGCTGGTGGGTGTGTTCTTTGGTCGGATCTGCGGGTAACCGTCTGTAGTGTTCCTGGTTGTCCAGTTGTCGGTATGCTTCTTTGCAATAGTCTGTTCTGTTCTGTATGACTATGGCTCCTCCTTTGTCCGCTGGTTTGATGACGATGTTGCGGTTGGTCTTGAGAGCGTTGATGGCGTTGCGTTGTGCTCGGGTGACATTCTGGACTGTCTTCTGAGTGCGGCTGATGAATCTGGCATTGACGCATTTCCTGACAGCTTGAGCATACATGTCCAGCTGAGGGCAGCGACCCTCCGGAGGAGTCCAGTTTGACTCTTTCCTCTTCGGTTGCTGTACCGCGGATCCCTCTGTCTGCTGTTCCGGATCGTCGATTGTCTCATTGGGTTCGCTGCTGAAATCTTGGGGTTTGTGGTAGAATTCCCGGAGCCTCATTCTCCTGATGAATTCCTCTGTGTCCGCCGCGAGACTAGTGGGGTCCATTTTGGTAGTGGGGCAGAAATTGAGCCCTCGGCTGAGAACTTCGATTTCGTCTGGTTGAAGGGTGTGGTCGGATAAATTGACAATAGACTTCCCTGTGGTTGCAACCGTGGTACCAGGGGAAGCTTGGTCGTTGCTGGTGGTGATGCCGAGTTTCTCAAGCTTCCTGCTCTTGGTTTTCATGTAGGCAGCGTAGTTCCGTTGCCTCGTCTGTTTGGCGGTATAACGTAGCTGGTCTGCTGTGTCCTGAGTACAGGTTGAGAGTATGGACTCTATCTTGGTTTCGAGGTTGTGGCGTCTGCTGTAGAGTTGGTGTATGAGATGGTTGCGGAGTGTGCGAGAGGTACGGCGGCAGAGTCTCTCAGCGTAATCCGAGTTGTATGTGGACTTGAGTGGGTTCGTGATCTGGAGTCCTTTCGGGATCTTGTCTGCTTTCTTGCAGCTCTGTAAAAACTTGATGTCTGTGTCTAAATGCGCGATCTTCTTGGATATCCTTTCCACTGTGAGCCGGCAGTTTGTGGTGTCGATGGTAGTCATGATGTGGAGATGCCGGTGATGGACTGGGGTTGACAATTGTAAACAATTTTACAACACCAAGTTATAGTCCAGCAATTTTATTTTAAATTCACAAGCTTTCGGAGATTTTCTCCTTCCTCAGGCAAATGTTTCAAGAGCTCCTTGAAGCCTACGCATTTATACATATTGAACAATACATGGTGTTTACAGACTGCCCCTGCAACTGCCCGTTGCCAAGGCAATCACCGTGTTCAGACAGAGAGGTGTTACCTGCAGAACCCCCGAATACACATTCAACAAAAAAACAAACAGGGAAAAAAAAACAGAGAAAAAAAAACACAGAGAGAGGCAGAAACACCCGGAAGGCAACGGATGAACGGACACCGCGCAACAATCGCCAAACAGGAGGGTTCCCTCCCAGTCGGGGAACACTTCAGCAGTCATGGACATTCATCCACCGACCTTCGGGTAAGCGTACTCCAAGGCGGCCTTCGAGACACACGACAACGCAAAATCGTCGAGCAGAAATTGATAGCCAAGTTCCGCACCCATGAGGACGGCCTCAACCGGGATCTTGGGTTCATGTCACGCTACACGTTACCCCACCAGCGAACAAATGTTATCTGTTTTTAATATAATGGGTCATTTGCTGGCTCTCTCTGCCTTCCGGATGTTTCTGCCTCTCTCTGTGTTTTTTTTTCTCTGTTTTTTTTCCCTGTTTGTTTTTTTGTTGAATGTGTATTCGGGGGTTCTGCAGGTAACACCTCTCTGTCTGAACACGGTGATTGCCTTGGCAACGGGCAGTTGCAGGGGCAGTCTGTAAACACCATGTATTGTTCAATATGTATAAATGCGTAGGCTTCAAGGAGCTCTTGAAACATTTGCCTGAGGAAGGAGAAAATCTCCGAAAGCTTGTGAATTTAAAATAAAATTGCTGGACTATAACTTGGTGTTGTAAAATTGTTTACAATTTATAAATAGAGGCATAGGACTATAAATTGGGTGGTGTAGCGCCCGTTTTGTAGGCGCTACGCGGCATCCTAAGGACCCACAATGGCGTCCAGAATGCGTGCGCATACTTCTATCGTAACATGCGCCACCTTGGTAAAGGCGTTTGCACACGTACAGATAATGAACACCAGCAGCTTGTAAAGTAAGGAGAATATGCAATAGATCAGTGTGCAATGCTGGTTTAAGGGACAGATGTGATTTTGGAACTCAACGTGCCAGTCAACGCATAGTCTTAACCTCGCACAGCTGAGCACGTCGTAAACAGCATGGAGGACCCCCCCACCTATGCTATTTAAAGGGATCATGCAGGATTTACAGGTTAGTTGCTGGATTATTGCTCCTGGCTGCTGATGCATTTGTACCTGTTTTTGGAGGTCTTCCATACTTGAGTACTAGGACTAAGGAACATAGTCTAAAAATTAGAGCCAGAACTTGCAGGAGTGAAGTTAGGAAACGCTTCCACACGCAAAGGGTGGTGGAAGTGTGGAACTCTCTTCTGCAAACGGCAGTTGATGCTAGCTCAATTATTAATGTTAAATCTGAGATTGATAGATTTTTGTTAACCAAAGGTATTAAGGGATATGGGGCTAAGACGGGTATAAGGAGTTAGGTCACATTGTGGTCTCATTGAATGGCCGGACAGGCTCGAGGGGCTAAATGGCCTACTCCTGTACCTATCTTCCTATAATAAAGTTTCAATACTCTACAGGAAGTGGGCTGGCTAGCTGACAGGCAACAGCAAGGGCACTGGCAGAGTGGCAGGGGTGGGACAGGAATGCTGTCATCCTGAGAGAGGACAGCAGGTTCATGGTTCCATGGAGCCACTGTCACTTGCTGTCTCCTGTCATGCGCCACCTTCTCCTGCAAGAAAGCAGGACGTGTGTCGGTGAGTGTCCTGCAAGATGTTTGGGTGATGTGCCTGTCATGGTTGAATAGCTGCCCATTGTGTGTGACCTATGAGTTGTGGGTGTGCGGTTTGCAACAATGGTAACATGTGAGGGTGAGAGGAAGCATCTGATTGGAAGAGTTGAGTACTGAATGAAAGAGTTTGTTGGTATGTGGGTGATGGGGGGTGTAGTGCATAGAGCAGTGGATGCGACTAGTGGTGTAGTTGGTTGGAGATGCCACTTAACAGTTGACTTCACTTACCTTGACCACTCGTGTCAAAGCATTAAACTTCTTCCTGCACTGCATCCACGTTTGTGGTGCTATGCGCCTAGCATTGACTTCGTCCCCTACTGCTTCCCTTTGCCTCTTGAGCATATGTCTGGAAGGCCTCTTGCCCCCCTGCAGATATAGGATGTCCCTCCTCCTGTCCACCTCTTGCACCAAGGCCTCTAGTGCATCAGCAGAGAACATTGGTGCACGTTCTTTTGCTGGCCTGGTACAATTTCTGATCAGCAGATTGGTGAGGTCTGCCATGCAGATTGGAGGATGTGGGATTTAGTAGTGTGCAATCTTTATTCAAAGTTTTAACATAACTCAACAGTTTGTGAACATAGGGACGGGATCTGCAGCTGTGTTTTACATGTGCAATGTCTGATCTCCATTCAGACTCCATGTGGATCCGTATCTTATAGTTTGCAAATAAGAGGTGCAGGCTGCCTTTAAGAGGTGCAGGCTGGCTTTACGTGGTGCTACCCACTTGCATGATATCGGGGCCCCTCTGCTGGTGAGCAGCCACTCAACAGCGCAGCTAGGCCTGGCAGCTCACAGATATCAGGTAAATGACCAGGCAGCATGAATCTCACGTGCTGCCTGCATCTCAACGACCGGGTGCAAGTTAATCGCGCTCGGATTCGGGGGTTATTGAATTTAAATCCCAAAGAGTACAAAAGCAAGGAAGTTATGTTGAATCTTTATTAAACACTGGTTCGGCCACAGCTGGATTATTGTGCTCAATTCTGGCCACTGCGCTTTAGTGAAGGCCTTAGAGAGGGTGCAGAAAAGATTTACTAAAATGGTTCCAGGGATGAAGGACTTCAGTTACATGGATAAATTGGAGAAGCTGGGGTTGTTCTCCTTGGAGCAGAGAAGGTTAAGAGGAGATTTAACATAGAAACATAGAAAATAGGAGCAAGAGTAGGCCATTCGGCCCTTTGGGCCTGCTCCGCCATTCAAAATGATCATGGCTGATCGTCTAACTCAGTACCCTGTTCCTGCTTTTTCCCCATGTCCCTTGATCCCTTTAGCATTAAGAAATATATCTATCTGCTTCTTGAATACATCTAATGACTTGGCCTCCACTGCCTTCGGTGGTAGAGAATTCCACAGGTTCACCACCCTCTGAGTGAAGAAATTTCTCCTCATCTCAGTTCTGAATGGCATACCCCGTATCCTGAGACTGTGACCCTGGTTCTGGACTCCCCATCCATTGGGAACATCCTCCCTGCATCTAGCCTGTCTAGTCCTGTTAGAATTTTATATGTTTCAATGAGATCCCCTCTCATTCTTCTAAACTCTAGTGAATATAGGCCTAGTCGACCCAATCTCTCCTCATACTGCCATCCCAGTAATCAGTCTGGTAAACCTTCGTTGCCCTCCCTCCATGGCAAGGACATCCGTCCTCAGATAAGGAGACCAAAACTGCACATAATACTCCAGATGTGGTCTCACTGAGGCCCTGTATAACTGCAGTAAGACATCCCTGCTCCTATACTCAAATCCTCTTGCAATGAAGGCAAACATACTATTAACAGAAGTGTTCAAAATCATGAAGGGTTTAGATAAAGTAAATAAAGAGAAACTATTCCCATTGGCAGAAGGGTCAAGAACCAGAGGACACAGATTTAAGGTGATTGGCAAAAGAACCAAAGGCGACATGAGGAAAAACTTTTTTACGCAGCGAGGAGTTATGATCTGGAATGCGCTGCCTGAAAGGGTGGTGGAAACAGATTCAATCGCGACTTTCAAAAAGAAATTGGATAAATATTTGAAGGGAAAAAATTTGCAGGGCTACAGGGAAAGAGCGGTGGAATGGGACTAACTGGATTGCTCTTACAAAAAGCCGGCATGGTCTTGATGGGCCAAATGGTCTCCTTCTGTGCTGTAAACATTCTATGATTCTATGAAAATTATCTTTTCTTAATGACAATTTTAGTTATCGTTATAGTTAACAACAAGTCCAGTGCTTTGCTGCCCATTTGCTTCCTTTACTATGAGGGGAGGCCTGGTCTGCACCCAGTACTTTGCTAGCTGCGTTATGGCTGTGTTACTCAGTTAGTGCAGCGTTGTGAGTATGAAATGACATTTTACCACTCTGTGCCATTGGCCTTTGGGTCTGCAATGTGCTGCACTGTCAATTGACTCCATGAAGTTTATAAGGTTGCTCCTAAAATGTTTATAATGTTGCTCCTTAAATGGCATGTTCATTATTAATAAGTACAAAGTTATTCTGGACCTAGTGGGTAATCAGATAGACCTAGATGCTCAGTGACAGCTGCAGCTAAAACTTCCATAAGAATGAATAGTGAGAATTTTTTTTTTGTCCAGATTAAATATAGATTACATGGTGCTCAATATACAATTTTAACTGCTGTATTTAGATTATTAACATAGTTATTTGATAGTGTAACCTGTATAAATTTCAGTGTATTCAGCACATTGCTTTTCACCTTCATAGGACTTTCCTTTTTTTAGTAAACTGAAGCTGCCACATCAGGTTGCAGTTACAGAGAAGGAAGGCATGTGTGCCGTTCACATGTCTGTTAATGAATGGAGCCAAGCTGTTAACATTTTACTAATTAAAGTCACAGCCAATGCCATTTAAAGTTTTGAACATTAAAGAAGGAAAATGCCACAAGTTCTGTGCGCTCTTGTCTTGTTGGGAATAGGATTTTGTTTTTACAAAGGATTTGTTCCTCAATTTGGAAAATGTAATTTTCAGATTTAGCCTCCCTTCTTGTTGGAAAATCCGTGCACTTGGATATTTAAATGAATATATGTGTTTCACTGTACAGAACTGACTTAAATATTTTAAGAACACTTTGAAAGGGTTTTGAGTCACAGGCTTGCCTGATAAAATTAGGTAATTTGGTACTGTAATTAAAAGCAGGACTAAAAATAACAACATGATTGTGCAAGGCTTTAGAACAGCAAACTTTGAAACTATAAGAAGAGTTCTAGAGAGGATTAATTGGGACGTGGGATGAGAATATGAAACAAGAGAAAATGGAACAATTTAAAAACAATTTTAACATTGTGGAAAGAAAGTGCACCCCTATGAGGAGAAGATAAATCTAGAAAGATCTAGATGATAGTGGCTGAATAAGGAGTTCAAAAATAACCTAACATCAAGCAGAAATACTTTAAAAGATATAAAAAAACAATGAGGACTTGGAGTCATACAAAACTCATCTGAGGAAAAAATAAGAAAGCAATATAAAGATAGATTATATATAACAGCAGCAGTGTTTAAATAAAATTTCACAGAATGTGTGATCCTTTTTGTAGTGTCTAATTTTGAAGGTTTGGTACTTCTTAATGATAATTGTATTATTAGCAAACAGAATCTTTGTTTTGTTCAGCTAACCTATTTTATATCACGTTGCAGATGCTCAGTGAAGTTAGGACTGTGTGTAGCTTCTAAATGTTGCGCTAACAAAGTAAATAATTGGGTTACATGCAAAATGTGAAATACAGAGAGCAGAATTTGTAACTTAGAAGCCTTCCAGGTCTCAATGAAGAATACAAACTGAGAGTTGCTGGTAAAGAATCTTTGGCAATTGGAAGATAAGGCTTTAGCTTGACTGATTAGACAAAAAGCAAGAGTTAACACATCTGTGTTGCATGGCAACATCACACAAAAAAGTGCAGTTTATTTTCATAATGTGAGTTGACGATAATTTCATAATATTTTGGATAATTCATTTCTGTAATCTACTTGCAGCTCAAAAAAATCCCATGCCAAGCTACACACAGTCCTAACTTCACTGACCATCTGCAATCTTATGCAAGTGCTGCTATATTAAGGAAAAATACTGTTTGTAATTTTTTTTCACTACTGGGTGAGGAGGACATTCATCCAATGTCCCTGCACAGTGCATTCTGGGAATGATGACATCAGCATGGCTGATGTGTTCTGTGCGAATTCAATATGAAGCTTCCCAGAGACTATTAAAAAATCCTGTATGATGGGCCCGAATTATCTGGGAGGTGTTCGAGCACAGATGCAGATCACAGGCTTGGTACCATTTTGAAGGTTTATCCATTTCAGTAATTTGGCTACAAAAGTAAAAGCAACTCAGGAATAATGATAGTAGACTGCACAAATCTGCTTAAAGCATTATCTGTTGCTTATAAGCCATCTTATAAGATTAACCCATGGAGTACTAAAGCAGGATTTTGGTACCATGTCATACTTGACAAGGCAAGGTCAATTATTAACCTCCCCACACCCACCCTATTTAAAACAAATGTTCCTGCCTTCCTCTGTCCCAGGTCTTTCTGAGCCAAGGGATTTCCTGCTAGAGAGGCCCCTGGCTGCTACTAAGTATGCCATAGGTGACTCTTGCTCTATTTTTCCCTCCCTTCCCTGTGAGAACATACCAAGCTTCTGCTTCACCAAGCCAGCACACACTAGGAATTGTAACTTCTGTATTAGGCCCAGCAGCCTACAGTGATTACTTAGAGCTGCATAGTGCATCAACCTTTTGGTTAACTCAAATTGTCAATGCAAATATCCAACAAGATCTGCGATTTAAATAAATTACATTTTTTAAGGTATTAAAAATAATAAGCTTTATAAATTGAGCTCAGTGGGATATTTTTATTACTGGATTGTTCACATTATTGCCCGTCAGTTTCAAATGGCACTGTATACTGGGGAAATCAGAAACAACCTGTCCTTACCTCTTAATTAAAAATAGAGTGCAAGTCACAAATTCCGAATTTCTTTGATTTCTAGATAGAAATAAGTGGCTTTAATTTCAGAGAAAATAACAATTGCTTTAACCATCTATACAGGTTTTCCAGCTCTTTTAAATTATTAATGTACCAACTTCAGCAAATAACATTTTTCAGTGTTGTAATTCTGATTTTAGCACATTATTTTCATACATAGTTCTTTTGTTGCAGAAATTTATTTTCACTTTTCACAGCATACATTAAATTCTCTGAATAATATTTACTATACATTTTTAATTCCAAGCAAAAGTAGAGAAAGCTTTGAAAACTTAAAAAATCTGTAGTATTCTCAGAAGAAACTGAAATAAATTTGGACGCCTTGCACTGCATATCTTGAATTGCTCCACATAACTGCTTCTGAAGTACTCAAAGGGTTAATTTTTTCCTGCGTCTTTGTGTACAGTATTCTTACTGTTCTGAGGGAGCCCAAAATCTAGAAGTCAAAAGGTTAGATTTAGAAGTTAAACTAGTGACATTCCAAGAGCTTTGGATGGAAAGAACGAAAACACTGACAAGTATTAGATTCACTTAATGTACTTTGTAAATATAGCACAGCTAATGAAATTAAAACTCTTTCGGTAGTGCCCAGGCCAGCAGCACCTTTTGTGAGTGTGTGAACAAGCAGGATACAGACATCTTGCGTTGGCAGCATGCCTGTTGTTGCTCGCCACATTTACTGAACCACAGGGCAAACAAATTGCTGTGACAGTAATGTACGGTGCCATATTAAAACATGAGCATGCCTATGCATTTGGAAACAATTGCCACAATGCTGTGTATTCTTCCTCTATGATCCTGCCCCAAACTTAAACTGCAGTGTTGTTAAAATGCCTCTTTGGGCCACGTCATAAAATTACACTAAATCTGAGCAGGACTTGTCTTCTTTCCTGAGACCAGTAAATTTATTCTTTCTTCCAGCCTCTGAGCACAAGTGAGACACCACTTACTCTTTCTGCTTTTCATTGGATGGTGGCCCTTATCTTAAAAAAAACCTCCCTTCTTCATAGGCCTCTTACTGCAATACTTGCAAAGCTACTTTATTGGATGATGTAGTGCTTGCACTTGTCGCAACCATTTCTTTCCCAATTCAGGCGCAGGACAGCTTTAAAGGTGAACAGAAGCCTTTTAAGAGTTGTTTATGCCAAAATAGCTGCCTATTAACTCTGTGACGTTCCCGGCGCGTCATGCACTGTGTGCTGGAAACAGTGAAAATACATTTAAATGAGTTGTCCTCGCATGTTAGCACTTTGCTGCAGGCACACGGAGTGTCCAAGGAGCAGTGGTCTTGGTGCCTCTCTGCATTATCGTTATTGGCCGCATAATGTATATGCGTGTGTATTTGTACTGTTCTGGGAACAAAAGACAATCTTATTAACGTGAAAAAGATTAGTAACTAAACTTTCTAATCAATATAAGGGCATAAATGCCTGTTACTCCCATAAAGTAGGTGTTCCACCATCATTCTTGCAGCTATGTTGAGAAAGTGTGCTGGTAAATGTCAGGTAGTTACACCCCTGCACAGCATAGTCATGCTGAAGGGGAAGACTTCCAAGTAGACTAAGAGACACGTGATTAGTCCAGCAATGTTAGTGGTTTGAGGCAGGGGGAGAAAAAGAAGAAAAAAACATTATGTGCTCTTGCTGCAGATGAACCCAATATTTTTCCAAAATGACTTTAAATTGTTAAAAAATAAAACTAAACTTTCAAACGATCCAGCTGGAACTTTATTTACCTTAGAGAGGTACTGGTTTGAGGTGAGGTAAGTAAGTGCACTGCTAATATCTGATTGATAGCAATGAATTTATGGAAATAATTGTCTCCTTCAGAACAACCTACATGGGTAATTTTCCAACTTTACGCTCCTGGTGGGGAGACTAACCCGCCGGGAGTATATATTGGAAATTCGAGTATGCTGTGCATGAGCTTCCAACCTTTAATGTAAATGTGCACTTGAACTATGGATATGCGCTCGGCATGAGAGAGGCTGCCCCTTAGAAGCAAGATGTTGGAAAATGATCCTTTAGATCTATGTGCATGCACATTTTATCTTTAATGTTTAACACATTTTCTGTTCACATACAGACTGGTGTTCCCTGGCATGGGTTTGTTGTATCACAGTCAACCTGTATTTCAACTTGGTGAAAGAAACCAGAACAGATCGCTTTGCAGTGTGAGTATTGAACTAGGCCTGGATTCTCTTCATGAACTTCCGTTTTAGATTGTTGATTAAAGTTGTTCTTTAAAAAAAAGTAGACTATAATCAGGCCAGACTATAATTTTTCCCTACATATTACTAAGGTTTCGCAAATAACATCTAGTTAGGATATCTGCAGCATTTGGAGAGTTGCTAGTAATTTTTCTTGCATCTGCATGTGACTATGAATTTCCTGTTCAGCTGGAGTTGATCATGAATATTTGTAAAATCTGGTCCTATATGTTTTGAGTTTTCAGCAGTTCTTTTTGCTTTTTTTAAAAACAAATCCGAATGTCTGAGAGGACTGAATATACAGACATGCTGCTGAAGTTTGCTGATACAGTAAAATTATCTGGATCTCACTGATTGCTGCAAGTCTGGGTTTATTAGCTCTCCTTGTCCTCTCTGCTCCAAAATATCTTCAACAAAGTATTCATACAGTCAATGCAATAAATAAGGATTTAGCTTCACTGTAGCCAATTGAGTGAGTGCAGAAAGGTAAGCTGAGTTGGAAGCCTTGACTATTTTTTCCTATTATGTTGGTCTTTGTTCGGTGCTGTGCCTAACTTTCTGGTTGAGATTAGCAGCTAACATGCTGAGATTCAACCTCAGGTTTTCCAGTTTGTAGACCAGCACATTTAACGCTTTGCTCTACTGGACCACCTCGGTAAACTTCAGGCTTTCTAAGCTTAGAATTGATTTTCAGTACTTACTGGAGCTAGAAGGCAGAGATGCAGAATAGAGATCACCGCAATGTATAAACTAGAAATTCAGAATTCCATTCCAATGAAGTGCTTCAAATTGATCAAGGAAGGAGGGAAAATAGAGAAGAAGCTACAGCATTGGTAGAGGCTAGGGAACAGATTACCTACTAGCCTTCTCAGACTAGGGCCTAGTAGTCAGTGAAGACCTAGAATTAAATAAAATCAGCATATTAAAAAGTTACTTTTAGATTTACTTTGGTAACCGAAGTGCTACCATGAATCTCTTTAGGGTTTCCTGGGTTCGTTTCTTCAAATTTATTTTGCTGTAGTTGACTCTAAGAGCAAACAATTTCTGCACCCAAAATAAAAAGGCAGATACAAGGAAATCATAAAATATGTAAAATTACAAATGTGGGCTATAATCATCTGGTTATAATCACCCCACCCCCTGCAGTTTTCTTTTCTCTTTTAGAAAAAAGCTATAAATATTCTTGGAACTCCCAGCAATTTTTGCTTTCCCCACAAAAACATTGTAAATTGAAGTTACTTCAAAATATATTTTGAGTCATTTTGTTGGCAAGTAAATTGTGCTCTAATTATAACAACTTGCATTTATACAGCCCCATTAACATAGGAAAATGTCCCAAGACGTTTTACAGAACCGTAATCAGACAATGAGCCAAATTGACATGGAGCCAAAGAAGGAAATATTGGGAGGGGTGACTAAAAGCTTGGTCCAAGAGGTAGGTTTTAAGGAGGGTCTTAAAGGGTGAGAGGTTTAGGGAAAGAATTTCGCAGCTTAGTGCCTAGAAGGCTGAAGGCACAGCCGCCAATGCTGGGGCAAGGGGAGTGGGGGATGCACAAGAGGCCAGAGTTGGAGGAATGTACAGTTCTCCAAAGGTCTGTAGGGCTGGAAGAAGTTGTGGAAATAGATGGGGGCGAGGCCATGAAGGGATTTGAACATGAGGATGAGAATTATAAATCTGATGCACTGGTGAACTGGGAGCCAATGTAGGTCAGCAAGCTCAGGGGTGATGGGTGAACGGGACTTGGTGCAGGTTAGGATACGGACAGCAGAGTTTTGGATAAGCTCAAGTTTATGGGGGGGTGGAGGATAGGAGGCTGCCCAGGAGAGCATTGGAATAGTAAAATCTGGAGGTGACAAAAGCATGGATGAGGGTTTCAGCAAGAAGGAAAGAACTTGTATTGCGCCTTTCACAACCTCAGGGTGTCCCAAAGCACTTTACAGCCAATTAATTACATTTGAAATGCATTCACTGTTGTAATGTAGGAAATAGGGCAGCCAATTTGTGGTCCCACAAACAGCAATGATATAATGACCAGATAATTTGTTTTAGTGATGTTGGTTGAGAGATAAATAATGGCCAGGACACCGGGGAGAACTCCCATGCTCTTCTTCAAATAGTGCAAATGGACCTTTTACGTCTCATCCAAAAAACAGCACCTCTTACAGTACTGCATTCTCTAAGTAGTGCACTAAACTGTAAGCCTAGGTTATGTCAAGTCTTTGGCTTTGGACTTGAATCCACAACCTTCTGACTCAGGCGAGAGTGCCATCACTGAGCCACAGCTGATGGACTGAGGCAGGGGCAGAGACATGTGACTTTACAGAGGTGGAAGTAGATGTTCTTGTGCTGGAGAGAATGGGGTCGGAAGCTCAGCTCCGGGTTAAATAGGACTCTGAGGCTGTGAACTGTCTAGTTCAGTGTGAGACAGTGGTCAGGGAGGGGTAATGGAATCAAGGGCATGATTTTAGCCTGGAAAAACAGGTGAGTTGGGGGCGGGGGCAGTAAAGATTGCAAAAATCTAAAACCCTCCTGCAACCCGCCCATTTCCGGTTTTCATGGAGGCGGGATGAGGGGCGGGCAACCAACACCCTCTCAGGAGGCGGGTCAGGCATTAAAAGCTTTTAAGGAGGCTGCGAGCCTCCATTTTCAAAGCTTTTTTGATTTTAACTTCGAGGGGCCGGGATTCCCGGGCCTTCTCCTTCATGCCAAGTGAGAGGAGGCGAAAAGACCTGAAACTGCAGGTAAGTGCCTTTATAGCACAGCTTTTGGGCCTGGAGGAACAGGAGTGCTTCCCCCAGGCCCAACAAGCCTGCCTGCAGCGACCCCCCCACTCCACGATCGCCGACCTCAGGATACTACATCTGCAAATACCTATCCTTTTCAGATGGGAAAGAAGTTATTAAAACTAAGATTGCAAAGACAGAACAAGCAGAGACAGTTTTTAGCTGATAAGAAATTCACCAGTGGACAAATAAGTTTTGTTTGTTATAGGAATAAATAGCTAGAGTTTAACTCCTCCAAGGACATTTCTGTGTAAGGCAAGTGATAACGTCGCTTGTAGAGGGCCTTTGTTCATTAATCTCTCTGTAACTGTCTCCAGTTGAATGATTTGATTGACAGTTTAGTCAAGGTAAAGCTAGCTGGGGAGCTATTCTTGTTAAAACTGCACTTAACAATGAGGGAGAACAGCTAATTGAATGAGGTAATACAGTGAAACATGTGGATTCTCATGTAGCCGGGCTGGGAAATAGGTATAAAATAACGGGTGTTAGGAGAGATATTTCAAAATTCGATGAGGCCCGATCAGCCGTGAACCCCTCGAGCTCGAGAACTGTAACGTGGGAATTCTCTGGTAAACACGCAAAGTATTGTTGTAAGTGTACTCTTAAGTGTATGTGTAATTATTGTCACGAATAGTTATCACTGCATGCTTAATAGTCAATAATAAATGCTTTTGAACCCTATTATTTTGAGGACTAACTTATAAGTAAGAACAAACATCCTCTAACAGAACAAGTGAGCTCAGAGAGGGCATACGGAGAGCTAGGAGAGAAACTAGAGAAAGGTGCAGTTTCAGGGCTACAGCAAAGGGAACTGTGGAGGCAGTTTGGCTTGGTGGGTAAGGGTAAGGGGGGGGAATGCGGCAGAGGCAGCTGAATGGATGGTCTCACAGAAAATAGTGACAAAGGAGTCCATAAGCTCCGCGCACTTGTTGTTGGAGGTGATGGTGGAGGGGGCAGGGGAGCCGTGTTTAAGGAGATGGTTGTTAGTAGAGAAAGGAAGCCGGGAGTTATCTTTGCTTTCCAGGATGATCCTAGAATAATGAGCAATTTTGGCAAAGCAGAGCAGGTCCCTTTAGTGCTTGATGTATTCCATGAACTCGTCGGTGTTGGTGAAGGTAGTAATATTGATAAGGGGTCACATAAAGCCATGTGGGTATAACCTATGACTCCTTGGATCTTCGAGAATGCTGTCATGTTGCCACTAATTGACCAGGCGAAGGAGCCAAAATTGTTTGCTTTTGTGTTTGATTTGCTTAATGCATTTGTGCACAGCCGATTGGCAAATGTCACTGTTGTCCCAGTGGCAGTACGAGACGACTCCATATCAGAAAAGTTAAGGGTGGTTGTAACCTTAACATTGTCATTGCAGTAGTGGTGGGCAGTCGGTTCACTTGCAGCATGTGGCATTAGTCAGTGATGGCTTCCTTGGCAAATCAAAGACGCCACATGTACTACTACTCTAATCTGTATGTGTATCTCTGCCTGTATATTCTAGTGTGGGAATATCAGTGGATGGGTGATGGCATTTCCATGCTGTCTGATTAGCATAGCATCCCTCTGTGGTTCCTCTTTTTCCAAAAAAGAAAAATACAGGAGAACTCCCAATAGGAAACCCATTGTGCCTTATATGAAATGTTGGGGGAAAAGTAACAGCCCCAATACAAATGGTGTGAAGACTGAAAGTACTTGGCAACGGCAATGAACAAAAAAGCTTCCCACCTCAAACAAGTCAGAAATAAGCTTTAAATTTATGCTTTCCATGTTGGTGCTAGCTTCTTAAAATGCTCTACTGCCTTCTAGCTAAAAGAAAGAGAAAGAAAAATGTACATTTATATGGTGCCTTTCACGACATCAGGACGTCCCAAAGCACTACTTTGCAGTGCTGTTGCAAGGTAGGAAATTACAGTGTAGGAATGCAGCTAGCACCTATGGACTGTACACATCAATCCTCTAAGGGTTGGAAGAGGCAATAATACAAGTGATTTAGAAATGACAGAAAATGGGGCATTATGAAGTCAATTTCACATCATTTGCAAAGTTGTATGGATGTTTCCTGTGGCTGCCGTAAATGACGGCAGAAAATTGTGGTGGGGGGAGGGGAAATAAAGGTAGGTAGAGATCCAGCATAAAGTAACTCTGCCCAATTCCCTGATCAGATCTGCCTGTTTCAAGCCATAAATTGGGTGGAACTTATCAGAAAATCCAGGCTGTAATATTTTATGGGTCTAAGTAAATAATTTAGAATGCTGGGATAGTTCTCTAATTTTATTGAGTTAATGAGAATGTCAGGTGGGTGGGTGGGAGGGGGTGGGGTGTAAACCGAAAACAAACCAACTGATAAGAGTGTAAGAAAGGAAAAATTAAACTCCGACCCCATCTGCCTTTTCCTGAGGTTCAGGTGAACATTGAAGATCCCGTGGCATTATTTGAAGGAGATAAGGGAATTCTCCAGACTTGTGGCCTTCCTCGACAAATATCACGAAAAAACAGATCAGCCCCAAAAATCTGCAGTGGTTCTGGTGGGACTCTGCCTTGTGGCCAAGTTCCTGGATATCCTTGTGGGAGTGGAACGCCTGCCTTCCCCATCGACTTAAGGGGTGGGGATTCCAATCACTGGAGCTTTGGGTCCTAGTGTATGGCTGGTGCAGTATGCCTGGTCAGACCTGGTGGTCCTGGGACCTATTTGGGATTTTAGACCAGGAATGAGGCCTTGAATGTGATGGGCTAGTTATTAATTTTTCTTTTACATTTGGAATACAAACCAAGTTTATGCAACCTAGCCTCATAATTTAACCCTTTAAGGCCAGGTATCATTCTGGAAAATTTGTAGACAAGGGTGAGAATTTTGAAGTCAGTGTAGTGAATGGGATGGGGAACTCAATGAAGATCATCAAGGACAAGGGTGATAGATGAGCAGGACTCTGTGTAGGTAGGAGTCAGGTGGCAGAGTTCCGAATGAATTGGAATTTGTCTAGAGTAGAAATTGGGAATCTATGAAGGAAGATGTTGAGAGAATCATCTTGAGGTGGCAAAGGCATAGAAAGCCAGTATATTAAATGTCTTCAAAAAAATTAAAGTAGTCCATAACTGGCTCTGTTTTAAAGGTTTAAAAAAAAATGTAATGTTATTTTATAGTACTAAGGGCATTATGGTGGTACAGTGAGTAGTTACAACATACTGCATAACCGAATACTATCATGTACTGCGTTGCAATGGATTCCTGATCTTCGATATTTTATCAAAAGCACAGCATAAAGTCGACACTAGATACCAATCAGGAGTGAGAGTTATGACTCATTTTTTCCCCTTCTCTAGCCCAGAATAATGGGGTCAATGGTTGAACACCTACTGCCACCCTAGCTGAAATAATCAAGCTCAGCATAGACTGGAGATCGAACCTGGGACCTTCCTGGTTCAGTTGCACCCTCCCTTTCCTGAGTAAGCTATTGGGGGAGTTCCTATTTTATTATTAATTATTAAGAACAAGTCTTTTTTTTATATTTTGCTGCTGAACTAAACATGTAGAGTTGCGGAACCAGGAGGGTAGAATTTCCAATTGGTGGTGTGGTTATTAGCACCCATCTGACTGTATGATAAAGCTGTCTGATTTTGCCGTGTCTGCTTCGTTTACATAGCGTAGGCAAATTCTCGCCCCATATTGGGTTCTCACCAGAAGTGAACAAGAAATGAGTAATAATTTAAAAGTATACAGCCATTTAAAGGTAAATTGATGCACATGGGAGCAAAAATGTTGGTAGCCTTTACAAAGACTGCTAATATTTTTAATGTACATGTGTGTGTATGAATGTATAATATATAATTTTGGTAACAAAAATAACTGGCAAATTCCAGTGGCTGCCATAAGAAACATGGAGGCAAAAAACAATTCTTTGGCCAAGTAATGGAATAGCAAAACCCTTGAACCCCCTCTGATCACTAGTGAAGTGGGAGAGGTGCTCTGTTGCTTCTCCTCTTCTTCCTTTAAAAAAAAGTAAGTATAGGGCGGGGTGGGTTTCCGTTTATTGAGTGTGACTGACTGGAAAATCTATCCAAGTGATTCTATCTCTAATATAATCCTACACTGGAACCCTGCTTTAAAAATCTTTTCAGAATTTCACGAGCATTTTGATCATAAAAACAAAATGTAACCAGTTTTTACTTAATTCAGAAAATATTGTCCATGTGCAAATGATCTGTTCAGTGTATTTCTTATTTCTGGTTTGCAGGATTAGACCACATCAATTCATGGAATATGTTTTGTATATGTAATTTCTAACAAATAACATGCATTTTGGAAGTTACCAAGAATTTCGAGAATTATAGCTGCAAAAGGACATTTGCTATTGAAAGGATTATCACAATAGTATCATGGTCGTATCATAGTATGTTACAGCACAGAAGGAGGCCGTTTGGCCCATTGTGCCAGGTCTTTGAAAGAGCTATCCAATTAGTTCCACTCCCCTGCTCTTCCCCAATAACCCTGTAACCTTTTTCCCTTCAAGTATTTATCCAATTCCCTTTTGAAAGTTATTATTGAATCTGCTTCCACCACCCTTTCAGGTAGTGCATTCCAGATCATAACAACTCTCTGCATAAAAACATGTTTCCTCATGTCGCTTCTGGTCCTTTTGCTGATCATCTTAAATCTGTGTCCTCTGGTTACTGACCCTTCTGCCACTGGAAACAGTTTCTCCTTATTTACTCTATCAAAACAGTTAATGATTTTGAACACCTTTATCAAATCTCTTCTTAATCTTCTCTGCTCTAAGGAGAACAACCCCAGCTTCTATAGTCTCTCCACACAACTGAAGTCCCTCAACCCTGGTACCATTCTGGTAAATCTCTTCTGCACCCTCTCTAAGGCCATGACATCCTTAGAGACGATTATAGCTATAATGTAAAATACAGCTAAGGTAAAGGATAAAGCTCATTTATACAGACACCAATTCCATCTTCCTTGGCTCCTGATTCTAGTCAAAAACAAAACTCTTTTGTAAGATACTGGACAATACCCATTCTTCAGCCAGTTTCACTCTGTGTCCCCCTCTCCCTCTGTTTCCCCTTCTCCCTCTGTTTCCCCCTTTCCCTCTTTCCCCCTCCTCCTCTCTCCTCCCCTCTTCCTCTCTCTTTGTTTTCGCTCTTCTCACCCCTCCCCCTCCTTCTTATCTGCTCCCTACCCCCTCGCCCTTTGTCCAGTTCCATTATCTCCTGCCGTCTAACCCTGCTTGACCTCAATTCTGCACATGGTCTTGACTACCTATTGGAGATTGACTAGTATCAATTAAAATGGAAAAATGATTTCCTAACATGCTGTTTCATGTGTTCCATGGACCACATATTGCTGCAGTCATCTTGGATTTTTATCATGACTGTGCTGCCATGTTTAACCAAGTGGTAAACCTTGCACTTTCCTAGGCCTTCTACATGGTTTAAGTTACCAAATGTGTTGTACTATTTGAAAACTCGCAGTTATAGCTATAATTTGTGAAATGCTAGTTAGAGTGGAATATAATTAGGAATTTCTTCCTGTTTCTATGTGTTACGCAGAAATCCTGATTGGGAAAAATGTGAAACTACATAGAGATTGGATCACTGAATATAGCGTAAAAGTGATCTTGCAAATTTAATTTGTGTTTTTCTCTTTTCCACTGCTTACACACTACATGCATTCACCACTCCCCAGGTAATGGTGCAGCTAGGAGATTACTACAAGCATCTGCTTTTGCAAAATGTTTGGGTGATGCACCCTCCCTGATTTAACCTTGCAGCTCTTTGCAGTATGATGACGAACTATAAGTACGAACCTGCATCCTACCACTGCTCCTCCTGCACTATGTGGGAAGTCATGGACACTACCAGTGTCCCTGGCGACCATGTGTGCAGGAAGTGTGTCCAGCTGCAGCTACTGGCTAACCGTCTTTCGGAGCTGGAGCTGCGGGTGGACTCACTGTGGAGCATCCGCGATGCTGAGACTATCGTGGATAGTACGTTCAGTGAGGTGGTCACACCGCAGGTAAAGAATACGCAGGCAGAAAGGAAATGGGTGACCACCAGGCAGAGTAAAAGGACTAGGCAGGTAGAGCAGGAGTCCTCTGGGGCCATCTCCCTCTCAAACAGATATTCTGCTTTGATACTGTTGGGGGAGATGGCTTATCAGGGGAAAGCAGCAAGAGCTAGGTTCGGGGCACCACGGGTGGCTCTGCTGCACAGGAGGGGAGGAAGAAGAGTGGCAGGGCTATAGTGATAGGGGATTCAATTGTAAGGGGAACAGATAGGCGTTTCTGCGGCCGCAAACGTGACTCCAGGATGGTATGTTGCCTCCCTGGTACTAGGGTCAAGGATGTCACGGAGCGGCTACTGGGCATTCTGGAGGGGGAGGGTGAACAGCCAGTAGTCGTGGTCCATATTGGTACCAACGACATAGGTAAAAAAAGGGATGAGGTTCTGCAAGGTGAATTTAAGGAGTTAGGAGATAAATTAAAAAGCAGGACTTCAAAGGTAGTGATCTCAGGATTACTACCGGTGCCACGTGCCAGTGAGTATAGGAACAGGAGACTAGACAGGATGAATGCGTGGCTGCAGGGATGGTGTAGGAGGGAGGGATTTAGATTCCTGGGACATTGGGACCGGTTCTGGGGAAGGTGGGACCTGTACAAGCGGGACGGGTTACACCCGAGCAGGACCGGGACAAATGTCCTCGCGGGGGTGTTTGCTAGTGCTGTTGGGGAAGGTTTAAACTAGAATGGCAGGGGGATGGGAACCTGAGCGGGGAGTCAGAAGGGAATAAAGTTGAGAGCAGCAAGAGAGGGGAAGACCCAGGGGAAATCTACACTACAAATAGTACAAACAGTTGTTCAAGAACAAGTGAAAGGGAAAAGCATAGAGCAGCGGAAAGAAAGTGTACTTCAGGCACGACAGATAAAATAAAAACTAGAAGGCGTAAGGCGATTAACCCAGCATCAAAGCTGTGGCAGGGGGTTGGGAACCTGAGCAGGGAGACAGAGGAAAGCATATCAGGAAGGGACAGGTAAAAGGTAGAGTGTTAAAAAAGGAAAAAGCAGGAACTAAGTGTCACAAAACATATTTGAAAGTTCTTTATCTGAATGCACGTAGCATTCGCAACAAAATGGATGAGTTAACAGCACAAATAACGACGTATGGGTATGATCTTGTGGCCATTACAGAAACATGGCTGCAGGGTGACAACGACTGGGAATTAAATATGCCAGGGTATTTAACAATCAGGAAGGACAGGCAGGAAGGAAGGGGAGGTGGGGTGGCTATGTTAATAAGGGAAGGAATCACTGTAATACAGAGAAAAGATATTGGGACAAAGGATCAGGATAATGAAACAGTTTGGGTAGAGATAAGGAATAATAAGGGGCAAAAAACACTCGTGGGCGTAGTATATAGGCCTCCTAATAGTTGCAACTCTGCTGGAAGAAGTATTAATCAGGAAATAGTCGGGGCATGTAATAAGGGAACAGCTATAATTATGGGGGATTTTAACTATCATATTAACTGGACAAATCAAATTGGGCAGGGCAGACTTGAGGAAGAGTTTATTGAGTGTATTAGGGATGGATTTCTTGAGCAGTATGTAACTGAACCTACAAGGGGGCAAGCAACCTTGGACCTGGTCCTGTGTAATGAGCCAGGATTAATTGATAATGTCCTAGTTAAGGATCCCCTTGGAATGAGTGACCATAACATGGTTACATTCCATATCCAGTTAGAGGGTGAGAAGGTTGGTTCTCAAACAAGCGTACTGAGCTTGAATAAAGGAGACTATGATGGTATGAGAGCGGAATTGATTAAAGTGGACTGGGAAAATAGTTTAAAGGGTAAGATGGTACATGAACAGTGGTGTTCATTTAAGGAGTTATTTTACAACTTTCAAAAAATATATATTCCACTGAGGAAAAAAGGGTGTAAAAGAAATGACAGCCATCCGTGGCTAAGTAAAGAAATTAAGGATAGTATCCGACTAAAAACAAGGACATATAAGGTAGCCAAACTTAGTGGGAGGATAGAAGATTGGGAAGTCTTCAAAAGACAGCAAAAAGTAACGAAAGGATTGATTAAGAAAGGGAAGATAGATTATGAAAATAAATTAGCAAAAAATATAAAAACAGATAGCAAGAGTTTCTACAGTTATATAAAAAGAAAAAGGGTGGCTAAGGCAAACGTAGGTCCGTTAGAGGATGAGACCGGGAAATTAATGGTGGGAAACATGGAGATGGCAAAAATGCTGAACAAATATTTTGTTTCAGTCTTTACGGTAGAGGACACCAAGAATATCCCAACACTGGACAAACAGGGGGCTCTAGGGGGGGAGGAGCTAAATACGATTAAAATCACTAAGGAATTGGTACTCAGTAAATTAATGGGACTCAAGGTGGATAATTCCCCTGGACCTGATGGCTTACATCCTAGGGTCTTGAGGGAAGAGGCAGTAGGGATTGTGGATGCTTTGGTGATAATTTTCCAAAATTCTGTGGACTCGGCAAAGGTCCCTGCAGATTGGAAAACTGCTAATGTAACACCCTTATTTAAAAAGGGTAGTAGGCAGAAGGCTGGAAATTATAGACCAGTTAGCCTAACATCTGTGGTAGGTAAAATTTTGGAGTCTATTATTAAGGAGACAGTAGCGGAACATTTAGATAAACATAATTTAATAGGACAAAGTCAGCATGGCTTTACAAAGGGGAAGTCATGTCTGACAAATTTGCTTGAGTTCTTTGAGGAGATAACGTACAGGGTGGATAAAGGGGAACCAGTGGACGTAGTGTATTTGGACTTCCAGAAGGCATTCGACAAGTTGCCACATAAAAGATTATTGCTCAAGATAAAGAATCACTGGATTGGAGGTAATATTCTGGCATGGGTGGAGGATTGGTTATCTAACAGGAAGCAGAGAGTTGGGATAAATGGTACATTCTCGGACTGGCAACCTGTAGCCAGTGGTGTTCCGCAGGGGTCGGTGCTGGGTCCCCAACTCTTTACAATCTATATTAACGATTTGGAGGAGGGGACCGAGTGTAACATATCAAAGTTTGCAGATGATACAAAGATGGGAGGGAAAGTAGAGAGTGAGGAGGACATAAAACACCTACAAGGGGATATAGACAGGCTGGGTGAGTGGGCGGAGATTTGGCAGATGTAATACAATATTGGAAAATGTGAGGTTATGCACTTTGGCAGGAAAAATCGGAGAGCAAGTTATTATCTTAATGGCGAGAAACTGGAAAGTACTGCAGTAAAAAGGGATCTGGGGGTCCTAGTGCAAGAAAATCAAAAAGTTAGTTTGCAGGTGCAGCAGGTGATCAAGAAGGCCAACGGAATGTTGGCTTTTATTGCTAGGGGGATAGAATATAAAAACAGGGAGGTATTGCTGCAGTTATATAAGGTATTGGTGAGACCGCACCTGGAATACGGCATACAGTTTTGGTGTCCATACTTAAGAAAAGACATACTTGCTCTCGAGGCAGTACAAAGAAGGTTCACTCGGTTAATCCCGGGGATGAGGGGGTGGACATATGAGGAGAGGTTGAGTAGATTGGGACTCTACTCATTGGAGTTCAGAAGAATGAGAGGCGATCTTATTGAAACATATAAGATTGTGAAGGGGCTTGATCGGGTGGATGCGGTAAGGATGTTCCCAAGGATGGGTGAAACTAGAACTAGGGGGCATAATCTTAGAATAAGGGGCTGCTCTTTCAAAACTGAGATGAGGAGAAACTTCTTCATTCAGAGGGTGTTAGGTCTGTGGAATTTGCTGCCCCGGGAAGCTGTGGAAGCTACATCATTAAATAAATTTAAAACAGAAATAGACAGTTTCCTAGAAGTAAAGGGAATTAGGGGTTACGGGGAGCAGGCAGGAAATTGGACATGAATTTAGATTTGAGGTTAGGATCAGATCAGCCATGATCTTATTGAATGGCGGAGCAGGCTCGAGGGGCCGATTGGCCTACTCCTGCTCCTATTTCTTATGTTCTTATGTTCACTGTGAGGCTGGGCACTTTAGAACACCAATTTCTAGTTTCCTCTCTACCCAGTCAAAAATAGCTTGATTTTAAAACATTTCTGTAACTATCTTCTATTCAAATCGGCTGGTGTTTTCCCACCAGAATCTTTTCAGCTTGCAAGCCAATTCATTTAATAACACTGCAGTTGGATAGTCCTCAGATGTCACTTAAAATTATTTTATTTTAGTCTTGGAACCAGGAATCTGAAAACCTATGTTTGCATAATATTTTACTCAGGCTTTATTAATTTATGAAACAAATCAGCCATTTGAAACTGGAATAGTAGTAAATATTCGTATGGATAGATAGCACGGTCAGGTAATTGATCTATGTAGCCCTTTCAAACTTGAGTAATGTTAACTGAGTTACACCAATGGAAATAATTTATGTTTTTCAATAAAGCATTTCTCCCTGTAACTATCACTGTTTAACAGCTTGCTTGGATGATATTATTTTAAAATATCCTAGCAAGAAGTGTGCAGATTTCTACGTGAGATGTTTGCGATAAGCATGTTTGCGTATTTGTATAAAAGCTACAGTTGGCAGGGAATGAGCTGCCTAACCTTTTAAATGAGAATTTTGAAGTACATACTTTTCAGCTGGGGTATTCCACTTCTGCACATGGCATCTTGGAATTTTCTGTCCATTCACTTTAATGAGCCAAAAATTGTGAGCTGGTGAACATAACAGCGAAAAAAAAACCCAGCCTTCATCTCTCGGGTGGAAATGCCACTGCAATGCAATGCGTGACGGTTTTTCTCCTTCTCCAATAGTCAGCGTCACAGTGAAGTAAGTTCCAAAAGTCTTGCAAGAAATCAACCAAACTATAGTACACTCTGTGTATAAGTATGTTGGTATTCTTTCACTGGTTGGAAAGTGTGGGATGCACCATGTTTTTAGGGCTGTCAATCTGCAGCTTAGGCCTGGTGAATTTTCATTGGTACAGTTTAAGATGTTAAATTTTGCTGTAAAACCCTGTTCAATGTATATTTTGCTTAGATGCAAAATTGTCATGGCAAAGCATTACAGTGACTCAGCTGTGTTTTTGTTTGGGATGAGGGTTATTACTAATACTGTGTGCATGTCAGGGCTTGATCCCATCATTTGAGCTACAGTTGATCACACAAAGCTACTGAGCACACCCCTGTGTTACTGGTAGTTGATTGGTTCCTCTGCAAACTCTTGCTGCATGCAATTCATGCTAAAGTGATGGGCGGAACCCCGAATGGTCTCTAAAAATACTGATAGCACTGAGCTGATGTCTGGTGATTTTCCTTCTTGGGCAGCACGCCAGAGAAGGCTTGTGTGGTGCTGAGTGTGGAAGTTACTGGTGCAAACGCCTGAATAAAATTACAGATGTATTCTCTTTTGCAAACACAGAATGGCTCTTATATGTTGGGCTGGATGGAATGCACATGAATAATTGCCGGTATTAGTTTCTTAAAGCTTCATTATTTGGCAATTATTGAAGCGATTAAAATCGTAATTGTCCAGAACAATCGACAGTAAAAGTTAGTGTAAGGACTCTAAATGTTCATTAATATTTAATCTCTACTGTTGGAGGAATTCACTCTCCTGTTTTTGATTTTGTGACAACTTACTCATTGGAACATGATTATTTAATTGTTGAATTCTATTTGTGTGTATTTTTTAAAAAGAGAAAAGATTCTCCTTATAAAAAGTATATTTTATATTTGCTTCTCTTGGCTGAGAAGGTCGGCATGTAACCATGTCTTTGGCCTCCGCCTTTACTGCAACATAACCATTTCCAAAAATAGGTGCAGGAGCTGGCTGCGTGACAGTGTCTCCTATTTAACTCTCCATTTAAAAAATAAAATTTCCTTCACTAATTTTCTCCCCTGAAGCTGATTACTGCTTACCAGGATTCAGTTTCATGGGCATCAGTCATCTTCAAGTACCTGCCTAAGTAGCCATTATGTATGTGTGAGCCTTGATGGTGGCTGGTGGCAGGCTATTTAGCTGCAGAGGCATTACAGATGAATTTGATCCTGATTTCACCTGATATCCATACACACGGACTTTGAGCAAAGGTGATCAAAAGTGAGATCCTTAATTGAAGCCAATTATAGATCCACTACTGCCAACACAGCTGAAGTTAGGTGTTATGCAGTTTAGTGGGCCAAAGAAGCAGGCAGTGGGTCTCATAGATAAGATGAGTACAGATAGGGCATGGGGATTTGATGGTAAAGAAGCTGGAGAGAGATGGATTCAGGGCTGGATGGAGAAGCTGGAGGGAAGCAGCAGAGGCAGCTGAACAGATGCTCACTATCATGGTGACAAAGAAATCTATGAGTTCCTTGCACTTGTTAGAGGTGAGGGAGGAAGTGTCAGGGGAGAGGGATATAAGGAGGTGGTTGTTAGAAAAGAAGCCGGGAGGTTATCTTTGCACTCCAGGATGATCCAAGAGTATTGGATGGTTTTGGAAGAGGTGAGTGAGGCCTGATCAAGCTCGATGTGATCGAAACAGATTTGGTGATGCATGTCTAAACCAGTTGTGCACCAGATAAACTCAAGTCTGCGTCCCTGTGAGTGAAAATGGGGCCATACTGGGGAAACAATCAAGATGGGAGAGAGTAATGGTTTTGCTGGAGACAAGGGCATCAACGGTGGAGATGAGGCAGTGGTTGAATAAATAGATAGTTGCAGAGGTATCGTGATGAACAGAAAACCAAAGGCTAGGCAGTTGGGAGTTTGAAAGTACCATTGTAAATGACTTGGGGAGAGTTTTTTTCCTAGGGATGAATGCCAAAGGAAGTGGAACAGAAACAGAAAATGCTGGAGACACTTAGCAGGTCAAGCAGCATCTGTTGAGAAAACATGTTAGTTCAAATTTCAGGTAGTGAAAGGGAGTAGCAGGATGGGTGGTGAAGGATACCAGAATTGATTGGACATGGCCTTGTCAGTGATCGAGGTCACGGGAGATGGTGAGAGGCTGAGAGGGTGGCCATGAATATGGGTACCAGAGTTTATATGGAGGGAGAGATTTAGGGAGTACAAGAGGGCGGTGAATTTAGAGGAAAGAAGGCAATAGGAGCTGAGATGGAGAAATTACCAAGGAGAGAGACCTAGGGGAGTTTGTGCACAAATCGTTGAAAGTGGCAGGGCAGGTTGAGAAAGTGGTTAAAAAAGCATATGGGACCCTGAGCTTTATAAATAGAGGCATAGAGTACAAAAGCAGGGAAGTCATGATGAATCTTTATAAAACACTGGTTCGACCACAACTGGAGTATTGTGTCCAGTTCTGAGCACTGTACTTTAGGAAAGATGTGAAAGCCTTAGAAAGGGTGCAGAAAAGGTATACTAGAATGATATCAGGGATGAGGGACTTTAGTTGCATGGATAGACTGGAGAAGCTGGAGTTGTTCTCCTTGGAACAGAGAAGGTTGAGAGGAGATTTGATAGAGGTATTTAAAATCATGAAGGGTCTAGACAGAGTAGATAGAGAGAAATTGATCCTATTGGCGGAAGGGTCAAGAACCAGAGGACATAGATTTAAGGTGATTGGCAAAATTACCAAAGGTAACATGAGGAAAAACTTTTTTACACAGCGAGTGGTTAGAATCTGGAATGCACTGCCCGAGGGGGTGGTGGAAGCAGATTCAATCATGGCCTTCAAAAGGGAACTGGATGAGTGCCTAAAAGGAAAAAATGTGTAGGGCTATGGGGATAGGGCGGAGGGTGGGACTAGCTGGATTGCTATTGCATAGAGCCGGCATGGACTCGATAGGCCAAAATGCCTCCTTTCATGTTTCTATGATTCTATGAGGAGTTGCTCAGTATGGAGGCTGGAGGATATCTGGGGGAGACACTCAGTGTGGTTTTTGGGGATTGGCATTAGACAAGGAGGATTTTAAAGAAGAGGCAGGAAACGTGGAACAAAGGAGGAGAAAGTGCCAAAGGAGTAAGGGTAGTGACCAAGGCGTGACTTAATGATAAAGGTCAGGCTGCCACTGCAGCGGTTTGGATAGGACAGGTGATGGAATGTATAGTCAGGTGGGAGACTTCGGTAAGGGGCAGGGCATTGCCACTTGTGAGCCAAGTTTCAAAGCCAGTATGTCAATACAATCATCCATAATAATTAATAAATTTGAATTGAATTACAGTACTGCGTAAGAAAATTGAGTGATTCTGTTTGCACAACCCCACACCAAACACTACACTATAGCATAATCTGCCAAGAGTCAAGTAATTGTACTATCACTAGTCTGATTATCCTGGAAACTAATCTTGGGGCTTTGCTGATGGTTCATTGGCTAAATCTATTACTCACTGTGGTAGTGAACATTACAGGAAGGTTGCAATTTTGATCCTGTGGTCTGTATTCGAGTTCCCTGCTCTTCGCAGCAGCAATAGAAACATTGATCTTAATGTGCTTCGTCTAGGGAGGGGAACTATTTGCCACGGTTCCCATTCCTCATTGTGATTCACTGATTCCTGATGGAATATGTGTGTGTGCGTGTGTGCGTGTGTGTGCATGCACGCACGAGGAAATCACACTTGGTTCATTAAGCCACTGACACTGGTTTTAATACATGAAAAATGATCACTTGTTCTGCTATGGCTGTAGCTCTGCATCCCAGCAAGAGTCCAGAAAATGAGGAAAGATTTTTAAGAACATTTGTTGGTGAATTTTTTACATCTTTTAATATTCGGATTGTATCCTTCCCTTTTTTTCTGAAAACTATATCCGAATCCAGACTAAGTCAGGACTTTAGCTTCACTTTACAACTTAAATTTCAATATTGTTCCTTATATACAGAAAGACATCTCAGAGCTCTCCACTAAGAGGAAAAGCACTGGATGCTGAGCAGGAGGGAAAATGGGAGACTGGTCAAAGAGAAAGGTATTCAGTGTTTTGAAAGCAGGTAAGGAGTTAGCAAGGCAGAGGGATCTAGAGAGGGAATTTCAGAGGCAGGGGCATGATGCAGAAGACTGGCCACTAATGGATTGGAAGGAGAGGGGAATAAGGAGTTAATCTGGTGTCAGAAGAGCAGAGGGTGCATGTAGATACATTGCTGGAGGCAAAACATTGAGGATGCAGGAAATCTGAAACAAAAACAGAAAATACTGGAAATGTTTAGCAGGTCAGGCAGCATCCAGCATGCTAATATCACTTCTACCATTTGACCATCTCTTGTTTTCCACTTAAGCACTTTACAGGTCATTCTGTTTCTTTTCCTGTCTGTTTTTTCCCCTACCCCTCTTCCCTTTGTTCTGTTCCTTTTTAAATCTGTTTATCTGTAATATGTTCTGGTTTTGACAAAGGATCTGCATCTGTAGCATTAATTGCTGGAGGAGCTTGCCAAGGTAGGCTGGAGAGAGGCCATGAGGAATTTGAAGATGAGAACAAAAATCAGTTTGTTGGGGAGTGGGAAGCCAGTGGAGCTAGCAATTTTGTAACAAGTGCGGGGCTTTGTGTGCCGAGATCTCGGGCCATGGCAATTTGCAGTTGAACTTAAGTTGAAAATGTGGAAGTCTGTAATTTCCCTTTAAAGAAAAGTAAGGGCAACTTTCCCTACTTCTATCAGATCACTAGCCAATACTGGCAAATTAATGAAGAATATAACTATGGAAAAATAGGACATTTTAAACTATATATAGCAACTATTTTTGAGTTAGATGTAGTATTGATCAGATGTAGGATCAAACTCTTTGACTTCTACCCTGATCAACCTGACCTCAGAAGAGCAATATTGTGATGTTTCTTAGTCTCTCCTACCTCCCCAATTATTCCAGTGATTTTTCTAAGTAACATTGCCCATAATTCAGCACTAACAAATTGTCAGTTTGTGTTATGGACATATTAGAAAAGGTTGAGATTGCTGAACTCATTTCACCTCGAACGCTTACACCTGCCGGAGAGAGGAGATTTGAATCCAAGTGCCAGTGAAAGAACAGTATTATAAGCCATTGAACCACCCACAGGTGGACTGCTTTTTCTGCTCCCTCCCCCAAGAATTTTTAAAATTTCAGGGTTTTTTTTGAGTACTTTTTATTTATCAAGGTTATTGTATTAGAGGGCACATAAAGGATGAGAAGCTAATAACACTCTTTTACTACTTCCTTGTTGATCAGAAGAAGGATATTTAATAATTTTAGAAACCATGGATTAAGAAGGTGAAATCCAGTTTTTACCCAAATGAGGAACACCAGATAATTTTGTTTGTGACTAAATCTTAAACAAACTGTTTCTCTTAATTAGAGTAGAATCATTAAATCTCTAGAAGACTGTAGCAAGAAGATGAATACTAGGATTGGTTTGTAGAAATTACCATCTCCAGTGGCAAGATGTTGACAAAGAAGATTCCTCCTATCTGAAATCATTGGCTGAAGTTTGGTGGGATTTAGGGAGGAGTCATTCAATTGAGGACTATGCAGCAGCTGTTGAGATCTGTTAATGATTACCCAAGTTGTTGTTGATTGCCCAATCAAGGAAACCAATGTGAAGGGGTGAATACAATGGATGAGGTGTCTTTACCGCTGTATCGGCCCTGTGTCACTATTATTTTTTTGATTCTCTTTGTTGGCTTATTATTGTGGTTATAAGCATGTTGGCGAGGCTCTGCATCTAGTCATTTTAGTCGAGTAGGATAATGTAATGTAGGCAAATTCTCTTGTAGATTGCCCACTCCACTGCATTTAAATTGTAGGAGTTATTTTGTTCATGGTCTGTTTACAGACTTATCATAGACTCTTTTTATTTCCTGTCCTTGCTGAATGTTATATTTTACCAAAAATCTTTGGGAGAGGGGGAGGACAGTAGGGAAGAGAAAAAAGAAAAAACACTGATTTTGGACTAAACAAATTGCCAACACAATAACTCCTGCAAGTTCATTGCTGTGGATTATTATCTCAATGTGCTAACTCCACCAAAAGGTTGGATACAGAATTCCACCATATAGTCCTTTAATTTGATAACATTAAAAACTAAATTAAATTGATTTTAAAAAAATAACTGACATAGGACTGATGTAGGGTAAGGGCACATTATTCCGTGTACCTATCCATGCCCTTTGTAAATATATATACTGAACTGCTGTGGAAAAGACTGTTACAAGTTATTCATCTGTGAGAACACCAAGTAATCCATATCTGTAGCAGACATGAAGCAACTGCACAAAAGATTTAAAAAGCTTTTTTTATAGGACTACGTTAAGGAGAAATAAAATTAACAAAGAGAGCTACTTCCATAATGAACTCCATATTTTTAAATGACTGACAAACTCCTGCAGTATCACTTTCTCACAATAAAAGGTACGACAATCAAATGGTTGTAACGGGAGAACATGCTGCTTCCCACTCAGACTGACAAGTACAAATCCCAACCACAGCTTTGATTGACACTCATATTCACCTGTTCCCAGGCTAGTTTTGAGAGCTCTTTGCCTGAGCCACTTAATGAAGCTCTTTGCAATAAAATCCTCCACCTCCAGGTGGTGAGTTGGTATATGATCACAAGATGTGTATGGGTGATAAAGACCATTTGACCCATCCCGGTCTGTCCATTCAGGAAAAAGCCTACAGTTTTCACCTGCCTCTCTCTCCTCCCCCTCCCCCTCCCCCTCCCCCCACCCCCCCATGACCGTATTCTAATTAAGAGAAATACCGTACTCCATCTTAAATGATTGCAGGGTCTTTGTCTCCACTACTGTACCCAGAAGTCCATTCCGTGTGTTGATCATTAATTATGTGAAGATCACTTCCAACCTCCTAAATTTATCTTTCACCACCTGTGCTCCTTGTTGTATTGTAATAGTTTGACTTGAAGTAGTTTTCTGGATTTACTTTTTCTATACTGCTTTAGGACTCTATGCTACAGTCATGCACCAATCATAAAGTTGCATTAGTACAACCAGAAACACCTCTCTGTCATAGATCAGTCCTTCCATTTCCTCCCCCACCAGCTTAAGGTGGCTGAATGGTGTAGGGCCAAAAGGCAAATAAAAAATTGTTTCACAAGATGAAAGACAGCGCTTAGCACTTTTTACAAAATCTAGTAGGATTGTGATGACTTCTGTTAGTTTGTCTGTTATTTTTTTCTGAGTGGCATGTGCTTGGTCCAAGCAGGTCCCATAGTTTGATGAACACTGAGAACACTTTGTAGGCACAAGTGCATTGTACTCTCTGGGGCAATAATTGCCTTAATAACAGTGACTACAGTTCAGAAGTATTTTATTGGCTCTAAGGCACTTTAGGATGTCCTGAGGAGAAACTATGTCAACATTCAAGATTAGATTGGATAGGTGCATGAAGGAAAAAGGGTTGAAGGGATATGGGAACAGGGCGGATAGATGTGATTAAAACTATTTGCTTGCGTGGAGGGTAAATGCTAGTTGGGGCCAATGGCCTGTTTCCATCTTTGTATTTCTGTGTATCAGGATCTGAAAGGCACTATATAAATGCAACATCCTTCCTTCCATCCTTTCTGCCCTCCCTCCTTTCCTTTATCCCCCCTCCTCCCTTTCTTTCAATATAGTTCATCAGTTGCATTAATTTAGATATTGATATTTACTAAATAGTCATCTTAGTTTTGGTGGGTATTGTTTACCTATGTTACACATGCCTCATAATTATTTGCATTTAATTAATGGGATTGATAAAATGATTTTTGGGGGGTAATTTTAACCCCCAAGAACGGGTGGGTTGGAGGTGGGCGGGAGGTTAAAGTAGCAGCTTTTTGAAGTGGGAGTGCATCCTGGCTCCAACGCGCCCACTTCCGGGTTTAACCCAGGTGAGTTAGGATGCACGCGCAAAACAGATACCAGAAGTCCCGTCCCCACTTAAAGTTGGCGGGCCGATATTTAAATGGCCAATTCAGGTAGTTGAAACACTTTACGTACTTAACTTTTCATGGACTCAGCAACAGAAACGGATTTAACTACTCCTGAATGTGTCTACCGTGGCTTCTGAAACATGCCACGGTAGACACATTCAGGAGTAATGACTTGGATATGAATGACTTGGATATGAATGTAAAAGGTATGATCAGTAAGTTCGCTGATGATACAAAAATTGGTAGGGTGGTAAATAGCGAGGAGGATAGCCTCAGTCTGCAGGACGATATAGATGGGTTGGTCAGATGGGCGGAACAGTGGCAAATGGAATTTAACCCGGAAAAGTGCGAGGTGATGCACTTTGGAGGGACTAACAAGGCAAGGGAATACACAATGAATGGGAGGACCCTAGGCAAGACAGAGGGTCAGAGGGATCTTGGTGTGCAAGTTCACAGATCCCTGAAGGCGGCGGAACAGGTAGATAAGGTGGTAAAGAAGGCATATGGGATACTTGCCTTTATTAGCCGAGGCATAGAATATAAGAGCAAGGAGGTTATGATGGAGCTGTATAAAACACTGGTTAGGCCACAGCTGGAGTACTGTGTGCAGTTCTGGTCGCCACACTACAGGAAGGATGTGATCGCTTTGGAGAGGGTGCAGAGGAGATTCACCAGGATGTTACCAGGGCTGGAGCGCTTCAGCTATGAAGAGAGACTGGGAAGATTGGGTTTGCTTTCCTTGGAGCAGAGGAGGCTGAGGGGGGACATGATTGAGGTGTACAAAATTATGAGGGGCACAGATAGGATGGATACTAAGGAGCTTTTTCCCTTCGTTGAGGGTTCTATAACAAGGGGACATAGATTCAAGGTAAAAGGCGGGAGGTTTAGAGGGGATTTGAGAAAGAACTTTTTCACCCAGAGGGTGGTTGGAGTCTGGAACTCACTGCCTGATAGGGTTGTGGAGGCAGGAACCCTCACAACATTCAAGAAGCATTTGGATGAGCACTTGAAATGCCATAGCATACAAGGCTACGGACCAAATGCTGGAATATGGGATTAGAGTGGACAGGGCTGATGGCCGGCGCGGACACGATGGGCCGAAGGGCCTCTATCTGTGCTGTATAACTCTATGACTCTATGCCAGTGAAACGGAGGCGAGTTGCAGCCGAAGCTCATTTGGCCCTTTAAACCAGTGATTGACACATCTCATACCTACATTTTGGAGCCCCTCAAACTGACCAGACCAGCGCATTGGATCTATTCCACACTTCATCTGAGGAGGAGGAAAATGAAGATGGGGAACCCATCGACAGAGCAGCTGCGCATGTTGCATAATTAATATGTTATTAATAAATTATAATGGGGAATAAGGAAATGGCAGAGACGTTAAACAAATATTTTGTATCTTTCTTCACAGTAGAAGACACAAAAAACATTGCGGAAATAGTGGGGAACAAAGGGTCTAATGAGAATGAGGAACTTAAAGCAATTAAGATTAGTAAAGAAAAAGTACTGGAGAAATTAATGGGACTAGAAGCTGACAAATCCCCTGGTCCCGATGGCCTACGTCCTAGGGTTTTAAAAGAGGTGGCTGCAGAGATAGTGGATGCCTTCGTTTTGATCTTCCAGAATTCCCTAGATTCTAGGACGGTCTCCATGGATTGGAAGGTAGCAAATGTAACCCTGCTATTCAAGAAAGGAGGGAGAAAGAAAACGGGAAACTAAAGGCCAGTTAGCCTGACATCAGTAGTAGGGAAAATGCTAGAATCTATTATTAAGGCCGTAGCAACAGGGCACTTAGAAAATCATAATATGATTAGGCCGAGTCAATACGTTTTCATGAAAGGGAAATCATGTTTGACAAATCTATTAGAGTTTTTTGAGGATGTAACTAGCAGGGTGGATAAGGGTTACCAGTGGATGTAGTATATTTGGATTTTCAAAAGGCATTTGATAAGGTGCCACACAAGAGATTGTTACACAAGATTAGAGCTCATGGGATTGGGGGTAATATATTAGCATGGATCAAGGATTGGTTAATGGACAGAAAATAGAGAGTGGGAATAAATGGGTCATTTTCCGGTTGGCAGGTTGTAACTAGTCGGATGCCGCAAGGATCAGTGCTAGTGCCTCAACTGTTTACAATCTACATCAATGACTTAGATGAGGGGACCGAGTGTAATGTATCCAAGTTTGCTGACGAAACAAAGCTAGGTAGGAAAGTAAGCTGTGAGGAGGACGCAAAGAGGCTGAAAAGGGATATAGACGGGTTAAGTGAGTGGGCAAGAAGGTGGCAGATGGAGTATAATGTAGGGAAATGTGAAATTATCCACTTTGGTGGGAAGGATTGAAAAGCAGAATATTTTTTAAAAGGTGAGAGACTAAGAAATGTTGGTAGTGATAGGGATTTGGGTGTCCTTGTACACAAATCACAGAATCACATGCAGGTATAGCAAGCAATTAGGAAGGCAAATGGTATGTTAGCCTTATTGCAAGGTGGTTGGAGTATAAGAGTAAAGAAGTCTTGCTGCAATTATACAGGGCTTTGGTGAGACCACACCTGGAGTACTGTGTAAAGTTTTGGTCTCCTTACCTAAGCAAGGCTTTACTTGCCTTAGAGAGGGTGCAACAAAGGTTCATTAGATTGATTCCTGGAATGAGAGGGTTGTCCTGTGAGGAGAGATTGAGTAGAATGAGCCTATATTCCCTGAAGTTTAGAAGAATGAGAGGTGATCTCATTGAAACGTATAAAATTCTGAGAGGGCTTGACAAGATGGATACTAAGAGGCTGTTTCCCTTGGCTGGAGAGTCTAGAACTAGGGGGCATGGTCTCAAGATAAGGGATCGGCCATTTAGGACCAAGATGAGGAAAACTTTCTTCACTCAGAGGATTGTGAGTCTTTGGAATTCTCTACCTGAGAGGGCTGTGGATGCTGAGTCGTTGAGTATATTCAAGACTGAGATTGATCGATTTTTGGACACTCAGGGAATCAAGGGATATGGGGATAGGGCAGAAAAGTGAAGTTGAGGTAGAAGATCAGCCACGATCTTATTGAATGGCGGAGCAGTCTCGAGGGGCCGTATGGCCTACTCCTGCTCCTATTTTTTTATGATCTTATGTTCTAAGACGTGGCAGTGGTGGTGATAATGATTAAATTTAACATGCCATAACAAAAAATATACAAATTAACAACATGACAGCCGGTCAAACACTCTTGTGCATACCCTTGGTGAATTACTATGGCTTAGACTTTCTCTTTCTACCACTTCTACGTGGTGCATCTCCTGTGGCTTTAGCAGAGGTATTAGCAGGTTGCTCAGATCCCTGCCGTGACTGCTGAGATGCTCTCGGCCTACGACCTCTGGGTTTTGGAGCTCGTGAGGGCAACACCAAAGACTGCTCCACCTGCACCTGCGCAGGGGCAGACTCGGTCATTGGGAGAGGAGGTAGCATTGCGGGTACTGGTTGGGGAGGGGGCAATGGGTCAGACATGGGGGGGCGCTTTGAGTGAAGTCCCCACTTCCATGATCCCTTTCACCATCATCCCTCTCCCGGGCCAGCGCTCATCACTTACGTCACTCTGCTGGCCAGCAGGTTGGTGAGGAGACGTGCCGTGTTTTAAGGCCATGGCCAACGTATCGATCTGCCTGTTTGAGGAGGCATACATGTTGGCATCCATAGTCCGCACGGCCATTGCCATGGCCTGCATAGACTCATTTGAGAGCCGTGCTTGAATGGAGGCTGACATTCTCTCCATCGCAGACATTCTCACATTTACCTGCAACACCAACCCACTAGCTATTGTGGAGAGTGTGCGTGGCATTTTTTCCCTTGCCTCGTAAAGTTGCTGCTGCACCTCGATCATTCTCCTACTCAACGATGGCCCTTGGGGTTCAGCATCTGTGTCCATCTGAACAGAGCTCGGAGAGGAGCGCGCCCTCCGACGCGGACTCTGCACAGTTGCGCCTGCCACCAGTGTCTGCTCATGCTCACTTGTGAGTGGTGAATCACCAGGTGACAACCCAACTGTCTATCAGGACCCACCAAAGTGCGAGTATCAGTGCTGGTGCATGGTTGTATGCCCTGTGATGGTGCACCATCAGAAGGAATCACTTCCTTCCATTTTTGCTGATTCCGTGTGACGCCGTGAAGGCCCTGAAGACAACAGAAAGCGATATTAACGATTCATCGCAAAAGTGACGATCATTCCAATGACCATAGTGAAGTCTGGCACAGTTACATCATTGATAAAATCAATTCATCATGTGTGTGAAAGATGTTAAATTTCTGTCACCAGCCATCTGCGGGTTATCAGCCGCTCCATCTCCGATGGATAGGCATGCGACTGTCCAACTTATTTCCATGGCCTCCTCCTCCACATCTGTCACCTCCACTATGTGGTGGGCCATCTCCAGTTCTGCTCCTCTCACTTGCGTTTTGCACTCTCTTCTACAAGGGGAAAAAGAACTCACCTGTGAGTGACTGAAGGTGATGTATTCACCCGATGGATGCGTTGCTTTGGGTGAGGCTAACAATGAAAGAGATGCATCAGAGGGTGACTATCAGACAGATACATCACATTGCATCAGGTTTGGGGTGAGTGGCAGTGGTGGGTGAATAAATGGGCAGTTGAGGAAATGCATAGAAAGTGAAGGATGGTTGATGCTGACACTTAACTGGGTGTGAGGAATTATGTGATGGGGTAGGCGTGCCAACACAGAGTGAAGGCGGGGGGTGGGGGGTGTTGTTGAACAACAGATGATCTGGGTGAATCAACACTTGTACTCACTTTTCCTGACCTGATTAGGTCATTAAAACGCTTCCTGCACTGAACCTAAGACCTGGACACCGTGCTCCAGCTGCTCACCCCTTCTGCCATCTCCAGCCAAGCCTTTTTGTTTACAGAGCCAGGTCTCTTCCTGCCATCCATTGGAAACATTACCTCCCTCCTGGCTCACTGCAGCCAGCACTACATCCAGGGAGGCATCATTAAATATAGAAGCAGCCTTTGCTTTCCTGGATTCCATTTCTCCTTTCTCCTTCAAAATCCATTCTTTGACTGGTCCTTTAAATAGTGGGCTTTAAATCACGTCATTTGGTGTGCGGGAGGCCCGCTGTACAGCTTGGAGACGTTGATTTCAGATTTAAGCCCACACACTTGACTTCCGGGTTCCCCATGCACAACTCCACCCACCCGCTGACTTCCCGCCGCCATGCTAAAATCATGGCCCTAGTGTCTAACATTACATAGAATTACATAGAAATTACAACATGGAAACAGGCTATTTGGCCCAACCGGTTCATGTTGGTGTTTATCCTCCACACGAACGGTAATCCTAATCCATGTGCACGTCCTATTCCCATATCCCTTTATTCCCTTGCCCAGAACCATCTATTTAACCTATTCTTAAATGTTGACATGGTCTCTGTTTCAATCATTAACATTCCAAACTCTCTATGTAAAAAATCTTCCTCCTGCTCTCTGTCCTAAATCTCTTACATTTAGTTTTATATCTATATCCCATTGCATTCCTGGACAGATTCCATCCTGTGGACAGTGGTTGTTTATTTTATTTTTCATTTCCACAGAATTTTAGGGGTAGGATGGTAATAGAGGTCATTGATAAAGATTGATCAAGAATGGATTCATCATAACAGTGTTGACAAAGGAAGCCCCAAACCAGCAAGTGGGATGGTGTTAATGCCCCATTGGTACAGAGATCAGCCTCGGCGGGTGATTTTCCCATGCTGTTGAATGGAAAGCAGCACTAGGAGAAAACTTAAATGGCTACTGTGGGTTATCACTTTTTTAGGTCACCAGCGAGCTAAATTCTCAACATTGCTGATCTGTATGGAGTTTCTCTAGACAGTAAGGAAAGTTTAAGGTCATAAACTTAAATAGTTTTACACAAGTGCATTTAGAGTTTTGCTGATGAGCAGTTTCCCATTGCCAATGGTGCACTAAAATCCTTACAATATAAACAAGCGGATTTCAGAGCGACAACTATTGCAGAAACACTTCAATGGAAGCAGTTCTGCAATACAACAATGTTATAAGGAATCCTGAGGGATAATCATAGTATGTTATAACACAGAAGGAGGCCATTTGGCCCTTTGTGCCTCTGCCGGGTCTTTGAAAGAGCTAACCAATTGGTCACACTCCCTTGCTCTTTCCCCATAACTCTGTAAATTTTTTCCCTTCAAGTATTTATCCAATTCTCTTTTGAAAGTTACTATTGATTCTGCTTCCACCACCCTTTCAGGCAGCGCTTTCCAGATCATGACTGCATTAAAAAAAAATGTTTCCTCATGTTGCCTCTGGTTCTTTTGCCAATCACCTTAAATCTGTCGTCCTCTGGTTATCGACTCTTCTGCCGCTGGAAAGAATTTCTCCTTATTTACTCTATCAAAACTGTTCATGATTTCAACCTCTCTGCTCTAAGGAGAACAGCCCCAGTTTCTCCAGTCTCTCTACATAAATGAAGTCCCTCATCCGTGGTACCATTCTAGTAAATCTCCTAAAGTGACATCCTTCCTAAAGTGACATCCTTCCTAAAGTGTGGTGCCCAGAACTGGACAATAAAGAAGTGACTGGAAAATGAAAATCTGGGTGAAATTGTAAATAGAAATGACTACAGGGTAGGGAACTGGGGAGTGACACAGTGTTTGGATTAAAATGTCTCTTTTTCCAATCTACAATGTATTTAGTCCAACAAATTTTTTTACTTAATTAAAATTGCATCACGCAGGGGCAGCTTGTAGCCAATTGAGGTTGAAGATTGTGGAACAACCTTGTGCCTTCCCATGGCCAGTAGAATATTGAGCCATTGTCATTGTGTATTGATACATTTCTTCAACCCATTGGCTTCTTTGCTGTTTGTTCCATCACCACATTCATTGTACTGTATACAAATTTTAAGTCTCAAAAAAGTTATTATTGTTATACACTATTCTTTCGCTGCACAAAAGTGCTTTTTTCTGCCTGAACATTATAGAACATTAACTATGTTCTCCCTCTGCCAAGTCTTCCCTTCAACTGATAGTGTAGAGCTGTACACATTCTGAAACGGAAATGTAGGGTTCGTATGAAAATGGAAGGAATAGCAAATATTAAGTGAGCCTATCCAGTCAAAACTGCTCTTTGGCTCCGATCAATTTGAACAGGCCATGTTCAAACTGTCCCATTGTGCAACCTGGTAACACTTATCCGACTATACTAAGCCAAGGTAGCTCATAGCACATCGTGCTGACTGTGTGCAATTTTGCAAGGCTAGGTCCTTTGAATAATTAGCATAAGCTCAAGAAACATCTCTTTTCTGGCTGCTAACCTAATGGGGCAAGCAAAAAAATCTGGTTGGCAGCTCAAATTTAAACAGATGTGATCACTTTAAGTTAATTAGTTACATGTGGGGACATATGTTGTTTCAGTGATACAAAGGTTCAGAATGGAATTTGAATGTTGTCAGTCTTTGCCAAGGCAGGTGGTGGGGGTCAGGACGGTGGTAAGAAAAAAGTATAAGGTAAAATTGAAGTAAACGTTAACTCAATACGGAGGCATCAAACAGAGTCTGTGGGAAAGTGATGGAACATGTGGGCAAGTGATGGAGCAGCAAGGCCCCTGAACCTCTTTTTGATGGCTGTGGTAATAGTAAT
The DNA here is from genome assembly GCF_035084215.1 of Heptranchias perlo. Taxonomy (NCBI): domain Eukaryota; kingdom Metazoa; phylum Chordata; class Chondrichthyes; order Hexanchiformes; family Hexanchidae; genus Heptranchias; species Heptranchias perlo. The sequence continues at coordinate 42,578,130 of NC_090335.1, forward strand.
AAAGCTCATGCCGGATATTACGTCTTCAGATGAGGCTTCGCCCACAGTGCAAGCCTTGCTTATAAGAAGTGAGTGCGGTGGATGTTCCAGGATGTCACCAGCTGATGCAGGCTGAAAGGGAGAGGATATATTTAATTAGTTTTTTTTGTGTTTGCATTTACCCATTGCTGTATTTTACTCAATGCATTAGTTGCCTTTTCTGGGAAATCCTCTATTTTTGTATTTTTGTTTCTTTTTCCTTGCCAGTACTTAGCTTTATTATTCTTTGTTGCTGCCATCTTTGAAATCACACCATACAAAGAATACTCCTTTGGTGGTTCCAAATACACTGCAGAATTGAGTGGGGAAGTGTGACCGCGAGGGGCCAGCAAATGCAGGAGCAGTGACTCCTAAGGCATTTTCTTCACGCCTGTCACTGCCCTGTACTTGTAAGAGGAGACCTGCCTTTGCCAGCTCTCCTTCATAAGACAAGCTACCACAGCATCTGTGGTATGCTTTTGCATGCATTTATGATTTTACTATACATTCATCATAAAATGATAGCTTCCGCTACTAGGATATAGTTCATTTGTTATTATATTGTGTCACTGAAATAAAAAATAGAAATTTTTACGGTAAAAATTGAAGATCTTTGAAGTAGGTGGTGCGCAGCTCTAACATCATCTGGAGCCTTGTATTGCCAGCATGGAAGCTAACTAAATCCTAACTTTAACATTTGAGTTTTTATGCCCTCAGAGGGAGTGTTGCAAGTTCTCGGATAGGTTAGTATGGTAAAAACAATGTTAATTTGGCGTGATTCATTCCCGCTCCACCCAGTAATTGTTAATACTATTATCTACATTTCTAAAAACATGTTTTGTATGATTACTCCACACAGAGGATGGTATGTGTTTGGAATGGACTTCCCAGGAAGGTGATCAAAGCTGGTAGCATCAGTAATTTTAAGAGGGAGTTGAACAAGTATTTGAGGAAGAAAATTAATAGAGGAATATAGGTAGTGAACTGTGCATTCTGTTTTTGAACCCTGGGGCTGGTCAGATGGTTAAAACGGTCTTTTCTGGTATTGTGCATTCTTATGTTACTATTTCTACTTTCTAGATAATTATTGCTGGGGACACTGCTTGAAGTGTAAATTCAGTGTGGTGTCAAACCTGGTTTGCAAAGCATTCAGGAGACCAATGGAGCCAGGACACTTTGTAAACCTGCCTGACTTTAATTTAGTTTAGCAGAGGCCGTTCTCCCCTTCTCTGCTCTCTAAACATTCAAATTTCTCATTTTTAGGAAACGGCTCTGCCCAAGTTCATATCCAGCAATGCACAGATCTCTCTTAAACTGGAAGGTTAAACATCCAGCCAGGCAGGTACCACGCAGTGTAAATTGGGGTTCTGCCTGGCTGGAACCTGAACTGCAGCTACCAGTCTCTGACTGTTCACATGATTGCTAGCAGTCTCTGATTGTATGCATCCTTGGAGCAGTGGGACAGTACAGTGCACAGTGGTGGGGCTTAGTTTTGCAGCTGCATTTTACCACACATAATGAGCTCCTTTTTCAGCCATCCCATCTTGGAAGACACCAGGCAGAAAAGCAGCAGAGAAGTTATATCAGGTTGTTCTTGTGCATTTCCTAGCAGCCAAGGATGTTCTCGGCAGAAGTCTGAGACCAGAAAAAAAGTTTCTTTTTTTTTCTTAAGTACCTCTTTCTGTTCTCACTCTTTCCCCTCCCCATTAACAGTAACTATGATAAGTTGAGAAGTCCTGTTATCCTGTCTACAGGAGGAAGTTTGAAGGCAGGAAATATAATGATGTATCAGATGTATCTGAGGAGAAAAGAATGGGAAAGTATTGGCATTTTACACATGACTTCCATTATAACTGACCTTGCTTATAAATATTATTCAAAGTTTGAAAAATCTAACATGACAGACTTAAAAACTTCATGCACTTAAAGTTATAAAAATAGGGTTTATTCCAGTGGAAAAATTGTTGAGTAGATGTTGATGTTATACAGTACTATGTCAAAAATGAATTGAATTGTCACCTGCGCTATAACATCAGAAAATGCATTAGTTAGCAAGAGAACAGCATATTTACCAGCATACATGGGCAACATTGCCCAATGTGTGATGTCTCTTGATTAATCACTGATTGTTTTTCTTGATGTAATTTGCTCCTTCCAACCTCGACTGCTCCTATGTCAGTTTTGGTGGCCAGTCGGTCAGAAAAATTAATAGAAGACAACATTCTTTTGACATGATGGAGAGCTCGTTTGTTGTGCCCTTCAGTAAACAATGCTTTTAAATATTCATTTTATGTTCACTGGTGAAAAGGGAAATTTGTATATCCCCTTCAGTGGTCATATTTAAGGATGTGAAAGAGCCACTGGAAAGGAGAAATGGCTGATTTATAACAGAACTTAAATAAGCCAAGACCTGATTAATAAGGTGGTTGTTTTACATCTTCTATTTTTTCCAATACCGTACTTACTAAACTATTGTATTAACATATGTAATCAAAGATAATAGTGCTGAAGAAATCAGTTGCTATATTCGTAAGATTGAATAAAAGTGCATGCAGACCCAGAGGCAGAAATTATAAAAATCAATATCAGTGAGCTGACGTTCAAACGGATTAATTGAAACTTGGTTTAAGTCACATTTTCCTGCTAGAAAAGACCTATTAAATGATCATTTCCTTTTTAAACTAAATCAAAAACGCAATTTGAATATTTATGTTTGTCTGTGTGTTTTACTTATTTGCACTTGTAACACTTGAGTATAATTTCCTGATGGCTTTACGTCTGTGAGATACAAACTCCAACTTTATACATCTCTCTGGCAGCGCTTGTGGAGGGGATAGGTCATGAAATTGGGCACCTGTTCTCATGTGCCTGATTTGTAGTGGGGTAAGTTTTGTGAGGTGCGATCTTTGTAGGCCATAAAAGGGGGCACTGCAGCACGCAGAACCCTACTTGAAATTGAATAATTATTAAAATAAGGTCCCATGCTGAATTTCACAATACACCTCAGTCATATAAAACGGGCACATGGCAGCTCAACAGACCTGGCCTGCTTTAGCTTAATCCTTAAAACAAGGTTTTTGTTTGAGTTTTTTGGCAGTAAGCATTTATCTACTTCTGCATTTAACATTTTGCATAGAACTTTAGGCATGTGTATTTCTGCTTTTTTGCTAAAGTCTTCAGTTTGCTAATCGACACTTTGCTGGAATCTTTGCTATTGCTGCTCCATTACAAGTTGTAGCTAACATATTTGAAGTGTTCCCATTGTGCTGCATGAGTTTGATGAGGACGAATTCATATGGGAACAAAATCTTTAGATTAAATGATACCTCAAACCATGTAAGTAAAAATCAAAATGCTGCAGATGCTGGATATCTGAAACAAAAACAGAACAAGCACACACAGGGCAATCATCATCTGTTGGGGGAATAGTTAGTCTACTTTTTTGATGTGTATTTATAAAAAATGGTACGTACCCGATGTTAATTGTATCCATGTGATTTATATCAATTAGTGTTAATTGTATTCAGGTGGTGTGTATCAATTGGGGCTCTCTTGTATCTATATATAAGAGAGCTTATCCAGGGTGGGGTGTGTGTAATGTGGAGCTCTGTGAATAAAGGCTTGGAAGCAACTGAAGACCAGGCTCTAGTATTCTATCCTTCATCACTGGGCTATCCAGCTTGTAACACCCGACATGTTCTGTTCACAGAGAGATTGACCTGCTGTGTGTTTCCAGTTTTTACCTTAAACTATGGAGGTTAAATTGGATAACCCACGAAACCGGGCGCAGGGGTCGAGGTGCGTAACATTCGTGCTGCCTGATGTTTTACATGATTGCTGCGAGCAGCCAGGCCTACTTGCGCTGTTGAATGCCTGCTCACCAGCAGGGGGCCCCAACATCGCGAGTGGCTAGCACCACTTAAAGGCATCCAGCACCTCTTACTTGCAAAATATAAGATACGGGTCCGCACGGAGTCTGAACGGAGATCAGACATCGCACACGTAAAACACAGATGCAGATCCCTTCTCTATGTTTACAAACTGTTGATTTATGTTAAAACATTGAATAAAGGTTGCACACTACTAAATCCCATATCCTCCAATCTGCAAGCCAGATCTCACCAATCTGCCGATCTGAGTTTCTACCAGGCCTGCGAGAGAGCGTGCAGCAAGGTTCTCTGCTGATGCACTAGAGGCCTTGGTGCAAGAGGTGGACAGAATTAGGGGCATCCTATATTCGCAAGGGGGCAAGAGCACCCCCAGACATATGCTCCCGAGGCAGTGGGAAGCAATAGAGGACGAAGTCAATGCCAGGCACTTTGCACCAAAAACATGGATACAGTGCAGGAAGAAGTTCATTGCTTTGACACAAGTGGTCAAGGTGAGTGAGGTCAAATGTCAAGTGGTTACTCCTACCAACTGCGCCACTAGCCGCATCCACTGCTTCATGCACTACACCCCCCCCCCCATCACCCACATACCAACAAACTCTTTCAATCAGGACTCAACTCTTCCAATCAGATGCTTCCTCTCAGCCTCACACATTACCACTGTTGCAAGCTACACACCCACAACTCACAGGTCGCACAGACTGACAGCTATTCAACCATGACAGGCACATCACCCAAACATCTTACAGGACACTCACTGACACACGACCCGCTTTCTTGCAGGAGAAGGTGGTGCATAACAGGAGACAGCAAGTGACAGTGGCTCCATGGAACCATGAACCTGCTGTCCTCTCTCAGGATGACAGCATTCCTGTCCCACCCCTGCCACTCTGTCAGTGCCCTTGCTGTTGCCTGTCAGCTAGCCAGCCCACTTCCTGTAGAGAATTGAAATTTTATTACAGGAACATAGGAAGATAGAAACAGGGGCAGGCCGTTTAGCCCCTTGAGCCTGTTCTGCCATTCAGTGAGATCTTGGTTGATCTGTGACCTAACTCCTTATACCCCCCCTTAGCCCCATATCCCTTAATACCTTTGGTTAACAAAAATCTATCAATCTCAGATTTAAAATTAATAATTGAGCTAGCATCAACTGCCGTTTGCAGAAGAGTGTTCCAAACTTCTACCGCCTTTGCATGTAGAAGCATTTCCTAACTTCATTCCTGCAAGTCCTGGCTCTAATTTTTAGACTATGTCCCCTAGTCCTAGTATTCAAGTATAGAAGACCTCCAAAAACTGTTGCAAATGCATCAGCAGCCAGGAGCAATGATCCAGCAATTAACCTGTAAACCCTGGTGATCCCTTTAAATAGCGCTGGTGGGGGATCCTCCACGCTGTTTACGACCTTTCAGCTGTACGAGGTTAAGACAATGCGTTGGCTGGAGCGTTGAGTTCCAAAATCACATCTGTTCCTTTAAATCAGCGCTGCACACTGATCTATCGCACATTTTCCCTACTTTACATGCTGACAGCGTTCATTATCTGCGCGTGCTAAAACGTCTTTACCAAGATGGCGTCTGGTGCACGACACGTTAGAAATGTGCGCGTGCATTCCGGACGCCATTTTGGGTCCTTAGGAGGCCGCATAGCTCCTATAAAACGGGTGCTACGCGGCCCAATTTATAGCCCTATATGTTCACTCCTGTCAATACCTAAGGATCTGTCTTTATAGACTACAGCGCTTGTACCTGGGTATTTGGGAAGACACCTGTCATTGCCAAAGCAATGTCCAAACTGTGCCTCTGCAGATTGACTCACAGACAGCTCCAAGGAATGGAGTGATTCTTCTTGTAGCTGATGGTCACAGCAGCATCAAGCAACAGGATCCTAGGGCCTTCTGTTAGATAAGCCAGTCTGCAGTGCGTACCTGTATAGCACAAGTGACTGATGCCATGTTTGCCAGAGGAAACACCTTTATCACTTTTCCAATGGAAAGGAGGCCAACACTGCAGATGACACAAAACTTTTACTGGCTAACTGCTTTCCCAATAGTCCCAAGCAGTATTGACGGAACCGTTGTGGTCGTCAGGGCTTCAAATGTCAGCCTTAATGTAGTCAATTTTGACTCTGTTCAATGTCCGAAACTGGCACCATAATGGTTAATAGCCATATGACTTTATTTAGCACAAGCAAGAATCAATACCTTACAGTATTTAAGCAGTTTACAAAGAACAGTTGAGAATTATATTACCCTGTTATTCTTTGGGTAGAAGCTGCGACTTCGTTCCCCGATCTTTCTTGCACGTACTCTCGTTCTCATTTACCTGCCTGGTACTTTCTTTTCTGTCCTCTACACTGAACAAAGGCTCATACTCCCCAGTTATACCCAAAAAAAACGGAACTGCGGCAAAAAACATCTAATCAGGTATTTTCCAAAATATCCCACTTAATTTACCCAATCATAGAGACAACATGTACTGGTCCAGAAGAGACAATGCCTTGTGGACACCCTAATCTCTCCTTATCCTTAGCACAATATTCCTCACTCCCTGCAGTTGATAAATCACCCAAAGGTGACAGGAGTGTTGGCTAGCTTCAGCATTCCAGTATGTCTAGGAGTGGGGATACTGTTATGTTCTTCCCTTAGTTTGCAATAACAATATCCTCATGGCTGTTAATGCTTGCAGCTGCAGTAGCTTAATTTAAAAGCAGTCTATTTGTGAGACGGTAGTTTCAGCTAAAGCTTGACTATTTAACTCTTTCGAGCCTGGTTCCCTATAATACCTCCTTAACCTATATTTCCTTACATTCCCCACCTTGAGGAGGAGGAGCTACCTCCGACTCCTCACTCAATCTTATTTCTTACCTTACCTTGCTGCAACAGGGCTGCTTTCTCTAGGTTGTTAGCATGTCGACCAGTTCTTTAAGCATAAGTTTCAAGGAACACATCCTAATATCAAGAAATCATGCACCTAAAAGATTCTCCAGCTCTCCTTTTACTAATATCCATCTTGTGAATATTTTTGCTAAGTATTATTTCTCCCTAGCCCAATTTCATTGTTAACCGACAGGAACATAACCCTGAATTTTGGAAATCCAAATTACTATGTCCCTCTTCACTTTAATTTCAATCCCTCTGATCGGTACCAGTGTTCACCTCTACTCTGATTGTTTCATTAATTAATCAGTTTCTCTATGGAACATGTGTCAGTGCCGTGCTTAAAAGGTTTTCTCACTCTTCTGAGCCACACTAACGATTTCATGTCGTGCTGTTGTCAAGTAACTGAGCATGTCTAAAACCCATTCTTTAGTGCGTCTTCATCATGCATTTCCACATACTGGTTGCCTCACATGCAACATATCACAGATACTATTAACTTTCTGCTGGCCAGTTTCTTTTTCCTCATGGTATTTCCGAATGTGTTTTCCATGGCACACGTCATGTCCAGTAAGATTCAATTCTGTAAAAGCAACTGCTCTGTTTGAAGAGTGGTTCCAATAGCTCACCAGGCCACAGGCCTTTGTAATCATGTTCTTTATCCTGGTCTCCATTTCCAATTGACGGCAACGTACATTTGTATCTTTCATGCCCACTGTAGCCATTCTTGGTCTTTCAGATTATCTTATCAAAAGATCAGGGGGTGTCTGGAGGTTTTTGCTTATCTCCCCCTGCATGGTCCCGATGTCTTGGGTAGTGGCCAGGCTATTGAATGCAGTTTTCTCATTGTTCAGTATAGGTAATGACACAGATATCTCCACTAGAAAGCTGTCAATTTAATATTCTCAACATAACTTTCCTGACTTTCACTGGATTGTACATTTATACCAGATTGATATCTTTTGATAAATCATGCCCAGGTCCAAAACTTGAGAGAAATTCCCATTTCACTGGATTGTACATTTATACCAGATTGATATCTTTTGATAAATCATGCCCAGGTCCAAGACTTGAGAGAAATTCCCATTTGGTAGTGTAATTTCCCTGTTTCTATCTTATATTCTCAATCACTTCCTCTCATTCAATTTTACACATCCCATTATATTACCATTCATAAGCCCTGGTGGAGCTTTACCGTCCAATACAATATTTACAGTCTGGTCCAGTATCTTAATACATTTTTAAAATTTATTTTACTTAAATTTTTCTTGGATCGCTTTACATTATCCTACTTCGAGAGCAGTATTGTTGCACTGACAGGACTTGTCAACGTATAATTTTATTGCCCCCCAAAATACTTTCTTCCTTGATACAAACATTGGACAGGAACCACTTAGACTCTACTCATTTTATTTTAAAATATAATTTGATTATCCCCTTAAACTGCAGGTAAATTTTCCCTTCCCTTGAACAGCGACTCATATCAATTTATTTTCTCAATTCCAATTTCAGAAACAAATTATGCCCAGTCTTGGTGGTTTTACGGTAGAGAAAGAAGTGCTTGTAATTACTTTTGGCAAAACCTTTTCAAAAGAGGAAAAGCAACTTGCTTTATTCTTAAATATAGAAGAGTTTTGATCATGGCTGATGATTGCTTTTCCTTCTCTATGTAATTTTGAATTTTTGAAATCCATGTCTTAAGTCTTATTCCAAATCGTCACCGCGCTGTGACATTTGATATCTGCCGATGTCTGCAGATAAAGTCTTAAATTCTTAACAACACTGGATCGCTTCCTGCACCAACATTTCTCCAGCAAAGGTTGTTCCGTAACTTTGTGAAGCCACTTGTATGTCAAAGAACTACTCTCAATAATCCTGCACCATCAGCACTCATGCGATCCCGAAAACCATAGTTCCCTGTGTAAAAGAAACACAGAAAATCCATTGTGGCTCTTCTTGAGAGCCCAGGGGGTTAATTTGTCAATTCATGATTTTGTGATTTCATTCTGTTACCATGGGGAAACATCCAATTAAATTATGCCAATTATTTTAAATAAATGCAAAGGTTGTTGCTTGTTGAAATAAAAACAGATGTCGGTGTTCTAGGAAGGGGTTAACTAATTTGCAGAAACAAAACGACGGAGCCAGATATCATCAGACCCACGCAATGTACGTCAGCGTACGTCAACGCAGCTTTCACATAATTTTTTTAAAATAACTTGGGTAGTAGGAAATAGCATTTCCCTTCGTTCATATCAATTTTTTTTAAAGCGTTCTTGAGCCTGGCCTTTTTATCTATAAATATTGCAGATTAAATTCCAATTGTTTGTTAAAGCATTTAGCATTTATTTAAGGTAATTCTTATTCAAGCAGTCATTGGACCAAGCTCTGCCCCCTCTGAATGTATGCGTCCATTCTCTTTTGTGAGTTCTGTGGGGATGATCATTCGGTTCTGATAACTTACCAATTTATCAGCTTCTAGATTTATGTTCTCCCCATTCTTAGGACATCCCTGAGGCCACGGGCCTGTGCCCTGTACAGCAGCCTGCAGCTGCTGGATCCAGGGATCCTTGTTTTGCAAATCTGTCAAACTTAACTGTTCGCAAGCCACTCAGACAGGAGCCATCCGAGGTCATTCGTTAATGAGCAGGGCCCACCATTCGCCACTTTGCTGGACAGCTTTAGCCAATAAATCAGTGTTTCCATAATAAAAACAGAAAATGCTGGAAACACTCAGCAAGTCAGGCTGCATCTGTGGAGAAAGAAACAGAATTAACAGAGTTCTCCACAGATACTGCCTGACTTGCTGAGTATTTCCAGCATTTTCTATTTTTATTTCAGATTTCCAGAATCTGCAGTATTTTGCTTTTGAATCAGCTTTTCCATCTCTGCTGCCCATGATATGTTTTTAGAATGTGCCTTTACTTTTACAATAGCTACCAAATTTGTTCAATTTCTGGACAGTTCCAAAGTTTTTTGTAAGAGGTCAGGGGTGGGTAATGGCTTTCCATCCACTGAGGTGAACCCTCGTTTCTCCCAGGTAGGTAAATAATCAGTCAGTGACAAACAAATAAAATGTCTGTCAGAGAAAGTGTCGGGGCTCATTCCCCAAGATCCATCTGGAGGACATAGGCCATTGTGGCTAATTCAGCCTGCTGTGCTGATCAGCCTCCATTTAAATCTTTGAATGCACCTAACATTAACAACTCAGTGGGAGTGTGGGGGTCATAAGTACGATTTTATCTAATCTGGTGATATAGGCAAATTTGTTATCACGTTTTACCTTGACCTTCCTGTCATTTATAATTCAGCATTACATGCTACTAATTTTCTGGCTCTGTTTGCACCTTCGGTTTGAAGGTAATCTACTGACGCAGCCAAAGTCGCTTCGTTAGCAGTTGTATGAGCGAATTGATTTTCCACCTCTAATTTTTGTTCCATCAACTTTTTGTTGAGGTTGCCCTTGGTTTCCAATTGTTTAAGTTTTATAATTTGCTGTCCTTGCCATAATATGACTATAGTTTTCCAATGTTCCTTTTTCACATGTTTTTCTTGGGTATAATTTTAACCAACTCTGTTCTAGGTTTTCTGCTTTTTCTATCAAAGAGATACGAGATATCCTTTATTTAATTTTTTCTGTTTTTTGGTGACATTTTCTGAGCATAGCCAATCGCAAGATAAAAGGGGTGCTATCACTTTTGCTAACAGCTATCATATTTTAGTACAACCAAGATGATAATTCCAAAATTATCAAAATTGATGCCGTGTACTAGATAACAAGATTCACATTCTTCGATTTACAGTTACACACATTAACTCCTTACATATCAATTCACATTCACCCATGCTCAACACCACTTCAAATACATCCATTCTCATATGTGATAATCTCACTGAGGGGATGCTGAGAGAGTCTTGAACTGGGGGCGTGGTCTCAGGATAAGGGGTTGACCATTTAAGATTGAGACGAGGAGGAATTTCTTCACTCAGAGGGTTGTGAATCTTTGGAATTCTGTACTCCACAGGGCTGTGGATGCTGAGTTGTTGAGTATATTCAAGGCTGAGATAGATAAATTTTTGGACTCTAGGGGAATCGAGGGATATGGGGATCGGGCGGGAAAGTGGAGTTGAGGTCAAAGATCAGCCATGATCTTATTGAATGGCAGAGCAGGCTCGAGGGACCATATGGCCTATTCCTGCTCCTATTTCTCATGTTGTTATGTCCGGAATTTGAGATACTCACATTTTTTTCCATAAGAACCAGAATTTTGCATGAATACAATAAAAATAAGTTTTTCACAATTTAATAGGTTAGTTAACCTCGATATCTCCAATTTTAATTCAGCAATATCAAAATTGAACACAAGACAAAACAGATAAAATTATCAATGTAGTACGTGCTTACTGAAACCCAGTAAATTACATCATTTTTTGTTTCGTTCTTTCTTCAGGCTCGCCTTTCCAAAAACTAGAAAATATTGGAAATAACTGCATTCACAGCTAAACAAAATCTTTGTTACATTACACAAAAGAGGAAAACACATATTAAGCATTAAAAAGGGACGTAGCCCGCAACAGCGAAAAGAAAACACTCATAATGAGGACAGGCTTTTTAAAGAGACAGTGCAGTAAAAACAAAAGAACACATTAGGTGAATGGGCAAAACTGTGGCAAATGGAATTCAATGAAACAGTGGATGTCCAAAGGGACTTAGGGGTTCGGGTACATAGATCATTGAAGTGTCATGAACAGGTGCAGAAAATAATCAATAAGGCTAATGGAATGCTGGCCATTATATCCAGAGGACTAGAGTACAAGGGGGCAGAAGTTATGCTGCAGCTATACAAAACCCTGGTTAGACCGCACCTGGAGTACTGTGAGCAGTTCTGGGCACCACACCTTCGGAAGGACATATTGGCCTTGGAGGGAGTGCAGCGTAGGTTTACTAGAATGATACCCGGGCTTCAAGGGTTAAGTTACGAGGAGAGATTACACAAATCGGGGTTGTATTCTCTAGAGTTTCGAAGGTTAAGGGGTGATCTGATCGAAGTTTATAAGATATTAAGGGGAACAGATAGGATGGATAGAGAGAACCTATTTCCGCTGGTTGGGGATTCTAGGAGTAGGGGGCACAGTCTAAAAATTAGAGCCAGACCTTTCAGGAGTGAGATTAGAAAACATTTCTACACACAAAGGGTGGTAGAAGTTTGGAACTCTCTTCCGAAAACGGCAATTGATACTAGCTCAATTGCTAAATTCAAATGTGAGATAGATAGCTTTTTGGCAACCAAAGGTATTAAGGGATATGGGCCAAAGGCAGGTATATGGAGCTAGATCACAGATCAGCCATGATCTTATCAAATGGCGGAGCAGGCACGAGGGGCTGAATGGCCTACTCCTGTTCCTATGTTCCATTCTGTAGAAACATAGAAAAAGGTATGGCACAGAAGGAGGCCATTCAGCCCATCGTGTCTATGCTGGTTGAAAAAGAGCTATTCACCTTAATCCCACTTTCCAGCACTAGGTCTGTAGTCTTGTAGGTTATGGCACTTCAAGTGAATATCCAAGTACTTTTTTAAATGAGTTGAGGGTTTCTGCCTCTAACACCCTTTCAGGTAGTGAGTTCCAGACCCCTACCACCCTCTGGGTGAAAGAAATTTCCTCAGCTCCCCTCTAATCCTTCTATGATTCACTTTAAATCTATGCCCCCTGGTTATTGACCTCTCTGCTAAGGGAAATAGGTCCTTCCTATCCACTCTGTCTAGGCCCCTCATAATTTTGTACACCTCAATTGAATCATCCCTTAGCCTCCTCTGTTCCAAAGAGAACAACCCCAGCCTATCCACTCTTGCCTCATAGCTAAATTTCTCCAGTCCAGGCAACATCTTTGTAAATCTCCTCCATGCCCTCTCTAGTGCAATTACATCCTTCCTATAATATGGTGACCAGAACTGTACGCAGTACTCAAGCTGTGGCCTAAACAATGTTTTATACAGTTCCAGCATAACCTCCCTGCTCTTATATTCTTTGCTTCGGCTAATAAAGGAAAGTATTCCATCTGCCTTCTTAACCACCTTATCTACCTGTCCTGCTACCTTCAGGGATTTGTGGACAAGGTCCTTCACTTCCTCTACACCGTTCAGTATCCTCCCATTTATTGTGTACTCCCTTGCCATGTTTGTTCTCCCCAAATGCATTACCTCACACTTCTCCATTGAATTCTATTTGCCACTATTCTGCCCACCTGACCAGTCCATTGACATCTTCCTGCAGTCTACAGCTTTCCTCCTCACTATCAACCACATGGCCAATTTTTGTATCATCTGCAAACTTCTTAATCATTCCCTCTACATTTAAGTCCAAATCATTAATATATATCACAAAAAGCAAGGGATCTAGTACAAAGCCCTGCGGAACCCTTGTGACCCTCTCCCTTTCTCCTTCTTGATTCCATCATAAAACCCCATTCTGTAAGAACTCAAAGTCTCAAACTCACAGTCTGTGTCCTCACCAAAGCCTGGTGTGGTGAAACTTAGTCTCCACCTCACACAAAGTCTGACAAGTTCCTATTTTAACTCCTCATCCTCCTGCACAATCTTACCCTTAGTTACTTGACTTTGAATCCATTTGTCACCTTTTGACAAGAGTCTCCTTCAGGACTGGTCAAAAACTACACTAAATCTGTTACATATAATTTCTCTAATTTCTTATCTTGGGCTCTCTCAACATCAGTTGAGCTAGCCATTCTTCCAACACTAAAATGTTAATGAACCGTCATTATACTACTGGTAGGTCACAATGTCCTACACTCCCTGAAGGTTTCCTTCCTTAACTGACCAGGCAATATCAGTCCACGTCAGTCCTAGGATCTTGCTTACACCAAATATGCCAACGGCTATTGTGTCAGTCTCCTGGCTTGGGCTCGCCAATTTGTAGTCAATTTTGACTCTCTGTTCAATGTTTGAGACTGACACCATAATGGTTAATAGCCACATGACTTTATTTAGCACAAGCAAGAATCAATACCTTACAGTATTTAAGCAGTAGTTTACATAGCATAATTGAGAATTATATTACCCCGTTGCCCTGTGGGTAGAAGCCACGACCTCATTCCCGGTTCCTTCATGCACGTACTCTCATTCTTGTTTACCTGCCTGGTACTTTCTTTTCTGTCCTCTACACTTAACAAAGGCTCAGACTCCCCAGTTATACCCCAAAAAAATGGAACTGTGGCAGAATACCCCCTTTAATTTACCCAGTCATATAGACAACATGTACTGGTCCAGAAGAGACAGTGCCTTATGGCCCCCCCCTTATTTCTCCTTATCCTTAGCACAATGTTCCTCAGTCCCTGCAGTGGATAAATCACCCTATAGGCCTCAAAGGTGACAGGAATACTGACTAGCTTCAGCATTCCAGTATGTCCAGGAGTGGGGGTACTGTTATGTTCTTCCCTTAGTTTGCAATAACAATATTCTCATGGCTGTTAATGCTTGCAGCTGCATAGCTTAATTTAAAAGCAGTCTATTTGTGAGACGGTAGTTTCAGCTAAAGCTTGACTATTTAACTCTTTCGAGCCTGGTTCCCCATAATACCTTCTTAACCTATATTTCCTTATATTAATGCATACATGAATAAGGAAGGTTATCATTCCATAAATGTTCAGGTGGTTTATGACCATAGTAATTAAATCCTGCACGATAATGCCTATTATCCAGGGAGCAGTCATGATGCTTTTACCCTGCTGCAGTCCGCTATGCCTGCATTATTTGAAGGTCCTGAGAGAGTGAATGGATGGCTGTTTGCAACCACAGCTGATGACCCCAATTAGAAGCTCCTGCACAACAGCAGAACGCAGGTACAATGAAATTCATGTCAGCACCTGAGCTGTTGTGGAGCACATGATGGGGATGCTGAAGTAACAATTCTATTGTATGGAACATCCAGGCAGAGTGCTGCTGTATACTCCAGTCAAAGTCTCAAAAAAGAAAGAGAAGAGCAACCTGGAGGGAACCAATATGAATGCAGGGCGATTGGCGCAAATCTCTGTGATTGAGCGCTACTTCCAGTAATGAGCACATTTGTTTTTCCAACAAAATCCCACACATTATAGCCCAGCACTTATAACCTTTTTATGGTTCCCCCTTTGACTGTAATTGTGCTAGGGCTACTTGGTGCCATATTCGATTGAATGTGGCTTTGAAGTCTTGAACAGCTACTCTCCCCTCTCCTCTTGTGCCCATGTTGGGATGAAGGCACTGACGAGATCTGAAACTTAGTGGTTTTGACAGAACCCAAACTGAGCATCGGTGAGCGGGTTATTGATGTGTCAGTGTCACTTAATGGCATTATTGCTGACTCCTTCCATCGTTTTACTGTTAATTGGGAGGAGGCTAATAGGGTAGTAATTGCCCTAGTTAGATGTATCCAATTTTTTATGGATAGGACATACCTGGGTAATCTGCCATATTGCTGGGTAGGTGCCAGTGTCATAGCTGGAATTGCTTGGCTACGGGAGCGGCTAGCTGTGTTATGCAAGTCTTCAGTACTACAGCAGGGATGTTGTCAGGGCCCATTGCCTTCGCTGTGTCTAGTGAATCATTGTTCTTTTCAGCTGATCACATAATCTGTTAAATCCATCAGCAATAGATTCCTGTAAGTGGGTACCCACGTTCTGAATGGTATCAGTCACAGCACTTGAAAATTGTTCTGTGCTTTGGGACTCCTCTGCAGGTAGCCATGGAGATACCACTTACTCCATGGTACTGTTCATTTGTGTAAATCCCTTGTGTGACTGCAGTGATGTTGGAGGAGCACTGTTGCACATCCTCCCCCAGCTGCAAGCTGTTTATGGCAGACTCAAGGACGTGGAAAATGCCTTCTGCTTCTACCTTAACTTATGATCGAAAGCAGGTCGAGTCGGATACCAGTCCAACAGATATATGTTGTGGGCACTCGCTATGTCTTTCCAATTCCTCTCCTGCTTCCTCCACTTCTCACTTTTGAATTATAAATCATCCGTTACACCTTCCTCAAACTTACCAGCTACATTCTCTGGGGTGCTGACATCTGTTTTCATCCTTGGGCAGATGGAATACTTGATGCAACCTGCTGTGAACTGCCCGACTTTGTGGTGACTTGCACTGGATATTTCATCTTGGGAAGAACCTATAAGAAGACAAAAGAGAGAATATTTACAATGCACTCCCAAGACAATGCCTTCAAAGAGAGAGTTAAGATCATATGTCATTTTATGTGTCATGCACCTGTTTTGCAAATGTAATCTCAGATTAAGAAACTGGATCACTGAAGGAGGGATCATCATAAATAGAGGATACTTAATGGATGGTGGCACCAACGCCACAAACTCACCATTTAATCCCGTCCACAGATTCATGGCCAAAAAAGGCGAGGGCCAACTCCTCACACTGAGTAAACTGCTTCAGCATGGCTGGTCCCTTGCCTGTCTTTGTGCTCTCTCTGTACTTGGGCACTGCCTTGGCTTGTAAGCAAAACACATTCAGGAAGATGTTAGCAACTGCATAAGCTCCCCCCAAGAAGCACACCTGTAGCCAGACCACCTTCCTCCCTCCCTGGGCAAGGCCATTGCAAAGTAACTTTTTGTGAGTTTAATTTTGAACTGCTGTGTGCAAGATATTACTGTGCCCCACAGCAATTGTGCCCTACAGCTTCTGTTGTAGAAAAAAATGAAGGAATGTTGCGAACGGCTTTACATGCTACTATCCTCAGGGTGTGAGAGGTGAACATTTACATTGTGTCCATCCCATCTATGGCTAAATAGTAAGCTTGTGTACAAAGGTGGATAGCTTTGTAATTTCCCTGATGCTACTGAATTTATTTTGTTTTTTCTCCCAGTATGACAGACCTGGGAGATTGCATTCACTTGTACAGCTATATCCACCTATGCAACTTGGATCTGTGACTTAATAGACTGTGACCTTCAGCATTAGAAAGTCCCAACCTCTTTCACTGCATTTCCTGTAGCATGACCTCTAAAGAGTCATTACTAAATGAGTGGGTTTTACATACAGTCTTCATTGCCCACACTTCTCCAAGTCTATACTTTCATACTTCAGTGAAAAGCTGAGAAAAAGCAGCAGCCCTTTAAGAGCTACTGGGTCAAGTAAATTTGTAACTCAGCCAACCAAAATGTAGGCCTAACTCCAGAGTATGTTCGCGGGGAGCTTTCCATGGTTGGTGCGGGTGTGCCACAGGCAAAAACAGAGGCCTGATTTTGCCATTCTCGCAGAATTGGGGTGTATATGATCAGCTGACTGTGGAAATAAAATTATATTGCAAAGACCTCCATAAACGTTCACTAGATGTGAAGAACCGCAGCTTCCCGCCGTGGTACAAGTTATACTATGGAATACAAAACATTTTCCTAGGATGGAGAAAACAATCCCCAATACACTTTTGTGTTCCTTTTGAGGTTCTTCCACTGTTCTTATCCTCCTCCAGCAGGGAGGGTGGGACGGCTTGCATTGTAGATCTCTTCTCGGTGATCACCTGTACCTCTCTAATCAGCCTATAGAAACAAAATCTTTTTGGACTAACCCTTGCAGTCATTCCTTTCTCCTGGTGTGAGACATATTTTTCCATAGTTGCTTTCTAACTCAGACAGAATTTAGCAAATGAGGGTGAGTGAGTTTTTGTCACGTGATGATAGGGCATCTTTACTTTGCTTTAACAATATTATAGCTGATGTCATTTGTAATTGTATTGTTATCTGTGCACCCAGCCTCGTATCTGAAGTGTACGTACACTGTATGTGTTTGGTAAAGCATTTCACATGCTGCTTCCTGCTAGTACCTTTGAATTGTGACCCTGAAATTTGGGGGTGGAATATTCTGATTGTGAAAAACATCCATTTAATACTTAGTAAACTACAAGATTTTGATATATTCCTACAACTGATGGCCTGCCACGTTAGGATTACTGCATTCATATGTCTAATAAAGCATTAGGCTTATTGTGTGTAAACATCCTATAGTTAATATAGAATAGAACTTTTTTGTTGGTCTTTTATGGGATTTTCTTCCAAGTACAGTGAGAAAAATGTTTTCCTCACCTCACTGGTTAAGAAGAATGACTTGGTGAATACCAGAATATTCTTGCATCTCTCACCTGTGGTCACAAGTTCAAATCCCCGTACTATATCTACTATAACCTTATTGGTATGTATGCTATGTCATCTGTTCTCCACAGGCTACTAGAAGTGGTGATCTTGCCTAAAGGAAGAACCTCCGTTGCTCTGTGTTCTCCAACAGGAAAACACCTCCAGTTACTGCGCTCTGTCTTTAGAACTATGGATGATGTTACTGATCCATTAATTTACTATTACCTCTCAGCTTAAAATTTGTGACCATATAGACAAATGCACAACAAACTTTCTCAAACTGGAAAAGCAAATAAAATATCAATTTAAAAATGATGTTCTAAACAAAATAATTTTTGGAAAACTAATTATTTGAAATAAACATCTTGTGTCATTAAAGACTATTTTTAAAGTTGTTTTCCAGTATATTTTTCTCCAATTTTCACAATTCATCTGCAGACTATTTAGAAGTGATTAACTTCAAAAATGTATATTGATAGAATAAAAAACCTATGGGGGAAAAATTCATTAAGGGTCGTTTTTGGGCGGGTGTAGCATGATGCGCTAGTACCCCGTGCCCGATGAACCCTATGCAGGCAGCACGTGAACTTTGTGCTGCCTGCTAATTGTCATAATATCTCCGTGCAGCTAGTGCTACCCGCGCTGCTGAGAGGCAGCACGAGCCGAATGAGGAAGTTGGAAATGGGGCGTGTACAGCGCACGTCATCAGCAGCCTGCACCTCTTAAAGATGAAGGTGCACATTTCAAATGACAGGTACACAGCTTACTTGCAGGAAGGAAAGATGGCCATGAGGATAGCAGGACTGGCACAAGAGAGGGCTCCATGCTTCTCTGATGATGCTCTGTAGGCCCTGGTGGAAGGCGTGGATGAAAGGAGGGCCAACATGTACCTGCAGAGTGGCCGGAGACCCTCCAGGCTGCAGCTCCACAGGCATTGGAAGGCTGTGGCGCAGGAAGTAAACACCAGGAGCATTGCACCATGCACGTAGATGCAGTGCTAAAAGAAGTTCAATGATTTGACACGAGTAGTCAAGGTGAGTGAATGCAAGTGTCAAGTGCCACATCCTACCAACTGCACCACTGCTCCACGCATCACACTCCCTATCACCCACCCACCAACAAACACTGCCCAATGCTGCACTCGGCACACTGCATTTCACCCGCACATAGTACCACACTTGCAGGCCACACAACCACCACTCTCAAGTCACACAAACTAGCAGCTATTTTACCCCGACAGGCACATCAACCACACACCTTGCAGGAGACTCACTGACACACTGTCCTCTGTCTTGCAGGAGAAGGTGATGCATAACAGCCGGCAGCAGGAGAGACCTGAGGGTGGACAGGCATGTTTGCACGTCCTCATCCCCCTACAGGAGACAGTGCTTAGGATCATTGGGCGGACCGTCGCTGCAGTCGTCACAACATGCCGCGCTGGAGGTTCCAATGAAGGGAGTCTCTGCATATCTAATGCTCCTTCTCCTTTTCCACATCTCCCTCCTCCCATTATCTTTTCTGACTCATGTGCTGCACATGCTGTCAGCACGCATGTCTTACTTGCTCCTCTTCCCACTCCACAACCCAACCTGTTTCCCTTTGTCATTGCAGATACCCAAGAACACGTGGCAGCAGCATCTGAAGAGGGGGAGGAGGAAGAGGAGGAGAAGGGGGACACTGAAGCCACATCGTCACTCGATCTGACACTTGCTTCCACCAGCTCAGAGATTGAGGCCTATGGTGTGCTCCACGATGTTGCATGTAGCAGCATGGATCTCATTATAGGCCTACTGTGCACGTGTGTGTGAGTTCCTGACCGGTGTCATGAGCCACAGCGTGAGGGGATAGCCCTTGTCGTCCAGTAGCCAGCCTTTGACTTGCCGAGTCGGGTGAAAGATAGCTGGCACGTTGGACTGCCGCACAAAGAAGGCGTCGTGACTGCTTCCAAGGTAGCGGGCATCGATCTCCATGATTCGATGCGTGTGGTCGCACATCAGCTGCACATTGAGGGAGTGGAAGCCCTGTCGGTTGACGAAGACGGCTGAGTTGATGTGCGGGGCACGCAGAGCAATGTGCATGCAGTCAATGGCACCCTGCACCGTGGGGAAGCCAGCAGTGCGGGCAACCCCCCGTGCTTGCTCATTCTGCTTGTCTCTGTTGAGAGGGAAGGTGATGAACCTGTTCCTCATCTGGTACAGTGCGTCTGTGACCTCCCTTATGCATCAGTGCACTGCATACTGCGAGATGTTGCACATGTCGCCAGCAAAGGCCTGCAATGCTCCCGAGCCGTAGAAATTCAGCGCCATGGTGACCTTCACAGCCACAGGCAATGCTGTCCTTGCCCTGCTCTGAGGCTGTCGTTGTGGCTGCACCAGTTGACAGATCTCGGTCACGGCCTCCTTGGTGAACCTCAGGCGTCGGATGCAATCCTCCTCGGTCATGTTGAGGTAAGAGAATTGGCCCCAGAAGGCCCTCATTGGGTAGGGCCTCCTGCTCAGTGCCCTGCACCTCCTCATCCTCCAACTCCTCGCAGCTTGACCTGCTGGGCGTGGCCTCTCTGCATGCTCCCAGTCATGCTCAATGCCCAGCAGGAGTCCTAGTGGACCGCCCATGGTTGGCAGGAATGTTGTTCAACCACGGTTGTAACTTTCCGACCCGTAAGGCAGTACCTGCCAAACCACTCTCAAATGTAGTCTAGGAACTCTCAGTAAGAATAGGGAGCTTCAAAAAACACTTCCTACTCCTCCAGAAGCAATAATGCAGCAACTAACCTGCAACACTTGCATGGCCCCTTTAAATAGCGCTGGTGGGGAGTCCTTCAGGCACTGTAAGACACGTTCAGATGGTCGGGGTTAAGACTGTGCGTTGAGTTGAGCTATAAGGTCGAAAATGGTGTCTATCACTTTAAATCAGCATTGCACACTGATTGCACGCATTTTCTCCCTACTTTACATGCTTCCAGCGTTCAGTATTTGCGCATGCGCTAACTCCTATACCAAGATGGCCTCCGGCGCACGTCACACTGGAAACGTGCGTGCGCATCCAAGACTCCATCTTGGATGTCAGAGAAGCCATGTAGCACCGAAACAACGGGCGCTACACGGCCCAATTTAGCGCCCTATGGCTCCAAAATTGTGAGACTCTGCCCCGGACAGAAAATTGAATGCACTGTTAATCAGGTGCACCCGATTTTCAAATTTCATCCCATCAAGCAATGCTTTGCTCTAGGAGTGAGTCTTACAATTTCGGAGCTTTTATGTTAACATTTTAAATATTTATAGCAGTTTATCTTATCCGTTCAGAATTAAGTATGACTGTTCTTTATTTCTTGCATTATCTCTTGCAGTGCATATTATGTTGCAGCCTGGGGCGTGCCATTCATTCTATCCTGTCTTCCGCTCTTTGGAGATTACTATGGCCCTGCTGGAGCATGGTGGTAAGAACCTGACTGTGCCAATAGATAATGCAAATTGTGTGTAGAGGAGGTCAGCTGTCTTTTGCCACTTTGTTGGCAAAAGGAAAATTCATTCATTCAACAAGAAAATAGTTTTAGAGATTGGGGTATAATTTAAATTGTAAATTTATATTTAATCCTTATTTGTGGAGCCTTTAGAAAGGAAACATAAGAGTTAGAGAATCTGTATCTAAATAAATCTGTTATAAAAAAAATGACAAGATGAAGGAGATTTTTTGTCAGTTCAGAGGAGACAGGTTGTTGTAAAAGAAGAACTTTGTTTTTTGGAGGCTTTCTCCCACTTTTCTCCCTTCCTGTGCTGAAGGCAATGAATCATCTTGAGTTCATGGTTTTGTAGATCCCTCGAGTTTTTCTGTGGTAAAAATTACTATATACTATAGCATTGAGTCACACATACCAATAATGTTCCATGTTCAAACACCATGTGCTCAGCAGCATAAATCAGTTTGAGGGGAGGCAACAAAAGTAAAGCCACAATAAGGTCTCTCCAGGATATAGAGCACAAAAATCGATGAGTGTTTCTGCTGTTGATAGGCACATTGTAACACACATACATATGAAACATGTGATAACTGCTTTTTTCACAAGAGGCAACACTTTCATCACATTTCCTTTAAAAACAAGGAATCAGCTGGACGGAATGTACAGCTTCCATCAAAACTTTGCACATGGTACCCTGATACCAGCAAACATCTTCTTCTTTGTCAGGTAGGCAAAACCTAATTGATTGCATTTATTTGATCGGTGACCTCCCTTAATGTAGCTGGCAGCTGTGGCTTTACTGGAGGATGGCCTTCAATCGCAAACAGGGCCACTCTCCTTTGGACCACCTGCTACAGCAGGACCTCCGACTCTTCAATGTTGTCTGCATGTCTCAGCTGCGCTATTATGAACAATTAGCCCACTTTTCTGTTACTGCCACAATTTCCCCTTTTATTGTAACCAGCAATCCTGTAAGAGGTAATCTCTCACCAGATTTTGTGCTTTCCATCCAAGTATGCTACAGACCAAGCTCTTTAGGCAGGCTTTAACCTGTGCCAATAGTTATTCAAATTAGAGGGAGGTACTCCCATTGCAAAGTCCAGTGCAGCCAGCACTATCAATGCAAGTATGCTCATGCCGTGGATATGTCCAGCCCTATCTTTCCCAGCACCACAGAATTGGAGTCATGGTGTGGATCCAACTGGTGAATTTAGGACTGATGTCAGCAGGCACATAGGAGCAACACCACCTGCACGTTCCCCTCCAAGTCACATACCATCCCGACTTGGAAATATATTGCAGTTCCTTCATCGTCGCTGGGTCAAAATCCTGGAACTCCCTTCCTAACAGCACTGTGGGAGAACCTTCACCACACGGACTGCAGCAGTTCAAGAAGGCGGCTCACCACCACCTTCTCAAGGGCAATTAGGGATGGGCAATAAATGCCGGCCTCGCCAGCGACGCCCACATCCCATGAACGAATAAAAAAAAATTCTTCCATAAAGAATTATCACCATTCGTTGTAGATGTCTGGACAAGGTAGGGGCAAAAATCTTAAGAGTCATTCCAAAACGAGTTAACAGGGAACTGTAGGTTTTTCTTTTTGAATGGATGAATTAAACCAAACTATGGATGAATTAAACTAAACTAAACTGGAAGGCCTTCTTCATCTGGATTTATCTTGTGATTTGGGTGGGGTTGTGAAACACATAGCATAGTTGCTATATTGTAATTATTTCAGAAATTTAGTGTATCAAAATCATTTAGAATAAGGTGTTCCTTCCCAATACTATTTGTCTGGCTCCATAAGGTAGGTGTTGAGCAATCATGTGATGGGATGGGCATGCCTCAAACAATTAGTGTGTTATCATCTTTTATCTAGAATGTTGCAATGGAATGTGGTAACACTGGTTGATCATCCTCCTACAGCTAGTTGTGTTACATTGTTGTACATTATCTCTACTGTTTCAATTACTTTTTAAAAAATCAGTCATTTTTTTGTGTCTCATCTATTTTGTAAGTTCCATTTTAAGATCCACTTATCCTATGCACATTCCTTGGTGAGATGGGAAGGAGATCTGTTCTGAGGAATTTTCCAATGCTATTGTAAGGTGCTTACTAGGAAATGTGCATTGGTATGTGCGAGTTCACTCACTTTCAATTATCTCTCCAATCTTCCTTTACAATTGTATAGAATCAACAATACATGGGGAAGTTTTAAAGGAGAATAATTTTGTGCATTGTACCAATATTTAAGGCAGTGACAGAGATTGATTCCCAATCTTTGATGAAGTTTGCATCAAAGCACCTCCCAGATGTTTGCCTTTTTGATTTCAGCTAAATTTCTGCATTATGCCTTGGAAGATGGGCAAGATTACCCAAACACATCCCTCCCTTAGTCAGAATTCTGTTTGTTTTTGTAAAAGGAAGTGGGGAATTCATAATACTTGGAAAAAGTGAACAATTTTGCCCAAAAATATTAATGGTTTTATAAGCCATTAGGAGTAGCCATAGCTGTAATCTAATAGCATATGCCAGATCCACACCTCTCAAACTGCAGTCTGTTAAATGGATGAAATTCAGGTTGATAGGAACATGCTTTTTGTAAAACTTGCTGATTTACCAACTTGCACACCATTGCTATTTTACTCAGCAATGATGTGGAGATGCCGGTGATGGACTGGGGTTGACAATTGTAAACAATTTTACAACACCAAGTTATAGTCCAGCAATTTTATTTTAAATTCACAAGCTTTCGGAGGCTACCTCCTTCCTCAGGTGAACGATGTGGACATCGTTCACCTGAGGAAGGAGGTAGCCTCCGAAAGCTTGTGAATTTAAAATAAAATTGCTGGACTATAACTTGGTGTTGTAAAATTGTTTACAATTACTCAGCA
Source organism: Heptranchias perlo (assembly GCF_035084215.1). Classification (NCBI taxonomy): domain Eukaryota; kingdom Metazoa; phylum Chordata; class Chondrichthyes; order Hexanchiformes; family Hexanchidae; genus Heptranchias; species Heptranchias perlo. The sequence continues at coordinate 42,602,407 of NC_090335.1, forward strand.
ATGTTCAATGTCAAGACACCCTGATTAAATGAGACAGTTGAGAAGTATGGTCCGATCTATTACATATGGCAGAGCAACAACATAAAATTTCACATGCTTATCACATTTTTGAATGTGAAGTCCTGAAAGACTGTTTTCAGTTTTCAAAAAAACAAGCTTTTCTTTTGTGCAACTTATTCAAAACTGATTTCTTTGAATTTCTGAAGAAAACTGTGGTAAAGTAGAATTGGAGAATTAAAGTCCATTTGATTTATAACAATCTTAGAATAAACATCATTGCATGTGGTGACAAAATGCAGTGCTTTTCCATGGCATATTATTTTTTGTTTTAACAGGATTAAAACCAGGTTCACTTAAAGATAATGATCGAGTCTATTTGATCCACAATGGCCCAGCAATGGATGGTTTGTCTGTTGTAGGTGTCACGGATATATGAATATCCTAATTCTTTAAATTGTAACCCTATTTACCTGCTTGCTTTATTCGTTGAATTCAGAGGGGTTAGTCCAGATCAGTTACCCTCTCCCACCACCGCCATTCCCACTGGTGCAGACACCATCTTAAGCTCCCTTAAATCAGAGGGTTGTAATCTCTGGCACACCTGGTGCATAGCTGGTCTAGTCGATCGCCCCCAAATTTGGCTTGAACATTATCATGCCTCGTTCTCCTTAGCCTAATCTTCCTCCCACTCCAGAATCATTCAGAAGCCAAGAACAACCCAAAGGTTCTTTTCTCCATGACCATCTGCCTTCTCAAACCTGTTTCCCCTCCACCCTTGACTGCAATACCAACTGCGAAGAATTCATGGATTTCTTTGTCTTAAGATTGAGACCGTCTGTGCTGCTACCTTTACTTCTACCTCCCTTCCTCTCCCTAGTTTCCTACCAAGTCTGGAATCGATACCCCCCATCACACTATAGTTTATTTCCCATCTTTTCCCCCACTCCCAACAGCATCTCTAATCTCATCTTGTCTATGAGACACACTTCCTACTCCCTTAATTCCTAATCCCTTAACCGTTCCTGGCTCCTATCCGAACTGACATTGTTAATGGCTCTCTTTGCTTAGGCTTTCCCTCTCCCTTTGAAAACTGCTATCACCACCCACTCCTCAAAATACCCAGTCTGTCCTTTCTAATAACTGCGCCATCAATAACTTCCCTTTCCTCTTCTATATCCTTGAATGTATTGTCTCCTCCCAGCACTGTACCCATATCCCCCAAAACTCTGTTTGAATCCCATAATTTCGGCTTCTGCCCTGCTTACAGCACAAAGTCCACCCTGGTCAGAGTCACGAATAGTGCGCTCTGTTACCTCGACTGTGATAAGCTATTTGTCCATATCTTCCTCAGCCTCTCCATGGTGTTTGATATGATCAACCATGCCATCCTTTTCCATCGCCATTCCTCCATTGTCCAGCTCCATGAGACTGCCTTTACATGATTCCACTCCTACCTGCCCAAATGCAGCCAGTACATCTCCCGCAATGACTTCTCTTCCCGCCCTCACACAGTCTCCAAAGGATCTATCCCTGGCTTCCTTCTCTTCCTCATCTCCATTGTGCCTCTTGATGATATCACGCACATGCATGGTGTCAGCTTCCACACGTATGCCGATCATACCCAACTCTACCTCTCCAACAAAATCAGCATTTTTAGCCCCTGTCATAAACTCTGCTTGCTTGGCACTGTCTCCACCCTTCTGTCCAGCATTTTGTCAGGTTGAACCAGATTGAACAAAACTTTCTGTGCTTCAAACTGAGCTGCAAACCCCACAATCATCACCAGCATCACTTTGTTCTACCTCTGCAATATTGCCCAGCTCTGCCACTTCCTTAGCCCTGCTGATGCTGAAATCCTTGCACACACTTTTGTTACCTCTAGACTCGATTTCTTCAATGTCCTCCTTGCAGGTCTCCCATCTTCCATCATCCATGAATCCAGCGAGTCACAAGAACAGGGCTCACATAGGGTTAAAATGGCAGCATTTTGTCTTTTGTAACACCTTTCCAATCCAGTATGAAAAAAATCAGCTTTTTTCAATATAGGATCGACAATGGGGGTCAGCCTTGCTTTGATTTATTGATCTGAGCTAAACTTGAGCTCCCTCGTCTTTTGCCTAACATTTTCCTGAAACATTATACTGGATGTGTCAGATGGTATCAAATTGCAGTATGACACTTGCACTGCATGCTGTACTGCAAGAGAGAAACCCATTTGGGATTTGAATCGGACTGCTAGCATGAGCTTGATTTAAATCAATTTCCTTCGCAACTGGTTTAAAATTACCATCAGGAGCTAGATAATTTATACTGAGCTGGAACCATTGCAGCAAATTAATTGGCATAATTTACATGCTACATCTTGATGCACAGCAGCAAAAAAATTACAAACCCCTGGTCACATTTGAATGTTTAACACGGTACAAAGGGTCCTTTTTTTCCTTTTGTTTCTTCACTCAGGACACACAAAACAGCACGTTAAACATGGACCTAATTTGTAAACTTCTGTTCTCTTTATTAGAAGATAAAATATACCAACTTCACAGAGGCACACAGAGAAAATATAGCTAGATGTTCTACTCATTGACTATGAATAAGTGGAAACTCAAACTCATAGTACCCATATATCGCTGCTGCTTCGTCACGATATCCACTGACTGAAACTAAATGCTTTATCCCTCCTCCAATGCGTCTCCTTCATCATCCAACTTTTTGGGACTACCCTAGCACAGTTCCATTCCTCCATATCCGAACATAGTCAGCATATCTTCACCAAGGGCTTCTCCAGCCACCCCGCCCGGGAGTCCCCAACGAATTATCCTTGGTTCTCTCCTTCTCTTCATCCACATACTGCACTTGGTGACATCAACTGCAGGCATGGGTCGGCTTTCACATGTATGTCGATGACACTTAGCTATACCTTTCCTCCACCTTCCTTGATCCCTTTACTGTCTCTGTGGTGTCGGCCTGTTTAGGTGCGATTTTAACCCAGACCACGGATCGGAATGGTGCATGGGGGCTGGGACGAAAATTGCATCTAGGCACTTACCATACCATACTGTTCCTGCCGCCACCTTAACTGATTTTTCAGATTTTGGACAGGTGCCTCCCAGGCAATGGGGACTTCATTAACATTGAAAAGTCATGCTCCAATGATGTCATTGGGATCCCAACACGATTTTAACTGAAAATCGCAGAAGCCCTGCCCAGTTCTGGACCCAGGATTGGTGGGCGAGAGCTACTGATGATGTATAAAAAGGAGCTGTCAGCTGCAGCTCACTGGATCAGAGGATCATTTGATCTTGGGTTTGCCAGGAGAGTTTCCAGCTTCCAGACCTCTACTTTCAATCTCTTTTTTTTTGCAGTACCACCCTTAGTAAGCTTTCCGTCCTTATTATTGGTGCAACCATTGATACTTTATTCTGGATGGAGGAAGAATTGGAGGAGGAGCAGCAGTCGCTTCAGAAACCACTACCAGCTGCACCTGGGCTTCCCAAAAGACAGCAAGTCAGGGGCGGGGTGCTCGCATACCCAGCACACGGGGTCTGTAGGCCAAGAGTCACCTCCTTGCATTTCTCCAGGCAGGCTGTTGTCGACCTCTGCAGCATCCTGCGATTGGACCTGCTGCCTGATGCACCAGAGGTCATACCATGCCAGTGGCCCTCAAAGTCAACACAGCCCTGAATTTCTTTGCCACTGGATCCTTTTAGGCTGCTATAGAGGACATCAGCCTCATGTCACAGCCTGCAGTACACAGCTGCATTAAGCAGGTTGCCATCGTCCTGTTCGCCAGGGTGGAGCAGTACTTTACATTCCCCTTTGACCTCAGAGGGAGAGAGCTCAGGGCTTTTCAGCAGTGACTGGCTTCCGCCACGTGCAGGGCATCATTCACAGAATCATGAAACCTTACAGCACAGAAGAAAGCCGTTCGGCCCACCATTCCTGTGCTGGCTATTTGAAAGAGCTATTCAATTAGTCCCATTCTCCTGTTCTTTCCCCAAGGTCCTACAAATTTTTCCTTTTCAAGTATTTATCCAATTCCATTTTGAAAGTTACTATTGAATCTGCTTCCACCACCCTTTCAGGCAGTGCATAACAATTCTCTGCATAAAAAAAATTCACCTCATCTCCTCTCTGGTCCTTATGCCATTTATCTTAAATGTGCGCCCTCTGGTTCCCGACCCACCCACCAGTGGAAACAGTTTCTCCTTATTTACTCGATCAAAATCCTTCATAATTTTGAACACCTCTAGTAAATCTCCCCTTAACCTTCTCTGGTCTAAGGAGAACAATCCCAGCTTCTCTAGTCTCTCTTCATTCATGGTATCATTCTGGTAAATCTCCTCTGCACCCTCTCTAAGGCCTTGACATCCTTCCCAAAGTGTGGTGCCCAGAATTGGACACAATACTCTAGCTGAGGCCTAACCAGTGAGGTTTAGCATAACTTTCTTGCTTTTGTACTCTACAGCTCTATTTATAAAGCCAAGGATCCCATATGCTTTTTAACAGCTTTACCATGTACGCACGTTCCCCTTCAAATCACACACCATCCTGACTTAGAAATAGGAACATAGGAACAGGAGTAGGCCATTCAACCCCTCGTGCCTGCTCCGACATTTGATAAGATCATGGCTGATCTGTGATCTAACTCCATATACCCGCCTTTGGTTGCCAAAAAGCTATCTATCTTACATTTAAATTTAGCAATTGAGCTAGTATCAATTGCCGTTTGCAGAAGAGAGTTCCAAACTTCTACCACCCTTTGTGTGTAGAAATGTTTTCTAATCTCCCTCCTGAAAGGTCTGGCTCTAATTTTTAGACTGTGCCCCCTACTCCTAGAATCCCCAACCAGCGGAAATAGTTTCTCTCTATCCACCCTATCTGTTCCCCTTAATATCTTACATAATATATCGCCGTTCCTTCATCGTTGCTGGGTCAAAATCCTGGAACTCCCTACCTAACAACATTGTGGGAGAATCTTCACCACACAGACTGCAGCGGTTCAAGAAGGCAGCTCACCACCACCTTCTCAAGGGCAATTAGGGATGTGCAAAAAAGCTGGCCTTGCCAGCGACACCCACATCCCATGAACGAATAAAAAAATACCAACTTCTTCTGCAACCTTCAAAGATTTGTGTGTGTGAACCCCCAAGTGTGTCTGTTCCTGCACCCCCTTTTAAAATTATACCATTTAGTTTATATTGCCCCTCCTCATTCTTCTTCCCAAAATGCATCACTTCCACTTCTCTGCATTAAATTTCATCTGCCGCTTGTCTGCCCATCTCACCAGTCTGTCTATGTCCTCCTGAAGTCCGCTATCCTCCTCATTGTTTACTACATTTCCAAGCTTTATGTCATCTGCAAACGTTGAAATTATGCCCCCTAGGCCTAAGTCCAGGTCATTAATATATATCAAAAAGAACAGTGGTCTTAATACCAACCCCTTGGGGACACCACTGTATACTTCCCTCCAATCTGAAAAACAACTGTTCACTACTACTCTCTGCTTTCTGTCCCCTAGCCAATTTTGTATCCACGCTGCCACTGTCCCTTTAATCCCATGGGCTTCAATTTTGGTAAAAGTCTATTATATGGCACTTTATCAAATGCCTTTTGAAAGTCCATATGCACATCAACTGCACTACCTTTATCAACCCTCTCCATTATTTCATCGACGAACTCAATCAAATATGTTACACAGGACTTGCCTTTAACAAATCCGTGTTGGCTGCCATTAATTAACACATGTTTTTCCATGTGAAAATTAATTTTGTCCCGAATTATGGTCCCTAGAAGTTCCCCGACCACTGATGTTAGGCTGACTGGCCTGTAGTTCCCAGGTTTATCCCTCTCCCCCTTTTTGAACAGGGGTGTAACATTTGCAACCCTCTAGTCCTCTGGGACCACTCCCATATCCAAGGAGGATTGATAAGTTGTGGCCAGAGCCTCCACTATTTTCACCCTTACTCCCCTCAGCAACCTAGGATGCATCCTGGGTGACTTTTTGATCTTGAGTACTGTCAACCTTTTAAGTACCATCTCTTTATCTGATCCAATTTCTCTACCCCGATTCCTCTATTGTGGCAACTTCCTCTTTTGTGAAGATGCAAAATACTCATTTAATACCTCAGCCATACCTTCTGCCTCCACAATAAAATTTACTTTTTGGTCCTTAATCAGCCTCACCCTTCCTTTGACCATCCTTTTACTCTTTATACTTTTATATAAGACTTTAGCGTTCCCTTTTATGTCACCCGCTAATCTTTTCTCGTACACTCTCTTTGACCTTCGTATTTCCTTTTTCAGTTCTCCTCTGCACTTTCTGTATTCTGTTAGATTCTCTACTGTATTATAAACCTGACATTTATCATAAACCTCATTTTTCTGTTTCATTTTAATCAAAATTTCTTTAGTCATCCAGGGAGCTCTAGCTATGGATGCTGTTCCTTTGCCCCTCCTGGGAACATGTTTATTCTGTACCTGAACTATATCCTCCTTGAAGGCCACCCATTGCTTATTTACTGTTTTACCTGCCAATCTTTATTTCCAGTCCACCTGGGCTGCATTGACTGCACACATGTTTCCATCAGGGCACTGGAACACCAGCCAGCAACATTCGTGACTCGAAAAGGACAGCACTCCATCAATGTGCAGCTAGAAACACCTTGGCACGCCTTCCAGTACCTCGTATAACTGCATGTGTGAGGTCAGCAGTTTTCTTCTCATGGCTGGGCCCATGAAGAACTCATCTCTGTCCCGTTAACTCATCTGTGTCCTCAAAAGGTCTTCCACAGTTATACAATGAATATTGCAGGGACGGTATGCAACCTTGCTTTAAGAGGTGCCTCCCCGCTTTAAGTAGGCCTCGGGAGTCATGCCAGAAATTGTGTGTATCGTGTGGGCAGGCTGTCCAATTTGTAATGTGATCGGGTGAGTAGCCTGTCAATCTTATTAAAATGAGGCATGTGAGTTAAAATTGCCCAGTCCTCACACCGGAAACATCATGGGGGCTTAGCCCTCCCCTCACCCCCCCCCCCCCCGCCCCCCCATGCGCATGCCCGATTCCTGCACTGGATTAAAATCGGGGCTCTTGTCTAACATTGATAAGTCGCAGCGTACTCCAGCTCACCATCAGGAAGATCGAAACTATTGTCTTCAGCCCCTGCCACAATCTACACTCTCTTGTCACCAATTTGTTCCCCCTCGCTGCTCGTTGTCTCAGTCTGAATCAGACCATTTTCAGCCTTAATGCCCTGTTTGAACCTGATCTTAGTTTTAGACCCATTACTTTCTCCAACAAAAAGACCATTTACCTCTACAACACTGTCCACCTCTGCCCCTTCCTCAACTCCTTCATTACTGAAATCCTCATATGAACCATTCACACCTCTTGAGTGGAGTACTACACCTTGCTGGCCTCCTTTTCTCCACCCTACATAATCTCTACCACATGCATCCTGTCCCACACTTAAGTCCTGCTTGCCAATCACTCCTGTCCAAGCTGACTTACATTGGCTCCCCATTCCTCAATGCATTAAGTTTTAAAATTCTCCTTGTCTTTAAATACCTTCCTGCCTTTATCCCATCATTGATGGCAGAAGCTTCAGCTGCCTGGGTCCAGCCCACTGTAATTCCACCTCTCTCGCCTCCTTTCTTTAGTACAGCACTCTGTCAGAGGAGCTGCTTTTCAGATGAGACATTAAACAGAGGCCACTTATGCCCTCCTAGGTAGATTTAATAGATCCCACGGCACTATTGGAAAAAGAGCGGAGGAATTCTCGTGGTGCCCTGGCCAACTTCTATCCCTCAACTAACATAATTAAAACAGATCCTCTAGTCATTTATCTCATTGCTGTTAATGGAATATTGCTGTATGCAAATTTTTTTTTTTATTATTCGTTCAAGGGATGTGGGTATCGCTAGCAAGGCCAGCATTTATTGTCCATCCCTAATTGCCATTGAGAAGGTGGTGGTGAGCTGCCTCCTTGAACCGCTGCAGTCCGTGTGGTGAAGGTTCTCCCACAGTGCTGTTAGGAAGGGAGTTCCAGGGTTTTAACCCAACGACGATGAAGGAACGGCGATATACTTCCAAGTCGGGATGGTGTGTGACTTGGAGGGGAACATGCAGGTGGTGTTGTTCCCATGTGCCTGCTGCCCTTGTCCTTCTAGGTTGTAGAGGTCGTGGGTTTGGGAGGTGCTGTCGAAGAAGCCTTGGCGAGTTTCTGCAGTGCATCCTGTGGATGGTACACACTGCAGCCATGGTGCGCTGGTGGTGAAAGGAATAAATGTTTAGGGTGGTGGATGGGGTGCCAATTAAGCGGGCTGCTTTGTCCTGGATGGTGTCAAGCTTCTTGAGTGTTGTTGGAACTGCACTCATCCAGGCAAGTGGAGAGTATTCCATCACACTCCTGACTTGTGCCTTGTAGATGGTGGAAAGGCTTTGGGGAGTCAGGAGATGAATCACTCCCCACAGAATACCCAGCCTCTGACCTGCTCTTGAAGCCACAGTATTTATGTGCCTGGTCCAGTTAAGTTTCTGGTCAGTGGTGACCCCCAGAATCTTGATGGTGGGGGATTCGGTGATGGTAATGCCATTAAATGTCAAGGGGAGATGGTTAGACTCTCTCTTGTTGAAGATGGCCATTGCCTGGCACTTGTCTGGCACGAATGTTATTTGCCACTTATCAGCCCAAGCCTGGATGTTGTCCAGGTCTTGCTGCATGCGGGCACGGACTGCTTCATTATCTGAGGGGTTGCGAATGGAACTGAACACTGTGCAATCGTCAGCAAACATCCCTATTTCTGACCTTATGATGGAGGGAAGGTCATTGATGAAGCAGCTGAAGATGGTTGGGCCTAGGACACTGCCCTGAGGAACTCCTGCAGCAATGCCCTGGGGCTGAGATGATTGGCCTCCAACAACCACGACCATCTTCCTTTTGTGGTTAGTATGACTCCAGCCACAGGAGAGATTTCCTCCTGATTCCCATTGACTTCAATTTTACTCGGGCTCCTTAGTCCCACATTCGGTCAAATGCTGCCTTGATGTCAAGGGCAGTCACTCTCACCTCACCTCTGCAATTCAGCTCTTTTGTCCATGTTCGCCCAAGACTGTAATGAGGTCTGGAGCCCAGTGGTCCTGGCAGAACCCAAACTGAGCATCGGTGAGCAGGTTATTGGTGAGTAAGTGCCGCTTGATGGTACTGTCGATGACACTTTCCATCACTTTGCTGATGATTGAGAGTCGACTGATGGGGCGGTAATTGGCTGGTTTTGATTTGTCCTTTTTGTGGACAGGACATACCTGGGCAATTTTCCACTTTGTCGGGTAGATGCCAGTGTTGTAGTTGTACTGGAACAGTTTGGCTAGAGGCACGGCTAGTGCTGAAGCACAAATCTTCAGCACTACAGCCGGGATGTTGTCGGAGCCCATGGCCTTTGTTGTGTCCAGTGCACTCAGCTGTTTCTTGATATCACGTGGAGTGAATCGAATTGGCTGAAGACTGGCTTCTGTGATGGTGGGAATATCGGGAGGAGACTGAGATGGATCATCTACTCGGCACTTCTGGCTGAAGATGGTTGCAAACGCTTCAGCCTTCTCTTTTGCACTCACGTGCTGGGCTCTGCCATCATTGAGGATGGGGATGTTCACGGAGCCTCCTCCTCCCGTTAGTTGTTCAATTGTCCACCACCATTCACGACTAGATGTGGCAGGACTGCAGATCTTTAATCTGACCCGTTGTTTGTGGAATCGCTTAGCTCTGTCTATAGCATATTGCTTCCGCTGTTTAGCATGCTTGTAGTCATGTGTTGTAACTTCACCAGGTTGTCACCTCATTTTCAGATACACGTGGTGCTGCTCCTGGCATGCTCTTCTACACTCCTCATTGAACCAGGGTTGATCCCCTGGCTTGTTGGTCATGGTAGAGTGAGGAATATGCCGGGCCATGACGTTACAGATTGTGCTGGAATATAATTCTGCTTCTGCTGATGGCCCACAGCACCCCTTGAATGCCCAGTTTTGAGCTGCTAGATCTGTTCTGAATCTATCCCATTTAGCACGGTGGTCATGCCACACAAGACGTTGAACGGTGTCCTCAGTGTGAAGACAGGACTTCGTCTCCACGAGGACTGTGCGGTGGTCACTCCTGCCAGTACTGTCATGGACAGATTCATCTGCGACAGGTAGATTGGTGTGGCCGAAGTCAAGTAGGTTTTTCTTTAGTGTTGGTTCGCTCACCACCTGCCGCAGGACCTGTCTGGCAGCTATGTCCGTCAGGACTCGGCCAGCTCAGTCAGTAGTGGTGCTACCGAGCCACTCTTTGTGATGGACATTGAAGTCCCCCACCCAGACTATATTCACGGTACATTCATGATTGTTGTGTTTGCTACGAAACAACAGTAACCACATTTCAAAAATAATTCCTTGGATGTGAAATACTTTGGGACATCCTGAGGACATGAAAAGCACTGTACAAATGCAAGTTTGTTTGTTTACTCTTTCATTTGTTCTTTCTTTGGCTCTCCCCCTCTTAAAAAGCTTCTTAAAATATTATGGGGGGAAAAAAATCAAAAAGGCCTATTATTGGGCGTGAGTGGAGCGATCAACTATTCACCCACTCCCAGTGGCCCCTGCGCAAGTAGGACAAAAACTTTGTCCGGCCTCAGTACTCACTGTCAAGCAGTGTTGAAATATCGACCTTCCATGATGATTGAAGTAAATGCAAACTTTCTACCAACAGGGGGAGCCCCAATCTCTTAAAGGGAGGATGTGGGCCTTCAGCAACAGCAGAATTGTATTCCAGCACAATCTGTAACCTCATGGCCCACAACAGTGTGGTTGATTCTTAACTGCATTAGTTGTTTAATTGTCCACCACCATTCACGACTTGATGTGGCAGGACTGCAGAGCTTTCATCTGATCCATTGGTTGTGGAATCGCTTAGCTCTGTCTATAGCATGTTGCATCCACTGTTTAGCATGCATTTAGTCCTGTGTTGTAGCTTCACCAGGTTGGCACCTCATTTTCAGGTACACGTGGTGCTGCTCCTGGCATTCTCTTCTACACTCCTCATTGAACCAGGGTTGATCCCCTGGCTTGTTGGTAATGGTAGAGTGAGGAATATGCCGGGCCATGAGGTTACAGATTGTGCTGGAATACAATTCTGCTTCTGCTGATGGCCCACAGTGCCTCATGGATGCCCAGTTTTGAGCTGCTAGATCAGTTCTGAATCTATCCTATTTAGCACGGTGGTAGTGCCACACAACACGTTGGACGGTGTCCTCAGTGTGAAGACAGGACTTCGTCTCCACAAGGACTGTGCGGTGGTCACTCCTCCTATACTATCATGGACAGATGCATTTGCGACAGGTTGATTGGTGTGGCCGAAGTCAAGTAAGTTTTTCTCTCGTGTTGGTTCACTCACCACCTGCCGCAGGCCCAGTCTGGCAGCTATGTCCTTCAGGACTCGGCCAGCTCGGTCAGTAGTGGTGCTACCGAGCCACTCTTGCTGATGGACATTGAAGTCCCCCACCCAGACTACATTCACGGTACATTCATGATTGTTGTGTTTGCTACGAAACAACAGTAACCACATTTCAAAAATAATTCATTGGATGTGAAATACTTTGGGACATCTTGAGGACATGAAAAGCACTGTACAAATGCATGTTTGTTTGCTTACTCATTCATTTGTTCTTTCTTTGTCTCTCCCCCTCTTAAAAAGCTTCTTAAATTATTATGGGGAGGGGGGGGAAAGAAATTCAAAAAGGCCTATTATTGGGCGCGGGTAGAGCGATCCATTATTCACCCACACCCAGTGGCTCCTGCGCAGGTAGGACGAAAACTTTGTCCGGCCTCAGTACTCACTGTCAAGCAGTGTTGAAATATCGACCTTCCATGATGATTGAAGTAAATGCGAACTTTCCACCAACAGGAGGAGCCCCAATCTCTTAAAGGGAGGATGTCTCTTAAAATCTCTTAAAGGTAGCCGATACCTGTTATTTGCTAAAAATAACAGACTGCTGTCTGCATGGAGTCTGAATGGAGATCAGACATGGCACACGTAAAACACGGATGCAGGCCCCGTCCTATGTTTACAAACTGATGAGTTATGATGAAGCATTGAATAAAGGTTGCGCACTACTAAATCCCACATCTTCCAATCAACATGCCAGACCTCACCAAACTACTGATCTGAGTTTGTACCGCGCTTGCAAGAGTGTGTGCATCAAGGTTCTTTGCTGATGCATTAGAGGCCTTAGTGCAAGAGGTGGACAGAAGGATCAACATCCTATATCCGTGGGGTGGAGGGGGGGTGGCATGAGGCACTCCAGACATATGTCCAAAAGGCAGTGGGAGGCAGTGTGGGATGAAGTCAATGTCAGGCGCACAGCACCATGAACATGGATGCAGTGCAGGAAGAAGTTCAATGCTGTGACAAGAGTGGTCAAGGTGAATGAGGTCAACTGTCAAGTGGCGTCTCCTACCAACTACACCACTAGCCGCATCCTCTGCTCCTCGCACTACACCCCCCCCATCACCCACATACCAACAAACTCTTTCCATCAGTACTCAACTTTTCCAATCAGATGGTTCCTCTCACCCTTACACATTACCACTGTTGCAAACCGCCCACCCACAACTCACAAGCCACACACACTGGCTGGTATTCAACCATGACTGGCATATCACCCATACACAGGTCCCACTTTCTTGCAGGAGAAGGTGGCGCATAACAGAAGGCTGCAAATGTCCATGGCATTTAGCCCCTCGAGCAAGTTCTGCCATTCGTTGAGATCATGGTTGATCTCTGATCTAACTCCATATACCCGCCTTAGCTCCATATCCCGTAATACCCTTGGTTCACAGAAACCTATCAATCTCAGATTTAGAATTCACAAGTGAGCTAGCATCAGCTGCTGTTTGCAGAAGAGCATTCCAAACTTCTCCCACCCTTTGCGTGTAAAAGCGTTTCCTAACTTCACTCCTGCACATCCTTGCTGTAAGTGTTAGGCTATATCCCCGCGTCTTAGTATTCAAGTATAGAAGACCTCCAAAAACAGTTACAAATGCGTCAGCAGCCAGAAGCAATAATCCAGCCACTAACCTGTAAATCCTACATGGTCTCTTTAAATAGCGCTGATGGGGTTGGGGGGGTGTCCTCCAGGCACACTAAGACATGTTCAGATGGTTGTGGTTAAGATTGTGTGTTAAGCGTTCAGTCCCAAAATGGTGTCTATCACTTTAAATCAGCATTGCACTCTGATTGTATCTATTTTCTCCTTACTTTACATGCAATCGCGTTTGGTATTTGCGCATGCTCGTCACACTGGAAACGTGAATGTGCAGCCAAGACGCCATCTTGGCACTTTGGTAGGCCGCGTAGTGCCGAAACAACGGACGCTATACGGCCCAATTCCTAACCCAATCTCACCCTTCTTCGCTCGGCGTCCATTTTTCTATCTCTGTGGCACCTTGGCACATTCTTTATATTAAAGACATAAAGTTGTTTTAAAAAACAGTGAATGACTAGAGTATATGCCTTTGTAAATTATATTGCTGCAGCAAATATACTAAACACAAAGCTTCAGCATTCCTTGAACGAAATATTTAGAAGTCCTTTTAGACAGTTTTTCAAAGTCATGCCTCCTATTTTGAATGAGAGCTCTTACCAAGAGTTATTTAATTCAAAAACAGTACATCAGGGATACCAGGTAGAGATATGTATTCATCTGCAACCCACATGGATAATATAAACAGTTTGTTCCATTTGTTTAGCATTTTAAATCCACCAGGGATTGAAGACAAATATTTTATTTCACCCTTGGGCTAGATTCTGAAGCATGATTGGTTAAGACAAAGCCACGTGAGGTAAAATGGTTTCCTAATAATTCATTCCAAAGAGCAGACATCAGTCAGGAGTTGAACAAAATACTATTGTCATATGATCTCACCGAATGATAAGGCAATCACATAGAGGAGTGGTATTCCCTAATTAACATTTTATGTGACAAAATTACTAATTTGCAATTCTGTCACTAGCAATCTGACAATTGAAAATAGATTTCTGTAATGCAACTCACCGATATGTATACATGGGCATATGTTACTTTTTATTAATAGAGCTTATTACTGCTTTTTTCAAAGTAGCCATACATATATTATCAGCTGAGTTTATCAATTAATTGCCACCAAACAAGATCTCAGTATCCTCTATTTTTTGTTTACGTTTGTTACCCCAACTACTACTGTTGGTAATTTAGCAGATTTCTGTTAATTGCAAATTGAACTATAAAGAAAATTTATTGTGTTATGTACTTCACTTCATTTTAATGGTCTCAGCTGATCTTTAGTTCCCTTTCCTATTTAAAGAATGTTTATTTCTTTCCAGCTGGATTACAGATGATCACGTTGCCTGGAGATTTGGCATGTAAGTACGGCTGATTTAACACTGAGCTCACAGTTCACTTCAGGTCGTTAACATTCTCTTTTGTCCTTAAATGTGGAAGAAGAAAAAATCTAATAAAATTAGTTCACCTTAATTCAAAGTTTGGACAACCATCTTAATGTACTCAAACTTATTGATAATCAAATATGACATCCTTTAGTGATGTTTCCATTCTTAAAATTACAGTCATACTTCATTGCTTATTTTATGTGGAAGTTGTTATACTTTGACTTTCAGGTTTAGTGAAATAGCCACCTTTAAGCGACCACATCCCTTAAATCCTGACCTGTAAGTGATGTATATCCTCTATTCTGTGAGCCTCCTTTCAGAATGTTTTTGAGCAAGTTTCAAGCTGTGCAAGGAGCATATTAATGAATTATATATTAAAAACTAAGTGTTCAAGATTCCAACAGTACTGCACCAGTAAATGGTGCTGTAAACATAATGGCCTGGAATTTACTAAATACTTATGCTATGACAATGTCATTAAGCTGTTTTCCATGTGCAAAGGTCTAAGGAAAATACAGCGTAAGTAAGATAAGCCAGTTTTTAAGCCACTCCCTAAATTCCTGGGAATTTAGTGCCACTTTGTGACTCCTTTAGTGAAACCCTCCAAAGCTTATTAATATAGCTCCATCTCCAGGACATAGCTGCCACACTGGGCCTGCAGCAGGTGGTGAGAGAACCAACACGAGGGAAAAACCTCGTCCTCACCAATTTACCTGTCGCAGGTGGACTGTCCATTACAGTATTGGTAGGAGTGACCACCGCCAACGTGTTGTGTGGCACTACCACCGTGCTAAATGGGATAGATTCAGAACAGATCTAGCAGCTCAAAACTGGGTATCCATGAGGCGCTGTGGGCCATCAGCAGCAGCAGAATTGTATTCCACCACAATCTGTAACCACATGGCCCGGCATACCTCTCACTCTACCATTACCATTAAGCCAATGTATCAACCCTGGTTCAATGAGGAGTGTAGAAGAGAATGCCAGGAGCAGCATCAGGCGTACCTAAAAATGTTGTCAGGGCCCATAGCCTTTGCTGTCGCCAGTGCACTCAGCCGTTTCATATTAGCACGTGGAGTGAATCGAACTGGCTGAAGACTGGCTTCTGTGATGGTGGGGATCTCGGAAGAGGCCGAGATGGACCATCCACTCGGTTTTTCCCTCGTGTTGGTTCTCTCACCACCTGCTGCAGGCCCAGTGTGGCAGCTATGTCCTGGAGATGGAGCTATATTAATAAGCTTTGGAGGGTTTCACTAAAGGAGTCACAAAGTGGCACTAAAGTCCCAGGAATTTAGGGAGTGGCTTAAAAACTGGCTTATCTTACTTACGCTGTATTTTCCTTAGACCTGGTGAAGCTACAACACAGGATTACATACATGCTAAACAGCGGAAGCAGCATGCTATAGACAGAGCTAAGCGATCCCACAACCAATGGATCAGATAGAAGCTCTGCAGTCCTGCCATATCTAGTCATGAATGGTGGTGGATAATTAAACAACGAGCTGGAGGAGGAGGCTTGTGAACATCCTCATCCTCAATGATGGCAGAGCCCAGCACATAAGTACAAAAGACAAGGCATTTGCAACCATCTTTAGCCAGAAGTGCCGAGTGGATGGTCCATCTCGGCCTCCTCCGAGATCCCCACCATCACAGAAGCCAGTCTTCAGCCAGTTCGATTCACTCCACATGCTAACATGAAACGGCTGAGTGCACTGGCGACAGCAAAGGCTATGGGCCCTGACAACATCCCGGATGTAGTGCTGAAGACTTGTGCTCCAGAACTAGTCATGCCTCTAGCCAAGCTGTTCCAGAAGAACTATAACACTGGCATCTACCCGACAAAGTGGAAAATTGCACAGGTGTGTCCTGTCCACAAAAAGCAGGACAAATCCAATCCAGCCAATTATCACCCCACCAGTCTACTCTCAATCATCAGCAAAGTGATGGAAGGTGTCGTCGACAGTGCTATCAAGCGGCTCTTACTCACCTATAACCTGCTCATTGATGCTCAGTTTGGGTTCTGCCAGGACAACTCTGCTCCAGACCTCATTACAGCCATGGTCCAAACATGGACAAAGGAGCTGAATTCCAGAGGTGAGGTGAGAGTGACTGCCCTTGACATCAAGGCAGCCTTTGACCGAGTGTGGCGCCAAGGAGCCCTAGTAAAATTGAAGTCAATGGGAATAAGAGGGAAAACTCTCCAGTGGCTGGAGTCATACCGAGCACAAAGGAAGATGGTAGTGGTTGTTGGAGGCCAATCATCTCAGCCCCAGGGCATCGCTGCAGGAGTTCCTCAGGGCAGTGTCCTAGGCCCAACCATCTTCAGCTGCTTCATCAATGATCTTCCCTCCATCATAAGGTCAGAAATGGGGATGTTCACTGATGATTGCACAGTGTTCAGTTCGATTTGCAACGCCTCAGATAATGAAGCAGTCCGTGCCAGCATGCAGCAAGACCTGGACAACATCAAGGCTTGGGCTGATAAGTGCCAGGCAATGACCATCTTCAACAAGAGAGAGCCTAGCCACCTCCCCTTGACATTCAGCTGCATTACCATCGCCGAATCCCCCACCATCAACATCCTGGGGGTCACCATTGACCAGAAACTTAACTGGACCAGCCACATAAATATCGTGGCTACAAGAGTAGGTCAGAGGCTGGGTATTCTGCGGCTAGCGACTCACCTCCTGACTCTCCAAAGCCTTTCCACCATCTACAAGGCACAAGTCAGGAGTGTGATGGAATACTCTCCACTTGCCTGGATAAGAACAGCTCCAACAACACTCAAGAAGCTCGACACCATCCAGGACAAAGCAGCCGACTTGATTGGCACCCCATCCACCACCGTAAACATTCACTCCCTTCACCACCGACAGGATGCACTGCAGCAACTCGCCAAGTCTTCTTTGACAGCACCTCCCAAACCCGTGACCTCTACAGCCTAGAAGGACAAGGGCTGCAGGCGCATGGGAACACCACCACCTGCACGTTCTCCTCCAAGTCACACACCATGCTGACTTGGAAATATATCACCGTTCCTTCATCGTCGCTGGGTCAAAATCCAGGAACTCCCTACCTAACAGCACTGTGGGAGAACCTTCACCACACAGACTGCAGTGGTTCAAGAAGGCAGCACACCACCACCTTCTCAAGGGCAATTAGGGATGGGCAATAAATGCTGGCCTTGCCAGCGATGCCCACATCCCAAGAATGAATAAAGTTCAAAACGTCAGGTGCCTGGATGGGTCGGGTGATGTCTTGCAGTACACGCCAAAGTGGGTGGCCAGGATTATAGTAGCCTGCGCATTGCACAATTTCGCCCTATGGGTAGTGCTCAGTCTGGACTTGGCGGATGAGGAGCCCGTGGTACCTGAGGAACCTGACCTATATGTTTCCGAATCCGGGGTGGTTGCCCATCGGAGGAATCAACGCTTAGAGCTGCTTGGAAAGTCAGAGAGCAGCTGGTGGCAGAGCTGTTCCTCCAGTGATTGCCCCCCGTCCCTCATCAAGCTAGCTGACTTCAGTAGCATGAGGAAGTCTCAACCATGCCTTTATGCACTGTTCCCTGTGGGGCTGTAAATTCAAAGACTGACAGATAAGATAATGCAGGAAATAATAAAACTTTTATTCATCAGACAAAAACAATAAAACTTTTATTCAGTAAAGAACAGCAATAACACTTTCATTCAAATAACAATAACACTTTTATTCAACAACCAACAATGTAACACTAACAGTCCTAAATTACCAACTTTGCACAAGGAAAGTGAACTGTCAAACAGTAAACACAGATGACGCGGTCCAGACCCCTCTTCATAAAGCCTCATGCTTGGCAGGAATGGAACAGGTGAACTGTTATAGTTCAAACACTCAATGCAACATGTTAAGATCCTCTAGGGAACATTACTTCAACTTGAATCTTAACAAAGATGAGGCCATAGACAAGCCAGCAAGAGTGACACAGTGCAGAGGTAGTTGAATGTCAAACTGTAAAATGTATTGCAACTTTTAAAAAAATTCCTGTAAACACAGTTTAAATAAATATTTGTTCATTTAATAAATAATCTTTTTTAGACAAACAGGTCTGCATGAATGATTGTAAACAGAGTAGGACCATTATAAAACTATGTACAGAAATTAAATGTAAAAACACAGTTAAAGTCCTGAAGGAACCCCTGAAGCTGAGAAAGAGCAGGAGAAGATGGACTCAGCAAGCAGGCAGGCACCCTACTCCTTCAAGACACCGTGCTTCTCCCGATACCTAGATGAGACTTTCGGCCACATTGCCTGGTGTTGCATCTGACTGCTTCGCCATAATCAGGGAGCTAGGAAGTGGGGATCCCAATGCTGCATTGAAGGGCATAGGACTGAGGTGTCTTTCAATTCCTGGCAATAGGACTGCTGCTGGCTGCATCTGTGGAAGGAGCTCCTGAGCAGCCTGGTTTCATCTACCATACAAAGCCCTGGGAGGGGAAGGCCAGAGCACTAGGATGTGTTGCCATCCTGAGCCTTCAACATCTCATCAATGACGACGAACACCTCGCTAAGGCCATCTCCACGCCTCCACTACTCGCCTTCAAACAGCCACCTAACCTCAAACAGGCCATTGTTCGCAGCAAATTACCCAGCTTTCAGGAGAACAGCGTCCACGACACCACACAATCCTGCCACGGCAACCTCTGCAAGACATGCCAGATCATCGACACAGATACCACCATCACAGGAGAGGACACCACCCACCAGGTACATGGTTCATACTCCTGAGACTCGGCCAACGTTGTCCACCTCATATATTGCAGGAAAGGATGCCCCGGAGCATGGTACATCGGCGAGACCATGCAGACGCTGCGACAACGGATGAACGGACACCGCGCAACAATCGCCAGACAGGAGGGTTCCCTCCCAGTTGGGGAACACTTCAGCAGTCAGGGACATTCAGCCTCCGATCTTCGGGTAAGCATTCTCCAAGGCGGCCTTCGAGACACACGACAACGCAAAATCGACGAGCAGAAATTGAAAGCCAAGTTCCGCACCCATGAGGACGGCCTCAACCGGGATCTTGGGTTCATGTCACGCTACATGTAACCCCACCAGCGAAAAAAAGTTATCTGTTTTTAATACAACTGGTCATTCTCTCTCTTTCTCTGCCTTTCAGGTGTCTCTCTCTCTGTCTTTGTGTTCTGACCGCTTGTGTATTCAGTAGTCTTGTATGTAATGTTTCTCTGTCTGAACACCATCCACTCCTTTGATTGCTCTGATTATATCTCTGCAGAGGTATGATAACGGGCAGTTGGAAAGATTATCTGTAATCACCAGGCATTGTTCTCTGACTATATATGCTGTGCCTTTATGGAATCCTACACTCACCTGACGAAGGAGGAAAGCTCCGAAGGCTTGTGATTTCAAATAGAGCTGTTGGACTATAACCTGGTGTTGTAAGACTCCTTACATTTGTCCACCCCAGTCCATCACCGGCATCTCCACATCATCCTGAGAGTCGGCAGCATGTCCCACCTGGGGTGTGATTGTCACTGTTGAAGCTGGCACTGGATCTGGAGGCACAGGCATCAGCTAAACGGAGACAGGTACCAGATCTGGCAAGCCCTGAGCAACCATTTCAGACAACTGATACAGTTTTTCCTTCATTGCTGCGATGCCGGCACAGATTGCAGCAGTGGACTCTGTGGCCACGATGTCTCACTTTCATGCCTTTTCAAAACTTGCCCATCCTCTACCCTGCCTCAATGGGGAATCAGGCACATCTAACCCCCACGCCTTCCAAGGGTCCACCCCCTGCATGTGCAGACATCAGCAATGTATCCAGATATGCTGCACAAAGATATATATGGAGTCAACAGGGTGTCAGACTACATCAATATACTAGTCAACGTGGCTTTTACAGGATGGCTGGCTTTCACAGGGTGCAAGATGCCATCGAAGGAACCCACGTTGCTATAAGAGTACCTTTTGTTGATGCAGTATCATGTATGAATAGAAAGGGGTCCCAATCGATCAACATTCAATTTAATTGTCACTGCTAGCACTGCATCTTGCATCTTTATGCCCATTTCTCTGGGAGCTCCCACAGTGCCTTTGTTCTAAGGAAGTCTAATGTGCCAGCCAAATATCAGGTTGCTGCCCATCCAGGTGGTTGTTGGGGGCGAGAGATACCTTCTGCAGCCTTGGAACTTTCCGAGGGCCTGTGCTGAGGAGGGGTACTATGAGGCTCACTCTTCTACAAGTCACAATTGAGTTCACCACTGAGATTCTGAAATCATGCTTCAGGTGCCTGAATCGATTGTTATAGTACTCCCCTTCAGGGGGCTCCAGAATAATTGTGGTGTGCTGCATATTCCATACAGTGGCTCTGGCAAGAGGACTGTACATTCAGGAGCCCCAAGAAGAAATGCCAGATGAGAGAGCCCAGGCTGTGTATGAATTTTTCATAGTTTCCAGGGTGATGAGCAACCCTCTCCAGCTGCGAGGAACATCAGAAATAGTCTGATCAGGGACCATTTCAGCTGAGCATCAAGCATTGTATGTAATAAAGTCCACAACAGATCCTTCATTAAATATGAAATTGAGCCTGTGAGACCCTCATATGATCCACTGCTATACCATTCGACATAGAAATTGCTATCCAAACAGTCATTATTTGTGATGACTAATGTCCAAAAATACTGAATCATTTATTACTGCAGAGAAGTCAGTCATTACACTATTACCGTTGTACTACTAATTATCAGCACAGTGCTTCTTGCTTGTGCCTATTTTGAGCTCCTAATTTCATGCTCCTTCTTGGTGTCCTCCTAATATCAGGAGTGACAGAACTGGTTGGCTGCTGCTGTACAAGTGGAGTCTCAGGGAGTGCTTGTGGCAAGCATCTCACTGAGAGCTCGTCTGCTGAGACCCAGCTTTTAGCAGCTCTTCCACAGTTGTTGCCTGGCCTTCCGAGAGGATCAGTTCTTTATGAAAACTCTATGTAGATATGAAGGAGCTATGGGGTGTCCCACTGACCTGAGACAGAGCTATATCATCCAGGGTCACCGTTCCTGCCATCTGGCTCACTGCTGTGCTTGCATTGAACCACTGGACTACTGATTGGCACTCACAATGGTCCAACAGATGTCAGACAAGCCATGGCCTAATACAATCTCTAATCAATCAAAACCCCTTAAAGATTACACTTTCCACCCAGTTGCCCATGGTTGCAGTGTGGAGATATAGGATGTCAGACAGCAACCCATGCTAGCTCCAGCACTCTCTTTAGCACCGGCATCATCGCAGGCTAACTTTAGACTGCCACTACTTGCAAGTTGGCCAAGTTAGAGCAAGCAACAGCAGTGGACATTCCCATCTGCCTGGACAATTCTCGCATCTTATGGGAGGCTGCCCACAGAACTTCCACATGTTCTTAATACTCAGCTAGCATCCCCCTTTTAAAAGAAGGACAGTGAAATCAATGTCTACTGAATCCTCAATCATTGGTGGATGTCACTGGACCCTCCGATCCTCAGCCACTGTCTCATCGCCAGCTAGACTCCCTCATCAGTGCTCTGGTTCTCCCAGTGAAATTCCTTGACTTGAGCTATCTACAGGCCCACATGTGCTTTGATCTGTGCTAGTTATTCCCACATTAGATGTGTCTGAGCAGGCTGCTAACTGCTTGATAGATGTGAGTTTGCAGGGCTGGTTTATTCTTCAACCTCATCTTCGTATTCTGCATCGTCACATCCTTGTTCTTGGGAGTAGAGGGACGTATTGGCATTACCACATGAGACTGATATTAATGTACTGCATGCCCTCAAGAAACGATGCTTCAGGTGCCTGAATCGGTTGTTAATGATGATTACTTTTCAGAATTCCAATAAGTGCTTCTTAGTTATTTGGCTTTATGATGATCAAGTCTGATCATTCAGAAAGGATGACTAATAGTCTCCTTCATGATCTTCTCACTTTTCCGTCACCAATGCACTCCATAATAGGTCTCCCCAGGATCTCAATTGCTTCCTTGTCATGGTGGATCAACGGTCTAATGCAAGGTTGCCCCCACCTCCTGTAGCCTTCTGGTCTTATGTATTGTGAGCACTCTTCTCCTAAGGGAGGGGTGTAATGTTATTATTCTTAGAGGCAAGACATCTGTGCAATGACATAGGCATCAACCGTGACGGGCATGTTGATAGTGAGGTGGCTAGAATCAGATGGGTGTTTCAATCAGTGAATAGTATCATCCTTTATGCACCTGCAGCTTGTGGACATTGCAAAGAGACTAATTGCGCACATGCATCTACTTGGAGGGACAGTGCAAACGTTTGTGTGCGAACTGTGAAGTCTCACTTACAGCTTTCAATTTCTCTGTGCTAATGTGCCAGCTATTATGCATATAATGATGCGTAGATGAGTCCTGGCAGAAGCATATGTCATCACTTACCTTGCTCATTCTTTTCACATCATTAAATTTCTTGTGGCACTGAAATGCCATGTGGGGTTTGGCGAAATTGCCATTAACTGCCAGTGCCATCTCTTTTCAGTTCACTGCTGCCACCGACTGAATGGCCCTACACCCCCCTTCCTCCAAACGAAACCACCTCCTCAAACCCCTTTGCCTTGGTTCCTCTGTCCTCGCCTCCAATACCAAGTGCGAAGAGTTCATGGATTTCTTTGTCTCTTAAATTGAGATTGTCCGTGCAGCTGCCTCTAATGCTGCCTCCTCCTATTCTCCCCCACTGCTCCTGATTTCCCCACCTATGCTGACTGTGATCCCCAGTCATTCTGCAGTTGCTCTCCCAACTGCTACCATTACCCTCTCCATGCTCATCTTTTCCATGAGACCCACCTCCTGCTCTCTTGATCCTCTCCCACTCAGCTACCTCTCCTCACTCTCATGCTTGCCAACATTGTAAATGTGTCTCTTTGCTCATGCAGAGTCCCGTTCCCTTTCAAAACTGTTGTTATCGCACCCTCCTCAAAAAGCACACCCTCGATCCATTGGCCCTCTCCATTTCTAAACTCTCTTTCCTCATTTAAGGCACTCAAATGTATCGTCGCCTACCAGCACCATGCACTTCTCTCCCAAAACTCCTGCATCACCTTCCCTAGCCACTTGTTCAGGCTGAACTAATCCATGCAAAATCTTGGTATCCCATTCAATCCAGAGCTGAACTTCAAAACGTACATTCTATCCATCATCACGACCGCTTATTTCTCCTCTGCTACATTGCTTGCCTCTATTTCTACCTAACCCCTACTGAAACCCTGTCATATCTAGACTTAATTTCTCCAGTTTTGGTCTCCTTACCTAAGGAAGGATGTACTTGCCTTAGAGGGGGTGCAACAAAGGTTCGCTAGATTGATTCCTGGGATAAGAGGATTGTCCTATGAAGAGAGATTGAGTAGAATGGAACTATATTCTCTGGAATTTAGAAGAATGAGAGGTGATCCCATTGAAATGTATCACTCCTGTTCTTGCTGATGTAGACCTGTCCCCCAATGCACTAAAATTAGTATCATCATCTTTGTCCTCAACACCTCCATGGCCTTGCCCCACTCTACCTCTGCAACCTCCTGTATCCTTACAATCCTCTCATATCCTTTGAACCTCGAACTCTGGCCTTTTATGCATCCCCTCTCACCCTACCACTGGTGGCAGAGTCCTCAGCTGCTTTGGCCCCTCTCTAAACTGAATTTCTATGTGTTCCATTCATGGTTGGCCAATTTGGCAGACATGGGGAATTCTCATAAGGGATTTAGATGCAGGGTTGAATTTAACCCATTTTAACAGCTTCAGGAAAAGCTTTTAATGGTAGATTTCCAAGTTCCCGCCAGTTTTGTAAATGGTCTCTATGACTCCGGAAGTCACAATCTGTGATTACATTGGTTAGTTAGTAGGTTCATGTTCAAGTAGTTGTATTTTGGGCATATTGTTGCATTACAGCTGAGGCCAATCCTGCCCTCTGCTGATGTCCACACAGACACTTTCACTGAATGGCAATCAGGTGTGTTGAATTTTTCCCTTCCGTAGCCCAGGGACACTGAAGCCAATTGTAGTGCCACACCACTACACCAGCTGAGTCTATTGTACTGTGTTATTCAATTGTCCAGCTTTCATGTCAGGCATGATTTGAAAAAATATTTATCTGCATTTTGTTTTATTAATAGACATAAAATATCTTAAAACATTGATTTAAAAATTTCTGTATTTTACCATACTTACAATTAAGAAATCTCTGCTCTCCATTGTCCAGCCTCCTAAATGTTTTACTCTCATGATACAATAGTGATAATACACAAAGGGATCATCCCTCGCATTGTAGTGATTAGTTGCTGTTACGGAGATCAGCTTGTTTTAAGAACA
The DNA here is from genome assembly GCF_035084215.1 of Heptranchias perlo. NCBI lineage: Eukaryota > Metazoa > Chordata > Chondrichthyes > Hexanchiformes > Hexanchidae > Heptranchias > Heptranchias perlo. The sequence goes on from NC_090335.1 coordinate 42,627,220, forward strand.
AATGAATGCCATTGCCAGATGCAAAATGCTGCTGTATACCTTGAAAGAGATGTTAAAACTGTAGCATTTTATTAATTTTTGCAGATGGTACATCCCACTATTTGTCCTCATCTTTCTGATGATGTCCTGCTACCTTCACATTTTTTATGTGGCTAAACAGAGGGTAAGAATCCAGATTTGAAACTCCTGAAATAAAATAAAGTCTTGCAGCTAAATCAAATAATCAGTGTTCAACTTATATGGTTATTTCTGTTTGAATCTATTTTTTTCTATTTAGGAAGCAAGTACAGTAATAATTCCTTTTGTTGGTGCTTTTTTAAATGTTTGTTATCTTGTCCATCTATCATGTTAATTAACTCTTCAGCTGCCCTTCTTGTTAATAATATGGTTATCATCTGAAATTATTTACTTGTATTGTTTGCTTTCTGGAATAATTTGTGGATTGCAGCAGTTTCATTTGCATTTTATTTGCAGTATATAAAATTGTATTAATACTGCAACCATTAGATACCCAAACAATCTAAATGGATTTGGGAGATATTTGATTAAAACCTGAGTATAGGTTAGTCCCGATGAAACAAAAAAAGAAAAAAAATTGCATTTACATAACGATTTATCACCTCTAACACCCCAGAGAGCTTGACATACGATGAATTGCTTTGAAGTTTGGTCACTGTGTTGTGTAGGTGAACTTTTATTTTATCAAATATGCTGCATGTAACTTTATCATTGGTCAGTTTTTAACTCTCTCGAAGCTGTCAGTGTGGCCATGAAACTGTGAATATCTGTTTATTATTTTATTTTTAAATCACAGAATGCCTCTGACGTGCACTATTTTCTTGAGTAAAGAAAATATTGGTAGTGTTGTCAAGTAAAAAGTAACATAGAATTTGACTTTTTCAGACCTTAATCTGGGTTTGTGCTTGTGAAGGTGTTTGGGGCATTTATTTTTTTTTCATTCCTCTATAAAAGATTTAGTAACACCACATGGATTTTTAAATTATGGTAGTTAGTCTGTCCCTTATGGTATACATCTTCTGATGCTATATTTGTAAGCAAGTCACATATTGCTATTTTTTCAACATTCACTCTATCTTCCCACCCTTCGACCTCTGTGTTATATTACCTTGAGCATAACTTTAGGACTGCAACTGTAGCACCATCGCATTTAATCCAGTGTTGCACTGAAAATAATTGATTGCTGTTGAGTAATGATTTTTTTTCTAATTGCTGGATAGCCGTGGTCCTAATGGAAGGGGCCACTATGTGAGCTTCCGCCATCTACAGGATCAATAAAACCAAGTGCCTGGCCTTGGGAGCTTGTGCATTTTTCTGAAAGCCTCTTTGTAATAATAGATTGCCTGGGGTTGCATAAGCTGGTGCCTCCCACTGAGTCAACACTCAGACATTCTACCCACCAGTGTAGTCTGCTTCATTTCTACATAAAGCCTTGCAAGATCAGTGCTTTGTTTGTGCCAGTGCCTACTTCATTGCTGCCCTCTTGCTGCAGTCAGTGTAATGTCCATTTTTAAAGAGTTAAACATTTTAATAAAGGATAGTTTTATTATATTTTTACCACAGACTGCTCCAGTATAGTGTGTAACACAGTTGCCACGCAAGGTTGATTGGCTGTACAAAATGTGTACAAAGTATTTTTTTTCTTGAGGTTGATTGGCTATTTTGATTTAATTATAAATATTTGCTAATTATTAGAGCTCATCCAAAACTCTGCTGCCCGTATCCTAACTCGCACCGTTCCGTTCACCCATCACCCCTGTACTCGCTGACCTACATTGGCTCCCGGTCCGGGAATGCCTCGATTTTAAAATTCTCATCCTTGTTTTCAAATCCCTCCATGGTCTCTCCCCTCCTTATCCCTGTAACCTCCTCCAGCCCTACAACCCTCTGAGATCTCTGCACTCCTCCAATTCCAGCCTTCAGCTGCCTAGGCCCTAAGCTCTGGATTTCCCTCACTAAACCTCTCTGCCTTTCTACATCTCTCTCCTCCTTTAAGACGCTCCTTAAATCCTATCTCTTTGACCAAACTTTTGGTCAACTGTCCTAATATTTCCTTATGAGTGATTATCAAATTTTATTTGATAATCACTCCTGTGAAGCACCTTCGGACATTTTAGTACATTAAAGGCACTATATAAATGCAAGTTATTGTTGTATTGTGGTGCATCTTGCTCTCTTTCATAATACTTGTGATTCTAAATCTACAAACCTATATTTAGCCAGATGTATACAAAAACACAGTCAAGCTCATCAGAGTGCAAAGTCAAATTCTTTTGATGCAGTCAGAGTTACAGTGGAGGCAAAACTCGTGGGTAGGCATTATAAACCAATTTTAAATAAGTGCAATCCCTTGGCTTCTGTCTGTACAAATTTATATCTCTGCCATTTGGGTACAGAATTTAAAAATAATAGATAGTTTAAAGTCTTACAGAAAATTTATTAATAAGATAAAAGTGAATATTGAAATGTTAGAAGATATTTTCTTCAGTCATGACTGTGTTGTGAAAGTTAAGTGCAGCAAGTGTAGCATTTCAACCACATCAACATATATCAAATATAAATTATTCTTAAAATAGTTCTCGTGGTCTATTAATTAATTTACTTTCAGTCAATGTCCTTATTTTTTCTTCCTAAATACACATGGTAAATGTTACATATGTCTAAAAAATTGATCAACTCTGAAGTGCCTGATGTGTTAATTTATTGCCCTTTTTCAACAAAACATGGGTTTCAATTAGAAATGCATTAAGCTTGCATTAATGTACATTTTTAACACCATTTGTAAGAAGATACATTTGGTGCGCTGCATTTGAATTCCCTGACTGTAGATTTATCTGATTGTTTGATTCTCCGAGACATTGTTTTCAAAGTCTACTTCGGTATTCTCTCATTTTTTTCATACAGGTTTTAACTTGGTCCGGCCCATATGATCCCGAAAGAGAAAGAAGCAAGGTATAGTTCAGATGAGACAACAACTTACACTCAAATACATTTCTACATATTAGTGGTTAAAAAAGCTCACAATTTCTTATTATGGGGACAGTTTAATAGAAACATTTAAAGCAAGTCCATGGCCAAGTGGGTTAGACACTGACCTTTCACCTCTGAGACTGCGTTCAAAGACTGGTAGTCTGAAGGTCTCTTCAATTTGCCTGCGAGTAAGGATCCTGTGAGAATTTAGGTTTGTTTTATTCATTCTTGGGATGTGGGTGTCGCTAGCAATGTTATTTGTCCTAAGCTGTGTATGTTAGATCTGTGCTGTGGAATATTATTATGTAGTTTCAGACCATGTATGTAGCACACAAATGGGATGATGCTCTGTTGGTTTGGTAAGGTGTGTTCAGTTATAACAAATGAGCATTATATAATTCTGACAGTACAGCTGTAACTTGTTGCACTGTTCTGGTGTAAATGTACTAGTACCAGTGTCGTAATGTGTTATTTTCTGTGCTTTAGATAGAAAAGCTGCAATTATTTTTAATTGAAAAATAACACATCTATCCTTCACTCCTAGGTATAACACCACATACTTGTGTGTTTTTTCATTAAAAAGTGAGAATGCAGCCTCCCCTGATAAAATATTAACATTTTTTTCATGTTAGCGGGATCTAAACCATATTCCAAGAATAAATAAACTAATTTGTTATGATTAAGGTGAGGCAGTTTCATTGCTAGTTTCTGGTCAGCATCAATGGTTAAGGAGCTTAAATGTGCATCTATATGTCCTGGTGTAAGGACTAAACGTGTGAGCGTCCAGTATTTCTACAGCACTAATAGGTGACTGCTGCCCCTCACTGGCTGCTAGTAACACTACAAAGTATTTTGTTAACAAATGTCTGCATCTCCTTTTCATGAATAATTCCTGGAAGAATGTACAGCTGAATGCAAGGCAATCCTGTTCACCGTAGATTTTTACTTTTAGCCTATTTTCAATAGAAGGATTCTTATGAAGGGGGGGGGGTTCCATTATTTTTATTTTGATCGACGTGGACACAGGATGATTTTTTTGATCAGATAGTAGATCACTTGTATTTTGACCATATCCGTTTAAAGGCCAGAAGTGTTCTTGATACACAATATGGCCAAAATATTATACTGCTTTTATAGGAACATAGGAACAGGAGTAAGCCATTTAGCCCCTCGAACCTGTTCCGCCATTCAATGAGATCATGGCTAATCTGTGACCTAACTCCATATACCCGCCTTAGCCCCATATTCCTTAATACCTTTGGTTAACAAAAATCTATCAATTTCGGATTTAAAATTAACAATTGAGCTAGCATCAACTGCCATTTGCGAAAGAGAGTTCCAAACTTCTACCACCCTGTAGAAGTGTTTCCTAATTTCATTCCTGAAAGTCCTGGCTCTAATTTTTAGGCTATGTACCCTAGTCCTAGGTTCCCCAAGCAGCGGAAATAGTTTCTCTCTATCTACCCTATCAGTTCCCCTTAATACCTTAAAACTTATGTAGATTGTGTAAAGAATAAAGTACACTTTATGGTTTTAATGTGTATCAGAGATGAGTCATTTTTAAAAAACAAGACCAGTAGTCACTGCAGTGCTGTTAGACTTCTGCCGTACATAAAGCTATTTTATATTCTAACAGGGCATCTCTGACAAGTCATGGGCTTTTTTGCAGGGTTGTTTTCAGATTTTCAAACACTATCATTTAATCTTTATAAAATAATTGGAAGTTATTTATATGCAGCAAGTATTTCAGTCTCAGCAGACTGAAACGCTTCTGCAATGGTTTGCAAAATCAAGTGACTCAAAAGAGGGCCTCTGTTTTTGATGTACTTCATAACCATTGCATAGTCATAGCAGGGTTCCTCCGAGTTATTGCAGTTGCCCACATTAATAATTAATCTAATAAAAGAGGATTAATTTACTAGAAGCCAGATGCTTAGTGAACTGTGGATGTAATTAGTTTAAAACACAACGCCAGGTTTGCTTTTTTTTTCTTTTTAATAATGAATTTTCTGTTGGACTCTTTGTACTGATAAAATTACCTTTGTGAGAAATGATTTAAAACTGACAGAACTGAATGTGTTGGGAAATTATTATTTTTTTGTACAGATCTTATTAGCTCTGGAAATCAAACCACTTAAATGGTACCCTTCTGTATACCTGGCTGTGTCCCTCTTTCCTCTCATAAACAGGTGAGTAAATATAAGTGTTGCCATTGCTGCTGCTTCCGGTGCTTAATAAGGCTACGGTAATTATAGATTACCTTGGCCAAGAAGCATGACTACAAGATGATTACTGTCAGATTAAAGATGAGTCATTCTTTATCTTCTGGGGGAGGGGGCAAAAATAGAGTTCTAGTTTTCTTATTTATTTAAGAGGATTCTATCTAATGCAGTGTAATACCTTGTTCAAAAATGACAATCTAGCATAATTTATCCTTAATTGCATCAATTAATGTAAATGTCAATGTTCTGTCCAGCCGTCGTCCAGTCAGTAACCAACACGATGAGATTTTTGAGCCACTGCTGTATAATGTTTAAATACAACAGCTCTCTTAAGTGGTTGTATGTACTTTTAGAAATAATTCAGTTTGACGGACTTTTCAAACTCAGCATATTCCCCTCTTTCACTTCTGTAACCTGAGTTTAAAGACAGTCCTGATAGATAGGATGAAAGTCCCTTCACTTTGTTGATTGTAAAAGCCTCTCGTTTATTAGGAATTTCTGTTTGCAAAAAAAATCTCTATTGGCAAAAGAAAAATAACTGATTAGCAGAGGCACCAGAAATCTGGGAAAAACCATTGGGAGTTTTTAAAAAAATACACAAGTTAATGCCCCATGTGCTTATTCCCCCCCACACACACATTCCCAGCAATAAAAAAATAGGGATTAGCATTGAAGGTGCATTATTTAGATTTCAGACGTGAAGGGTCTAAACTTTGAATCCTTAGAGTCTGAATCCAAGCTTGAGTAAAGAGGAATACAAGCCAAGATAGAAAGTAAGTCACACCATCTTTTAATCTCACACTCAGCCAAGACCTCTCGGGAAATTGAATTTTAAAAACTTACAAATGCACCATGAAAAACACATGCAAAGGAATAAATGACTAACAAAGGATTTCATAAATTAAGAGGAACAGCTGACACTAATCAGCCTATTCATAAGTCATTTTTCTTTCCCTGGTCTCCCTTCCTTTCTTTCTTTCTCCCGATTCATGTTCTTTTCTCCTCTGCCTATTTTATGCTTTTTTCCTCTCTCCCCATGTCTCTCACTATGTTTTCCATGATCTCACCTCTTGCCTTCCCTGTCCCTCCACAGTCTCATTTTCTCTCTTTTTTCCATATGTTACTCCAGGATAATTTTTCAGCTTGCCATCACTGATAGTGCTACAACAAAATGGGTGTTGGAAGGTCAAAAAATCAAGTAGCGATTGATCTCACTGGACCTGTGGCATGCATGACCTTCCAGTGAGACCTTAAGGAGGGCCAAGGTGCTCTTGTTAAAAACAGAGGAGAATTTAGTTTTAATAGCCCCAAGAGACTGCGCCCTTCCAGTTCTTCTGCTGTAATTTTGTCAGGAGTCTGCCAGAAGGGCTGGAAACTACGTACTAGAATCAGTGGGACCCAGAGTAAGATTGATAGGGATATGTGTGGTGAGACCAAGCATGTCATGCGACCAGGGGCCCACCAGAGGTTCAGGCCTGGACCCCTTAAGATTTAAGGCCACAATTTATTTTCATTGTTTTTGAAGCACATCCTAACAAAGCATCATCCGTAGTGCTGGGGACACCCACCATTGCAAGACAAATTAGGAATCTCTTCTGATCCTGGAACGTCCATTGGGGTCAACGATAGAGATTCCCAGCGGGTGCATCTCGACAGTAATGCTGATTCCAGTGCAGGTTTTCAGGGTCAATATGTTGATGTACTATAACGAGAAGCACATTAGCACATGTGCAACTTCCCAATACTCTTGCTGGGAAGCACTGTACCAAGTTTGCTTGTATAAAATGATGTTGGGGACATTTTAAGTGGAGCCTGCTGTGTTTTGAGAAGAATATCAGAAACAGGCATTTTTCTTTAGCTTAATGCTAGGTGTTACTTTCAGAATCTAATCAGCCTATTCATAAGTCATTTTTCTTTCCCTGGTTTCCCTTCCTTTCTTTCACTTTCTCCCGATTCATATTCTTTTCTCCTCTGCCTATTTTATGCATTTTTTGACTAAAAGTTTTGGGTGCAGATTTTTAGTTGCTGTACTTATAATTTTGAACCAGCATTCTAGTGGAGATTCCTCTCATTTTGTGTTATTTGGAAGATGAAGAAGAGGATGAAAGGAGGAATGCAAAGCAGGTCAGACTACATCGGAGGTGGTCTGCCTCCACCCGCCTTACCCAAGATTCTGTATCTACAGGCAGCCACACACCTACCGTGGAATGTTAACGGAAAACTGCCTTTGCAGGTTGTACTCCCCTAGATATGCAGTGACAGACTTGTGTCATATCCTAGAGTCTAAGCTCTAACCACCCTTCACCATAAGCACTGCACTGGCAGTTGTTGTTGAGATCACCATAGTCCTGAGTTTTTATGCATTTGACTCATTACAAGTTGCCAGAGGGAACATCGGCAGCATTAGTCAATGTGCAATTCACAGATGTATCAAGCAGGTGACAAATTAGGAATCTCTTATTATTTACTAGAGCAAACAATTTCATCTCTTTCCCCATACTCTGCTGGCAACAGAACAAGAGGGCTATGCAATTTCTTCGGATGATGGGGTTCCTCAAAGTCCATGGTGTCATTCAACATACGAACATAAGAAAAAGGACAGGAAAAGACCAGCTGGACAATTAAGCTTGTCCCGTGCCAGCGTGATGTAACTTTCAAACATCATCAGCCCCATTCCCACCACTCTCCCAACCCCATGTAGTCACACAATCTCCTGGGAACCTCTTGGGATTGAGGTGGCTCCTTGACCCTGTAACTGACCGTCACTTCCACTACCGTGGTGGCTCTTTGTCCTGCTCACTTACTGACACATCTACTGTTTTGGGAGCTGGGGTTGGAGGGGCCAAAAGAGATCAGTAGCAGCTGTAGATGATCCTGGGGTTGCCATGTATGCCATATTAGACTGCAGTTCTGTTAAATCATCATGTATAACTACACTGATGTGGGTAGTGGACTCCTCCACAGTCACCATCTGACCTTGCAGGGTGCTTGACACAGTCTCTAATGTCTGGAGAAAAAGCATGCTCAGATAGTGTCCATATTTTAAATGCAGGCCCTGTGACTTCTGGATACTAAAGCTCTGCAGCTTAGGAGGGGCACAAGTTGGCTGTTAACCAACAAATTCCTGCTCCTGCTCTACCTCAGCCGTCTAGTTCTGCCACTTGTGCTCTGTGTACCGATCTCAAACTGACTATCTAAAGCACACTGGATGGAAGTATCCGTGCTTGTGCTTGCTACAAATGGAGTGAATGGCACTGAACGCTGTGATGTGCTGGGGCCTGTGATATCTTCTTCAGCGATACCTTTAGAAATAGAAGAAGATATGTTAGAATGGTGGCTCAAATGCACTTCTTGAAACAGAGCTTATATGCTAAAGTGTGTCATGGAGATTTGCTGCAATGTTTCAGTGAGCATGAGGGGAGGGAGACTAAGAAGAAAGGGATAATATTAGCCCTAAGCTTCTTGGAGGCCTCCAGCTTCATCATGTCTGACTCCTTCCATGTTCTTAGGCCCACTATGTTCAGCATGATCTGTTCATATTGACTGTGGGATCTAAAATGAGGAGGGGCCTGCTTTGGTTCTTGGGCACTTCAATCAAGACACCAAAATGTCTTGTCTTTTGGAGACTGCCTGCTACTTTAAGCTGATACAGGCGCAAAACCAACGGCACGCTGGCTGTGTGCACACTAACCAGCACCTGCTCCGCTCATCATAAACCAATTTCCTAGAGGGGTCCTAAAACAGGCATTAGGCCTGTTCTGGCGGCCGCCCGGGACGCCTAAAGAAAGGACCCAATGAATTTAGCAGTGCCCCAAACGCACGCACAAATCAGCATGGGCCATCCCACAGCTAAATTTGTCATTGTTGCACCCGTTTTACGCCCGAAAAATCAGCGCAATGCATAATAATTTCTACCCCAATGTTTCTTGAAGTTCCTTAAATGAAAACTCAAAATTGGATGCAGTCTAAAAGGCACCAAGAATAAAAAGATCCTGCATGTGTTCTAGTCTGAGAGTAAGTTTATGTAACACAGTTTAAAATATCTCTTACTTCAGTTACAGTTTCCACCTTGTATTACTGCTTGAAGCTACCTGTTCATCATCATGTTCTGACTCCGTTTGCTAGAATGCAAAAGTTTGATCTAACAATAGCTTATATCCTGCATCATAAGTAAAATGCTACTACTTCTGTGACAGAGTTCTATTGGTGAGAGGCAGGTGATGCAATAGGGTATCACCATTGTGTTTGAACAGTCCCATAATTATCAGTGGTAAGGATATATTGTTAGAACAAAATAAAGGAGATGAGTATTCCCCCCACCAATGTTCAGTGTTGATGTTTTTTGTTTTGTCCACAGGATTGTTTTCCATATTTGATTCACTGACTGTCCCCTAACGGACATTGGATGCATATTATTGCCCTACGTTCCAACTACCTTTGCAAACAATACTTAAATCACAAAATATTAATCTTAATATAGAATTTTCTAATGGTTTCTGGTGAAAATTAATCTCATCTCCATGTATGCTGGACTTGGCATCAAATCTTGTGTAGTCTCAAAGGTACTTCTTAAACATTAGACCTTCCGTATCCTGGAATTTTGTGAAACACAGTTTTGACCCACATATTCCTTAGAAAGTGGGCCGGTTTCTGAGGTTGGCCTTTCATTATAGAATTAATGATTACTCGTTCTATGGAGGTGAAATTATTCAAGTGCCCTAATGACTAAAAGCAGGAGTGATATCACGCACACAAATGTTTCGAGGATACGGAAACAGTAGCAGAGTTGTACTCTCGAAGCCAACTATGCTCTGTAATTCAGTCAGAAATACACTTGAATCAGATTCTTATAACAATATTTTATTCACAGTTTTGGGATAGAGAAATTTCCATTAACATCACCTACCATAAATTATCACATGTTTATATTAATAGCCTTTTGTACAAGTCTATTGGTTTAAGAGGATTAACAAAGCATATTCACCCAATTACATACCTAAGAGATCAAGATAATGTTGTTAATCGTACAGCGTTCTTAAAAAAAAATAACCCCCCCTCCCAGTTTTACACTATGCAAGAAAAGAATGTAGACGAAATAATTACTGTATTTACAGTTATGTCTGCAATGAAGAAGGCCCAAAACAGTATGCGACACCATTGTCCTGGTAATGATTAGGATATTATTCAACCAGGTTTCTAAATATGCAATAGAAAATAACCCAGTTGCAGGGAATGAGTTCATTTTGTCTTCAATTGTGTCCGTGCTCAAAAAAAATGATCCCTGTGGAAAATGCATTGTAGTGGTTTGTACTACAGCTGATACATCATTACAAAGAATTAAGATAAACATTCATTCTGTTTTTTTTTCCTGTTTGTTTCTGGTGTTTTTATATCATCTAACATCTGGCTCTTTTAAAAACAAATTATAAGCATTTAACACCCCACCATTACATTTTACTGAGTGATAGTGATCGACTATGTGAATTATGTTACATATCTGTCATTATTTTCTTCTGATTTCAGACATCTCATAGTTGTTCAGCCCTTTAAGTACCACAGTAGTATATCTGCACCACAATGAAAACATAATTTTAGAATATTAGGATACCTAGCATTGATTACAAGGTTGTAATCTAATGAAAGCTTTCAGTTGGCATCCTCAATCATAATAGTGAAGCTTGAACAATTTTATGACATCACCTGAACCACAAAACTTGGTTACAGTCTTGTATGAGTACTCATCGGTACTGTTAATAAAATAAATTATACAATGTTTCAACCATGTTTGATTTTCAATCAATTACTGTACTTTGTAACCTTCAGTATTAACCTTTTACAGAATCATTTCCACAAACCTTTTATGCTGATGGAGTCACATCATGCAAGGCTGAGATACTGGATTCCGAGCTCTGTAATTTTGTACAATCAGACGTGTTAATCCAGGTCATGGTCTGCACTATTTCTGATCAGTTTATTAAATAGGGGAGGAGGGGGCACAAAACTGGTGGTAGCGGATCAGCCGTCCATTATAAATCCCACCTGATTTTGCTTTCCAAAACTGGTCGGCCGATTCGCGAACATCTGTTTTGCGCCCCGCTGGAGTTCAATTTTATCCCCAGTAACTCTTATAACCTCTGGGATGTGTAAGTATAAGCTTTTTAGCTTTGCTTGTTTAAAACCAATGTAAGGAATCTTACAACACCAGGTTATAGTCCAACAAATTTATTTTAAAATCACAAGCTTTCGGAGATTATCCCCTTCGTCAGATGAATGAGTGAAAAGGTTCTCAAATCGCATATCTTATACTATGTTGGGACAGCATCACACCAATCAAAAGGTGTCGTTGTTATTCAAACAGGCCAGTCACGGAGAACAGCACGTCCCAGTACACTGGATATACATTGTGTCGATTACACAGGCAGGCAGAAAGAAACTCAAAATGGCAGAGAGAGCGAGAGAGAGAGAATATTAAAAAACATATAATTTTTTTCCCCCTTTTTGCTGGTGGGGTTACGTGTAGCGTGACATGAACCCAAGATCCCGGTTGAGGCCGTCCTCATGGGTGCGGAACTTGGCTATCAACTTCTGCTCGACGATTTTGCGTTGTCGTGTGTCTCGAAGGCCGCCTTGGAGAACGCTTACCCGAAGATCGGTGGCTGAATGTCCTTGACTGCTAAAGTGTTCCCCGACTGGGCGGGAACCCTCCTGTCTGGCGATTGTTGCGCGGTGTCCGTTCATCCGTTGTCGCAGTGTCTGCATGGTCTCGCCAATGTACCATGCTCCGGGGCATCCTTTCCTGCAACGTATGAGGTAGACAACGTTGGCCGAGTCACTGGCGTATGAACCATGTACCTGGTGGGTGGTGTCCTCTCGTGTGATGGTGGTATCCGTGTCGATGATCTGGCATGTCTTGCAGAGGTTGCCGTGGCAGGGTTGTGTGGTGTCGTGGACGCTGTTCTCCTGAAAACTGGGTAACTTGCTGCGAACGATGGTCTGTTTGAGGTTGGGTGGCTGTTTAAAGGCGAGCAGTGGAGGTGTGGGGATGGCCTTAGCGAGGTGTTCGTCGTCATCGATGACATGTTGAAGGCTGCGGAGAACATGGTGTAGTTTCTCCGCTCCAGGGAAGTACTGGACGACGAAGGGTACTCTGTTGTTTAAAACCACAAAGTGATTTTTGCCTTCAATGGGTAAAACTTTGGGGAATGAAATTCTTTTTACGAAAAGCAGGGTAATGAATTTTTTTCTCTGTAATTAGCAGCCTGCTAATAAAATTTTGTTTTCTAAAACTACATGGGGGTAATTTTCACTTTGGGCACCTCGCCCCATATTTCAAAACTTATGTGCTCCTGCAATTTAGTTAGCGGGCCATTAATTAAAAGGTGACATTTTAGTAGGCACTATGCAATATTCCAGTACCCAGAGACAAAAAGGCTGTTTGCTGCTTAAGGGTTGTCTTTGAGCTTTCTGAAATCTAGTACATGTTTCTAATCCTTTGCATAGATATGACTTCTGGTTACTATGGGGTAAATTTTAATCCATGAATGGGTGGGTTGGGGGCGGTTGGGAAGGTAAAAATTGTAAAAAAGTAAAATCCGACCCCAACCCGCCTCCAACCTGTCAACTTCCGGTTTTAACGGAGGTGGGTCTTGGGATGGGCAACCAACTCACTCTCAGAAGGCGGGTCGGTAAATGAAATCTTTTAAGGAGGCTGCAGGCCTCCATTTTAATAGGTGTTTTATTTTTAACTTTTGGGGGATGGGATTCCCAGGCCTTCTGGTTCACGCCACGTAAGAAGAAGCGAGAAGGCCCACATCTGCAGGTAAGTGACTTTATTGCATTGCTTGTGGGCCAGGAGGAGCATGAGTGTTTCCTCCAAAATCTCCGACCCACCCACGATCTCCATCCCCCCCATGAGCTCCGAACCCCCTATGAATGAGCCCCTGATGACTGACCCCCCCCCCACCAATGACCGCTGACCCCGATGACTCCCACCGATGCCCCCCAAGGACCAACCTCCCTCAATGACCCCAACCCTGACCCCCCCCCCCCCCCCGGATGACCGACACCCTCCCCCCCAATCTAAGACTTATCTGCTGGCATGCGCTCGCTGGCTGCTCTCCCATCCGACTGACAGCCAGCCTGTCAATCTGGCCGGCTGTCGGGGGGAATCCTACAGAAAAAAATTGAAAGACGTCCTTATGTCAAAATCGTAAGTACGTCCAGGAAACCCGTACTTCTGGGTTTCCCGTCAGGACTCCCAACCCACCCTCTTCCTGGCTCCCTGTTAAAATTTACCCATATATTTTGGCAGTGCAACTGCTTGACCAACTGGGAGAGAATGACTGGTTCGTATATGGCTTTATATGTGCTATCTGTATTATATGTGCTATCTATATTATCCTTACTAATATGGTTTCAATATTAGTAAAGGTTCACCACGAGTGATCTATAATAGGACTATTGTATCTGATTATTTAATCTGGTATCCTAGTGACAACCAGCTGGCCCTCTACACCCTCTGGTGGCTAGAAAGGTGATCAGCAACCTGTAAATCAGGTTTAGGAACAAGATAGTCATACAATGAAGTCATCATGTGTGTTATGCAATATTTCTATTGATAATTCAGTTCCATTCAGTTTAAAGTTGCTTTTATTTAAACTGTGCTGAACCCATGCCATTCACTTTCTCCAGAAATTACACCAGATTGTGTTCTCTGCTGCAAACTGAACAATTTGAACTGAGCTGGGTCCGACAACCAGCCAACATTGATTCAGCTATTTGAAATCATGAGAATCATGCTACAGAGTATGAGGAAGTTTATTTTCTTATACATGAATATTAAACGTATTAGTGTTACTGTCAGTAAAATTTGCCTTCACTAAAAATCTGCCTTTTGAATGCATTATGATGGTTCAATTGCCTGCTAACACCTCCTGTCTAGCTTCACTCATGAACGAGTGCCAATTAATTGAGGTAGTAGACGGGTGCTGAAACTTGTGAGCCTGTCCCCCAGAAAGAGATGAGGAGAAGGGTAGGAAGAAAGGAAGGAGAAAAATACATTAAAATCCGTGTCAGTAGAATCAAGGTTAAAGAGTTACATTTTTTTTATTCATTCATGGGATGTGGGCGTCGCTGGCAAGGCCAGCATTTATTGCCCATCCCTAATTGCCCTTGAGAAGTTGGTGGTGAGCCGCCTTCTTGAACCGCTGCAGTTCGTGTGGTGAAGGTTCTCCCACAGTGCTGTTAGGTAGGGAGTTCCAGGATTTTGACCCAGCGACAATGAAGGAACGGCGATATATTTCCAAGTTGGGATGGTGTGTGACTTGAAGGGGAACATGCAGGTGGTGTTATTCCCATGTGCCTGCTGCCCTTGTCCTTCTAGGTGGTAGAGGTCGTGGGTTTGGGAGGTGCTGTCGAAAGAAGCCTTGGCGAGTTGCTGCAGTGCATCCTGTAGATGGTACACACTGCAGCCACGGTGCACCGGTGATGAAGGGAGTGAATGTTTAGGGTGGTGGATGGGATACCAATCAAGCTGCTTTGTCCTGGATGGTGTTGAGCTTCTTGAGTGTTGTTGGAGCTGCACTCATCCAGGCAAGTGGAGAGTATTCCATCACACTCCTGACTTGTGCCTTGTAGATGGTGAAAAGGCTTTGTTGGGAAGTCAGGAAGTGAGTCACTCGCCACAGAATACCCAGCCTCTGACCTGCTCTTGTAGCCACAGTATTTATGTGGCTGGTCCAGTTAAGATTCTGGTCAATGGTGACCCCCAGGATTCGGCGATGGTAATGCCGTTGAATGTCAAGGGGAGGTGGTCAGACTCTCTCTTGTTGGAGATGGTCATTGCTTGGCACTTGTCTGGCGCGAATGTTACTTGCCACTTATCAGCCCAAGCCTGGATATTGTCCAGGTCTTGCTGTATGCGAGCACGGACTGCTTCATTATCTGAGGGGTTGCGAGTGAATCATCAGCAAACATCCCCATTTCTGACCTTATGATGGAGAGAAGGTCATTGATGAAGCAGCTGAAGATGGTTGGGCCAAGGACACAGCCCTGAGGAACTCCTGCAGCAATGTCTTGGGGCCTGAGATGATTGGCCTCCAACAACCACTACGATCTTCCTTTTTGCTAGGTATGACTCCAGCCACTGGAGAGTTTTCCCCCTGATACCCATTGACTTCAATTTTACTCGGGCTCCTTGGTGCCACACTCGGTCAAATGCTGCCTTAATGTCAAGAGCAGTCACCCTCATCTCACCTCTGGAATTCAGCTCTTTTGTCCATGTTTGGACCAAGGCTGTAAAGAGGTCTGGAGCCGAGTGGTCCTGGTGGAACCCAAACTGAGCATCAGTGAACAGGTTATTGGTGAGTAAGTGCTGCTTGATAGCACTGTCGACGACACCTTCCATCACTTTGCTGATGATTGAGAGTAGACTGATGGGGTGGTAATTAGCCGGATTGGATTTGTCCTGCTTTTTGTAGACAGGACATACCTGGGCAATTTTCCACATTGTCGGGTAGATGCCAGTGTTGTAGCTGTACTGGAACAGCTTGGCTAGAGGCGCAGCTAGTTCTGGAGCACAAGTCTTTCAGCACTACAGCCAGGATGTTGTCGGGACCCATAGACTTAGTTGTCTCCAGTGCACTCAGCCATTTCTTGATATCACGTAGAGTGAATCGAATTGGCTGAAGACTTACTTCTGTGATGGTGGGGATATCGGGAGGAAGCCGAGATGGATCGTCCACTCAGCACTTCTGGCTGAAGATGGCTGCAAGCGCTTCAGAACAGATCTAGCAGCTCAAAACTGGTAATCCTTGAGGCGCTGTGGGCCATCAGCAGCAGCGGAATTGTATTCCAGCACCATCTGTAACCTCATGGCCCACAACAGTGTGGTTGATTCTTAATTGCATTAGCTGTTTAATTGTCCACCACCATTCACGACTGGATGTGGCAGGACTGCAGAGCTTTCATCTGATCCGTTGATTGTGGAATCGCTTAGCTCTGTCTATAGCGTGTTGCTTCCACTGTTTATCATGCATGTAGTCCTGTGTTGTAGCTTCACCAGGTTGGCACCTCATTTTTAGGTACACCTGTTGCTGCTCCTGGCATGCTCTTCTACACTCCTCAATGAACCAGGGTTGATCCCCTGGCTTGTTGGTAATGGAATATGCCAGGTCATTAGGTTACAGATTGTACTGGAATGCAATTCTGCTGCTGCTGATGGCCCACAGCGCCTCATGGATGCCCAGTTTTGAGCTGCTAGATCTGTTCTGAATCTATCCTATTTAGCACGGTGGTAGTGCCACACAACACATTGGATGGTGTCCTCAGTGTGAAGACGGGACTTCGTCTCCACGAGGACTGTGTGGTGGTCACTCCTACCAATACTGTCATGGACAGATGCATCTGTGTCAGGTAGATTGGTGAGGACGAGGTCAGGTAAGTTTTTCCCTCGTGTTGGTTCGCTCACCACCTGCCGCAGGCCCAGTCTGGCAGCTATGTCCTTCAGGACTCGGCCAGCTCGGTCAGTAGAGGTGCTACCGAGCCATTCTTGGTGATGGACATTGAAGTCCCCCGCCCAGAGTACATTCTGTGCCCTTGCTACCCTCAGTGCTTCCTCCAAGTGGTGCTCAACATGGAGGAGGACTGATTCACCAGCTGAGGGAGGGCGGTAGGTCGTAATCAGCAGAAACTTTCCTTGCCCATGTTTGACCTGATGCCATGAGATTTCATGGGGTCCGAAGTCAATGTTGAGGACTCCCAGGGCCACTCCCTCCTGACTGTATATCACTGTACCGCCACCTCTGGTTGGTCTGTCCTGCCGGTGGACAGGACATACCCAGGGATGGTGATCGAAGAGTCTGGGATGTTGGCTGAAAGGTATGATTCTGTGAGTATTGCTATGTCAGGCTGTTGCTTGACTAGTGGGACAGCTCTCCCAATTTTGGCACAAGTCCCCAGATGTTAGTGAGGAGGACTTTGCAGGGTTTACTGGACTTGATTTGCCTTTGTTGTGTCCGGTGCCTAGTGGTCCGTCCGGTTTTATTCTTATTATGACTTTTTGTAACAAGATTTTACAACTGAGTGGCTTGCTAGGCCTTTTCAGAGGGTGATTAAGAATCAATCACATTGCTGTGGGTCTGGAGTCACATATAGGCCAGATCGGGTAAGAATGGCAGGTTTCCTTCCCTAAAGGACATTAGTGAACCAGATGGATTTTTACGACAATCCAGAAGTTTCATGGCCACCATTACTGATACTAGTTTTTTTTTATTCCAGATTTTATTTAATTGAATTTAAATTCCCCAGCCGCCGTGGCAGGATTTGAACTCGTGACTCCGGATTATTGGTCCAGGCCTCTGGATTACAAGTCCAGTAACATAACCACAATGCTACTGTACCCGTACATCATGTCATATAGCTGAATATTTTGGACAGAAAATATCTACAACTAATACTTGTCTTAACCACAACTTCTGATAACTTCCTGCTACTGCATAGAACTCAATATTTCTCTTATGAAGGACTGGGAAACACATTCCAGGTTTTCCTTCAAATTTCAGTTCAGTTGAATTAGTAGCCTTTTTTGATTGTAAACGACGTTTTCAGTTTGTAACCATACCCAATGTTCATATTGGATGGCTAGTGTTGATTTGTAACTATTTTTATTTTTAAATTGCAATAGATACGAACTAAATAAGAGACAGAAGGGATAGTAAAAAATAAATTTGTTTTAATGACCACATTTTTAAAAGTTACTTATAATTGCTTAGCAGACATGAAGACTTACCATGCTGTTAAAACTTAGTTTAGACATGGTATTTTTAAGCGTACCTGTTTTGTGGCGATATTACTTACTTTCCAGCTGGGCAGAAGAGCAAGTTGCCGCTGGTCCGGTGTTTCCACTGATTCCAGCCGGTGATATTCTTTTAATTCGAAGCTGTCATATCGCCGGCGAACCAGGAGGAGCAAGTTCCGGATTTCCACATTTGACTGCGCATGTGCGAACGTCGAAATTTACTCCTTGATTTCTCCACTAACAATAGTGAGTGCTGTTGAGCTCACCGTTCTTTTTTAAGCAATTTCTGGGCCATTGAGATATTTGTTGTACTTCTTGGCCTGCATATTAACTTGGAGCCAGGAAGAGAGCAGGGGGTAGGGGGGGAAGATTTTCGGACGGGAAACCCAGAAGTAAGGATTTCCCACACGTCGTGACGGTTTTGACGTTAGGACGTCTTTCAAAAAATTTTCAACAGGTTTCGCACCCAGCAGCCAGCCAGATTGACAGGCTGGCTGCCTGTCCAGTGGGAAAGCAGCCGGGGAGAGAGCAGAGTCTTCGGGGTTTGTATGGGGGGGGCGATAGCGGTGGGGGGGAATCGCATCTCGTGGGAGGATGGGGGAAGTCGGACATTGTGGGGGGTGGAAGAAGTCGGACATCGTAGGGGAATGGGGGAGGCTGGACTCCTTGGTGGGGGGGATTGTCGGCCGATCACAGGGTGTTTAAAAGGTAAGCTTGGTGAGGCGCGGGGAAGCATTCCTGCTCCTCCTGGCCCACAAACAGTGCAATAAAGGCACTGTGTCTATAGAATGGGTTTCAAACCAATGAGAGCAAGAGCGTTACTATCATCCTCCTCCATTTTAGTGGCAGACCTACCCCATCGTCCATCTGTCTGCCTGTCAGTGCCAAAAGCAGTGAAACTGAGAAGAATGGTTTCACAGATCTTTGGATTTTATGCTGAACCTCTTTAAATGATAAGCATCCTTTATTTTGAAGCTGTGTTTATGTGAATAAAATTGAAGAGCTAATTTAAAATATCACCAATACACTTGTTCTTTCACTGCACAAAATACAAGTACAATGGAGACTGACATTTACTACTAACATACTAACAGACATTTATACGGTAAAAGGTAGTTGAGAGATCTGTGGTGAATGGGGTTCCATAAATACAGGAGAGAAAGGGATTTATTGAAGTAAAGGCAGTCTTATTATTAAAGCTTCTGTGATAGATATTTTTGATACATATTCTTCCAGTTTTCCCTACCCACCAATGCCAGTATATCTCAGAAGAGAATAAATATACTCTTAAATCTACTAAAATTCCACATTAATGACTAAGGAGTTCACTTTGGGCGGTGCCCCTACAATATGATACATAGAATATAGGTTACCACAGTTTGGTTCCTGAGCTGAAATGCCAAACATTTACAGCGTGCACTCATCAAATAGTATTCAGCAGTGGCTACTTGTAGGGTGTCAACATCTTTCTGGCAAGTGTGAGCTTGTGCAGAAGGCATCCTGCTGAATTACCTTACGAAGATCGTCAACTTCCTTAACTTTACTTTTCACATTAAACTAGCTTTGATGTAGTTTATGTTATTAGAAGAGGTACGAACAGTAAAGTTGCCTCTGAATTATGCTTTTGACACTTCCCATATAGAGAGTTCCCCGGCCCTTTACTTTACGGCAAAAAGTTCTTAATCTGATTTTTGATTGCCCGAGTGAAGGCAGGGTGTCAGAGCAGGGAGGTGTTCAGCCTGGAGTTAAAGTGTTAGAGAGACAGTGGTCTGATCCAATATGATTAATTTCTTAATGCGGGTTACATTATATTGGTTGAGTTCATTCTTGGACATAAAGAAACAGTCTGTTTGAGCATAAAGTTTGTAGAGGTTAGGGAAAAACAAAAGTTCCACTGCATCCTCAAGTGATACAACAGTGCAGAAAACAAGGCTGTGACCTTAACATAAAACAGTGGAAGCTTTTTTCTTAGAAACTGTTTAAAGATCCCAAACACAGAGGGTTTATAACATTGTAGCACTTGTAGGAAAATGAATCCACTGATCCTCTAACAATGCTGTTTCATTGTGCCCCTCCCCCCCCCCCCCCAAAAGCTGTATCTTATCCATTTGTAAAGCTATAATCTGAGCTGCGGGCAGGAATCCAGAGGGACACAGATGATAAAGAAACAAAACAAAAATAAGGAATGGGGCAAGGGAAGGGAAGTCTCATTGTAATACCTGCTAACCCATGTTTTGCTGTTTGCTTTCTGCAAAAATCCCAATAAATTCATGACTTCAGAGTCCTGAAGCAGTCTGGGATTTTCAGACTAGGAGGTTTCCTCCTTGACATGGTACTGTAACATTTAGTTTTTTGTTTGAAATCCTTCTTTTTTTCCTTGTTAACACAAAAGCTTTTCTAATCCTAAGAAAGGATTTCTTACTTTCATTTGTCCACAGCATTTGATCTAAAAATGATGCACGCAGGCATTTTATTCACTGTTTTTCTCAATCAATATTGATATTTTCTTGACTACTGTACCACAGTACCTATTTTGTTAGTTGCTTGCAGGACAATTAAAGGGCTAATGATGTTATCAGCGCTGGCCACTTTGCACAGACTTTTAAATGTTAAAAGCTGATTTCCACAAAATCACAACCTTGTGGCATGCCAATCACATCTTTTAGGTGAATATAGATTTAGGGAAGAATATAGATACCCTCTTCCCCGGCTGTAATGACTCTACTACTGTAATGGTTTCTAAGCAAAAGCATCCGTGAACCTCTGTTACTATGGAGACAAGCCGAGCCAGCAGTATTGGAATCGCACAGGATCAGGAAGGTGCTGGTCCTCCAAGTACAAGCCAAACTCAGGCACTTGAATCAGATGGATCAGTTTCTGATTTGTCTTAAGTTAGACAGACAGCTTGAGTCAGCGTCACTGAGCAGTGATCTCCTGGCAGTATTTAATGGTAGGAATAATGATGATCTGGCTTTTTATCTGGTATTGCTTGTCCATCTTTTACACTAACTGTCCTTTTAATCAAAGTGCTTAGCTTGTGAGTTTCATCTGAAATTGTGCCAATCAGTTGAATTTACTAAATTTTGTCTTCTGTTTCCCCCACCCCAATTATTTATTGACAGTTATTTTGTGGGCATAGTTCAGTGGCTGAACATGATTTGCAGAATGACTGAAGGTATGTTTAGCTGTGAAAGTCGCAACAAATGATTAACTATCTGTAACGTGTCAGCAACGCCTCTCATTATGACAGCAAGATGAATGGCTTTGCCACAGAGGACATACCTAGGAATTAATTTCAGGCACCATGTTACTCCAGACTTTGGGTTGTCTTTTAATTTTTTGACTCAAGTTCCTTAAATCACCAATCCCACATTTCCTTTTAAAGTTGGTGAGTATGCCATGATACTAATCTTGCAGAAGAATAAATTATTTTAAAAAATGTTTCCCTGATATGGAAGCAGATTGATATGTAGTATTGTACCATCAAAAGGCAGGCTATCGTTCAAGCAAAAACACCTGTGGAATAGTTGATCCAGGTTTATGAACATTCTGACACCAGTTAAATTTACCACTCTGACATGTACAGTGGCAGGATCCAGCTCTCTGAGGAGGGCAAACTATCAGTTAAGTCACCCGGTCTGCATGGAATTCATCCTAGGTTGCTGAGGGAAGCAAGGATGGAAATTGCAGAGGTACTCTTCCAATCACCCTTAGATATGAGAGGGGGGGGGGGGGGAGTGGTGCCAGAGGACTGGAGAATTGCAAATGTTACACCCTTGTTCAAAAAAAGGTGTAAGGATAAACTCAGCAACTACAGGCCAGTCAGTTTAACCTCAGTAGTGGGGAAACTTTTAGAAACAATAATCAGGGACAGAATTAAAAGTCACTTGGACAAGTGTGGATTAATTAAGGAAAGCCAGTACAGATTTGTTAAAGGCAAATTGTGTTTAACCAACTTGACTGAGTTTTTTGATGAGATGACAGAGAGGGTCGATGAGGGCAATGCGGTTGATGTGATGTATATGGACTTCCAAAAGGCATTTGATAATGTGCCCCATAATTGGCTTGTCATCAAAGTTGAAGCTCATGGAATAAAGGGGGCAGTGGCAGTATGGAAACAAAATTGGCTAAGTAATAGAAAACAGAGAGTTTCCGGTGAACGGTTGTTTCTCAGACTGGAAGGAGGTATACGGGGGTGTTCCCCAGATGTCGGTACTAGGACCACTGCTTTTTTTGATATATATTAATGATTTGGACTTGGGAGTACAGGGCACAATTTCAAAATTTGCCGATGACACAAAACTTGGAAGGGTAGTGAAGAGTGAGGAGGATAGTGATAGACTTCAAGTGGACATAGACGGGCTGGTGGAATGGGCGGACACATGGCAGATGAAATTCAACGCAGAAAAGTGTGAAGTGATACATTTTGGTAGGAAGAATGAGGAGAGGCAATATAAACTAAAGGGTACAATTCTAAAAGGAGTGCAGGAATAGGGGGGTATATGTGCACAAATCATTGAAGGCGGCAGGGCAGGTTGAGAAAGCGGTTAAGAAAGCATACGGGATCCTGGGCTTTATAAATAGAGGCATAGAGTACAAAAGCAAGGAGGTTATGATGAACCTTTATAAAACACTGGTTCGGCCACAACTGGAGTATTGTGTCCAGTTCTGGGCACCGCACTTTAGAAAGGATGTGAAGGCCTTAGAGAGGGTGCAGCAGAGATTTACTAGAATGATTCCAGGGATAAGGGACTTCAGTTACGTGGCTAGACTGGAGAAGCTGGGGTTGTTCTCCTTAGAGCAGAGAAGGTTGCGAGGAGATTTGATAGAGGTATTTAAAATCGTGAAGGGTCTGGACAGAGTAGAGAGAGAAACTGTTCCCATTAGCAGAGGGGTCAAGAACCAGAGGACATAGATTTAAGGTGATTGGCAAAAGAACCAAAGGCGACATGAGAAAAAACTTTTTTACACAGCGAGTGGTTATGATCTGGAATGCACTGCCTGAAGAAGTGATGAAGGCAGATTTAATCATGGCTTTCAAAAGTGAATTGGATAAGTATTTGAAGGGAAAAAATTGCCGGGTTACGGGGATGGGCCGGGGAGTTGGACTAGCTGGATTGCTCTTGCCGAGAGCCAGCACGGACTCGACGGGTTGAATGGCCTCCTGCCATGCTGTAACCATTCTATGATTCTATTATTCTATTGGGACAATCTGAACGTGCTTAATAATGTGGAGTTTTTTGCCTATAATAGTTACATGCGCAAGTTGTATAAGCCTTTGTACTATATTTCAGCATGAAATACTGATGTTAAACTGTAATTTCTACTTACAAGGGGTTTCCATCTGACCTCTATTTTAAGCCCAAAGCATGACGAATCTGACTATTACTCCGATCAAGTCATGCTGGCATTAGCATGGCAAGATCAAAAACACATTTGGTTTCTTTTCACAGTTCTCTCTTGTCAAAACTACAGTCACAAGAAAAGATTGGATCAAGAACAAGATATCACTTGCATTTCAGTAGTCACTTATTACAACAAATACATTGAAGGTGTTGCTCTGAACAGTCGAATGACAATATATAATCAAAAATTTGAAACAATGCAGATGAATCCTATGAGTTGTAATAGAGAATTAAGAATGTCTAATTTTTAATGCATACATTGATAGTCATCAATTGTCAATCAAAGATTGCATTATTATGTACCTCATTCGTGGTTACGAAAAATCAAAGGCAAAGTGACTGAGATCGCCCAATGACTAATGTCATTAAATCTCATACAATATCTCCCATCTATAGTACAAAACGTTGCATATCTATTGCTTGTCAAAACAATTCGCAGAATTCTGCTACCAACAAAGTACAACGGTCTTGGATTTGAGTTCTATCAGTATCAGTGAAAGTATTTTGGTTGGCTGTAGAGACCATCTCTGCATAAAGCATAGCATAGCTATATGTTAATAATGAGTGTAAACATGCTACCTCACCAAATATAAAAAACATGGTAAGTTGAAACAAGTGTAATCAAAGTAACTTCTAATTGAATAGCAATTTTTTAATAGAAATGGGGAGCATGTCAGAACTGCTACATTTTTATTTAAAGTTTGTATCTTTAAAATTAAAATTTTATGGTAGCATATAGGGCAGAATATTGACATAATGGCAATCTGTTTATAATTTAGTAGAAATCTCTGTACATCAAAATATGACATATGAAATGAAATTATATCAAACAATAGTTCGAAATTGAACATTTTCCATCAAATATCTTTTGAACAATTCCATTTAACAATTCCTGTTCCACTCAAAAACCCATTTCGTGTTTTGCACATTACCCTTAAAAGGACCCAGTAGGGCAACACAGTGGTGCTGAGCACTGACATTCAGTGCCTCGGAGTGGGATGAACATAGGTTTGACTCCCCACTCAGTCTTGCTTTGATCTGCGGTATGCTGAGCAGAAGCTGCAGTGTGTCCCTTCAGGGGGAAGAAAAAATCAGAAGGGTGGGTCATGCCTGGGTGACACCTAGTATCTTGTGTCACTAGTTGTTATCTGAGAGAAGAGGGGGGAAGACTAAGCAGATCTGATTACGGGATAAGTTACAATCAAATGTTACATAAAAATAAAGTTTTTAAAAACTGCAGTGCAAATAAATATTAGCATTTTTGCTGTAGAAATTGAAATTTTTTTATATACATATAATGTGGATGATTTTGGGTAAGTTTTCTCTCTTTTTTCCTGTAATTTACCCCCCCACCCCCCTTCATCTGTCTAGCCTGGGATCTCTGAAGCCAAAATGTTAGCCATATTCTCTGTTTTCAGGCTGCTGCCTGTGCCCCCTTAGCTAACAGCCAGCAGGTAACAAAGACTGCCATTTTCCCCTTCCCTCCAGTGGGAAATGTTGCAGCCTCTATTTGGTGCTTCCCCACAACAAGATCGGAAACTGAACAAAGTGGGAAGCTGCGATCCACGCTCCATGGCAGCACCACTGCACCATCGCTGAAAAAAAATATATAAAATATATATCCTTACACAAACAATATATAAGAATGACACACTACAATTTTCTATTTAAACTGGAGTCAGAAAATAGGAATACAATGCAAATCAAGTACAAACCATGTGAACCCCAACTTACAGCCATGTCAGTAACATACTGTACTTAGTTATATTGTAAACAGAAGTCAACCATTAGTTGTAGTCCTGTAAGTGTTAAGTCTTTGATGGGATTTCTTTGATTATTTTTCCATTTTTAACTACTGGCTAAACAGTAGATTCCTGTTACTGTCTCTTTGTTGGCTGCCAAAAAAATCTAACAGTAAGCATAGAACATTAGTCACAAGGTTTCACTTCACCATGATGTAGCAGAACATTCAACACGAAAGTTAGTAATTTAAATATATATATTTTTCATCCTACTTGTAATTTTTAACCTCTTTAGTTTCTCCACCTCTCATGCCATTCTTCAATCAAGAGGCCAGGGGTATGACCTTTGCTGCCTGTATGTTCTGTGGGCAAGGGGTATTATCTGGTGGGGTCCATCCTCCTTAAATGCTGCCTGACTCTTTGCTTCATCATGCATTGCTCCTCCTCTTCCATGATAATGGCATACCAAGGTATGCCCACGGGGAGTGGCATACCAGCTCTTGCGAAGCCCTCACTGGCGGTACGGGATGGAGGTGTGTGAAAATCTCCGTCAGAAGCAGCGAGAAGTAAGTCCAGGTCTATATAACCAGAATGGCCAAAACTGCAAAAAGTGTTATCCAGCTATATAAATGGCTATTGAAACTCTCCACACTCTTCAGGCTCAAAACCTCCTCATTTCCACATGCCTCAACTGATCCTGGCAGCTGCACCTTTTCAGTCCAAGATACCCTGAGTCCATTGCGAGTGTGAAAGCAGGAAACTTGGAGGTGCAGCGTCACTGGCTCTCATTCAAACATATTAACATGTGGGCACTCGGGACTTGGCAGATTGTGGGGAGGGCCAAAAAATGCAAGGCAATTCAGGAAGGTGATTTTATGGTAGAAGACCAACGGAATTAGTTTCTTCCCCTGTTTCTGGCCACAAAAAGTTATTTGCCCCAATTATTCACTAGAAATACGCCGAAAATGCCAAGGACTTTCACCCCCTTTGTGTTGTATGATCTTCAGAAAGCATATTTCATTGAGAGAGAGACTGAAGCCTCTGCCACAAACTCCGTACCCTTGCCACCAATTCCATGACTCTCCCCGGCCATTGGCTTAGGTTGAACCAGATTGTTTGGAACCCCGTTTGACCCTGAGCTGAGTTCCCAGCCCTACATCTCCTCCATCACAAAGACTGTCTACCTCCACCTCCATAGATCCGCTGGTCTCCGCTCTTCCCTCATCACATCTTCTGCCAAAACCTTCATCCATGCTTTTGTCACCTCCAGACTCGACTATTCAATGCTTACCTGACTGGCCTCCCATTCTCTGCTCTCCAAAACTCTGCTGCCTATATCCTATCCCACGCCAAGTCCTATTTACCCATCATCCCTGTGCTCACTGGGCTACATTGACCCCCAGTCCTCTCAAATTTATAATTCTCATCCTTGTTTTTAAATCCCTTCATGGCCTTGCCCATCCCTATCTCTATACCCTTCACCAACCTTAAAACCCTCCAAAAACTCTGTGTATCTCCAACTTTGGCCTCTTGTGCATCCCCCATTACCGTTGCTCCACCATTGGTGGCCATGCCTTCAGCCATCTAGGCCCTATGATCTGGAATTCTCTCTTTAAACCTCTCCACCTCTATATCTCCCTCTCTTCCTTTAAGACTATCCATAAAGCACACCTCTTTCGTCAAACTTTTTGTCACTTCTCCGAATATATTTTTTAGCTTGGCATCAGTTTTTGTCTGATTACACCTGGGACAAGCCTTGGGACACTTTTATATGTTAAATGCGCTTTATAAATGCAAGGCATTTTTTTAGATCGAGTTATGAGCAACGAAATAGACCAGGTAGATGAGTTAAATGTGGTGAGCACCTTGGGAGTAGTGGCCATAACGTAAGATTTATCCAAATAGAAAGGTAAAGCGATAAATTTTAATGTTGAGCCGGGGGGGGGTTTCTGGACGGGAAACCGAGAAGTATGGGTTTCCTGGACATCCTTACGATTTTGACATAAGGACGTATTTCAATTTTTTTCAGTACTCTTCCTGCCCGACAGCCGGTCAGATTGATAGGCTGGCTGTCAGTTGGCCAGGGAATGGATGCCAGCAGGTAAGTCTTAGATTGGTGGGGGAGTGGAGGTCGGTCGGTCATCGGGAGGTTGGACATGGGGGTCGGTGGTTATCGGGATTTCATCAGGGTCGGTGTTCATCGGGGTGGGGGGGCGGTTGGTCATCAGGGGCTCAGTCATGGGAGGCTCAGACACGGGGGGGGGGTCGGAGCTCATGGTGGGTTGTGTCGGGTTGTGACAGGTAAGCTTGCTGAGCCTGAAGGAAACACTCCTGCTCCTCCTGACCCACAAGCTGTGCAATAAAGGCACTTACCTGTTGATCTGTGCCTTCTCGCCTTCTCTTACGTGACGTAAAACAGAAGGCCCTGGAGTCCCGGCCCCCAAGAGTTAAAAATAAAAATGCCGTTAAAGATTTTACTGACCGAACTGCCACCTGAGAGTGGGTTAGTCTCCAACCCCCCGACCCACCTCCGTTAAAACCAGAAGTAGGCGGGTTGAAGGTGAGTTAGGATCGGGTTTTACTTTTTTTTCACAATGTTTTACCTTCCCACTCAGCCCCAACCCACCCGTTCTTAAAATTTAGGTTAAAATTTACCCCAAAATGTCAGTACAAAACAAGGGCCTCCGATTGGCTTGGGCAGATTTTAGACAGATGAGCAGTAATCTAGCTGAGGCGAGGGTGGACAGAGAAATTGGCACACTGGACTATAGATCAACAGTGGGATGTTTTTAAAAAGGCGATTGCAAAGTTGCAGAATAAATTTATACCATTCAAAGAAAAGACTTCAAGTTTCAAACTGCTGTGGATAAATACAGAGGTTGTGAAACAAACTAAAATTGAAGAAGAGGACATATGGAGCCTGTAGGTATAAAAATAAGAGACTAGGAGAAAATAAGGAAAAAGGTTAAGGAAGGCAAGGACATGGTAAGAAGGGAGAATCTCACAAAATCTTACCTAGAATAGTGAAGTATCCTACAAATATATCAGCAGAAATAGAATTGTTAAATGTGAGATGAACCCAATGAGAGAAGAGAATTGTAAATTAGCAGAAGATAGGCAGAAATTAATGGAGTACTTAACAAGTGCTTCGCTTTAGTATTTACCAAAGAGAAAGATATTGGGAGGAAGTAAATCCTAGCTGATTAAAAGCAAGATGAGAAACATTGTAATAAATAAATGGAAAATATTAGAGAAGTTACTTAAGCTTAAGGGGGACAAAGTACCAGAACGGGATGCATCCAAGGATCCTGATGGAAATGGGGAAAGAAATAGCAGGGGCCCTAGAAATTATATTTCAAGGTTCATGTTGAGAGTGGATATGTGCCAGAAGACTGGGGAGTGGCCAATGTAATACCCATTTTCACAAAGGGAGACCGAGCTTACCCAGGCAATTAAAGGCCAGTTAGCTTAACATCTGTGGTAGCCAACACTGCTTCAGAAAGGAAGAACATACTAGACAAACCTGAGAAGGTGACAGATATGGTAAATGGGGGAAATGCAGTGGATGTGGACTTTCAGAAAGCCCTAGAAGACTACTAGAGAAGATTAAGGGACATGAAATTAGGGGGAGGATAGCAAATTAGATTAAAAAATGGTTAGAAGAGAGAAAACAAAGAGTCGGAGTTACGGGCTGTTTCTCAGAGTGGCTGGAAGTGTGTAGCGGATTCGGTTCTGGCACCACCTTTCTTCACAGTGTATATCAATGATTTGGATATCAGGCTCGAGGAAGTGGTGTCCAGATTTGCAGATGACACTAAAATAGGAGGCATAATAAGTAATTCCAAATTGGCAAAAAAGTGGCAGATGGAATTCAGTGTCAGTAAATGTGAGGTGACACAGTTTGTTTAAAAAGTATATATACTTTGGGGGCAGATTGGGTGATGTGGAAGATCAGCGGGATTTAGGGGTTCGGGTTCACAAGACATTACCTCAAGTGAATAATAAAGTTGATGGAATACTGCGTTTTATGGCAAGAGGTATAGAATATAAAAGTCGAGATGAATGGGGAATCTATATAAATACCACAGTTGGAGTACTGTGTGCAGATTTCAACTCCACACTATAGGGAAAGTAAGCTGTGAGGACACAAAGGGGGCGATTTTAAACCCCAAGAATAGATGGGTTGGGGGCGGGTGGGAGTTGAAAATAATTGTTTTTTTGGGTTGCAACCGCAAAATTTTCAGACCTTGCATACCCAGTGGGAAGCCTGTACTTTTACACGCCAATGTTAAACCAGGAAATAAAACCGGGTTGCAGTCGCGACCCAAAAAACAATTATTTTCAACTCCCACCTGCCCCCAACCCACACGTTCTTGGGGTTTAAAATCACCCCCAAAGGGTCTGCAAAGGGATATAGACAGGTTACGTGAGTGGTCAAGAAGGTGGCAGATGGAGTATAATGTGGGGAAATGTGAGGTTATTCACTTTGGTAGGAAGAATAGAAAAAACAATATTTTTTAAATGGTGAGAAACTATTAAATGTTGGTGTTCAAAGAGATTGGGTGTCCTTATATACGAAACTCAGAAAGTTAACGTGCAGGCACAGCAAGCAATTAGGAAGGCAAATGGTATGTTGGCCTTTATTGCAAGGGGTTGGACTACAAGAGTAAGGAAGTCTTGCTATTATTGTACAGGGCTTTGGTGAGACCACACCTGGAGTACTGTGTACAGTTTTGGTCTCCTTACCTAGGAAGGATATACTTGCCTTAGAGGCGGTGCAATGAACGATAACTAGATTGATTCCTGGGATGAGAGGGTTGTCCTATGAGGAGAGATTGAGTAAAATTGAGTTTAGATTGAGTTTAGAAGAATGAGAGGTGATCTCATTGAAAGGTATAAAATTCTTAGAGGGCTTGACAGGCTAGGTGCTGAGAGGCTGTTTCCCCTGGCTGGAGAGTTTAGAACCAGGGGGCATAGTCTCAGGATAAGGGGTTAGCATTTGGACTGAGATGAAGAGGAATTTCTTCTCTCACAGGGTTGTGAATCTTTGGAATTCTGTACCTCAGAGGGCTATGGATGCTCAGTCGTTGAGTATATTCAGTGCTGAGATCGATAGATTTTTGGACTCTAAGGGAATCAAGGGATATGGGGATCGGGAGGGAAAATGGAGTTGAGGTCGAAGATCAGCCATAATCATATTGAATGGCGGAGCGGACTCGAGAGGTCGTATGGCCTACTCCTGCTCCTATTTCTTATGTTCTTACAGGAAGGATGTTAAGACAATAGGGAAGGTACAGCACAGATTCACTAGAATGCTGCCTGGTATGAGGAAATACAGATATGAAGAAAGATTTGAAAAATTTAAGTCGTTTTCATTTGAGCAGAAGAGATAGAAGTATTTAAATTATGAATGGATAGACAGAGTATGTTTTCACTGATTGAGGGATCTAGAACGAGGGACATAAATTTAACATTAAATGTAAAAGATTTATGGCATAGGGAAAGAGAATTTTTTTTTACACAGAGGGTTGTAAGGCTGTGGAATGCACTACCAGAGTTAGTGATTGAAACAGAGACCATGTCAACATTTAAGAATCAGTTAGGTAATGGCTGAAGGAAAGAGGGATAAAGGGATATGGGAACAGAGCGAGCACATGGGATTAGAGATACTGCTCATGATAAACACCAACATAGACTGGATGGGCCGAACAGCCTGCTTCAGTATTGTAATTTCTTTGTATGTAATTCTCTGTAATTCAGAGGTACTACAAGTTGGTGTGAGAACGGACTGAATTGTCCCAATTGAACTTAGAATGACTTAGAAAGTAAAGCCGAGGCAAACATTTTGAAAATGGGCAGCTTATCTGTGACAAAAGGCCAGGCACTTAACTTCAAAAAAACTAATTTAAACGTGTAGGTGGTCTGTCAGGAATAGATGTGTACCTCTCTCTCTGAACTGACATTATAGTCACCCAGCACTGTTGATCAAAGACCTCTTGTATTATACACAAGTGCAGGAGTTTGCTGTTGTTTAGTGTCATCTCATTCCATTTATTAGTTCATGCCAACTGTGTGTTAACTCTCCTCTCTGTAACTAGAAACTTGTTTACACTACAGCTTTATCCCAAATTTTACAGCTGTTGTGAATTAAAATGCAGAGCATGCAAATAGTCTGAATTTATTTAATCCGATTTTACATTAAAGTAAAAACTTCCACCTCCTTATGCCACTTTAAATATGCCTCCAAAGCAAATGGATTCAAATTGAATAGGTCACAAGCGCTTGTTTCTAATAGGATACAGTTTCAAAGGCATTTTGTCCCTCTTAGCAGTGAATTTGCATTAAGTTAAATACCTTTATCTAGTTTGAACATCTACCAAGTTTCTGAATCAAATTATACAAAAGCAGATTTGGTTGTGCTATACCCAATTTGACTGTACCAATTTTTGCTTAAGCACAATAAAAATAAGCAAAAATAAAATTGTGAAAGTTTAATATATCCATGAGAATAGATAGTCTTTTGGTTGCCTGGGTAGTTTTGTCTCATATGTACATCCCCGTACCTCATGGCCGTGTTTCCCCACCTCATTCAGATATCTTAAACTCTATATTAGGGGCTTTGAAAATGTCTAAGTGACGGTTCCTGTTCCTTATCCAGCAGTACTCCTATGTCATGTGTATTTTTCATGTTCTGTGTGAAGGAACAAGCAGATCAGACCTGCAAACAAGATATCAAATATACCAGATTGCTGCTGATTATCTTTTATTGGCACATAACTCATGGACGTGATAATAAAGGTGTTTTTTGCTTAAATGGATGCACTTTACAGGTAAGACATTTCGTCTTGAGCGCAGATTAAAATCAGCTTTCAAGTTAACTCAATTAAGGGTTGATTCATCATTTTCACAATTTTCACCAGCATACAAGGAGTTCACTGGAGGGTGGTGAAGATGAGTGGGTTTATGCTTTATGTATGTTTTTTTTTAAAAACTTATGTAAAGTATCCAGTTTTAATTTCCTTTTTAATTGTTATCCTTTTGGGAGGTACATTCAGAGTACTCTTTGTACTCTCATGGAAAGGATAAGCGACTGATGATGCCTAAGTCCAAATTAAGAGAGTGCTACTTCCCCATCCTTTATTCAGAACCAGTCCAGATAATACAGTGCTCTTCCTTGAATAAAGAAATGAATACGGGCCCATAAAGATGGAATTTTTACAGTGTATCTGGAAGATGCTTCTTAAATATCCAGAAACCTTACTTCCTGTGTCACAATTTTGAGTCATACTTTTTATGTCAACATTTGTAATTGAAACTGCCTATGTAAACATTTATAAATGGAATCCATAACTAAATATTTATAATGGCAATCTGCATGCTAACCATAGGCTGTAATGATGTAGTGACAGGCCTCCTGCCACTAAATGACACTGTAATGTGCCTCCTATTACATACAAATACATAGAAGTTACAACAGGGAGACAAGCCATTTGTCCTTCATCCACCTATCCAATCTAATACATATAAATACATAGAAGTTACAACACAGAAACAGTTCAACCCGTCCATGTTGAGTTTACCTCCACGCGAGCAAATAATTCTAATCACATTTACTAGTCCTGTTCCCATATCCCTTCAATCTTCATCCACCTATCCAATCTAATCTTGATTGTGGACTTAGGCCCCTGAAACAGGCTGCGCAACTGGACATAACTGAGAGGTCGCGGCCCGGCCGATTTTAACAGCCGGAACTAATTTCTGTAAGTATTCTCTGACTCCCGCCCGAACCTGGCCAGATCCGCTACCTGGCTGACGAAAGCTGGAATTCAGTGGCAGGAGGCCACAGCCGGGGACCCACAGGAATGGTTCATGGCAGTGAGGTAAGTGGTATGGGGGGGGTGGCCTCTGGACGTGATCGGGGGTGGTGGGGAGGAGCCCTGATCAAGGGAGGCCCAAGGCTTCCTTGGTGATGCCCAAAGGAGCAATTTTAAAACTTACCTGCCTGGGCTTCTTTTGGCCCACGATCCACCTCCCACCTCCCAGCAGGTCTGGCCTGACGAGGAAGCTGTCACTGCCCCCCCACTCACGCAGCCAATTACTGCCCTGTCGGCCTCCTTTCAATTCTCAGTAAAGATGGAAGGTGTCATCAGTAGTGCTATCAAGCAACACCTACTCACCAATACCCTGCTCACCAACACTCTGTTTGGGTTCCACCAAAACCATGTGACTCCAGAACTCATCGCAGGATTGATCCAGGTATTGATGCAAGTGGAGAGGGGAGAATATCTGCCCCTGACATCTATCAGCATTTGACTGAGCATAGCACCAAGCAGTCCTAGCCGAATTGAGGCCCACGGGGGGCTAAATGGAAAACCCTCCTGTGATTGGAGTCATACCTGACACATAGAAAATTGGTTGTAGTTGTCAGAGGCCAGTCATCACAGCTCCAGGACATCACTGCAGGGACTTGTCCTCGGCCCAGTTATCTTTAGCTGCTTCATCAATGACCTTCCATCTCAGGAGCGGGGCTGTTCGCTGACAATTCCAGTGTTCATCTCCATTTGCAACTCCACCGAAGATGAAGCTGCCCATACCATCCACACTTCCAGGCTGACAAGTGGCAGGTAACATTTGTGCCGCACAAGTGCCAGGTAATAGCCATCTTGAACAAGAGAAAGCCCGGTCAGCTCCCCCTGACCTTGAACAGCATCAACATCTTATAGGTCACCATTGACCAGAAGCTTAATTGGACCAGCCATATTAACGCTGTGGCTACAAGAGTACAGCATAGGTTGAATACTCTGTGATGATTGGTTTAATTCCTGACCCCTCAAATATTATCCATCATCTACAAGGCTAATGTCAGGAGTGTGATGGAATACTACCTACTCACCTGGATGGGCACAGCTGCAACAACACTCAAAGCTCATCACCATCCAGGATACAGCAATTTGCTTGATTCGTGGCCCTGCCACTGGACTTACTATCTACCTGTCCACCAGCAGCGCTTTGTAGCTACAATATGTACAATCTGCAGGATGTACTGCAGCAGCTCCCCAAGGTTACTTTGACAGCACCTCCCTTCCCTGCGACCTCTACCACCTGAGAAGGACAGGACCAGCAATATTGAGGAAGCACCATCACCTCCACGTTCCTCTCCGTGTCACACACCTTCCTGATTGGGACATATATCACCGTTCCTTCATCGTTGCTGGGTCAGAATCCTGGAATTCCCTACCTAACACCATTGTGGGAGCACCATCACCACAAGGAAAAGTCCCATCATCACCTTCTCGGGGCACCTAGGAATGAGCAATGAATGTGGCCTTACCAGAACCACCTACATCCCAAGAATAAATAATACAAAAACATGCACAGTACTTTTTAATAACTTTTAAATAAATTTGATATTTTTGTTTGAAACCCCCTCAGCTAATCTACACACAATGAGAATTCTGTAACATCAGGTATTTGTGGGATTCAGGAGTGGAGCCCGCTCACTGTTTACTGTTCAGAAATTCAAAATGATTCAGGTCTCAGATCAAGGTGGCTGGAGTCGATTTGGATTTCTAAACTTTGTAAGGATTAAGCTCCAAAATGTTTTTTGCTGAATTAATATGCAAATCCAAGCTCTGGAATACCAATGGTGGCAAAAGTGTTTCATTCTAAACACTAACATCTCACAGCTTGATAAACACAAAATTTACCAAAAAATATAAATTAAAGAAATTGTTAACTATATTAAATTACAGTTTGGCAGATCCCGTGTCCTAATGTTCCATGACACGGATTATTGGAGCTCTCATATCACCTACTATACTGTCTGCCAATAATTTTCTTTTTTTTGGAAAGTGAAACTACCTCCTTCTCATGTGACATGGTGCTGTAATATGTGGGCACACAAACCACAGTATCGCAAATTGATGGGACTTGAGTTTGGTTTCTCACTGCTGAATTCCAAATCTCAACAATTCTGCTATGGGGAGCTGCCAAGTGGAAGTCAAACATCTCCTTCAATGTGGACAGAGGATAATTCAGAGGGAGTACTGTCATTGGGATACGCTTGCTTGTCTGTCCCCTTGCCTGTATGAGATATAAGGACGAGAGGGATAGCAAAGGTAGGAAAATGGGAGGAAAAGAATTCTTAAAAAATGTCTCCCACCCCCCCCCCCCTCCCCAAATTGGATTGATCTGTACCATGCACAATCCCTAGCTAAGAGGGTGAGTTGGCAGTTTCCACCTGTGTCAGATATCATGGCCCCGATATTAACTTGGAGCCGGGAAGAGAGCGGTGGGGGGATGGGGGTGTTTGCAGATGGGAAACCCGGA
Organism: Heptranchias perlo; assembly: GCF_035084215.1. NCBI lineage: Eukaryota > Metazoa > Chordata > Chondrichthyes > Hexanchiformes > Hexanchidae > Heptranchias > Heptranchias perlo. The sequence continues at coordinate 42,662,702 of NC_090335.1, forward strand.
AGCAATAGTTTCCCACAGGTCCTACTGAATTTAAAGGTAGGACCTGTTTTAAAGTTTATCAAAAAGTTTCCTGCCTGATAGCCAGCTTGATTGACAGGCTGGCTGCCTGTTGGGCGGGAAAGCAACCGGGGAGCAATGGAAGGTTAGTATGGAGTGGGGGGGTCGGGGAGTGATTGGGATCTTTGGGGTTTGGATGGGGGGGCTGATCGCGGCGGGGGGAGAGGGGTGGAGGAAGTAGGGGAGGTGAGCAGTTGGAGATCGTTGGGGGGGATGAGCAGTCGGACATCGTTGGGGGGTCTCAGACATCAAGGGAGGTGTCAGGGGGGTCTTGTACATTGCGAGGGGGGTCTTGGACATTGTGGGTGGGGGTGTCGGCCGATCGTGGGGCTCCAATCGCGGCAGGTAAGCTTTTTGGGCTTGGAGAGAAAACTCCTGCTCTTCCTGGCCCACAAGCAGTTCAATATAGGCACTTACCTCATGATCCGGTCATTCTCTTCTCCCTTTCACTGGCAAGATTCACGAGCCCTGAGAAAGCCATGCTGAAGGCGTTAATTTAAAGATTTATGAAATTCAATTTAAAAGAACTTAATTAATGTCGCATAAGGACGTTAATTGGTCCGAGAAATACCCGCCCACCTGAATTAATTAGGGACCCGACTGCAGCGACTAGGTTACTCGCACCCATCCAAACGCACCTCCGTTAAACCTGGAAGTGGGTGCATTGGAGCCGGGTTGCAGTTGCACTCGAAAAATCAATTCCTACGAGGCTACAGCTGAGATTGGCAACTCAGTGAATGGAGAACCGTGATCATAATTCTGCATTCTAACACCCATTGGGCACTTTATTAATAATTTGTTATGACAATACATTTTACAATATTGTTGCCATTATTTTTTTTAACTTAAAATTAACTTTTATTTACAGCTATTACATTTTTTATTCCAAAACAAATTAAAATGTGTTGAGCTTTTAATTTGGGCAAGTGAAATTAATTTTGAAAATAATATTAACCTGGACTAACTCATGGTTCCGCTTCTTCCTGATTGTCCCTAAGAAAAGATAAAACATGTTCCCTTCTGGCAATGTCTGTTCCCCTGGTACCTTCATACACTCCATGATTCACCACATCAACTCCTCCAGGCTAAATGATGCATAGTCCTTTGGGCTTCACTGGCCTTGAGGTTAGGCTGTCTGTATGTTTGCTTTGGGAGTCCTGTGAATTCTCTGCATTCGATTTGCAATACAAAAGTAAACATGAAAATTAATAAATATTGGTAGGCAGAATGTATTTAATATTTCAGCATTATAGAGCAAGATTAATTTTATGGTTGTGGTCTCTATAGCAATTTGATTACAACAATGTATTACCACATTTTCACTGGACTATTTTTCTTTCATACAAGTGTTTTCCTACACATGTACAGCTCAAGACCTGTTCATGTCATTGTTTATTTATTTGGTCACCTGAGTGTCTTGACATGTGCAAGATTCAAGATGCTGTGAAATTCACACCTACCTATAGCTTCTGTTTGCCCAGTATGGGGTGCACACTCTGTTCCTATAGGGACATATCCCGCTTATGTAAGTCCGATAGCTTAGATGCACATCGGCAGAGCCAAGGCTTAGGGATCTCAACTGTGCGCAGTGTTGGAGTTTGACCAGCTAAAACTGTGCAGCTAAGCAGAACAGATCACTGGTCAGCTTCCCACTGCTTATTCAGCTAGGGGCATCCTATCCATTAGCACTCTGGTCTGCAGGGTGATCTGAACCAGAGTGAGAAGAATTCCAGTCCCCAGGGACAGATCAGCCCCTCTAGATTTCATTAGTAAATTTAAGATGGCTGGTCAAGCATCAGCAGTGCCCTGGAATACTGTGGACCTTCCTGGGTCAGGTATCCAGGGGGCTGTCTTAGTTCCCAATTTCCATCACCGGGTGTGTCATCTTGGAGTCATTATTATGCATTAAGTTATTCTCACAAGACTCCATCTCACAACAATTCTTAAATGAGCCTACTTTAGTTTAGTTCGTGAAATGGTCTATATAGATATTGTTCTTGGCTACACATTTCTGTTCATTCAAAGAATGTGAATTAAGAGATAATGGAGGAGATTTTCCTGCATCTGCATTCAGGCGCACTCGATCCCCCGGCCACAGTGAATGTTGGAAAATTGGGTGGGCACAGATCCAGGAAGCTCTCCCTTAATTTTGCCTTTGGCTTCTATAATTCTTTGCCACAATATACTGTAGTACATTAGAAACTTGCTGATGAAAATACAGATGTAATTTGACAAGGAAATTTAGTACTTGAGTGTTTTTGGTTAAGTTTTGTTAGAAGGAAACTGAATCTGTTTTTGCTTTCTGTTCTGTTTTCCTATATTAGGCTGCACAATGCATTTGATCCCAGCCATCCTGTTTTTGTCCTGACACTCCTGCATGTTATTACTGCTCCACTGCATGGACTGGCCAACGCCATTGTGTTTGGATTTGACAGGGAGACATGGGGCCAGCTGAACTTAACATCTCTACAGGTAACATTTACTGATCGGTAATAACTGCTATATGTGTTTTAAAAATATGGTTCTATTAAAGAACCATGAATTTTTCTAGATGCTGATAACATAAAAGTGAAGCAAAGGTTTAGTTGGTCCTGTACTATCATGTGCATTCTGACAAAAATAATACACATTCTTTTGGTTTCACTTCCAGACTCAATTATTCCAATGCTCTCCTTGCTGGCTTTCCAGCGTCCACCCTCCATAAACTTTAACCTGTCTAAAACGCAGTTGCCAAAATCCTGTCCCACTAGCTCATTATTCCGCCTACCGTCCTTGCTGATGGACACTGACGCCCTGACCCCAACATGTCCAAATTAAAATCCTTGACTTTGTCTTCAAATCAGTCGACAGCCTCCCTACCTCTGCAGCCCCTCCAGCCTTACATCCCTTCCTGCTACCCTGACAGGCCTCCTGTGCATCCCCTGCTCCCTTTACCCCATTATTGGTAACAGTCGCCTCAACTTTACTCTTTGGAAGACCTCCCTAAACCTCTCTGCCTCTCCATTTCTTTGTCGTCCTTTAAAAACTTTCTCAAAACCCACTTTTTTGACCTAGCCACCTCGTCTAACCCTCTCCCATGGCTCAGTGTCCATTCCTTTTATTATTTCCATATGAGGTGCCTTGGGACATTTTGTACATTAAAGGCACAGGCCAGAAACTTCACCGAGGTTTCTGCTGGACTTCCAGCAAAGTTACAATGGTGGAATGGGAGCAACTCCAAAGGAAATTCCTGGCCACTATATAAATGCAAATTGTTGTTCTTACTTGTTAGAAGAATTACAACAGTGACAGTGCATTGCAGATGTTCATTGGTGATTCGCAAGGTTATATCTCATACGTATGACAGACACAAGTAGGCTATAATGGTATTTGATACGAGTGAAAACAAAATTGCAATGCTCCATCAGTGGGGTTCAATTCTGTTCATTCCCTGGCTGATGTGGGGCTACTAACAGTTTCTAATACAATGGCAGTATATTATGTCACTGGATAGTGACATTTTCAAGGCAGATGAAAAAGATAGATCCTTTCTACTGTTTTTTCCCCTCATTAGATGTTTTTGACTATAATTTAACTTATGTTGATGTTAAGGTATTATTTCATAATTTATACTCTTGTAACAAGGATGCCCATGTGATGCACAATATCAAGTCTGGATGCCAGATGCTATGTGTTGTCTTTAAAAGATTACTCCAGGATGAACCCCTTATCCCAAGATACTCACTTGAAAATTGGATCTCCTTATTTTACAGATGTATAATTTAGAAGTGAGAAACATGTTTAGGATTGTTAACCTTGGGTGTTGAGACATCAGGGTCAATTTAGCAATGATAAAAACCCTTTTTTCAGCTGCAAAGTGGGCATTACAATTCATAAAATGCCAGATCTCAACCCATTTTGCACAACATGTGCATCTCCAGAGATAAACACTGAAAACACCTACTGGAAACATCATTGGCATATTGAAGCAACACTTCAGGTGCCTGGATAGATATGGGGACATCTTACAATTCAGCTCTGCTAAAGTCTTGAAGGATTTTGGTAATTTGCTGCATGCTGCACAATTTCATCTGGCAAAAATGCATCATTATAGAAGCCCCAGAGAAGAATATCACCAGGCACAGCAAGGGGACCACCAAGAGAAGCAGAAGCAGCCTGATTGTCGACTACAAAAGCCATTTTTTAAAATATTCGTTCATGGGATGTGGGCGTCGCTGGCGAGGCCGGCATTTATTGCCCATCCCTAATTGCCCTTGAGAAGGTGGTGGTGAGCCGCCTTCTTGAACCGCTGCAGTCCGTGTGGTGAAGGTTCTCCCACAGTGCTGTTAGGAAGGGAGTTCCAGGATTTTGACCCAGTGACGATGAAGGAACGGCGATATATTTCCAAGTCGGGATGGTGTGTGACTTGGAGGGGAACGTGCAGGTGGTGTTGTTCCCATGTACCTGCTGCCCTTGTCCTTCTAGGTGGTAGAGGTCGCGGGTTTGGGAGGTGCTGTCGAAGAAGCCTTGGCGAGTTGCTGCAGTGCATCCTGTGGATGGTACACGCTGCAGCTAGTGGTGAAGGGAGTGAATGTTTAGGGTGGTGGATGGGGTGCCAATCAAACGGGCTGCTTTGTCCTGGATGGTGTCGAGCTTCTTGAGCGTTGTTGGAGCTGCACTCATCCAGGCAAGCGGAGAGTATTCCATCACACTCCTGACTTGTGCCTTGTAGATGGTGGAAAGGCTTTGGGGAGTCAGGAGGTGAGTCACTCGCTGCACAATACCCAGCCTCTGACCTGCTCTTGTAGCTACAGTATTTATATGGCTGGTCCAGTTAAGTTTCTGGTCAATGGTGACCCCCAGGATGTTGATGGTGGGGAATTCGGCGATGGTAATGCCGTTGAATGTCAAGGGGAGGTGGTTCGACTCTCTCTTGTTGGAGATGGTCATTGCCTGGCACTTTTTTGGCACGAATGTTACTTGCCACTTATGAGCCCACTGAACACTGTGCAATCATCAGCAAACATCCCCATTTCTGACCTTATGATGGAGGGAAGGTCATTGATGAAGCAGCTGAAGGTGGTTGGGCCTAGGACACTGCCCTGAGGAACTCCTGCAGCAATGCCCTGGGGCTGAGATGATTGGCCTCCAACAACCACTACCATCTTCCTTTGTGCTAGGTATGACTCCAGCCACTGGAGAGTTTTCCCCCTGATTCCCATTGACTTCAATTTTACTAGGGCTCCTTGGTGCCACACTCGGTCAAAAGCTGCCTTGATGTCAAGGGCAGTCACTCTCACCTCACCCCTGGAATTCAGCTCTTTTGTCCATGTTTGGACCAAGGCTGTAATGAGGTCTGGAGCCGAGTGGTCCTGGCGGAACCCAAACTGAGCATTGGTGAGCAGGTTATTGGAGAGTAAGTGCCGCTTGATAGCACTATCGACGACACCTTCCATCACTTTGCTGATAATGGAGAGTAGACTGATGGGGCGGTAATTGGTCGGATTGGATTTGTCCTGCTTTTTGTGGACAGGATATACCTGGGCAATTTTCCACATTGTCGGGTAGATGCCAGTATTGTAGCTGTACTGGAACACCTTGGCCAGAGGCGCAGCTAGTTCTGGAGCACAAGTCTTCATTTAACAAGCTCTCATATGGGAGACCCCTTAACTGAGAAATTAGCAGTCCTGTCTACATCTTCCCCATACCCTCCACAAATATGCCTTCACTACAGTACCTTACATTTTCCATGCAACTCAGAAACCTCCCATTCAAACCACTTGATAAAATATGTTAGCAAGATCCTTCTTTGCACTGACACCAACTTCATGCAAACCAGATTTTTAATAACCAAACATATCATGTGCACATGCCCAGTTCCTGCTTCCATGGTGCTTCCCCTTTGTGACAGTGTGCGACATATGTGCTCTTAAACCTAGTCTGGTGCTTCATCTAGGTTGTATCTCAGTGCCAAGAGTACATGAGATGGCAGTTTGCTTGAGTACGCATAAGAGACTACTGGGATAGAGGTGGTCTTCACCTTCCAGCAGCTGAAGCCTGAGATGGACTTGTTGTAGGGTGTGCCATTTCCACTACTGTATGGCAGCCTGGGTCTACGTGCTTTCTGGCAGTTATACAGGCATTTGAGGGGGCGGGGGAAGGGTTCTGATGCGTTGTGAAAGAGAAGTAATTACAAATACCATTCATGCTTAGCAGACTGCATTAATGGAAGGTCCTGGTGGCTTCTCCTACTTTGGCTGACCTGGAAAGGTCATTAAACTTTTTCAGTTCGGCTTTCAGGTGCAGAGCATTTACACTGGAGGCCACACCTTCCTATTCTCTCTTTTTGAGGTCTGAGGTGCTCACTGCTGGAGAAGACCTCCCTCCCCTGCCTCGCTTTCTCCTGGAGAATCTCCTGTAATTCTTCCACACATTGCATTTTTTTGCTACAAGCTTTCTGAGTTCCAAACTTGAGAAATCAGCAGGCCTGTCCCTTTAAAGGACTTTAAAGCCTGAGGCAGCATGCCGTTTCCTACCCACCAGTGGGTGAGTCACAGGAGCTCAGCTGCAGTATTAAAATTAGGCTGACTGCAAAAGTGCTTGAGGGGTCAGCACACTACAAGTTGTACAAGTTGGGTGGGTGCGATTCTCACACTTCTGCACTTCTGATTGGCTACTGTCCCACCACCTCATCCCCAGCCTACTACCACCAAAAGCAATGAAGCATTTGAGCTTTTGAAGGAACAGAGATGTTTTAGCACCCAGTCTTCAAAATAGCATAATGATGACATCCCTGGTTAGGCAGCCTGTCATTATGAGCTAGGAGTTTTCATTTCTAAATTGCTAAATATCTTTCATAAAAATACAGGTGTCTATCTTTGAATGAATATTTATTCATAAGTTTTTTTCCTGGAGTATTACTCCACAGCTATAACGTATTAGCTGAAATTATTTAAAATATTAAAATTGTAAAGTTACAAACTGTAGAAAAATTCAAGGGGTGGAATTTGTGTGGGGCTCTTCCACTGTAACATTAGCGGAAACCCCAGAGAAATGGCTTCCGCCGCAGAAATTTTACCCCAAATGTTTAATGGGATTGTAACTGCTATGGATGTACCTGGCTGGGTCCTCCATTGCTGAACCCTGCTAAAATTAACAGAGGTCCCTTAATTTAATTGCCACTGGTGGGCGGGGACCATCACATCTAGCCACCAAAGAGGCCATAAATTGTGGAACAACGTTGGCCCACGAGGGGGCACTAGGCTACCCACCCTGGAAAGAATTATAGATTGCCCACAGTGGCCTCCTTTGAAAGAGTGCTGCATTTAAATAATAGATCTTGGCCTGGACCTTAGGTTGTGGCCACATGTGCCCTTTGGCAGCCTGGTCTTACTGACGTCAAAGAAACACCTGGTCCTTCAGAGAGCCAAGAACGTGGGAACATGAATCCCACGTGAGTCCCAAGTCCCGCCCTCTACTGTGCCAGTGGTCTTGTAATGGTTAGACAAAGGTTCTGCTCCTCACAAAGCCCCTTTGAAATCCTGATTTAAGGCTGTAACCCAGCACATCTGGGTCCCTGCCTAATTTCTGGCTCTTCAGCACACTCCCTCCAGAGTGCTCCTAAAGGGCTGCAGATTTTCAGTTCCAACATCTTGAAAAATTTTACTGAAACTTGCTTAGTGCCACCATTTTTATCGTGATATAATTCTTATCCTGAAGGATCAGGCAACTTCCTGTTGATTTATACAAAGTGTATATAATATTTTAATGCTTTTTTTCCACTTGTTACCTACATATAGTGATTTCAATACTGTTCATTCTGTCCAGCAATGGAATATTGTAGTCCTGTTTAGCAGTCTATAGAGAAAGCCTATCTCTTGCTGTTGGACTTAACCCATGATGTGGAGATGCCGGTGATGGACTGGAGTCCAAAGTCATGCAGACCAGTGGACATAATAAGGAAAGTCGATTCCATGTCAAAGTTTGCCCTTTCCAGTTTTGGAGGAATGTGGCCAGGCTGTTAGTCCTGTACAATATTAAGAGTGGAACAGCACAATAGTTGCTATTGCTTACCCAAGACTCCATGATTATGCCAGGAACAGAGCTGCCACCGGGGATAAGGCAGAAAAGTGGAGTTGAGGTTGAAGATCAGCCACAATCTTATTGAATGACGGAGCAGGCTCGAGGGGCCGTATGGCCTACTCCTGCTTCTATTTCTTATGTTCTTATGCTACTTATTCTGCAAAAGTGAAAAAACTCCAAATAGAATATTAGCAGCAAATTTGCACAGATTGTGTTTCTTGTCCCTGTAACTCTCCTCCAAACAGTATCACCAGCTGAACTTCTATTCCTTGCATACAGAAATTCAAATGCAAAGTTTATCATCACTCACTGAACCTGGATGGTTGAAGCATGCTTTAGGCTAGAAGAAATCTGAGACTTGCCTATTGGTAGATCAGTACGATGTCTGTGCTTCCAGCAAACACAAGGGTCAAATCCTTGAGATATCTGTGCCTGTTACAGTTGGCTCCAGCTGCACCCTGCTGTTGTGCCAGTTAATAATAATGTAACAAAAAAACACACATCAACACAGTACTTAGCAGTATCCCATCAGGCTGATGATCAGATTGAACAATTTCAGCAAGCCAAAATGAAGTTGAATTTCAACATGGAAATACATCCAAAGCTTTTCATGAATCGTGTAGTTTTGATGCGTTGGGCACGATTTTAAAATGCCGGTGGGATGGCAGCGGGGTGGGGGTGGGGTGAACAGGTGCGCAGGTAACCCGAATAATAAAACCTTACTGTTCCCCATGCGATCGCAACTTCGTTCGTGGCCTTTAACCTTGTTTCCAGGTCTGCCGTCCGAAAGCCGCGCAGCGGGCAGGCTGCACACCCGCATGACCTGCTGTCAGCTGGAGTGTCTGGATTTAAAGGGCCATTACACCAATGGCTTTTGCTGAAGCAAGAAGCAAGATCACAGAATGGAACGGCAGAGGGGCAAGCCAGCTCCAAGATTCAGTGATGCCTCACTTGAGGTGCTGCTGGCCAGGGTGAGAAGGAGGAGGGAACAATTTTACCCAACTGACAGGAGGAAGCGCCCTGCCTCTGCCACCAAGAAGGCCTGACTCGAGGTGGCAGAGGAGGTCACCAGCAGAGCAACATCTCCTGCACTTGGATCCAATTGTTTCAATTACCTAACTAGGTCAGCATAAGTGAGTACACTTACTGATTCTCCTACATTCTGTGTTGCACATCCCCCTCTCCCCCCCCTCACATTCTGCACTGCCAAGACTACTCCATCACATCACTCCTCACACCCACTCAAGGCTCATCCTCAACTTACCTTCACTTCCTGAGTACTTCCTCACCTCCCCATTTGTGACCCCACCACGACCACTCACCTGAATCCTCATCCAAAGTGATGCCTCTGTCTGATGGTCACCCTCCGATGCATCTCTTTCACGGTCAGCCTCACCAGCTGACCACTTCACCATCACTCACTATCACTCACTCCCACGTCTGTACTTTCTCCGCTTGTAGAAGAGAGCGCAAAATGCATGCGAGAGGGTGAAAACTGGAGGGGGGCCACAACAAATAGTGGTCCTCACAGAGGCGGAGGAGGAGGCCCAGAAGATCAGCCGCACCGTCGAGTGCCTGTCCGTCGGGGACGCCGAGACTGGCACCCCACAAACATCTGGTGACAAAACTTTAACATTTATCACACACAACATGAATTGATGTTAAGAACGATTGGCATGTCGAACACCTCAGTATGCTCATCGCAACATTACACATCTGTCGTGATGCTTAACATTGCCCTGTTCTCTTCCAAGTCCTTCAACGACCGCAGTTACAGGAGAGGGCGATTCCTCAGAGGAGCTACCAGCCTCTGAGGGCGCACCGTCACATCTGAGTGAGCCATCCACCAGCGCAGATACTCACACCTTGGTAGGTCCTAGTAGTCAGTTAATTGCGTTGGCACCTGATGAGTTACCGCACACAAGTGAGCATGAGCAGACACTGGTAGCAGGGGCAGCTGTGGAGAGACCGCGTCGATGGACGCACTCCTCTCCAGGCTCTGCTCAGCTGGACGCAGATGCTGAACCCCAGGGGCCATCCTTTAAAAGGAGAATGATTGAGGGACAGCAGCACATTTGCAAGGTACTGGAACAGGTGCCATGCGCACTCTGCAAAATGTTGGAGTGTATGGAGGATTCCAACTCCTGCATTAGTGGAATGGTGGCACAGGTTAAGTGCAGGAATGTCTGTGATGGAGAGAATGGCAGCCTCCATTGAACTTCAAACATGGCTCACAGATGAGTCCATTCAGGCCCTGACAACGGACCATTCGGATTCAGGGTGAACAACATTCTGCCGCCTTAAACAGGCAGACAGAAATTTTACAACTGGGCTTCCAAGGCATCACACACGTCCTCCAAACTGTTGTCCAACAGGGTGCTAGGAGTGATGTGGGCCTGGTCCAGGAGAGGAATGATGGTGAAAGGGGACATAGAAGTGGAGTCGCCACTCAAAGTGCTCCCACGTCTCACCCGTTGCCCCCCTTTCATCACTACCCGCAATGCTGCCTCCTGTCCAGGTGGCCGAGTCTGCTCCTGCACAGGTGCAGGTGGAGCAGTCGTTGGCGGGGCCCTCACGGGCTCCAAAACCCAGAGGATGTAGGCCGAAAGTATCTAGGCAGTCAGGACAGGGATCTGAGCAACTGGCCACGACCTCTGCTGAAGCCACAGGGGATGCACCACGTAGAAGTAGTAGGAAGAGAAAGGCTAAGGATTTGTGATCACAAATGCTATGTACATGGGTGTTTGACAGACTGTCATGTTTTTCATTTATATTTGTTTTTTGTTAAAATCACACCAGTACTGCCACGTCATGCCCATTCTTGACTGCCTTTTGTGATAGTGCCTTTTCATGTGCTTCATCATGAACAGCGACACTTGATGCCACCCAGTGGGTGACTTTACAGTGGGTGTATGTGTAGTTGCAGGACTGTTTTGTGCGGGGGGTGGGGGGGCGCTGCTCTTTTCAGGTGGTGTGAGGACTGGATTATTCTCACTTTGTGATCTCCTTATGAGAATTGTTCAAATATTAGTGACTCCCTGGCCTCACAAGCAGCCAGGTGAGCTGCTGCTCTGCCCATGGGTTCCACCTCCTCCTGCTCCTACTACTCCTCCTCCTCAATGTTCATGGCAGATGTGGATGCTGGATGAGGGCATGGGGTCTCATCAACCGGTACCTCTCTCTGTTACATCATGTTGTGCAGGACACAACAGACGACTATAATTCGACCCACTCTCACTGGTGCGTATTGAAACGCTCCCCTAGACCGATCCAGGCACCGAAATCGCAGCTTCAGCAGTCCTATCGTATGTTCAATGACAGACCTGGTGGCAATGTGACTGTTGTTGTATTGACGCTGTGCCTTGCTGATGGGGTTCCTCAAAGGTGACATAAGCCATGTCTACAGGGGGTATCCCTGGTCTCCGAGGAGCCAGCCCTTAAGAACATAGAACATAAGAAATAGGAGCAGGAGGAGGCCAATCGGCCCCTCGAGCCTGCTCCGCCATTCAATAAGATCATGGCTGATCTGATCCCAACCACAAATCTAAAGAACACAAGAAGTAGGAGCAGGACCCGGCCACTCAGCCCCTGGGCCCTCTCCGCCACCCACAGGGCATTGACCGATCCGAGCTCAGCTTCATGTCCAATTTCCTGCCCGCTCCCCGTAACCCCTAATTCCCTTTACTTCTAGGAAACTGTCTATTTCTGTTTTAAATTTATTTCATGATGTAGCTTCCACAGCTTCCTGGGGCAGCAAATTCCACAGACCTACCACCCTCTGAGTGAAGAAGTTTCTCCTCATCTCAGTTTTGAAGGAGCAGCCCCTTATTCTAAGATTATGCCCCCTAGTTCTAGTTTCACCCATCCTTGGGAACATCCTTACCGCATCCACCCGATCAAGCCCCTTCACAATCTTATATGTTTCAATAAGATCGCCTCTCATTCTTCTGAACTCCAATGAGTAGAGTCCCAATCTACTCAACCTCTCCTCATATGTCCACCCCCTCATCCCTGGGATTAACCGAGTGAACCTTCTTTGTACTGCCTCGAGAGCAAGTATGTCTTTTCTTAAGTGTGGACACCAAAACTGTATGCAGTATTCCAGGTGCGGTCTCACCAATACCTTATATAACTGCAGCAATACCTCCCTGTTTTTATATTCTATCCCCCTAGCAATAAAAGCCAACATTCCGTTGGCTTTCTTGATCACCTGCTGCACCTGCATACTAACTTTTTGATTTTCTTGCACTAGGACCCCCAGATCCCTTTGTACTGCAGTACTTTCCTGTTTCTCGCCATTAAGATAATAACTTGCTCTCTGATTTTTCCTGCCAAAGTGCATAACCTCACATTTTCCAATATTATATTGCATCTGCCAAATCTCCGCCCACTCACCCAGCCTGTCTATATCCCCTTGCAGGTGTTTTATGTCCTCCTCACTCTCTACTTTCCCTCCCATCTTTGTATCATCTGCAAACTTTGATATGTTACACTCGGTCCCCTCCTCCAAATCGTTAATATAGATTGTGAAGAGTTGGGGACCCAGCACCGACCCCTGTGGAACACCACTGGTTACTGGTTGCCAGTCCGAGAATGAACCATTTATCCCAACTCTCTGCCTCCTGTTCGATAACCAATCCTCCACCCATGCCAGAATATTACCCCCAATCCCGTGATTTTTTATCTTAAGCAATAATCTTTTATGTGGCACCTTGTTGAATGCCTACTGGAAGTCTAAATACACTATGTCCACTGGTTCCCCTTTATCCACCCTGTACGTTATCTCCTCAAAGAACTCAAGCAAATTTGTCAGACATGACTTCCCCTTCATAAAGCCATGCTGACTTTGTCCTATTAAATTATACTTATCTAAATGTTCCGTTACTGTCTCCTTAATAATAGACTCCAAAATTTTACCCACCACTGATGTTAGGCTAACTGGCCTATAATTTCCAGCCTTCTGCCTACTACCCTTTTTAAATAACGGTGTTACATTAGCAGTTTTCCAATCTGCCGGGACCTCTCCTGAGTTCAGGGAGTTTTGGAAAACTATCACCAAAGCATCCACAATCCCTACTGCCACTTCCCTCAAGACCCTAGGATGTAAGCCATCAGGTCCAGGGGATTTATCCGCTTTGAGTCCCATTATTTTACTGAGTACCATCTCCTGAGTGATTTTAATCGTATTTAGCTCCTCCCCCCCCCCTAGAGCCCCCTGTTTGTCCAGTGTTGGGATATTCTTAGTGTCCTCTACCGTAAAGACTGAAACAAAATATTTGTTCAGCATTTTTGCCATCTCCATGTTTCCCACCATTAATTTCCCGGTCTCATCCTCTAACGGACCTACGTTTGCCTTAGCCACCCTTTTTCTTTTTATATAACTATAGAAACTCTTGCTATCTGTTTTTATATTTTTTGCTAATTTCTTTTCATAATCTAACTTCCCTTTCTTAATCAATCCTTTCGTTACTTTTTGCTGTCTTTTGAAGACTTCCCAATCTTCTATCCTCCCACTAAGTTTGGCTACCTTATATGTCCTTGTTTTTAGTCGGATACTATCCTTGATTTCTTTACTTAGCCACGGATGGCTGTCATTTCTTTTACACCCTTTTTTCCTCAGTGGAATATATTTATTTTGAAAGTTGTAAAATAACTCCTTAAATGAACACCACTGTTCATGTACCGTCTTACCCTTTAATCTATTTTCCCAGTCCACTTTAATCAATTCCGCTCTCATACCATCATAGTCTCCTTTATTCAAGCTCAGTATGCTTGTTTGAGAATCAACCTTCTCACCCTCTAATTGGATATGGAATTCAACCATGTTGTAGTCACTCATTCCAAGGGGATCCTTAACTAGGACATTATTAATTAATCCTGACTCATTACACAGGACCAGGTCCAAGGGTGCCTGCCCCCTTATAGGATCAGTTACATACTGCTCAAGAAATCCATCCCTGATGCACTCAATGAACTCTTCCTCAAGGCTGCTCTGCCCAATTTGATTTGTCCAGTTAATATGATAGTTAAAATCCCCCATAATTATAGCTGCTCCCTTATTACATGCCCCGACTATTTCCTGATTAATACTTCTTCCAGCAGAGTTGCAACTATTAGGAGGCCTATATACTACGCCCACTAGTGTTTTTTTCCCCTTATTATTCCTTATCTCTACCCAAACTGTTTCATTATCTTGATGCTCTGTCCCAATATCATTTATCTGTATTACAGTGATTCCTTCCTTTATTAACATAGCCACCCCACCTCCCCTTCCTTCCTGCCTGTCCTTCCTTATTGTTAAATACCCTGGCATATTTAATTCCCAGTCGTTGTCACCCTGCAGCCATGTTTCTGTAATGGCCACAAGATCATACCCATACGTAGTTATTTGTGCCGTTAACTCGTCCATTTTGTTACAAATGCTACGTGCATTCAGATAAAGAACTTTCAAATCTGTTTTGTGACACTTAGTTCCTGCTTTTTCCTTTTTTAACACTTTACCTATTACTCCATACCTTCTGTCCCTTCCTGTTACGCTTTCCTCTGTCTCCCTGCTCAGGTTCCCAACCCCCTGCCACTTTAGTTTAAACCCTCCCCAACAGCACCAGCAAACACTCCTCCTAGGACAGCGGTCCCGGCCCTGCCCAGGTGCAGACCGTCCGGTTTGTACTGGTCCCACCTCCCCCAGAACCGTTTCCAGTGTCCCAGGAATTTGAATCCCTCCCCCTTGCACCATTCCTCTAGCCACGTATTCATTTGAAATATCCTCCTATTTCTACTCTGACTAGCACGTGGCACTGGCAGCAATCCTGAGATTACTACCTTTGAGGTCCTATTTTTAAATTTACCTCCTAACTCCCTATATTCTGCTTTTAGGACCTCATCCCCTTTTTTACCTATATCGTTGGTGCCTATGTGCACCACGACAGCTGGCTGTTCGCCCTCCCCCTCCAAAATGTTCTGTAGCCGCTCCGAGACGTCCTTGATCCTTGCACCAGGGAGGCAACACACCATCCTGGAGTCTCGGTTGCAGCCACAGAAACGCCTGTCTATTCCCCTTACAATTGAGTCCCCTATCACTATAGCTCTTCCACTCTTTTTCCTCCCAGCCTGTGCAGCAGAGCCACCCGTGGTGCCAGGAAGTTGGCTGCTGCTGCCTTCCCCTGATAAGTCATCCCCCCCAACAGCATCCAAAGTGGCATATCTGTTTGAGAGGGGGATGGCCACAGAGGACCCCTGCCCTACCTGCCTGCACCTCTTACTCTTCCTGGTGGTCACCCATTCACTTCCTGCCTTTATACCCTTTACCTGCGGTGTGACCAACTCGCTAAACGTGCTGTCCACGAGTTTCTCTGCATCGCGGATGCTCCACAGTGAATCCACCCGCAGCTCCAGCTCAGAGATACGATCGGTCAGTAGCTGCAGGTGGACACACTTCCTGCACACATGGTCAGCAGGGACACTGGTAGTGCCCATGACTTCCCACATCTTGCAGGAGGGGCATATCACAGGTGCGAGGTCTGCTGCCATGACTTGCCTTAGCTTAGTTACCCCTTTTAAATTACGTTGAAATTAGAAAATGTTAACTATACTAGGGACCTAGGTTCACTAAAAAAAACCCACTACCTGTTAACCTTCCCTTTCTTATTACTTTACTTACAGTAAAACGGTAGAAATACTCACCTGAACCTACTCACCAATCAGCTGCCTCCCCTGTGCTGCGTCACTTTCTGACTGGTGACGTCACCTCAAACTGCCGCTCGTCTCAGAGTCTCGCTCTGGTCTCGCTCTTTGCTGCCGCTCACCGACTGAACTCTTGCTCTCTCCACACTGTTTTTATCCCCGCTCTGGTCTTGCTCTTTGCCGCCGCTCGCCGACTGAACTCTTGCTCTCTCCACACTGTTTTTATCCCCGCTCTGGTCTCGCTCACCGACTGAACTCTCGCTCTCTCCGCGCTGTTTTTATCCCCGCTCCGGTCTCGCTCTTTGCCGCCGCTCACCGACTGAACTTTCGCTCTCTCCGCGCTGTTTTTATCCCCGCTCCAGTCTCGCTCTTTGCCGCCGCTCACCGACTGAACTCTCGCTCTCTCCGCGCTGTTTATATCCCCGCTCCGGTCTCGCTCTTTGCCGCCGCTCACCGACTGAACTCTCGCTCTCTCCGTGCTGTTTTTATCCCCGCTCTGGTCTCGCTCACCGACTGAACTCTCGCTCTCTCCGCGCTGTTTATATCCCCGCTCCGGTCTCGCTCTTTGCCGCCGATCACCGACTGAACTCTCGCTCTCTCCGCGCTGTTTTTATCCCCACTCTGGTCTCGCTCTCTCCCGCCGCTCACCGACTGAACTCTCGCTCTCTCCGCGCTGTTTATATCCCCGCTCTGGTCTCGCTCTCTCCCGCCGCTCACCAGGCCCAGCCGGGAGCAGCTCGGCATGAAGGAGGTTGCAGACATCTGCGATCACTGGCAACTCACTCTCAGCCTCCGTAGACACTGCTCCTCAGAGAGGTCCAGGAAGCTGAGCCTCGGTCTGTAGACCCTCTAACGAGGTCAGTGCCTCCTGCGACGTCGGTCCCTCTGTTGTTCCCCTCTCCGCTCTTGTGCAGGTCCCTGTGGCGCACCACTATGCGGTGGAGCTGCAAGTGGCGGAAGTGCACGCCGAGCCTGACGAGGGTGGTGATGTTCCTCGTCCTCGGATGTACTGGTGAATGCAGCCATTGCACCCCCACCCCCCTCCATCCTGATAGCGTCAGTTTGAGGGGGTCCAAAAAGTTGGTAAATATGTGTAAACAGAACAATTCTGAGTATAAACCAAGAATTTTCAGTCTAAACACAAAGAACTCCCAGCTAAAAGTTTGTCTGAGAGAACTGAGTGCCCTGCAGCAATAACTCAGCTTTTATCCCCATCTGTCAAACAGGGATTTAAATGTCCAAATGGCTGCCGGTTGCAACCCGCCTAGATTCCCACGGCGTGTTTCACACAGAACGGGAAACACGCTGAGGCAGTGTTGAAATTGCTTGCCATCATTGTTAATTACATTTATGCACATTTCAAGTACTTTAAGTACTTGAATTGCTGCTTTAAATATCGTCCTGCCGGCTTTAATTGCCAGCGGGACTTCCAGGTTTGGGAACGGCTGGGTCGTGCGCGTTTTTTGGCAGGTTGGATCCGGGATTCCTTCACGCTCCAGAAAATCCTGATTTTGTTTGTCCCCAACGCACTCGGACTTTGCTTTTAAAATCGTGCCCCTTGTCACTGGCTCCATCAATTAATTAGTCTGTTATTAACCCTGACCTTGGAAGTAATCCTTTAGTTCATCTCTGTATTTCAACATTTTTATTGCATTTTTGTAATAAATCTGCTTTTATTAATTATTTTCTGGTTATTTTCCTCTAGTTGGATTACTAGCTTTCTTCATTTTATTTTCGTACAGCTTTTCAGCAGCAATAATATGGCTTGTATATTGGGAATGATAATAATACGACTCCACTCCGTGGATGTTTAACCCTTTCCCTATTAGCCAGGTCAAAAGTGCCCTGCCAATTCTTCTTCAAAATAATAAAAATCCCAAATATTCTTAGAACAGTTAAAAGGGTTGAGAGACCATTGTTGCACTAACTGTTATTCTGTGCATTTTGTTTGCTATAATAATGTATTTTTATTAAAAAGGATTTTACTAAATTTTCAGACATTACCTTTTAGTCTAGAAAAGACATAAAGCCCTATCAAGCATGTCCCTGAAATCATTCCTTTATTGCAGTGCATGACATATTCATTTTTTCAGCTTGCTTTCCAGTCCAGATTTTCTGATACGACATTGATTAAGGAGTACCAGCCAGGGTCTGTGCGCTACATGGCCCATTTGGAAAGCGATTCCTCAGACTCATGTGATGATGGCACTGGAGCAATTTATTCATCCACCATGACATCTAGGGACAGGAGGCCCTGACAACAGAAACACCCTGCGACTGAGCATGTGCACTGTTGGACTCCTAGACAAAGGAAGAACCCCTCCGTGACACTAGAGATGAGCTGTCAACCCTCGTTATTAATTCTAGGCTCTTAATATTTAATGTCATAAAACTGGAACAGAAGCTTCAGACTTGCAGCGGAGGCATCATGCTAAACATAAACATACCAGTTAAAGAGACTATTCCTTTCAGCTGTCTCTGCTAGCTGTATTCCAAACTAAAAAAAAATGATAGTCTAAAGCTATACAGAAAAATGAAAAAGAAAATAAATTTGAATAAGAGAACCTTGTTGGAGTAAACAGATGTAATGACCATATCTGAAAAGTTAAATGCAGTGTGTTATTTCAAAATGAAAACGTTTACATCCTTTATTGAGGACATTGTGTTTTAAATTTGTTTTTTGTTTTAATTAAATTTGAATGTCTTCAGTACAGCACATCCTCGATTTGGCTGCCTTGCCTATCTGGTTCAGGTTGTGGAGCAAAATGATAATAAGTAAAACTATTATGTTTGTCCCTGTATAACATGTGTGGAGAAAACAGGCTGTTTGTAGGGGAGGGGGAGTGGGAGGGGGGGAAGGGAGGTTGAAGAGGAAAGGAAATGCACAGTTGCAGAACCCTTAGTAAAAACTGAGGCAAAATGGTGGAGGGACAGAATTACTTGTCCACTTTTTGTCTGCTTTTGAAAAATGTTTACAATTTTATTTTAACATCAGTTATTTAAAGTGCCCAGGTTATTGAAGATAACACATTCAAAGATCAAGCAAACATTAAAGCCTTCTGTAGATGACCAGGTCCATAAAATTTGCAGCTTATTAGCTCATTTTAATGGTGTAGTGTTGGCATCTGGAGCATTGTAGTTTCTACTCTTCACTTGGATACTTCTTTGTGTTTTTTTATACTTGTGCATAAAATTATTGTATATAACTTTAACAAACTGAAGCTTTCCTGCAAAATGTTACAAAAGTGCTGTTCATTGTAAAGGACGAATCTGCCTTAGAAACATTTTTCATTTGATTTTGATAGTTTGGTAGAAGCTTTATAGAAAGCTTATATAGCTTTATACCATAGATACTGGCCAACATAGTGGTGTAGCACCATGGCAGTAATAGGATGCAAGGTGAATTAGCCCACACCATAAACTGCTGTCCTGCACCTCCTGGCAGTCAGCTCAGAGCAGTTTTGTGGAAGCCTGGGTGCAAGTAACCTGCTTGCACCCTTGGCTGCAGTTGGTACATGGCAAATGGAGAAAACTAGAGACAATTTATCCTCACGTTTTAAAAAAAAGATGTGGATGTCCTGCATTTCCAGCAGAGATAGTTTGGACAATGTCAACCTTGTTTTGTGATCCAACTAGTACCACTGAAGTAATATTAAGCAGACACGGATCTCAATTTATTCTTACCCTATTCCCCACCCCTCAAAATGTAACATCTCATGCTCCAATCAATTGTTATATGAGATCTGACTAAACTCATATAAGTGAGAAGGAGAGAAGTCCATTATAGTTACAGAATTCAACTATTTAACAAACTGGGATTCTATTGCTCTACTACATAAGGAGTTGGGCCACCCTGTCCACATTATTTGATAATCCCTGCTTTAAAGCATAAGGGGTGAAATTTAACTTTGGTGGGGGTGCAAGACAGGCAGTATCAAATCAGCTGCCCATTATACACCCTGCCAATTTTCCTTTCCATTGATTTGACATGCAAGGTGTACAAAGGGCGGCCATTTCGGTACTTTCCGTTTTGTGTCTCCACCAAAGTTGAATTTCACCCCATAGTATTTTAGCAGAACAGACCAAAAGCCATAACTAAAATTTAAGATATAAATTAGGCATTCAAATTATAAAGTTTAAAGTATAAAGCATAATAACAGCCTGATAATCGTAGTGGTAGAACTTTATACTTCCAACACAGAGTTCTTGGCATTAAAAGAACTTGCATTTATATAGCACCTTAGGATGTCCCACAGTATTGAGAGAACTCTGCTGCTCTTCTTCAAATAGTTTCATGGAATCTTTTATTTCCACCTGAGAGGGCAATTTAACATCTCATCTGAAAGACAGCGTCTGAGATAGTACAGCACTCTCTCAGTACTGCACTGAAGTGTCTGTCTAAATTATGTGCTCAAGTCTCTGGAGTGGGGCTTGAACTCACAGCCTTCTGACTCAGAGGTGAGATTGCTACCTCTGAGCCAAGGCTGACATTGAAACAGCATTTCTCATTTCTCTGCCACAATGCTGGATGGAGGGAATGCTGTCAGGACTAGCCCTGCCCAACAGAAACAGACATCCTGTTTGGCAGTCACTGAGTGGTATTGATGAGAACTCTGAAGATATCATCAGCTCATAGTATCCCACCCTAATGGCTGAAGGGAAAATATACTGGTGACAGTTGGGGATCTAAAATGAGTAAACCAGCAGAGAAAAAAATATAAATTTTAAAAAGCATAAAATATAATTATTCTTAAAGGGTTATCGATCTTCCACATTCTTACAGAGCTAATCCAAAAAAAGGAAATTATTGTTGAAAAATATCATATAAGTTGGCCTGCTGGTTTGAAAACTGCTGCCGTTTTGTCTCCTTGCTTTCTAAGAAATAATTTAGAGTACACTTTTTTTGTATGTCCAAAGAATGGGATATACATTTTTAATCTTTCAATATATATTAAATGTAGGCCAAATGGATTGAACAAATTTGTCTCTTTTTTTGAATCTTTTTAGTCTATTGCTGTGAAGGTATTGTCAGGTATAACTGCACCAAACAGAGTCCAGTTTATATTTTTCCTGTTTCTCTTTCCTTCCCCTCCCCCCCCACACTTTCAGGCTGCTCACCACCATACATCATCTTCCACCCAGTAAAGTGGAACAGTCTGGGTGCCAGTCCCTTCACAATCACTCTCAGCCCCTTTGCAAGTAGCCAGAAGATGCGATCACATCATCTTGCTTTTTGTACAAGGGTGTCCTTCATTTTATGGAGAAAGAAGGTCAACTCACACGAATCTTAATTGCAGCATGCACAGCTGATGATGTGGTTTCCTGGGGTTGTGCAACTTGGATCTGCTCTCAGGCCAGACCGAACCCAAGGCCCCCATTGTTTTCTGTGGATCCACTCTGGATGCACAAGAATAATTCTTCTAAATTATGTCACAGAGTGGCATAATAGGGAAGGAGAATAGATGTCGCATACCTCCCTGAAGCTCAGAAGATTGATGATTTTTTTAAATCCATGAAGAGTCTTGTAAATAGGTATTTTTTCCTGTATAAAATGGTTGTGTTTTGAACAAAAAGTACTCTCCCTACACTTGGGTGATGCAGTGCAGTCCTTCCATTTTAGGGACCAGGGTTTGAATCTTACCCAGACTGCTGCGATGAATGTCTCCTTTGTCTGACATCTGTAAGGGTCGTAAGTGAAATTATTTGTAATTGTTATCAGTGCTTAAAGTATAGATACAAATAGGAAAAGAAAAAGAAGTTGTTTGTGTCCTGAAATTGTTCCAAGACATATATAGCAACACTGCTCCCACTGCTAATAAGCACACAAGCCCTTAACTCTTTCCAGTTTTTACAGTAAAATCCAATTCCTCATAGGTTTCTTAAGTATTATCCTGGTATCTACCATTTCCTAAGCTTAAAATAAAGTTCTGAATTTATTAAATGTTCTTCTGCTGAAACCCTCATCCATGCCTTTCTATCCTCCAGACACAACTATTCCAATGCTCCGCTGGCCGGCCTTCCATCCTCCACCCTACATAAACTTCAACTCATCCAAAACTCCGCTGCATGTATCCTATCCCACACCAAGTCCTGATCGTCTACTACCTCTGTCCTCGTTGATCTACTTTGGCTCCCATTGGCTCAAATTTAAAACTCTTGTCCTTGTGTTTGCCTCGCCCCCACCTTACCCCGTAACCTCCTCCAGCTCTACAACCCTCCCCCCGCCCCCTCTCCATTCCTCCTCCTCTGCCTTATGCTTTTCCCCCCTCCCTTTGCCCCACCATTGGCGGCCATGCCTTCAGCCACCTAGATTCCATGCTCTGAAATTTCTTCCTTGAATCCCTTTGCCTCTCCACTTTCCTCTCCTTTTTTAAAGACCCTCTTAGCCCACCTCTTTGAACTAGCTTTAGATCATCTCTGCTAATATCTCCTCTGGCTCAGCATCTATTTCTTTGATTACGTCTCCATGAAGCACTTTGGCAGGTTTATCTATGTTAGAGGTGCCATATAAATGCAAGTTGTTGTTGTATTTAAGTTTTAAATTATTACTTTCAAATCCAGAAACTGCCATCCTACAAATCAGGTTGAGGTCATCACACTGCCAAACAATGTAGTATGACATAAAATATCATCGATTGATATATCATCCTCATCTGAACAACACTGGCAGAGCCTGCTGGAGCATGAGGGAAGATCTTTTTCAGTAGTACTCTGTGTCTCCTAGGGGTTAATGAAAAGGGCTATTTGCAGAGATCTGGCAACAGAGATGTGAGTTAAGGAGACTGAAGAAATAAATGTTAACATAAAATTCTGAACGCACATTTCAACTTTAACATTGCACAATCTTTTATGATTGTACATTGTGAAAAAAATGAATTATTGCAAGATCAATCGAATGTGAAAAATTTCCAAAATAACGTGCAAATCCAGGAATGGACTTTGCTGCAGTTTGCACTCTACTAAACCAAGGTGAAATTGACAATTTAACAAGACAGTTCTCAATATTTGTAGCTGATTAACTTGCTGTTACTAACTATTTTCATATTGGAGTGCAAGGTTGAAGAGAGAAGGAAGTAGTAATTGGGTGATTCCAGGCTTGAGTTTTAAAAGCCAGTTGATGATAATAGAAAGGAAGACTGAAGCAATTCCACAGCTATGAGGCCCTTGGAAAGATCGACTTACAGTGGAAGACAGCTTAATGAGTCTTGACTACAGCAGAGTGAAGATGCAGGGAGGAGAAAAACCATGTAGGATGCTGTATCCAGCTACTGAGCTATTTAATTATTAATCTTAAAAGCCCCAACTCAGTAAAAACAAAAGGAGGAAAATATTCTTTGTTATTACAGAGGTTTGTCCAATCTTATAGTTTAAATGAGATTGCCAATGACAGATTAGCAAGGATTAGCTCTGGCCATTTTGTTCAAAATATGTAAATATAAATAGATTAATTTCTTGAAATCTTTGCTTTTGCTTTTACTGCAAAAGAAAAGAATTGGAAATTGTAAAACTGAAGGAAATGAATGAGAATATGTCTGAACACAGTAAGCTACAAATTCCAACGGCAAAAAATTGGCAACATGGGCACAGCAGGAAGTTTATAAGCTGAGAGCCACACATATAAGTGCAGAAAGAGGAAGGAACATTACATTTGATGTTATTGGGTCAGTAAAAATTACAAATGCCTTCTGGCCTTGTTTCACTTGTAAACCAGGATAACATTTTATGATGATGTTGTTGTTATTAAGGTAAACTGAAATCATAACCCCCAAAAATGTTAAAGCTAAAGCTAATTAAAATTACTTTAAACTTGAAACTAAACAGAGCCAGTTACTAAAATAATTGTTTTAACTATAAATCTACCCAAACTCCTCATAATAGAAGAGTTGACCCAGTAAACTTTATGGAGCCAATTCTGCAGACAGTGCTTGGATGCACACCAGTGCTATTTGAGTGGCAGCCCTAACCTGCAGGATTCCATGGTGTCAGATAATTTGCATAATTGTAACATGTTCCTTTGCGTTGCCCTGACATCTGCTTAGCCATGCAAGAGGGCTGCAGGAACCTGTAGAGCACCATAGAACAAGTGGCAACTCCACGGTGTCCTGTGGAGGTGTCCCCAAGTATAGCGGGTCCAAGTGATGATGCAGTTCTATCCTTCCTGATCCTTCAAAGAATGGTGGCACCATCAACTGTCACAAAATGAAAGATTCTTGGAGTTGCCGGGGTATCTTGCAGTCACCTGCACTATTCAGTTGTGGTGCTCCGAGATCACTTGACTGTTGATGGAATGAAATCCCTTTCGGTTCATATATGCCAAGGGTTTTATGATGTCCTGATGGTAACATGGGTGTTGTCAATGACACCTGTACTCATGGGAACCCAGCCACTTGGTAGAAATGATGCACCCTCTCCCATTGTTCCCTGCTTTCTATTGGGAAAGTGACAAATATGTGTCCCAACGTAGACAAGTACAGTGACCTGTTTGATACAGCAATGTATGGACAATTGATGTTTCTGACAAGTATCACCTTGATGGCTTAAAATGATCCAGTTGTATAAACGTTCAATGCAGTAACTTTAATCACAGCAGGCAGTGCTGTCTCTGTGCTGGATGTTGTCTGCAAATCAGGCGTCAATATGTGGCACAACCTAGTGACTGCATCCCTGCTGAAGCATAGGCAGGTAATCCATGACATGTCATGTATGATATAATTCCTGCGGTGTCTGTGGGTACGTGCCAGGTGCGTTATGCCAGTGCACCTCCCTCTCCTCTGCATTCCTCGTCCTCCTCCAAATCCAAAACCACCATTGGCAGGTCCATTGGAATGCCAGTGGTCAACACTGCTTTTAACTGCAGGGCAGAACTGCTGGGAGCAGAAAGGTAGCTGTGGAAGGTGGTCCCCAAAGGAATGTATCAACTGAAGGAAAGCAGTGACAAGTAGCACAGGAACAATACACTAACTCTAATGCTTAGAGTTCACTTACTCAAGTTAAAATAAAATACAAGTCGCACAAATATGGCAATCTAGTTTTAAATAGTGGAGTTCTCCAAAGAACAGCTTGCAGACCTCCAGCTCCTTTATAAATAGGCACTCAGCAAATCAACATGGAGAACTCATTATGGGACCAATTTAAGTTAATTTACATAAATTTGTAATGTGTAACGAGGCCAGCGCACAAATAACTTGCTGCTTGAAAACTTTTTCTCCCACGGAATTGGGAGTTCAGAGCCAAGCGTACTGAGGCCTACATTCCCAATTCCATGGGGCATGTGTGCTGCTGGAGAGAGGATTCACCCAGAGCCTACACTGGAACCAGCCCTAATATTTCTTGGATTGCTACTTGCATGATTATGAAGGAATAATGTATCGCTGTCTGTTATATTTTTAGTCTTGATTAAGTATTTAAAACACTAGAATTGTTTAAAATGCTAAATAAATGCAATTCCAAATTATACTTCCCTGATTAACTGTCTTCGTAGTTTGCATTCCAAACATCGAGTTAAGTGAGAGAAAGCCCTTAATTTTCCATATCAGCGTGTTTCATTACATAGCTTATGGAGACACACAAAAAAACAATGTGAACATTTTTAATTTGAATTGTTTTTAACAAACTTCATAATTGGGAAATTGTAAAATGAATTTTTTCTTCCATCACCAACACTTTGTAACACAAACCATTATTTAGGTTTGAACAAAAGCTATCAGAATGGCCTTCACTTGTGGTTGTAGTGGTATGTATTATTAATGTGTAACACGTGTAACCTGTTTCATTCAGTATCACCTCTGTGTGGTTCTGAAAGTGGGTAATTAAATTTAAACAGGTGAGATTGAATTCTAAAAACACCATGGTAAAGCTGCACATAATCTTGAAAACCTCTGTAAGATCCATTTAAATTTCTCTGTTCCAGAGAAGAAGCTTCAATTTTTCAAGCTTTTCTTCATAGCTGTAACCTTTTATTCCTAGTGTGATTCTAGTGAATATTCTCTGTACACTTTCCATGGCTCGAATATCCTTCCCATAACAGGGTGCCCAGAAATGCAAGCAATACTCAACTATGGCCCAACAAATGTCTTCTACAAATTCAACATCACTGCTTTTATTTTCAAACAACCCTGAATTCCATTTGCGCTTTTATGGTCTTTTCTGCTTATATTCCCACTTTTAAAGATCTGCTCCTCTGCAATGGTAAGATTCTTACCATTTAGGGTAACTTCCTTTCACTGTTCTTTTCCCAAATGTACCACAACATTTCTCTCCATTGAACCACATCTGCATTTTCTATTTATCTGCCCACTCCGCAACTGTCTTTTTTCTCATGCAATTTCCTGCATTCTTCCTCACAGTTTGCCACGCCCCTAAATAAGTTATATCTTAACTGTATGTTCACCGTTTCACATCCAAGTTCAAATCCACGTCCCTTGTCCTAGAGCTTGTGCCTAATATTGAATGTCATTCTGGGATCTAGTTTATCAATTCTCTTGAAGATCTTAAATACTATAATACCGTGACCGCTAAGCTGCCTTCTTTCCCATGCAAAGTTCTCTAATACAGCTTAGTTTTTTCTCATCACTTAGGTACCCACTCCCATTTATTAACTTAGTTGCCTTTCTGAAAGTTATCCAAAGGAAAATAGTGCAGAAAACATTTTTATGAGTTTAAAAAAGTGCTTATAAGCCAACAAATACAGAAAAATGGTGAAATCTAATAACCCCGCAGATCCCGAGTTCCCCTCACACAACCTACGGCTTAGAAGTACCTCACTTCTGCTCAGCAACTTCCATAGATTAACTGACTGAGATGGGAAACTCGTGGTTAACAGTGTCACAGTGGTTAATCCATATCCTACTACTGGGAATAGATAGGGGCTGATTTTCCTCCCCCCTTGCTTCGGCATAAATTGATTGTTGCGTTTTCCGACTTGACCTCCGCTGAACCCACCTGCTTTTGCAGGTTAGATCATTTAAATCTGCCTCAGATTCGGCACCCCTTCCAATTAGGGGGTGGGAAGTTGGTTGCTGTTGTGTTAATGTGCGCATAGTGCATCAGAACAGGTTCACTATGCCACTGAGATTTTTAATCCTTTTATTTTCCCACCTTTGTATTTTATTATTGGACTTACTTTTTAGTTTTATTTTATCCATTTATTTGCTGCCCTTTTTGCACCATTGTCCAGTTGAGAGTATCTGTTCAGACAACCAGCTACCAGGCTTCCACATATGCATTTCTTTAACCAGCTACCAGGATACCCACCAACGTAGCCCGGTTTAAGTCACCCTCTGAATTTTTCTTCCCTTCCTTGTGGGCAAGTGTCTGGCATTTTCCCTGACTGTGCTGCCATCAAGAACTCCATGGTCCAGATCATTGGAACACCAACTTGCTGTGTCACTAATCCCATCCTTCACCACAGCACGATCACTTTCTAGCAAAAACAAACTAACATACCCACAGTATAAGGCATGTCACTGATTTCAAGAATAGGGCTGAATAGGCATGAGATTTAGGTTAGGGTGTGGGGGGTGGGAAGAAAGCAGCTTCTAGTGACATCATATTGAAGGAGCCAATTTTGCTGAACAAATTCAAAACAGTGCTTTGTTCCAGCCTTAAGTATAATGATGCAATTGAAGATTAAGCACAATAATCAAGTGTTCTGTGATATGAATGTACCCACATTGCTGCTTTCTCTATTTGTAAGGAGTGAAAGTACAGTACTGTACAATGCTGAGAAAACACTGCCCATTATATTCTTTATAAATGTGCTTCCCACTAATGTGAACACCAGTTGATAAATGTTGAGGGACTGTGGCGGTTACAGCTCTGCAATCTTCTCCACTAACTCTAATGTTTAGATAGAATGAAACATTAGCCCCAAAATCAATGGGTGAAAATTGGGAGTGCTGCAGATTGGGCACGCTGACCTCCGTTCCCGACTCCCTATCTGCACTCCTGGTCAGTGAGACTTCACGCTAGGAACAGAATCTGACAGTTTAAGGGCTGTGGTCTTAAAGCATTTCATTTTTCCCATGTGATTTATTGTAATTATGTCATTCGCTCTTGATTTAACCTATGCAAAATACTACTTATAAGGAGAGTGACAGATTCCTAGATAATCACTACTGATACTTTGCTGGGCTTAATAAGCTGTTCAGAGTTTCGTTTCTCCTGAGAATATTCTCTTGCCATATTAAATAATTACAAAAACATATTTCAAGTAACATACTTTTTGGGTGAGTTGAGCATAAGGTTAATACAAGCATTTTTAATTTTTTTCTGACTAAAGCATTTAAAAATATTATCAGATGAATTGACAACCAACACTTCAGATTTCTCAGTGCTGTATCAGTACGGTGCCTTCCACTTGACTGTCCAGCTATACTAGTATCATCTTTTTTTAATTCATTCATCATGTGGGCATCGTTGACGAGGTCGGCATTTATTGCCCATCCCTAATTGCCCTTGAGAAGGCGGTGGTGAGCCGCCTTCTTGAACCGCTGCAGTCCGTGTGGTGAAGGTTCTCCCACGGTGCTGTCAGGTAGGGAGTTCCAGGATTTCGACCCAGCGACGATGAAGGAACGGCGAAATATTTCCAAGTTGGGATGGTGTGTGACTTGGAGGGGAACATGCAGGTGATATTGTTCCCATGTGCCTGCTGCTCTTGTCCTTCTAGATGGTAGAGGTCGCCGGTTTGGGAGGTGCTGTCGAAGAAGCCTTGGCTGTGCTGTGATCATCTGATATTCCTTCTTTTTAAGAATTATATGGTACACCACTGCCAAACTTGTCTGTAGGAGTAAGCTAGAGAAATGCAGCCCTGTTGGCACCATTGCATCTTTGTTTGATATCAGTCTATTGGAGGTGGAGTCCCAGGTCTTTCCTTTACCCCAGTGAAGATACTTCCAGCAAAGGTCAGCTGACATATGACAAATGTGGTAATAATTGTGGATTGTATCCCTTTAGCTCTGGGCTGAATCTCAGTCTAATATTTCTAACCCAATTTCACTCTGTTTCTCCTGATTTTTTTTCCTTGCCAATTTCCTCCCCTTCCCACATCTCCAGAAGGCACCGACACCTTGTTGGTGTACAGCTCCACAGGTACCAGGTAACCTCTGGCACCGTACCTAAGTAGCCGTTAGTCACGTGCGAGCTTTGGCAGCGAGTTACCAGCATGCAGCCGAGCCCAATACTGTCCACAACCAATGTCCACACATGCTTTTCCAACAGGTGTTGCTGCATTGCTTTCAGCAGCAGAGCCTCTGGCTGATTTTTCCCTCCCTAATCCAGAGTAAGTGAAGACAATTGAGCTCAGCTAACTCAGCACAGACCAGGGATCGAATCTCAAATCTTAATGGGCTCAGCTACTCACTGGAGAAACCCTCTGAGCCACCGAGGACTTTCACCTCAATTGTTTATCAGTTAAGTTGCTTGAATTGTAACATTTCTTAAATGGCTGCACAGCACACTAAATTAACTAATTAAAGTGTCAGTGCTTGACTTTTTTTCATTTATTTTTCTCCCACTCTTTGGATCTATGGCAGTATGCATCTCCTCCTCACTAAGAAAGAAGGCATGGCAACTCCCAGGCCTCTGTAAATCCCAGAATGTATTGGACGATGAGGGTGACCCGGGTAGATTGTCACTCCAGCTTTAATTTTATTTGTTTACCTCATTCCCACCTGTTAGGTCTCTTGCATCTCCCTGACAGGCCAACTGAGATCACGTAATATATCATTTAGTTTTTAACTCTTTTAATGCTTTATTTATGCAGTTAACATATGTCATTGTGTTAGTAGTTTTAATATTATGGCTATTGTAATGTGTTTGTTAGAAAACTATTATTCTTATTATGTAAAAGTGATTGCGACAATTACTTAAATTGTTTGCACTTCCTATCATGTTTTTTAAGTTTGTTGCAGCAAGCTGGCCTTTCACTTCTGGATCAAGGGTTAAAATACATCCCAGACCTATTTGATAAAAGTCCCCTCTGTCTGCCAGTTATAAAATCCAATATGAAAAGAGTTTGGAAAGTCTCAACTCAGTTCTTAGTGGGCATGTGGCCAAAGCCTCTAACTCGCCACTGGTTCTAAATTGGCAAACTCACTTAGAAAACTATGGACTGCCTGGTGTGAGAATGCCAGGGGTGAGATTCCGAGGTTGCTGCGTTGTTGAGGCAAAGCAGAGGAATCTTTACTTTGCATTTGACCATGTTATTACTGACTTAGAAGTGCTTGATACTGAATACCAAAATGGAAATTGTTCGATACCCCAGCACTAACATCCCTCACCTTGATGAGCAACAAAATTCATTTTTAAAAAGTGTATTACAGTGCGCTCAAATGTATTCAAGACATTTAATAAGTTATTGAATTATTCTTCATGTAGACTTCTAAAAATATAATGTGATTTCCCTATGGCTCAGTGCTAGATACATGGCATGGTGTGATAATTACCTATATGGACCAGGAAGATCCCAATTTGATTCTGATTTGTGCTGAGTTAGCTGATCTCAATTAAGGGTGGCAGGTGAGAGGGTACAATGCCTCTGGGCGAGGGAGGGAAAATTCGACCATGATTCCCACTCCCAATTGCTCTCCAGTGACCCCTTCTGGGTATTTGAATAGCCTACTGATACTTACTGTCAGTTCCACATGTGAAAAATGTCCGTTTGGGGAAGGTACCCCAGGGCTGCAGGCACCCATAGAACCGCACCTCAGCCTTTGGGAGTGGAGGGCTGAAAATTGTGGAGCAAAGAATGAACTTAAAATATTGTCTGAACACCATTTAGATTAGTTACTAGATAAAATATGTCTGATAATGGTGTATAATCTCAGTGCAGATTATTAGCAGACTTTTATCTATGGGACAAGGTGTCAAATCCAGCCCAGATTGATTGAATGAACGTCTCCTCTGCATGTTTTCTAAGGATCCTGAAAAAATTTTGGCAGTCTCAATGAGCATGTTCCCGTCGTACAAAATAATCCTTTACTACCAACAATTAAAATTCATACTGTGTGTTTTTATTGAACTGTTTAATCTTTGCAGTATTGCTTTTTTTGTTTAAGTTTGAGGCAAAGAAACCAGGAAGATGTGTAGATTTGAAGTTAAGCTTACAAATGAAAATTTGACACCTCTGATGCAGATGGGCTTTTGTGTACCTTTGTAAGACTATGATTTGTATTGTAATTATGAAAAGTAAATGTATTTATGATGAGTGTAATAAATTTTATTGCCAACATATCAAACAGATTTTTCCTTTGCTGTTTATTTTTCACAATCATTAGCACAGTGTACTGGAAACAAATGAAACAGTAAATAGAGTACATTAATATTTAAAATAAAATGCCTTGAGTCTCTAAAACTAGTTGTAAAATAAGTTCAAAGAACACATTTTTAAAAAAGAGATGCTGAGGACATATGCAACAAAGTTTCACAGGTTTTATTTTTCTAAACCATGTGCTTCTGAGTATGCAGACAGTTGAGACCTGAGAGTTTATCAGTTATTCTGATTCATAAATAATTTTCAGCACTGTGAACATTTTTATTTATCTTACCCTTTCCTTTCTTCGGGCCTTCCCCACTAAGCATCAACCCCAGCCAGGCAGGCAACAGGTTCCGAGAGGCCTCTGCCAATGGTATTTTATAACTAACCACCAGGAGGTGTCCAAGAGCAACCTGGGATAACACTCCATTGATTCCCCCTATCACTTCTTGTGGAGAAGTACCCAGTTTCTTCTCTGTGCTTCTCCAAGATAGCAGGATCATGGAAACACTATAGCACCACAGGCTGGAACTGCAGTACACTGCACCACTGTGCCAGCCAGCCTTCTGAACATCTTTTAGACAAATACTGCCTTTTGGCACTAAAAACCAGGGTGTAGGGAATTTCTGGCGCATGGGTGGGCACATCTTGGGTGAATTACCTTTGGGTAGGCCATGAATTTGGGACAGAACCCAGATCGACTGGATTTTAGTCCTGTTTCTGCTCGATTCTAAATTCCATTGAGCGTGGGCAGATGAATCTTCCATCCGCTCCCCTTACATTTGGCAGAGACTTTGGGGACATGTCGAGGGGTTCCTGGACTATCCCAGCAATTCTGCCCAGTATATCTCCAATAGTCCCAGTGGGACCTATGCCTCCTCAGTGCTGGTGTAGGTCCTGTTCTGGGCCATAGGAAGCCCCAACACTACCAGCAAGAAAAATAGCTGATCCCAGAGTGGATCGATTACTTTTCAAATCATGACTTTTTGCTTCCTTAGGAGCATTGAAAAAACGATGGGCTCTATTTTCTTCGACACGTATTTAGCTTTGGTGTCATCCGATTGGAGCAGCAGGGTGCGGGCTCATAGGAGCGGGCAGCTGTTTTGTGCCTCTACAGGCACGGGCTGTCCACCCCAACTGTGGAAATGTCCCCACGATTTGGGATTGGTTGAACATCCTGAAGAGTCAGTGGTCATAGATTCCGCTCCGCCTCGCTTTCAATGATGGAGCAGGGACCCAAGAGTTTCGGCCCCGAGGTTTCTACCCCACTGACAACTTGATGGATTAATGCATCATGTGGTACGGTATTGAGCCATACAGACTAGGAGGGTTTGGGATTTGATTCCCCAATCCGTGCCAAGTTAACTGATGGTCAGCCAGAGCAGCAGTTAGACACACAATTGGTGTTAGTGCAGCTGAGCTGCGGGAAGGGAAAAATCAGCCAGGATTCCTGCTCCTGAATGCTATCCACACGGTGCAGGAAATTAGGCATGTGTGGACGTTGGGTAAGGGCAAATTCAAGCTAAGCTATGATGCCCTCCATAATCCAATAGCCTGCTGGAATGCACCCTCCAGACTCACAAATGAAGAATGGTCACTTGAATAAGGTACTCAACGGTTGCTGGTGCCCATGAAACTATAGCTGAGCTAGAGTGAGATGATACTTATTGAATGGTGTAAGTCAATTCCGAATGGTTAAAAATTGGTGCTAATAGCACCAAAATGGTAAAGTGCTAATCACACTCAAATTTCTTGATTCAGTCTATTTGCATAATTATTCACTGATCCGAGTGCAGATTTCAACAGGCTTAGAGACCACACTTATGGTGGAAGCAGAAAATTGTGTAGGTGAAATTTAACAATATGGGGACGATTAATGAAAAGTGTCACAATAGGTTGACAACAATTCTAAAGCTTTTAGAAAGGTTTTTAATGCATCTCAACCCATTAGCAACCTTTGTCAAGGCTGAAGGGGCAGGGGACTGACAGACAGACATTAAGGGAAAGGGAACCTAGGGTACAGGTATGAATCTGCAGACAATGACGATGCAGCTCACCACACAAAATAGGTTTGATTTCTACTGAAGTGGAGGTGATGCTGCATGAGGTGGTTGCAAAGACGACTGCCATCTGTTCCATTCCCTGGCACCATCCCCATAGGTCAGAATTACAACATGGCTGCAAACAAACTGGAGGCAGCTGACGAGTATTGTCACTAGCTGTGCCAGGTCTGTAGTCCATGTTAGCAGGTGCCTTCATAGCAGATGGCATAGCTCTGCATCTGGCTGTCTGTTGACCCAGACCCTATAAAAGCAGTTCCCCATACTTGTTGTCAGGTAGGTGCAGCAATGCCTGCAACTATGGTTGGTGACATTTTGAGATGGGGGAAGGGATTAGAGGGAAAGAGTTTCTGTGAACTGAGAGGGTGTAGGATGGGATGCATGCCTCTGTGACCTGGGAGAGAGTTGGAGGAAGAGGATGATTCTATGAACAGAGCAGCAATAACCTGAAGACAAATCCCTTGAAGCAGCAAATCAGCTGTTGCTGCAAGAACTCATGGTTCAACAACTGATTTGCCACCCCCCCGGGGGATTAGAAATCTATGCATTTGCATCTACTTAGCCATGTTGCTGCTCGCAGGGCTCTGCCTCTGCTCCTTTATAAGCACAGCAAAAGCAGCTTGGGATGACTCTTTTTGTTCCTCCAACCCTATGAGAAAGCCTTCTTCATGTGCTTCCCCACAATGGCACAAACCAAGATTGGGAACTTTCTGTATGGTTGCCATATCCCACAATTCCCTGGCACAACATTAATACCTGTATTTCAATCCCTTATCCATATAAACCAATAGGACCTTTGTGAGGAGAAAAAGCAAACTGATAAAGGGAAAGAGTTAATACAGTGCTGAGAAGGCCATATGTTGAATATATATTTCACTGTAGAAAAACATGACTGCCAGTGCAATACATGAAGCTTGGCAAAGAATACTTCAGTTTCTGCCATTGGTCGCTAATTTTTTTTCTGCTTGTAGGTTGCATCTCATGGGACTGTAGCACAGCAGTGGGATATGTGTAACGTGATCTGGTAGCATTTCTCACCCATCTGTCTGACGTAATTGGCAAAAGATAGCTCAGGTCTTGTTATGGAAATGAAAGGAAATACGAAGAGCAGTGAAGGAAAATATACCTTTCACCAAACAACAAATCAAATAGGTTAATGTTTGTCCGTCTAGGATGCACATGAATACACAAAAATGCTTTTAAATAGCCTTTTACCAAAATAGGTTGCAGCAAATTCTCTTCACACATGTTATTTAAGAATGCGACAGAAATTTGTAATAAGATTTTTGGATCTAATCCTTTAAATACTGGGTATTTTATTAAAGCTTATAAACGTCATGAGGATCATATAATATTGCAAAATCGAATTGCTTTATTTGTGGAAAGGGTATCTGCTCGGGTTTCGATGTGGATTTTTGTTCAAAAGGAGGTAGGAAGGTGTATTGTTTTGTAAGCAGCTATGGTAACGTAACTGAATATGTATACCAATCTTTGCTGGTACCCTGTGTTTCGCAACAGTCTGCAATGGTTAAAGTGGATTGGAACATGTCCAGTATGCAATTGCAGTTCTTAACTCTTTGGGTACTTTGTAGTACTACTTCTTGTTGTAAACTAGTCTCACTGCCTGGCGCAACTCCTAACCAATGGGAGATTGCCACTAAGTAATGGCAGCTTTACTTTAATTCACTTATTTTCAGCTCACAGCTGACTGTTCTGTTTGTTCACATCCCTCACTCAGGTATTTCCCCAACCTATTGGCATTTCACTCGACTGGAGTTTCAGTCAGCTGAGAGACTCACCAGATTTTCCAACCATTCACTTTATGGACGGAAAGTTGTGGGGAACATGTGCTGAAATTCCTGATGTACTCTCCCAGCCCGGAGCTTTATCGGCCGGAAGAGCAAATTTGTAAAATTAATCCTCGTGAGTTTTTTAGCTGACAGAAAGGCTGGTTGAGTGAAATCCTAGTAGGTTGGGAAAATCACTGAGTCAGGAGGAGTGCCAACAATCAGCTGTGACTTCTATTGTACTTCAACGTCAGCTGTTCTGTCAGCGCAAGAAAACTACAAGACTCCAAGATAAAAATGACAAGCTAATGGTCAGATTCAAAATTATTGAAACACAGACGTCAAGTTATTGGGTGAAAAAACTCTTAAGGACTAGAAAAAGATCAAATAGGTCAAATCCTAAACTGAAATCTAAAAAAATTGCTGATCTTAAATAGGCTGTGGAGGTATTGAGGGCTGATTCTGACAGTCTAGTGTGGGGGACTAATGTGCATATGATCCCTGCTATCCTAGTAGAAAGTCTGGCTCTGAATTTCATCAATTTATTCTTTGGAATTTGTACTCACTGAGGCCTGCAAATTGGGATGGATCGTGTTCATGCTGGGTTTCTGTCCTGTAATGACTACGCTGCTATTTTTGCTCAGGTCTTGGGCTTTCTGACAGTGCATGCGCCAGTGTTACTGGGAGCTTATAATTATATGTTAAAATGACTTGGAACAGTGTAGGAGTGCCCAGATTCCACGATCAGCACCCCATTACACCAAGAGTAATTCACGATCAGATAAAAGAGACGAATCTGTTGCTAGCATCAGCTGAAACTTGCAGAAGTGGAAAATCTTTAAAAAGTGATTACAGGACTTAGAAGAGAGCCTCTGGAGAGGATTTTTTTGCTTTGCACTTAGAAAGAGTTGACCCTGCCTCTGACAACCCGAGGGCTTGAGTGACCACAAGGACCTTTTTCCACACATACAAAGATGTGCTGAACTAGTTAAGGGATTCCCAATGGGTATTCCTTTGTTTGCTATTGCTTTGTTTGTTGAGGAAGAAGAACAGTATAGGATGGATGAAATGAGGTTTAAGCAACCTTTGAGGAGGATGCATCCCACAAGATATTATCCCCCCCACCAAAGAATTTACAGGCCATGCAGATATTATGAGAAGCTCTGACCATGTTAAATTGCTGCTGCCAGCTCATTATATTGACATAGGCATGCAGCCAGCGCTACCCACGCTATTCATTGGCTGCACGCCAATTGTTGTGGGGGGTGGGAAATTGGGCTTCACCAATGCCACTTAATGGCAGCTAACACCTCTTGAAGGTGAGGTGCATTCTGGATGCAGACAGTAGAGAAAACTTGTAAGGAGAGAAATGACTGCAAAACCTGGTACTTCGATGCCACTGTGGAGCCCCCAGTGCAGGCAGTGGACAGGAGGAAGGAGATCCTGCTCCCCAGAGGGAGATCCTGCTGGGGGAGAGGGGGGCAGAAAGCTGGGAGGGGGTGAGAGAGAGAGAGAGCAACAAAAGAAGTGTGGCAGACAGCAAGAAGAAACTAAATCGGGAGAAAGAGCAAAAAGGAGAAGAAGCAAAGTCCAAGAGGAGTGAGGTAGGAAGGCCACGCAGGCTGGGATCGAGAGGTGTTTTTTAAAAAAATTTGTTAATGGGATGCGGGCTTCGCTGGTGAGGCCGGCATTTATTGCCCATCCCTAATTGCCCTTGAGAAGGTGGTGGTGAGCTGCCTTCTTGAACCGCTGCAGTCCGTGTGGTGAAGGTTCTCCCAAAGTGCTGTTAGGAAGGGAGTTCCAGGATTTTGACCCAGCGACAATGAAGGAACGGCGATATATATCCAAGTCAGGATGGTGTGTGACTTGGAGGGGAACGTGCAGGTGGTGTTGTTCCCATGTGCCTGCTGCCCTTGTCCTTCTAGGTGGTAGAGGTCGTGGGTTTGGGAGGTGCTGTCGAAGAAGCCTCGGCGATGGTACACACTGTAGCCACAGTGCGCCGGTAGTGAAGGGAGTGAATGTTTAGGGTGGTGGATGGGGTGCCAATCAAGCGGGCTGCTTTGTCATGGATAGTGTCGAACTTCTTGAGTGTTGTTGGAGCTGCACTCATCCAGGCAAGTGGAGGGTATTCCATCACACTCCTGACTTGTAGATGGTGGAAAGGCTTTGGGGAGTCAGGGGTGAGTCACTTGCCGCAGAATACCCAGCCTCTGACCTGCTCTTGTAGCCACAGTATTTATATGGCTGGTCCAGTTAAGTTTCTGGTCAATGGTGACCCCCCCAGGATGTTGATGGTGGGGGATTCGGCGATGGTAATGCCGTTGAATGTCAAGGGGAGGTGGTTAGACTCTCTCTTGTTGGAGATAGTCATTGCCTGGCACTTGTCTGGCGCGAATGTTACTTGCCATTTATCAGCCCAAGCCTGGATGTTGTCCAGGTCTTGCTGATGTGGCCATGGACTGCTTCATTATCTGAGGGGTTGAGAATGGAACTGAACACTGGGCAATCATCAGCTAACATCCCCATTTCTGACCTTATGATGGAGGGAAGGTCATTGATGAAGCAGCTGAAGGACACAGCCCTGAGGAACTCCTGCAACAATGTTCTGAGGCTGAGATGATTGGCCTCCAACAACCACTACCATCTTCCTTTGTGCTAGGTATGACTCCAGCCACTGGAGAGTTTTCCCCCTGATTCCCATTGACTTCAATTTTACTAGGACTCCTTGCTGCCACACTCGGTCAAATGCTGCCTTGATGTCAAGGGCAGTCACTCTCACCTCACCTCTGGAATTCAGCTCTTTTGTCCATGTTTGGACCAAGGCTGTAATGACATGTGGAGCCGAGTGGTCCAGGCGGAACCCAAACTGAGCATCGGTGAGCAGGTTATTTGGTGAGTAAGTGCCGCTTGATAGCACTGTCGACAACACCTTTCATCACTTTGCTGATGATTGAGAGTAGACTGATGGGGCGTTAATTGGCTGGATTGGATTTGTCCTGCTTTTTGTGGACAGGACATACCTGGGCAATTTTTCACATTGTCGGGTAGTTGCCAGTGTTGTAGCTGTACTGGAACAGTTTGGCTAGAGGTGCGTCTAGTTCTGGAGCACAAGTCTTCAGCCGGGATGTTGTCGGGGCCCATATCCTTTGCTGTATCCAGTGCACTCAGCCATTTCTTGATATCACGTGGAGTGAATCGAATGGGCTGAAGACTAGCTTCTGTGATGGTGGGGATATCGGGAGGAGGCAGAGATGGATCATCTACTCGGCACTTCTGGCTGAAGATGGTTGCAAATGTTTTAGCCCTGTCTTTTACACTCACGTGCTGGACTCTGCCATCATTGAGGATGGGGATGTTTACAGAGCCTCCTCCTCCCGTTAGTTGTTTAATTGTCCACCACCATTCACGATTGTAAAGCTTTGATCTGATCCGTTGGTTGTGGAATCGCTTAGCTCTGTCTATAGCATGTTGCTTCCACTGTTTAGCATGCATGTAGTCCTGTGTTGTAGCTTCACCAGGTTGGTACCTCATTTTTAGGTACGCCTGATGCTGCTCCTGGCATGCTCTTCTACATTCCTCATTGAACCAGGGTTGATCCCCTGGCTTGTTGGTAATGGTAGAGTGAGGAATATGCTGGGCCATGAGGTTACAGATGTTACAGTGTTGGGAGTTTCTTGTGGTTAGCCAGGGGATAGGGTGAGCCAGGCCTCCCCCTCCCCCTAGAAGGAGATAAACGTTGCCCCCAGCCACATCCCTCTGCAGGGATACACAAGCTAACTAATTAAAAATAATTATTTATTCAGGGATACAGGCCAAAATTCTGGCCTGGACCTCCAAGTTGGGCCCCATAACTATCACTCTGCATTAATGCCTTTGCTCATCCCAAACAAGGGCATTAATGCAGAGTGATAGTTATGGGGCCCAGCTTGGAGGTCCAGGCCAGAATTGTGACCTGTATCCCTGAATAAATAATTATTTTAAATTAGTTAGCTTGTGTATCCCTGCCGAGGGACGTGGCTGGGGGCAACGTTTACCTCTTCCTAGGGGGAGGGGGAGGCCTGGCACACCCTACCCCCTGGCTAGCCACTGTTTTGTTACAATTTTCCCACTATGGTGGACACCTGAGATGCTCCTCATGACATGAGTGTCCACCAGTAGCATGAAAATGATGGGACTACGCCGTGATGCTGGGAATTTTGGCATTGTCAGCAGCAGAGGTCCCCAGTGTGCATAATCCCGGTGCAATTGCCAGGTCTGCAGCCCATGCATCTTCAGGGCCAAAATACACATTGTCTGCCAATTTTATCCTCTTACCAGCCAGGCACCTGCTCCAGCTATGAGTTTGAAATAGAATATCAATGCTACTCTGGTGATCAGACAATAAGAGGCACAACTCAAAATGGATGACATTGTTTTTGACAGTCTATATGAAAGGGGCCCAGCTACAAGTCAACTACTCGGGGCTGCACAGACGGCTTGCGAGCTCAAATTTTAGCTACTAAGTCTTCTCACCATACCCAACAGTAGTACAGAATGTGGAAGGTCTGCTCCACTGGAAAGGAATTCTGCACAGAGTTCAAAGCTGACCTTGGCAAAGTCACAGCCTGTATTACCAGCATGCAAGATAAACTTTTATGGCAGCTAATGTTCCTTCAAGCCCTCAATGAAAATCTTAAATTTGCAACATCAGCTGCATGGGACTACGTAAAGCAACATCAATAATGTAACACTTCTACTACTGTTTCAATTGCAGTTCAATATCTGGTATAGCAAGAAGCTTTTAAGAAGGCTTTACTCTAAGATACCTATAGCAAAATAAAAATAAACAGTCCTTGTAAATACATATGAAAATGTAAAAGTTGCCAGGTAAATAATAATTTATTAAATTACTATCACATAGCTCACCTTGCCAATGGGAGGTTTTCTATTGGTTGACTGATCACAGATCCTATATGATGGATCACATACTTAAGTCATATACACTTGTCTGGAAAGGGAATAAACCTCATGAGAATCTTCAGATTTGCCATCTGCTAACTTTAAAAACTGCATTCCTAAGTCCTTCTCTAGTCAAATGAGTGGCTGAGAGAACTGCGAACTGCTTCGTGCTAGTTCTTTCATTTTGGTTATTTTTTGGGGGGGGTTATTTTTCCTCGTCAAGGAATTGATGATAATTCCAAATGCTAGAATATTTTTGTATTTTTCTATTATCAATCGTTCCAAGGTCAAACTGTAGCCTGGGTTATATATACCATTCTGAATTGCCTTTAAACTTCCCTGAAATGTACCTCAAACCCTGCCTCAGTGGAGCACCCTCTGCTGCATCATTATGATTTTTCATTTTCACTTTCCTCACTCACCTTCCTTGAAATCTATTTAAGGAAAATCAACAAATTCAGTACAATTTAACTTTGTGCTGTGAGGCAGTGTCTGTTGGGAACTGAATTGACGTTGTCCAGACTTACTTCACTTGGATTTCTAACTTTTCTCCCATATAGCTGGGTTTACATCTTGTTCTCACATTTCATTTTCATTAGATCAACTGGGTATTTGTTTTCCTGGGGCAGAATGCTCTTACTGGT
The DNA here is from genome assembly GCF_035084215.1 of Heptranchias perlo. Lineage (NCBI taxonomy): Eukaryota > Metazoa > Chordata > Chondrichthyes > Hexanchiformes > Hexanchidae > Heptranchias > Heptranchias perlo. The sequence goes on from NC_090335.1 coordinate 42,703,185, forward strand.
GGCACAATGAAGAGCTTGGAACATGGTCTCTGCTGAAATATTAGTTTAAGACCAGGGGTGTTTTGTTGATTTTCAGACTATGTGGGTGCAAACACATACCATAATAGTAGTATCAGTGAAGTGGTTTTACTTTGTAGTGACACTGCAGTTATAGAGTAACTGCAACCTAAGTCTGGAGTAAGAAGAGTGGGACTTTCTGGAGTAGGTAGTCTCACTTCATTTCGTTTCACTTCTGACTCAGTCTGGACCTTGACACCTGACTTACATTCCATGCCATCAAAATTCCTGGGTTGGGGGAGGGCATAAGTTGGCACTTGTGCCTGTGTGGGGGCATAAATTTGGATTAGGCCTTAGATCCACCAGGTTTCCACCCCAAAAGCATAAATTCCAGCAGGTTTCAGGGCAGGCTAAAGAAGCACTAGCTCTCTTAATGGCATCATAGGTGACTTTCACCTTCCCATCTGCCTTTCTGATTGTAAGTCACTATATAGCAAGCATTGTTGCCAGGATATGCTCATCAAGTAGTTGTTTAAAGAGAAGCTGTTGAAGCTGTAATTGTTTTTGCAGACTTTGGGCCATTTCTTGGGACTGATTGCAGATATCTAAAAAATGATTGCACCGTCATATTCAGGAAGCTTTTGTGTTTATTAACTGTAGAGAGCCTTGTAGATAAAGGGAATTATACAACAAGTATCTGACGGTGGGAAAATGGGCTTCCCAATGGAAATCCCACTTCACATAATATACATGATGGAAACAGAAGCAAGAGGAGCCTATAAGAGAAGACAGATTAATCAGGTAGCTCCAGAGGAGAGCCAGATTATAATGGTGGTACACATCCAGCAGGATGTTTTGATCCAAGCGCACTGTCACATGAGATGGGTCTCAGGAGGCTGCACTTTAGTCATGAAGCTTTGGAAGAGCTTTGTTTATTGCTGTAGCCAGATTTGCAACCAAGATCCACAGTTCTGACTACGACAGACAAAGTGACCACAGCTCTGAACCTTTATGGCACAGGCTCATTCCAGGGAGCAACATGGGGACTTTTGCCAGATCAACCAATTTGTTGTACATTCACATATTGGGCAAGTCACCAATGCTCTATTTGCCAGGGCAGCTCAATTTATACACATTGACACCAGGCCCAGACAGATAACTGAGAGTACATTAATATTATTTAGAATCTCTGGATTCTCCAGGTTTATGGGGCTATTGATTGCATCCATTTGGCACTGTGTGCCCCAAATGTAAACCCCATGTTTACATCAACCGCAAAGGCTTTCATTCCCTAAATGTGCAGGTCATTTGCGACGATAGGCACAGCTTTCTGCAGGTGAACTCATGATATGCTGGGAGTTGTCCTGATGCTTTTTTACTTCACCAGTCCAGTGCCCAGCGTTTTAATAGCAAATCCTAACATGATTGGAGGTAGGTGGTTACAGAACAGAACATTAAGAAACATATAAGATTATGAGGGGGCTTGACAGGGAAGATGCTGAGAGGTTGTTTCCCATGGCCGGAGAGTCTAGAACTAGGGGCATAGTTGCAGGGGTTGGCCATTTAAGACTCAGATGAGGAGGAATTTCTTCACTCAGAGGGTTGTGAATCTTTGGAATTCTCTACCCCAGAGGGCAGTGGATGCTGAGTCGTTGAATATATTCAAGGCTGAGATCGATAGATTTTTGGACTCTAGCGTAATCAAGGGATATGGGGATCGGGTGGGAAAGTGGAGTTGAAGTCGAAGATCAGCCATGATCTGATTGAATGGCGGAGCAGGCTCGAGGGGCCATGTGGCCTACTCCTGCTCCTATTTCTTATGTTCCTATGTTCTTAACAGATGAAATGGATCAATAATTATTCATTTAAGGAGAACAATCTGTAAGATTAGTTCATTTTTCTAATCCAATTGTTGCAAAGAAACAAAATTGAATAATAATTTAAAATATATGGTTCTCTATGATTTTAGAATTTTGCTCCGAATTCAATGGATCTATTCAGTAAATATAAGTATTTATAATTAGTTTTGTCCCTGTTTTTAAAAGGGCACTGAAATCAAGAAAAATGTTCAGCAAATCTTTTTTTATTTGGTGAGAAAAATGATCCAGAGGAGCTGTCCATCACTTTTTCCACAATATGCAAGTCAGATAATAATAATATATTTTGATACAATTCTTGTAATTGCATTGTATGCTTGTAAATCAATAAAGAAGGTTTGGCAAATACCATTTTTCATGAAATTGGTGCCCTTTAAATTTATTTTCTCTGTCTGTGTGTTTTCACAACATTCTTCTGGTAGGAGGACAAAATGGTCCATGCCACAGACTTCTGTGTCTGTTGTCAATGGTTCTTTGCATCTCATGCAAGAGGAAACGGGCAAAATAAATAACACAAATACTATGATGCTGAAATTCCACTTGGTGTGCTGCATCACTTATAGACCAATGGAAAATGAGTTGCATCCGCTGGTGGTCTGGAGAGGTATTTACACCAGAATTTCATGAATCAGTTCATTTGCATGTCCATTGCAGTTGTGATTGGCATTAAAACTTGTGTAAAAGAGGATTACTGTGCTGGGGCTCATGGAAATTACAGTGCAGCCTTTAAAAAGCCAGTTTTGGCTGAAGATTGCAGCAGAAGGCTGTGGCAGCAGCAGGTAAATAAGCAACAGTGCTTGGCTCAGTAAGTTGACTGTCAGCCAACTTGACTGGATGTCTCATGGCTATTTTTGTGCTACTTTACAAGAATGACTAACACAGGAGAACCTGGCAGAGACAGTCAAACAATTGACAAGGGCATGGCACAGAGGCAGAGAAGAAGGTGCCACTGAGTCTGATCTGCAAATCTGACAGGATAAAACAGAATATAAGAGAGGCAGCGTGGTGGGTGTCCATGATAGGAAATCTGCTAAAAACATGACTCCATGTGGAGGGAGGTGGCACTGGCACTGAGTGTCAACACTCTCATCCCCAGAACTGCAGACCAGTGCACAAAAAGTTCAATGACCTCACCAGGACAGGCAAGGTAACACCAGCCACTTTCTTTTTCCTCCCATAGGCACCAGTACAGTCTTCACCTTTTAAAAATAATAGCTGTACAACTAACCCTTCACACTGCACTCTGGTTAAGGTGGGCAATAACTTGGGGGCTTATAGAATGTCTATCTGTCTTCTCTAGAACCCTAAAACCCTTCCTCTAGTTTAATAGGCTGATACCACCACATCTTTTACTTCCGATCTCCCATGCCACTTGGCACATACTCCTCATTTGGTAGCTTCCAACTAATTTATTCAATTTTCTTGCAGGAGAAAATGGTGCATAATGCCCACAAGAGACAGGCCACCTGAGGGGGTATCCCCAATCTGATACGTCATGCCCTATGAGAAGCGGGCAATGGAGCTCTTGGGGAGGCATTTTGGTCTTCCTGTGGGAATTGGCAAAGTTGGGGCATAGTGCTAGGGCCAAGTTTGTGACTGAACAACTACACAGTTGCCATAGCATCCCTGTAATGAACCACACAGCCACAAGCTTCCAACCCCTTCTCCGTCTACTTAACCCCAATGGCTAATGCTCACCCATTCTTGATTTGTACCTTCCATTCCTGCAGATCCACAATAGGAGAAGGAATAAGAGGAAGATGTTCATAATGAGGAACTGAGACACAACTACTTTGTTGTCAACTATGATGATGATGATGCGATGAGGAGGATGCTGATGAAGAGGGAGATGAAGTTGGACTTAAGCCCATCGTGTGTTCCTGCAGATAGATTCTGTTCCCATGTTTTTCTGCCCTAACCCTCTCAAACTCAATCCCTGCAGCAACTGCTTCTTCACACATACGCACCAGCTCAGATGCTTTCACCTGGAAGAAATTAGATTAGTGAGGAAGTATCACCAGGTGAGTCACAGAGCACGAGGGAGGCAGGAGTGAGGATGTGCCACTATAACAGCAGAGGCTGAAGAGATGGCTGTCTATGGTTTCAGTGGTGGGACTAAGAATTCATGGATGCCTGAAAAGGAGGATGTTCAAGGAACGTCATACTTACGTGTAGCTCATTTTCCAAGCAGGTGTAGCAAAATAAACTTATGACTCTTAAGTCTACAGCTCTCATTTGCGGCAAATTCAGGGAAACATTTTCTTCATTGCAAACATCAATGGAGTGTATGGCAGCTTCATTGGAATCTACAGCAAACACTCCACCTGAGAAGCAGCCAGGGACCAGTCAGTGCCTCTACCTCTACGGATACACAGAGTGCAGCTCTGGTGGCCGTAGGAAAGCACCCTGTATACCGGCTTCCAAACCATGGCCAACGATGCAGACTGCTATCTCTCAGGGCTTTCAGGATCTGAAAACTACCATTAGACCAGTCATCTCACAGATAAGTGGAGACACAGATCCAGGACCTAGTGGAATGGTGATAATTGGATTTGACCTGCCTGATACTGCCATCTCTCAGGTCAGCAGCAAAAGCCAGGTCTCCAGTCGTTCCCCTCAGAGCACCACACCAAAGGAATATAGAGAGCAACACCAGGCTGCCCAAAACAGGTTCCAGAGATGCAGCTAACAGCAGCTTCCTGCAAGGAGCCAACTTCTAAGAGAGCAGGGTCACCTCAGTCCCAAGACCCTTTTGCAGATCATGAGTACCAAACCATCTCACACAATACAGGCCCTAAGGTTGCATCTAGGAGAAGCACTAGAATAGGGAAAAGGAAGACACCCAGGGGAAGCATTAGTGATAGAAAAGCATAGGTTGTCTTGTGTTCACTTTGGAATTCATTGTATTAAAATAGAATGTGCACTTATATCATGTTTTGTTATTCATGGAAGTTAAAGTTATATAGGAAAGGATGCACTTATTCAATCAGGTGATTATTATTGGCATAATCATGTAGGAGCAAAAAGGGCTGACATGCTGTCATGATCTAGGACAAGTAGTGGATTGAAGGAACATTTATTTTTTGAAGTTGACTAATGAAGGCGATAACGCAGTGGTGCCAAAGGTATATACTATGTTAAATAGGAAAAATGGACTTCAGTGGTGAGATAGTCTGTGATGCCCTTGCAGCAGTCACTGAGGAGTTCTCTGAGTAAAGTTCATTCCCCTCCATGTACTTCTCCCTCCAAATCCTTGTCCAAGTCCAGGCCTCTTTGTATGGTAAAGTTGTGTAGGTCAGAGGGCATGTGTAGAGGCATGTGCCTTGTTGCACTCCTCTTCTGCATTCAGGTCACTCTTAGTAGGGTCATTCTCCATGGTAGCAAGGGGTAGGCTTTGTCACCCAAAATCCATCTGTTGACATGATTTTCTTCCCTGTAGAGACCAGGGAGGGCCGAATTTCAAAGAATGAATGCACTGTGACAATTACCAGAATATCTCACGTAACGGATGGTTTTCATGTTGTCCCACACAATCTGTACATTGAGGGAGTAAAAACCCTCTGTTAAGGAAGTTGAGGAGGTTTTCAGGAGCTTGCAAAGCTACCAAAAAAATTACTTGCTTTGATTATACATTGAAATTACGCTGAAAACAGTATGAAATTTCTAGGCTTACACGTATAATCTTGAAGCATTTTAAAGCAAAATTAGCATTTAACTAAGAACAAAATTCAACAGTCAAGAGGTATTCCAGAAAAAAATCCTTTAGTGCCCTTATCTGTATTTATGTGAAACATATAGCATTGCGTATAATTTTTTCCAATGATTCATGCTGCTGTTTAGTTCTACTGTCCTTTGGTACCTTAACACTTGGACAGTGGGCATCAGCAGAAGATTTTACAGGGGGGGGGTGGGGGGGAAGAAAAAGGTATGGAAGGTGAGCCTGATCCTCTCCTCACCTAATATCTATGTGTGTGCTCCTTCTATCAGGGGGTAACTGCTTACAAAAAGGCACAGGAATCCTAGCTGGACACTGAGGCTAACCCTGGACAGCTATTAGCTAACTTAGTACCAGCCAAGGATCAAACCCAGGTCATTCCTGGTCTGTATAGCTCAGTACTAGGCCACATGGAATTCTTTCTTTAAACTAGCCCTGCACATTATGGGATGATTTTTCTCTGCCATGTGTCCTATGTGCAGCTGCTTCCGGGACATTAGGGAAAGGGAAAAGGGGAGACCTGCAATTCAAGTCTCGACATCCTTTGTGCATCACATGCGTTTCTGGGATTATTTCAATGTTATCCGAATTATGTGGGTGTGATGTTATAACACCTGCGACACTTTTCTGGAACGCCACCAGGGAAACGCCTGCCCCGAAGACCGCCCATATAAACGGTGTGTGGAGACTCTGTAACGGGGAGGCCACCAACTTCTACTGACCTCAGGCAAGTACAGTTTTTCTCCCCATTTTTCAGTGCAGCACTGCGGAGGTGGAGGCCATCTGGCTTGTTGCTGCTTCTGGCAAAACAATGCTGAGGATTTGCACTGTTACAGTCACAACTTCCTTCCCCCGATTTGGAGCGAGTGTCGCTTCCCAGGCTGCCTATAGCCACTTAGATGAGCTGATCCCGGAAATACGGCCGGGCTCAGTTGAGTTAAAGACGCATTTACGCTAGGTTGAAGGGGTGGAGGAAAATCAGGGCCTATATTCATTAAATGAAATTTGGTCATTGGTGAGTACATGCTTATTTAAAGACAAATCTTCAGTCTCTACTGACAATTTATTTTGAAAACATTACCCCCAGTAATTCTGAGCAGATGGACTGCTCTTGGATCCCATCCCATCACCTCACCTCACTCCACTGCATTTGCTCCTCTCTCTATTGCCCGAAGCAATTGTACACAAGGCTCATTTTGGAGCTCTGTAAATGGGCTACTTCTTTAAGCCAAAACATTTTTTTTGAAAAACTAACCCAGAGTGATGCCTGTGGGTCAGTCCCTGAAGACAAAAAGCTTGGAGGCCCTGGTGCAAGTTCTTGATAAATATTAATTAAAAAGAATAAAAATGTCTGGCCAACAGCTTCTATTACTTAAGAGGATGCAGCGATATGATTGCCAGGAGCAGTAACATTAATGTCATATTATTGTGATACCACAATGCCAAATCTGACGGGATAAATTTCTCACAGCAATTTCAAAGTCTCCAACTTCACACTAAGGAAATGACTCATATAAATTGAGCACAGACTTGACCTTTGCTACGTGTCTCCCCTAATGGTCTGACCAAGGTCACGACCTCTCTCTTTGGGGAGGCTTAAGGATGTTGGTAGATTGACATATTGCACTACCTCTGGGTAACTGTATATACTATAAACAAAATAAATGTGGATTTTAACATTTGTGATTTATTAAAGAGACAAAGCCTCTGAGATAAAATGTTCATAATGATGATATTGTATCAGCCCATCTCTGCCTCAACATAATTCTAACATACTTTCAGTTAACTTTGCCCTAGTAACTGAAATGCTAGTTTCAGTGCAGGCTCTTTTTATCAGTTTTGTCCATTGTAGTTTGTTCCAGGAATTGGGCCTACCTGAAAAAACTCAACCAAAATACATCTTTCCTTTTTGGACTAATATCAAGCATGACAAAAGGAAAAACTCTTCAAACACGAATTCTGGGTTGTGGACAACTTTAGTGTTTGCACAGCTGTTGTCATCTAGCAAGGCAGAAAGTGGACCGAGGACATTCTAAACAGCTTATTCTATTCTGTGAACATGCCTGGGTAATGTATTTCAAATACAACTTTCAACCTTGACTTCCTAAGTCATTATGATAAATGGCTTGCATCTCTACAGTGCACCTGTGAAATATATGGATAATGCTGTGTTACCGGAAAGCACCAATAAACCTGAAGATAGTCTATTACAAGGAAAATTATATGGTCATTAACCTGATCAGAACTAAGGTAATTATTTCATTTTACCCTCCCCTCCCTTCCGGTGTGATCACTAAATGAAAATTTGGATGCATTAGTTCAGCAAAATTATTTGATTTTGTGATTTCAAACTATTTAAAATGGGATGACCAGGTGGAACACTTTTTAAAGTAGCAAATGCCTGTATTTTATTTGTGTTGAAATAAGCCCATCTGAAAATTAACCTGATTTCTTATAAAACTCACATTTGTCTGTACTTAGAAAGTCCATACCAAGTGTGTCATCGTGTTCTGACTCTTACAGTAGAGATAATTGGAATCTATCCAGACACAAGCTCTGACTCTCATCAAAGGAGACATGAGTTAGAACAATACTCTTAAGTTGATTGAACTAAAGAGAAGGAAAACATTATCTAACAAAGTGAAATATCTATGTCACAGACCGCATGTTCAAATCTATAATATCAGTAGAAACAGAGAAAGTGGCTTTCTGTTTCAGAAAAACCGTCATTACAGGGAACGAAGTTCCGAGATTCCAGAATGGGTAGCAGGTCTGCAAGAGGGCAGCAAACCCTCTAAAAAGCAGGAAGATTTGAGTACAGGAGCTAGGATGTCTTACTGCAGTTATACAGGGCCTTGGTGAGACCACACCTGGAGTATTGTGTGCAGTTTTGGTCTCCTTACCTAAGAAAGGATATACTTGCCATAGAGGGAGTGCAGCGAAGGTTCACCAGACTGATTCCTGGGATGGCAGGACTGTTGTATGAGGAGAGATTGGGTTGACTTGGCCTGTATTCACTCGAGTTTAGAAGAATGAGAGGGGATCTCATTGAAACGTATAAAATTCTGACAGGGCTAGACAGACTGGATGCAGGGAGGATGTTTCCCCTGGTTGGGGGGGTCCAGAACGAGGGGTCACAGTCTCAGGATACGGGATAGGACATTTAGGACTGAGATGAGGAGAAATTTCATCACTTAGAGGGTGGTGAACCTGTGGAATTCTCTACCACAGAAGGCTGTGGAGGCCAAGTCACTGAATATATTTAAGAAGGAGCTAGAAAGATTTCTAGACACAAAAGGCATCAAGGGGTATGGCGAGAGTGCGGGAATATGGTATTGAGATAGAGGATCAGCCATGATCATATTGAATGGCGGAGCAGGCTCGAAGGGCTGAATGGCCTACTCCTGCTCCTATTTTCTATGTTTCTATGTTTACATGTCATTTATATAGCACCTCTCACAACGTGCCAAAGGGCTTTACAGCCAATTAACTACTCATTAATTTTGAAGTGTAGTCACTGTTGTAATGTAGGAAACATGATGAGGCAGTAGAAATATTTCTGCAGGAAGAGAAGCAGAGGACGGTGATATACTTTGGCACTGCGCTGTGTGGCCCCACAGAGAGCTACCTTTGGGGAAAGAGATGTCCAGGGAGTGAGTGTACTCAGCATGTTTTCCTCTTACAATGACCTCATACTTTGTTACATAAAATTATATTGAATTTACAGCACAGAAACAGGCCGTTCGGCCCAACTGGTCTATGTTGATGTTTATGCTGCACACAAGCCCCTTCAACTAACTCTATTAGCATATCCTTCTATTCCTTTCTCCCTCATGTGCTTATCTAGCTTCCCCTTAAATGCATCTATGTTATTCTTGTTAAAGTGCTTTAATAGCCTACCATCAATGCCCATGAGGCTGCATGGTGCTCTTGACAATCCCAGCTTTCACTTGGAAGTCTTCCAGCACTCACATTCTTACATAGATTCACCCCGCAGAAGCCTTGCATGGAATGTAATTGCTTGTTGCATGCAATAGTCATCACATCTGTTATTGGCTGTATGCAAACACCTAGGCTTTACTGCATGTCATAGGAACAAAATCCTGCAACACTGTAAAATTGCAGTGACCTGTCCATGGAGAAGGAATCAAAATTGTTTTAGCAAACAGTGCATTTGTGACTTGTTTGATGTGTCCGTGTACACCTGATTGGCAAATGTTACTGGTGTTCTCGATGGCAGTCTGGAATCAGCATAAAAGTTAAGACCTTTACAGCCAATTGACAGTGCAGTGCTTGTGGTAGAAGTAGGCTGTCAGTCCACTTGCAGTATGCTGGCTTCCCTTGTAAACCAAAGTCTCTGCAGACCACTGCTCTTCTGACAAATGCGAGCATGTGCCTGTACATTCTGGTATGAGGGTGCAGGAGCGTGAGTGCTGTGCACCTCTGGTGTTGCCCAATCAGGCTGGTATTCCTCTGTGACTCCTCTTTGTTTCAAAAAGAAAAGCTGCAGCGACAATTTCCAATGGGAAACCATTTGTGCCCTGTTTAGAATGGGGGTGGGGGGGAGCAATATGGCAGCCTCACAACAAATGGCACAAAAGCAGATGTCAAAGTAGCAGACAATAGCAACAAAAAAAACCTCTAAAATGAGTCAGAAATAAACTTTAAACTGATGCTATGACTGTTAATGCTAAGCACTTTAAATTCTATTCCAACTGTTCCCTAGTACCTAGCAAAATATCGTTTTATTCAGGTAAGAAAGGAATCAACACAACTGAGGCAGAAATGACAAGATGGATCGTATGATCTAATTTTTATCTCATTTGCGTAGAACTGACCAAAAATAGGTGGGCACTTCCCACATCCGCTAGAAATGACGTGAGGCGGGCAAAATGTAGGTGGAGATCTGGGGTAACGGAATTCTGCCCAATCTTCCAGTCAGGTTATCCCAATATATGCCTGTAATTAGCTGGACCAGATTGAAAATTCCAGGTTAATATATTAGAATATTATTGACCTTATGTAGCACTACTCATGGACAAAAAAACCTAAATCTCTCTTTCTTTCTTTCCCACTTTAAATTCTTTTTGTGTCATTCTCTGTTTTTATCTTTTCTTTCCTCTCTATGGGTGTCACACAGATTTCTCTTTCTTTTTCTCCTTTTGCTGTCTCACTTACCTTTCTGTAAATTTCTTCTCCACTCTCTCCCCTCTCTCTTCTGTCTGTCTCCAGTGTCTCTCACACATGTTATTTTACTGATGTACTTAAAGGGTTAATTTTTTAATTTCATGCCACTGGTGGGGAGCCTCGTCCACCAGCAGCGTATATTGAAAACTCGGGTGCATGATTTTCCAATCATTGATGCATGCCCAAATTTCCAGTATGCATTTCCCATGGATGATGCTCCCTTTCGGAAGCACAACTTCAGAAAATTACCCCTAATATTTATCTTTTACCTTTTTTAAGACCTATAGTATGCAAGAAGATTAACGGCAATTTATACTGAGTAAGAAGTGGGGTTGGGAGAGACTATACGAGACATGTCTCGGTCAGCTGTGGGCAGTTCTGGACTTAGTTTTAAGGAATGAAGCTGAGCAGGTGGAAGGAGTATCAGTAGGAGTGCATTTTGGTGGTAGTGATCATAATTCAGTTAGATTTAGAGTAGTTATGAAAAAGGACAAACATAGAACAGGAGCAAAAGTTTTCAATTGGGGGAAGGCCAATTTTACTAAGCTGAGAAGTGATTTAGCAAAAATGGATTGGAAACATCTACTTGAAGGGTCTAGACAGAGTAGATAGAGAGAAACTGTTCCCATTGGCAGAATGGTCAAGAACCAGAGGACATAGATTTAAGGTGATTGGCAAAAGAACCAAAGGTGATGTGAGGAAAAGCTTTTTTACACAGCGAGTGGTTAGAATCTGGAATGCACTGCCCGAGGGGGTGGCGGAGGCAGATTCAATCATGGCCTTCAAAAGGGAACTGGACAAGTACTTGAAAGGAAAAAATTTGTAGGGCTACGGGGATAGGACGGGGGAGTGGGACTAGCTGGATTGCTCTTGCATAGAGCCAGCGCAGACTCGATGGGCCGAATGGCCTCCTTCTGTGCTGTAATCTTTCTATGATTCTATGAAAGTAAATCAGTGTCAGAACAGTGGGAGGCATTCAAGGAGGAGATAGTGAGGGTTCAGAGCAAATATGTTCCCACAAACAAAAAGGGTGGCACTCCCAAATCTAGAGCCCCTGGATGTCAAGGAGCATACAGGAGAGGATAAGGTAAAAAAGGGAAGCTTATGTCAGATGCCGAGAGCTCATTACTGCAGAAAGCCTAGAGAAGTATAGAAAGTGCAGGGGTGAAATTAAAAAGGAAATTGAGAAAGCAAAGAGAGGGCGTGAAAGACCTAATTACAGTCTTGGTCCAAACAGGAACATAAGAGCTGAATTCCAGAGGTGAGGTTAGAGTGACTGCCCTTGACATCAAGGCAGCATTTGACTGAGTGTGGCACCAAGGAGCCCTAGTAAAATTGAAGTCAATGGGAATCAGGGGGAAAACTCAACAGTGGCTGGAGTCATACCTAGCACAAAGGAAGATGGTAGTGGTTGTTGGAGGCCAATCATCTCAGCCCCAGAACATTGTTGCAGGAGTACCTCAGGGCAGTTTCCTAGGTCCAACCATCTTCAGCTGCTTCATCAATGACCTTCCCTCCATCATGAGGTCAGGAATGGGAATGTTCGCTGATGATTGCGCAGTGTTCAGTTCCATTCGCAACCCCTCAGATAATAGTAAACAATTTTACAACACCAAGTTATAGTCCAACAAATTTATTTTAAATTAAATTCCACAAGCTTTCGGAGGCTTCCTCCTTCATCGGGCGGATGGCCTTTTGCCTCTTGCTTGGATGAGTGCAGCTACAACAACACTCAAGAAACTCGACATCATCCAGGACAAAGCAGCCTGCTTGATTGGCACCCCTTCCACCACCCTAAACATTCACTCCCTTCACCACCGGTGCACGGTGGCTGCAGTGTGCACCATCTACAGGATGCACTGCAGCAACTCGCCAAAGCTTCTTCAATAGCACTTCCCAAACCCACGACCTCTACCACCTAGAAGGACAAGAGCAGCAGGCACATGGGAACAACACCACCTGCACGTTCCCCTCCAAGTCACACAACATCCCGACTTGGAAATATATCGCTCACCACCACCTTCTCAAGGGCAATTAGGGATGGGCAATAAATGCTGGCCTTGCCAGCGACGCCCATCCCATAAATGAATAAAAAAAAGTAAAATCAAAGAAAACCAAAAGATGTTTTATAAATACATAAACAGCAAGAGGATAACTAAGGAAAGAGTAAGGCCTGTTAGAGACCAAGAAGGTAATCTATGTGTGGAGGCAGAAGATGTGGGTATGGTTGTTAATGAATACTTTGCGTCTGTCTTCACAAAAGAGGGGGACAATGCAGATATTGTAGTTGAGGAGGAGTGTGAAACTTTGAATGGGATAAATATAGTGAGGGAGAAAATATTAAGGGGATTAGCATCTTTGAAAGTAGATAAATCGCTAGGCCCCGATGAAATGTATCCCAGGCTGTTAAGAGAAACAAGAGAGGAAATAACGGAGGCTGTGACCATCATTGTCCAATCTTCTCTGGCTACGGGCGTGGTACTGGAGGACTGGCAAAGTTGTACCGTTGTTTAAAAAGGGAGAAAGGGATAGACTGAGTAATTACAGGCCAGTCAACCTAACCTCGGTGGTGGGCAAATTATTGGAAACAATTCTGAGGGACAGGATAAACTGTCACTTAGAAAGGCACGGACTAATCAAGGACAATCAGCATGGATTTGTTAAGGGAAGGTCGTGTCTGACTAATTTGATCGAATTTTTCGAGGAGGTAACAAGGATGGTCGATGAGGGTTGTGCATTTGATGTAGTCTACGTGGATTTTACCAAGGCTTTTAACAAGGTCCCACATGGCAGACTGGTCAGAAAAGTAAAAGTCCACGGGATTGAAGGGAAAGTGGCAAGTTGGATCTAAAATTGGCTCATTGGCAGGAAGCAAAGGGTAATGGTCGACGGGTGTTTTTGTGACTGGAAGGCTGTTTCCAGTGGAGTTCCGAGGGCTCAGTACTAGGTCCCTTGCTTTTTGTGGTATATATCAATGATTTAGACTTAAATGTAGGGGGCATGATTAAGAAATTTGCAGTTGATACAAAAATTGGCCGCGCGGTTGATATTGAGGGGAAAGCTGTAGACTGTATGAAGATATCAATGGACTGGTCAGGTGGGCGAAAAAGTGGCAAATGGAATTCAATCTGGAGAAGTGTGAGGTAATGCATTTGGGGAGGGCAAACAAGGCAAGGGAATACACAATAAATGGGAGGATATTGAGAGGTGTAGAGGAAGTGAGGGACCTTGGAGTGCATGTCCACACATCCCTGAAGGTAGCAGGATAGGTAGATAAGGTGGTTAAGAAGGCATACTTGCCTTTATTAGCTGAGGCACACAATATAAGAGCAGGGAGGTTATGCTCGAACTGTATAGATCGCTAGTTAGGCCACAGTTTGAATACTGCATACAGTTCTGGTCATCACATTACAGGAAAGATGTGATTGCAGTAGAGAGGGTACTGAGGAGATTTACGAGGATGTTGCCAGGATTGGAGAATTTTAGCTGTAAGGAAAGATTGGATAGGCCGGGGTTGTTTTCTTTGGAACAGTGGAGGCTGAGTGGAGATTTAATTGAGGTGTATAAATTTATGAGGGGCCTAGATAGAGTGGATAGGAAGGACCTAGTTCACTCAGTAGAGGGGTCAATAACCAGGGGGCATAGATTTAAAGCAATTGGTAGGAGGATTAGAGGGGAGCTGAGGAAAAATGTTTTCACCCAGAGAATGGTGAGGGAACTCACTGCCTGAAAGAGTGGTAGAGGCTGAAACCCTCATCGCATTTAAAAGGCGCTTGGATGTGCACTTGAAGTGCCGCAACCTACAAGGCTACAGACCAAAAGCTAGAAAGTGGGATTAGGCTGGATAGCTCTTTTTTGGCTGGCACAGACACAATGGGCCGAATGCCCTCCTTCTCTACCATAAATTTCTATGATTCTTCCTATGAAACGTACGTTAGAGAAATGAAGGGGCAAAGAGTCAGGCCAGAAGGAACTGTAGAAGGGACTGTGGTTGGGAGGAAGCAAGAGGTTGGTGTTAAAATGTGGGAATGCATAGGCAGAATGGACTACTGGTTGTGAGAGCGCAAGGAAGTGCTGGACTTGGATGGGAGTAGGAGTACTGGGATTTGGCAATACTTGGTGGGGATGTATTTTGGAGCCTTTGTACGTAGTTGGGTTCTGGCAGCACTCATAAGGGAAGACTGGGTTTTGGAACTACTCATGGGATAGACCGTGATACCTGGGAGCACTGGAGGGAGAGGAAAACAGCCCAGGGGATTCTGGAGACTGGGAGGTCCCTGCAAGTTGGAGCTTTAGAAGAACTTAAGGTTCTGTGGACACTCAGGGAAGGGGTTAGTGGTACTGAAGGTGTTGGTTACAAGCTCAAATTAGTGGGGCTAGAAGAACTGAGGAGTTGTGCGGTGGGACCAATGGGAGAGGGTGGGACATTGGAAGAGTGGGATGGACAGTTGATTTAAAGTACTGGGGAGGTATAGTAGAGGGGTCTAGTTTGTGAGAGCACTGAAGGAAAAGATGGGACTGGAAGCACTGAGGGGGGCATTCAGAGTTGACAGGCTCTGGGGTTTGTTTTTGGAGGTAGTTCTACTCTTTGTTAGTTTCTGTCTAATCTTTGATTTACCGAACAGTTCTATGCAGCTAGTGTTTATGCATCATCAGCCCTTTCATTATTTAGTGCGTTTATAAATTATTTTTACCACCTCAATTGATGCACTTATTATACTTTTATAGATAATTTCAACCAGCTATTTTATTGAGGTTACAATCAATCAAACCAAAGATTAGAAATAACTGTTGGTGATATATCAGATGAACGAAAGTGTTAATTTGACATTCCTCTGTCCGTTATTTTAACAAGAGGCACTTGGCCATTTATTATGTCAAACTGTAGTTTCTAGCCTCCAATCTCTTTCATTTTGTGATTGAAAGATAAATATGACACTATTTGGTTTCTTATTTCCAAAGTTTTTTCTTTACTCTTTTTCTGAATGTGAAACTGAGTACAAAATGAATGCTGCCACCTCAGGGGGTTTTAAGCAATTGTAGATATTTTTCATAACTCGTGATCTGGAGGAAGAATTCAGGTCAAGTATTTCAATTAAAATATTTCAATGAAAATACTTCAATGAAAATGCATAACCTTTGCATTACATCATTAAAAACCTTATATTAATATATATTCCCTTTCTTTCAGACATGTGTCAGTACTGAAGCATTTCTGGTTCCTAATATTTGCACTAATTTAGACTTCATACACAGAGACACTGGGAAGTTATAAAATATATTAAGGATAAAAGTTCTGGAAATGTCACTCTCGACCCTGGTATGTATTTGTGAACATTTTAAAAATGAACATTTTAATAATGCTTATTGTTGCGATTTGTTTTACAGGGTGATAGTCATTTGTATAACTGCCTAAAGACTATGATCTTTATTTGCTACTTAAAAGAATGAATTTTATTTTTAACTCATTTGAGTACTGTGGTAGTTTGTGGAATATGCATATATGCAAAATATATTTTCTAAGATGACTGCTGATTATTATTTGAAAAATTGGATTGAACTAAGATTAATGGACCCCTGGCAACCATCCCAAAAAAACTGAAAAATCCCCTGGATGTTCTATGTCCATGCTCCAACTCTGGCATACTGCTTGACCCCTGCTCCTGCCACTATATCATTGGTTTTGTGACGTGAGGGGCCTTATGCAAGTTGTTGCAACAATGCTACCAAAGTTCCAGATATTGACCATTCCTCTTTCGAGTGGGATTTTAGTTTCTATAATTAAACATTACATTGAAGTAAAAATTCACAACAAAAAAGTTATTTTTCCATACTTTGGCATACTTGAACAAAGTTCCTTGCCCTCCCCTTCTCTTAGTGATGTGCTTCATAGAATGACCCATCTTTTTTATTCGTTCATGGGATGTGGGCGTCGCTGGGAAGGCCAGCATTTATTGCCCATCCCTAATTACCCTTGAGAAGGTGGTGATGAGCCTCCTTCTTGAACCACTGCAGTCTGTGTGGTGAAGGTTCTCCCACAGTGTTGTTAAGTAGGGAGTTCCAGGATTTTGACCCAGCGACGATGAAGGAACGGCGATATATTTCCAAGTCGGGATGGTGTGTGACTTGGAGGGGAACGTGCAGGTGGTGTTGTTCCCATGTGCCTACTGCCCTTGTCCTTCTAGGTGGTAGAGGTCGCGGGTTTGGGAGATGCTGTTGAAGAAGCCTTGGCGAGTTGCTGCACTGCATCCTCTAGATGGTACACACTGCAGCCACGGTGCGCCGGTGGTGAAGGGCGTGAATCTTTAGGGTGTTGGACGGTGTGCCAATCAAGCGGGCTGCTTTGTCCTGGATGGTGTCGAGCTTCTTGAGTGTTGTTGGAGCTGCACTCATCCAGGCAAGTGGAGAGTATTCCATCACACTCCTGACTTGTGCCTTGTACATGGTGGAATGGCTTTGGGGAGTCAGGAGGTGAGTCACTCGCCGCAGAATACCCAGCTTCTGACCTGCTCTTGTAGCCACAGTATTTATGTGGCTGGTCCAGTTAAGTTTCTGATCAATGATGACCCCCAGGATGATGATGGTGGGGATTCGGCGATGGTAATGTTGTTTAATTTTTAAGTTTTAATTTTTACTCTTTCTCCCTGAAGGCAGTGTCCAAAGACCTTTGTTATAAATGAGACAGAAATCCTACACCGGCTATGTGGATCAAAACAAATATGATCCCCAAGGATAGATGGTATTTATCCCGGAGAGCTGAAAAAGACTAAGGAAGAGATTCGTGAAGCACTGAGAAACATTATGAGGGAGTCATTGGACACTGGGGAGGTGCCAGAAGATTTGAAACAAGCCAATATAGTGTCCATAGTCAAAAAGACAAGAAAGACACGGGCAACTGCAGACCCTTTTGTCTTACTTCTATTCTATATAAAATAAAGTATCGATTATCAGAAGTAAGCATGAAGATCATCTGGACAACCATAACCTAGCTAACAGCAGTCAGCAGGGATTCGGAAGGGGATGATCCTGCCTGACCAATCTCCTCAACTTCTTTGAAGAGGTGACAATCCAAGTGGACTGTGTGGTATAACTTGACTTCCAGGGGCCTTTTGACAAGGCTCCGCCAGAAAAACTATTAAATAATCTCAAAGCTGTGGCGATTCAGGGTAAATCCTAGGAATGGATGAAACTGGTTGAAGGGTCGAAACAACAAGTACTTGTTAAAGGAGCTACTGTTATTAAAGGGGAAGTATTGACTTCTTTACTAAAAGGCCATTAGACAGAAATGATGTGCCTTAATGAAAGTTTGTTTCAATGGCCTACATGGGGACAAGTGGACTGTGGGCAGCACTTCTCAATCATGGTCACTGGACTGAAATGTAATGATGTCAAGGGAAGGGAGGTTCTACACAAAATGTCTGCTCCCAAGCTGCCTCTAAGGAGCAGTTCCAAAACCCTAAATAGGGTAGCAAGGGATGGCTGAGAGACACCAGTAAGACTACAGTTTACTGTATAATATTTATGAAAAATGGTCAATTCAATGGACTATCCCACCTTTAATATAAACTACAGAATTTTTTTAACTGTATCTTGCCTTGTTCCTCAGGTTAACTCTTTTTGTTAACTTTAGTTATCTAAACTGTTATTTATCACAACTTATTTGTGGTCCCTAGAGTGATTAACATAATTGAGAGCTGTTTATAAAAGATTGATAGAAAATACATAGATGTAACGTTCAAGTAAGTCTCCTCCAGAAATAAATCATTAACTGTGGTATTTGAAGACAGAAGGACCCCGAAAATCCGCAGAATACAATCTCTAGAGGTTACGCCAGAATAATGAATACCGGTGGCTCCAGCACTAACCCCACCAGTCAACAGAAAAGCACCTCAGTTGGATGGGTCATGGGCATGCATGCTACTGCAGGCAAATCTCTAGTACTCACCTGCCTCATACAGCACACAGAGGGTTGCTCAGTCCTCCGTCCCCCACTCACAACCTCTCCCCCCCCTCCACCCGCCTTCTCCCTGACCTCTTGCACTCTTCCATAAGCACCCTGTGTAAGGGGGGCAATTTTGATTTTTTTTTAAAGTTCTGGGCACTGAATGGCCTGGACATCCCTGGTGAGGCCCACTTATTACCCACCTGGAGGTGAATGTGCCTCATCTTATTGGGTGTCCTGGCCTCAGTACACACCGGATCCCTAATGAACCGGGAATCCTGGTGTGGGGAGTCTCCAATTTTGGCTCCTCCCCTCTATGACATTTGACCACTTACGTGGCAGGCCAAAAAACCCCAGAAACAGCATTGACCCAGTGCAATCGAGTCCCTGCCTTTTTCAGTGGGTTGCGTTGGTCTCCTGCTGGAGTGTGGCAGGACCCCTGAGGAAACTCATGGCCAAGATGTCT
Source organism: Heptranchias perlo (assembly GCF_035084215.1). Classification (NCBI taxonomy): domain Eukaryota; kingdom Metazoa; phylum Chordata; class Chondrichthyes; order Hexanchiformes; family Hexanchidae; genus Heptranchias; species Heptranchias perlo. Next base: position 42,722,369 of record NC_090335.1, read on the forward strand.
AAACAAGTACATGTCGTAGGTGGTGGCTTTTACATTTAAAATGTTTCTAGCTGATAAAGTGTTGCCAGTATTTAGGTTGGAACAAGCTGAGCTCATTTAGAGCTTGGTTCAGTGACATTGATTTCAAATACAAGATTTTAACCTTCAAAGCTTTGTGATGATCTTATCGGAAACAGGTGTCCACATCCTTCCACTTATATCTTGGGTATTTTAGGTCTACTTGATTCTAGCCCCTTATTTTGTAAATTTACCATTGTTGATTCTGTTCTATGAAGAATTTTGCACACACAAAGGGGTCAATTTTCGGATGGCCGATGGGTGCGTTCGTGGCGGGGGGGCTGCTAAAATTGGGGATTCCCGGGGCGGATCCGGAGCCCGGCTCCAACCCACCCACTTCCAGGTTCCCCAATGACGCGCTTAGATGCGTGTGCAGCCCCCGCATGCGGGATTCCCACTGGCAATTAAAGCTGGCGGGATCCCACTTAAAGCAATTAATTACATAGTTCAGGTCGTTTGCAGACCTGCTTTGGAGGATATTTTAGGAGGGGTGGGATTTTCATCTCAACAGAGCATGTTTCCCTTGCTGGGGGAAACACTCCCAGTTGAAACAGATATGTTGCAGCCACCAGCCTGTGGGAGCTGCAAAGGTCCATTTGACAGGTGTCGGGGGGGGAGACCCTCACTCATTGCAGGAGGCCACTCTGTCACTTTGGACAAAGTTCGGTTTGCACCACCCTCCTCCTAACACTAAAATTCAGTAACTTGGAACCTCAACCCTGGTGTGCAGACACATTTACCTACCTTGCGGACCCCCTCAGACATACATCTTCCAGATGGGGGCCGCCATAGCTGCAGTCATGACCTCCTCAGAGGACGAACAGCATCGCCAGCCACGCCGTCCACCTCAGACACATGGAGCTCCACAACACAGTGCTGTGACACATCCACCTGCACAGCAGGAGGGAAGGCAACTGCAGAGAGAGATGCGTCGCAGAAGGCACTACCCTCACCACAGGGTCTACAGAACGAGGCTCAGCTTCCTGGACCTCTCTGAGGAGCAGTGCATACAGAGGCTCAGAGTCAGTCGCCAGGTAGTCGCGGACATCTGCAGCCTCCTTAATGACGAGCTGCTCCCGGATGGACTGAGCAGCATCTTCTTACCTGTCACTGTCAAAGTCACCACTGCCCTCAACTTCTTCACCTCGGGATCCTTCCAGGGTGCCACCGGGGACATCACCGGGGTCTCTCAGTTGTCTGCACACAAGTACATAAGGCAGATCACCAATGGCTTGTTCTGCAGGGCCTCGCACTATATCAACTTCCCCATGGATGACCTCAGGCAGGGGGAGAGGGCAGTGGGATTCCACGCTGTGGCTAGCTTCCCATGGGTGCAGGGTGTAATCGATTGCACCCATATAGCAATACGAGCAACTCTACACGAGCTAGGACTGTTCATCAACAGGAAGGGCTATCACTCCACGATCACTCAGCTCATCAGTGACTACCGCAAGAGATTCCTTTACGTGTGCACCAGATACTCTGGCAGCTGCCATGATTGCTTCATCCTCAGGGAGTCCAATGTCCCACCCCTCTTCCACGCACCCAACACCCGCAAGGGCTGGCCCCTAGGACAAGGGATACCCCCTGCACACGTGGCTTATGACATCTCTGAGGAACCCCACCACCGAGCATGAGCATCGAAATAACGACAGCCACATCGCTACCAGGTCTACAATTGAGCAGGCTACACAGAGTGGGACGCACAACAGAGAGGGGTGCCGCTGGAGGAGGCCCTATCCACATCTGCCACCCATATTGAGGAGGAGGAGGAGCAACCCATGGGCAGAACAGCGGCTCACCTGGCTGCTCGTGAGGCCAGGGAGTCACTGATATGTGAACGGTTCTCTTAACATCAGACAGTGTGAAGAGTCCAGTCCTCATCACCTGGACAGAGGAGCGGCCACACCAGCCCCCGCCCCCTCCCCCACCCCCTGCACAAAACAGTGGTGCAACTACACCTACACCCACTGTAGAATGACCCAATGGGTGGCATCAACTGTGCGTGTTCATGGTGAACCTCATGAAAGGGACTTATTGCACAAGCCAGTCAAGAAATGGGCAAGACGTGGCAGTAGTGGTGATAATAATAAGATTTATTGTGAATGTGAAAGAAAACAAATAAAAAACATGACAAATCGTCAAACACCCTTGTGCATCCCCTTTGTGCTCACAAAACTTTTGCCTTACGCTTCCTACTACTCCTACGTGGTGCTTCCCCTGTGGCTGAAGCAGAGGTAGTGGCAGGTTGCTCTTGTTCATGCTCTGACTGATTAGATGCTTTGGGCCGACGCCCTCTGGGTTTCGGTGCCCGTGAAGGCCCCTCCAAAGACTGCTCCACCTGCACCTGTGCAGGGGCAGACTCGATCACCTGGAGAGGAGGCAGCATTGCGGGTACTGGTTGAGAGGGGGAGCAACGGGTGAGACGTGGGAGCGCTTTGAGTGGCATCCCCACCTCCATGTCCCTTTTCGTCATCATCCCTCTCTTGGGTCTTCTGGCATCTCTTCTCCTATCAAGGCAAAACACAGAGAGGCATGATTGAGTAATGGTTGCATAGTGACCCACTGCATGCATTGGTGTGGGTGGGGGTGAACGTGAGGGAGATGCATGGCAGGGTGCGTGTTAGACATAGCCATGAGATTGTATGAGGATTGGGTTGCATGGTAGTGTTCGAATGGGAACTGGGGCGGTGAGTAAGTGCAGGCAAAGTGAGGATGATGGTTGAGTGGATGTGAGGAGTGATTCAAAAGCATCGTGGTGGCAGTGCAGAAGGAGTTGTGTGATGGTGGAGGTAATGTGGAAGACGGAGTGTGGGAGAATGCGTAAGTATACTCATTTTGGCTGACCTGGTTAGGTCATTAAAGCGCTTCCTGCACTGGACCCAGGTTCGGGAGATGTTACTGCTGCTGGTGACCTCATCTGCCACCTCGAGCCAGGCCTTGGTGGCAGAGGGAGGCCACTTCCTCCCATCAGATGGGAAAAACGTTTCCCTCCTCCTCCTGACCCCATCGAGCAGCACCTGGAGTGAGGAGTCTGAGAAGTTTGGAGCAGCCTTGCCTCTGGGCTGCTCCATGCTGCCAATTTGGTTCTTTGCTGCAAGAGGAACATTGGAGGACTGCCCCTTTAAATAGGGCTCCTCCTGTTGACAGCCTGTGATGCCGCTGTGCAGGTCTGCAACGGAAAACCCGGAAGCACGCGTAAGTACCTTCAATTAGGCTGTGATCGCACGCGAAACACCCCGATTTCACTGGGCACGTTACGCACTCGCCCAGTCGATCCCCCACTGCCAACCCGCCTCCCTCCTAATATCGGGCCCACAGTGTCAAGAAAGGGGGAAGAAAGAAACAAGAACCAATTAAAGGATTTGCTAGACAAGGCTGAAGTGTTGGAAAGTCCTTTGTATCTCAGTCGTATTCTCCTATTTGATGATTTCTCCAACAACTGATATTTAAGCAATTTGCAATTTGAGGCATTCTAATCTGTCTAGAGCATCTTGGGCAAATTGTACTATTGAAGCATCTTATATAGTGGTCAGTTTATATCTATAGTCTGGCTTTATCTATAAAAAGAGAACATATATTAAACCATTAATATTGTTTTCTTAGGCTTATGGATTCATGAAATGCAAGTAACTGTAAGTTATATTAACACCTCCTTTGCGGAAAGAGAGAGAGCTTCCCTGTTGGTGTACTCTCTGTATTGTAATGCAAAAAGCATAAGGAAAATACTGTGAATGCTGGAAATCTGAAATAAAACCAGAAAATGCTGGAAAAGCTCAGCAAGTGAGGCAGCATATGTGGAGAAAGAAACAGAGTTAACATTTCAAGCCGAAGGCCCTTCGTTAGAAATGGAAGATGTTAAAGAGTTAAAATTTTTAAGCAGGTACAGAGCCAGGGAAAGGGGAGGGGGGAGGGGGAGAACAAAAGGGAAGGTCTGTGCTAAAATAGAGGGCACGAGTGATTAAATGACAAAAGGGATGATGGTGCAAGGCAAGGAAGGTGGTAATGGGACAGGTTAAGAAACAAAAGATGGGTCTAGAGTAGCTGTAAATGGCAACAGCTGAACTATTACCAGCACTTGCTGTCCGAAAAAATGGGAGCAGTGATTGTGATCTGAAGTTATCGAAATCAGTGTTGAGTCTAGAAGTTTGTAAAGTGCCTAATCGAAAGATGAGGTGATGTTCCTCGAGCTTCCGTTGAAACAATGTAAGAGGCCGAGGACAGACAGGTCAGAGTGGGAGTGGGACGGGAATTAAAATGGCAAGCGGCCAACAGGTCAGGGTCACGCTTGCAGACAGAGCGGAGGTGTTCAGCAAAGCAGTCACCTAATCTGCATTTGGTCTCCCTGGTGTAGAGGAGACCGCATTGTGAGCAGTGAATACAGTATAATAAATTGAAAGTAGTGCAAGTAAACTGTTGTTTCACCTGGAAGGAGTGTTTGGGGCTCTGGACGCTGGGAAGGGAGGAGGTGAAAGGGCAGGTGTTGCATCTCCTGTGCTTGCACAGGAAGGTGCTGTGAGGAGGAGGGTGGGTATTGGGGGTGATGGAAGAGTGGACCAGGGTGTCACAGAGGGAGCAATCCCTTCGGAATGCTGAAAGGGGAGAGGAAGATGTATTTGATGGTGGGATCGCGCCGGAGGTGCGGAAATGGTGAAGGATGTGGAGGCTGGTGGGGTGGAAGGTGAGGACAAGGGGGATTCTATCATGGAGAGGAAGGGGTGAGGGCAGAAGTGCGGAAATAGGATGGACATGGTTGAGGGCCCTGTCAACTACAGTGGAGGGGAATCCTCGGTTGAGGAAAAAAGAAGACATTTCGGAAGCACTGGTGTGGAAGGTGGCATCGTCAGAACAGATGCGACGGAGATGGAGAAACTGGGAGAAAGGAACAGAGTGGGAGGAAATGTAATCAAGTTAGCTGTGGGAACCAGTGGGCTTATAATAGATATTGATGGACAGCCTATCCCCAGAAATGGAGATAGAGAAGTCGAGGAAGGGAAGGGAAGAGTGGGAGATGGACCATGTGAAGGCGAGGGAAGGGTGGAAATTGGAAGCAAAGTTGATGAAATTTTCCAGTTTGGGGCGAGAGCAGGAAGCAGCACCAATACAGTCATCAGTATACCTTAAAAAGAGGTGAGGGAGGGGACCTGAGTAGGACTAGAACAAAGAATGTTCCACGTATCCCGTATGGGTCCCAGCTATGCCTGCCTTTTTGTGGGATACGTGACACCCTGAGGTAAGTCATGCTGGAGTATAATTCCATAAATGCTGCCAGCTTTCCAACCACTTATCATCAAAGTGATGTGGCACTTTAACTTTTGGATAAGATTCATTAGGTGCAGCTCTCTGGGTAGCTGCAGTCACTCACATTGCACTTGCACACTGTAGTAAGGAAGCAGGATGCACCATTTTAAGTGAGAGGCTCACAGGGCAGGATTGGCACCAAGTTGGGGAGCTGTAGCTCAAGAGCAGGACCTCGGAATAGAACTGATATTTTCTGAAGAGGAGCAGCAAAGATGATCAGCATCAAAAAAGTGGTATGTGGAATTCATGGATCAAAGATGATTTTAGGCTGAAAAGGGCCAGCTTGTTGCTGAAAATTGATTGTGGGGGTTTCTGGTTTAATAGTCCAAAGTATTTTTAAAGTGTTCATGCTGACCTGAAGTCCCCCCTTTATGAAGTTCGAGGCCCAATGTGTGTTGCATGTTTTAGAAAAGTTGGTGCTCAGCTGAAATCTCTCCTTTGCACAGTCTGAGGTTCAGGATGTGCCACACAATTGGAAATAAGTTTTGTATTTAGTTATCTTCTTTGGAGTTATTAATTTGTTTCATAATTTCTGCATCAATATGCGGAGATGAAGGTGAGAGAAATGGTCATTATGTTTACTTTTCTTCATACAGGCAAGTTATTCTTTTACAGATTTGAGGGATAATAACTGTCTTGCCAGTTGGAGAAAAGGCTGCAATTGGTGACTTAGCTCTGCTGTGAACACAAATTTTATAACCATATAACTGAGCAAACAAGACCTAACTCAAAATGTTGGAAAAATGTAAGAGGAAAAGAAGATATGAGGGTGAACATCATTCATTCTTATCCAAGTGGGAGTTTGCCTTCTTTTTGTAGAGTGTAATGGAAAACTAATGTGCCTTCTTTGCCATGACAATCTATCTCAGTTCAACTCCTCAAATCTTCAGCAGAATTTTCATACTAACCATGAACATGTGGGTGAGGTTTTTCCAAAAGTTCTCAAATTCAAACATTAAAAGGGAAGACACTGAAAAGTCAACTTGAATGACAAAGAGGTGTTCAATAAATTTACTAAACAAACCAAGATTGTGAGGCTGATTTTAGTGTGTGGTATGGCCCTTCTCTGTCTGATTTCTGCTTCATTTTGCCCTGCACAGATTTCAAGTTGGACCAGTTGCCTGATTGGCTGAAGATATCAAGATGCCACCAATTATTTCTGCACCCGCTGGTACACCTACCTGCCATGATCATAAGGCCCTGTCTTATAATCTAAGTATGTAGAAGGGTTTATGCTGAGCTGTTCTATCTCCTCTAATGACCAGCTGTGGCCTGAAATTTGTCTGGACCTCCTTGCAGGCATGCTGCAGTGCCGACCTATGAGGAAGGTGCTATCCTCCTCTCAAGCACCTCACACAGCACCACCTTGACTTCAGCAGCCATCGAAAGGTCGGGTGATGGACTACTCAATCACTCGTCTGTAGACTCATGCCTGCACCTCGAGTTCCCTTTCCCTTCACCTTGGCCTGCCACCTATTAATACTCTGCCCCTTCAGCATTGACAAATGCTGATGGGTTGAGATGCCTTTTCCAAAAGTTTTCAGAATTTTTGTTCCCTCATTGTGACTCTCCCCTTTAATTGTCTTCAACCCTTTAAATTACATCTACATATGCAATTTTCCTCTTATCACTCGTGTGACCCATCTAAATCTGCACCTAGTGCTGTGAATAATTATGCTAATGAGCCTAGACTGGAGAATTGAGTATTACTTGAACTGAACCTTCAGGCGCAATTTGCACCAATTCCAAGATATATATATAGCTCATTTAGACCTCAACAGAAAAATCAGCTTGTAACTCTAGTTTCATATCAGGTTGCATAGAACATTGTCCTTGCAAGGGTAATTTTGTGATGTAGAATCCTGAACTCAGATAACAACCGACTACAAAAGAAAGTTTTAGATCAGCACATGTCTTGTCACACAGTAGAACACCAGGGGGAAGAATTTCCGCGGTGTTCTTCCAATCTCCTGCCATAATTCGACAGAAGATTGGCAGAAAACCTGAAGATATGGTGTTAACAGCACTTTACATGGTTTCCATCAATCTTTTGTCGAAGTTACCACGGGAGATCTGGAGAACACCAGGGGGAAGAATTTCCGCGGTGTTCTTCCAATCTCCTGCCATAATTCGACAGAAGATTGGCAGAAAACCTGAAGATATGGTGTTAACAGCACTTTAGATCTATGTAATGTTTGAATCACAATTGCATCCAGAGGTGTACATATTTCAACCTCATATCTGATGAGTCTTGTGATGTTGAAGAGAGGCCTCAGCTAAACTTTTTATGTACTGTATCTGATCACTGCACTGTGAAGGAAGAACTGCTTGACATTGTGGGCTACATTTTCCTCCACTGTATTGCTTGAAAACAGATGGTATAGCAATGAAGGAAGAAGGAAAATGGGACAGGGCTCCACCAGATCCTCGCCTCTCAGATCACTGCTAACAGTCTTCCTTCACCTCTTGCCCGCCTGACCCTCTACCACCCTATTGCACCTAAATGATTGTAAACAATTTTACAACACCAAGTTATAGTCCAGCAATTTTATTTTAAATTCACAAGCTTTCGGAGACTTCCTCCTTCCTCAGGTAAATGTTTACATTTACCTGAGGAAGGAGGAAGTCTCCGAAAGCTTGTGAATTTAAAATAAAATTGCTGGACTATAACTTGGTGTTGTAAAATTGTTTACAATTGTCAACCCCAGTCCATCACCGGCATCTCCACATCACACCTAAATGATGGCAAGGCCCGGGAAAGCGGCCAATTTCACTGCCTTTCCACACTGTACCATCGCCCCCAGGTACTAGTAGATGAGGTGGTACCTGTCGGAGGAGTGGCCATAATCCAACTGCTGGCCATGCTGGAGGGAGAGGGCTTGATACTGGCCATCTCTCGCTCTCCGCTCCGTCCATATCCACTCGAGAAGAATCCAAAGATAAAAAAATCTTTGTGGTCCTTCTCCCCCTTTTTCAGTTGATTCCCCTTTATGGTACTGCAGCACCGATACATTTGGCTGGCTCCCTCTGTGTGGTGGAGGTACTGCCAAGAGCCTGCCCTGCATCTTTAATGGCCCACAACCCAGGAAAATGGGATGGGGTCATGGTGAGGTTGGGGCGGTGGGTGGAAGCCCTACCCTGACCCAGCTCCAGCAACAAAATTGATCTGGAGGAAGACTCACCCATTAAAAAGATTGAATCCAGGCTGCAGATATCAAAGATCTCTTGAAGACCGAGGAGAAGGATTGTGTAATGTTTGTAATTCTGTGAGTCATCTTATGTATCACTATTTCCAAAAGCCTTAATGATGGATGAGAAGGGTGTCAGCTCACCTCTGCAATTGAGTTTGAAACAGCTTAAGTTTATTTATAAACCCAAACATGGTTTGTATAAGTTCCGAGAACAAATTTCATCTTTCTTTGTAATTCCAGATGTAATTTGTTCAGTTGGAGCAGTTAGAAATGGCAAATACAAAACCTATTGAGGGTCTGTCAGTTCAGGGTTTGCTTTGACCTTTTCTTGCATGAATACTTCCACAGGATTGAGCAATTCAAAAAAAATAGCCATCACTTTTTCAACTTGAAAGCCAATGGATTGCACAGTGAAGCACGAGGTCTGAAGGGAGTTCTTTAATCAGATTTTTGAATTGTCTGTGATTCAGTGCATGGGTTTCAATGTAATTCACAATTTCCAAAACAATCTTTATAATGTACTTCAAATTTAGATGTTTTGACACCAACTACTCCTGATGAATGATGTAATGAGATGTCCAGAATTCAGGAAAGCTATCATTAGCTTTACAAAGTCCCATTCATCTGCTTACTGATCCTAACATCGTTGTCGCCCTATCTGTAGCAATGACAGTAAGTTTCTGTAATGGTACGGTGACTTTCTGAATTACAGACTATACAGTGCAATGACTTTCAAGAGGATTAACTGATACAGGTTACAATGTTAGACATATATCCTGGAGTTTAGCAACATAATGTGGGGGATTAGGGAGAAATTTCAGAGTCTCATTTTGTCAAAGTTCTACCTGTGGGTAATAACATCCTTCAGGAGGTTAAATAATTGGGGTACTATGACAATGACGATGACGATGACAACAACAATCAAACAGCAAGATAGGACACTGAGGTTACAAAGAGTTTGGTTCAGCCTGAGACAGTGGCCAGGAAGGGGAATGGATTCAGTGGTGAGGGTACAGAATTTTTTTTGCAGGGACTGAAGATGTCATGATGACACAATAGTACATGTTCTGTGGAGGGAGTGGATTGGATGGGGTGGATTATCATTTGCATATTCATGGCACTGGCATGGCACAGACCTTGTTGTGTGATCTTGAGACTTTTATTGACCTTTAGACTGATAATTGTTTTCCAAACAACTGAATGTATCCTTCTCTGCCTCCTGCTCTGTCTAGAAATCTGCCTCTGCTTAACAGTTGTACATTCTCTTTGGTATCTGTAAGGTCTTTCTATAATCAGGCTAGATGATGTGGCTCTGTTAACTCTTCAATAAAAGTCCCACCTCTGACTCATGCAGTTCTCTACATGGCACCATCTCATTGAGAAGGGTGACCACATGCAGGTTTCTCAGATATACCAGCTGATAAAATACTATTCAGCATCTACATGGGTTATCTACACTGAGATGTCAACATTGCCTACAAGCCTTTAATTTCATGGATTAATCTTGCTAAGAATTACACAGAAATGAAGAGTCCACTACAAATTATTGTAACATACTGAATCAAAGAGTAGTTTAAAATCAATGAGGTGCACCATGCATTGGTGTTTGTATTGCATCAGCTTTAATGCTGTATCTTAACTTTTGCATAATCACAGAACGAAGACCAGTTTTTATGCTTGATTTATTCAATCATCTTATTACTGCTCTTTAAAATTACCATGAAGAGAAGTTTGAGAAAAGTGAACAGGGTGATTTGTGAGTAGTTCTCATATTTTATTATTTCACCTCTTTGTGTGGAGTGATCCAATTCACTTCTGCTGGTCAAGACAGGCAGCAGAGCAAATTAAATGCATCTACTCACAGCTGCAGTACTTCCCCTTGTTAGTAATTCTGTGCTGATATTATCAAAACCTGGAGCCTTGTTTGTCTTTTAAAGTTTTTTGAATGATCAGGCTACGCCTTCATGATTGATCATAGACTACATAGAATTACCATATGAAAACAGTCCATTTGGCCCAATTAGTCCGTGCTGGTGTTTATCCTAATCCCATATTCCCACCCTGTGTCTATAACCTTTTATCTCCTTTTCTTCAACTACCTATCTAACCTATTTCTAAAATTTGACATGATCTCTACTTCAATCATTTTGTGAACAGCAAGGTCCAACAAAGAGCAATGAGATAAAGGACCAGATAATTTGTTTTAGTAATGTTGATTAAGGGATAAATATTGACCAGGACATTGAGCTTCTTCGAATAGTGCCACGGGATCGTTTATGTCCTCCTGAGACACAATTGGTTTAACTTGGTTTAACATTGCATCTGAAAGACGGCAGCTCCAACAGTGCAGCACTCCCTCAGTACTGCACTGAAGTGTCAGCCTAGATTATGTGCTCAAATCTCTGGACTAGGGTCTTAACCCATGACCTTCTGACTCAGAGGCTAGAGTGCTATCACTGAGCCAAGTAAGGGAAAAGTTGTGTCCGGAGCATTATTTCTTAGCCAGAGTGAAATGCTCTGACCCAACTGCCGAATTTGCTGCACAGAGTTGCACAAGTTTTCCTGCTTCTTTACTGGAAGCCTATTTAGTTTAATTAATATACGGCAGTCCATTTGTACTACTAAAGTTAAATGGTACGTTGCTTTGGCAAAAGCTGTCAGATATATTCATGCCTACAACTTTGTCATTATGTTGACTTGTTGGAGGGGTTTCAACACATTCTTGTGGCAACAGATTACAAGATAAACTGGGATGGATACAGCAGATCACCAGATGAGGTGTCCAATAAACAATTGTACACAAACAATTTTTTATGCTTCCTGTACTTCAAAGTAACAGCTTCTTAGAACAGGTATGGATGATGATTTGGATTAAATCAAAGTTTACAACAGCTTGACTCTGGTGTTTAAACTATACTGTGTATGTATCTAGTTGTGTCATGTGTTTATAGTTGCAGCATTGTCTGTAGTGCACTTTGCCCTGGATGAACTTTTTCCTTCTACTGTTTAGCTGATTGAAAACTCTTGAATCTGAAACACCATTCATTAACTCGTACATCATACAACAGAAACTGACAAATAAATTATACACCTTTTGGCTTTTACTAATATGGGTCCCAGCTTAAAAGCAATTCATCTTTTTAAGCAGAAGTGAGTAAAGTTTGAATTCTGCAGTAAATTACCATGAAGCATGATTCATCATGTTGCTACACTGCTCATAGGAGACTGCATGCACTTATAACAGAATAACACTAAGAATATGAGCAACAACATACCAACATTTTTAACGACATTTTTATCAAGACAAATTTATTTGTACTGTGCTAAAATAAGATATGGGAGGAATTGGGGAAATATGAATGGAAATATACTGGTTCCTAGGGAAATTTAGAACTTGAAGTGAAGGTAAAATAGAACAACTTGCATTTATATAGTGCCTTTAATGTAGTAAAACGTCCCAAGGCGCTTCACAGGAGCATTAGCCACATAAGGAGATATTAGGACAGGCTACCAAAAGCTTGGTCAAAGAGGTAAGTTTTAAGGAGCGTCTTAAAGGAGGAGAGAGAGGTAGAGATGCAGAGAGGTTTAGGGAGGGAATTCCAGAGCTTAGGGCCTAGGCAGCTGAAGGCATGGCCGTCAATGGTGCAGCAATGAAAATCGAGGGTGCGCAAGAGGCCAGAATTGGAAGAGCGCAGAGATCTTGGAGGGTTGTAGGGCTGGAGGAGGTTACAGAGATAGGGAAGGGTGAAGCCATGGAGGGATTTGAAAACAAGGATGAGAATTTTAAAATCGAGGCCAGACCGGGAGCCAATGTAGGTCAGCGAGCACAGGAGTGATGGGTGAATGGGACTTGATGCGAGTTAGGATACGGGCAGCAGAGTTTTGGATGAGCTCAAGTTTACAGAGGGTGCAAGGTTGGAGGCCAGCCAGGAGAGCATTGGAATAGCCGAGCCTAGAGGTATGAAAGGCATGAATGAAGAATTGTATATTCTAAGCTTTGAGTACATGAAGAGGAGGAAGCTGATAATTTCAAAAAAGAGGGACAAGAGGAAGAAGATATCTTTTGTGATGGAACTGCACAGGGTCCACTCTGATTGTTTTTTTTTTGATTGAAATATCTCGGAGAAGGGTTGAGGTCCATAGTGCGACACTCCACAATGCTTGAACATAGAAGAAGAGAATATGAGGTAAATCACAAAGTAGTGATTAGGTGATGATGAGCATAGGTTTTACAAACTTGCAGATTATAGGAAGCAGAGAAAACTGAAGGAGGTATGGGGTTGCAGAGAAAGAATGAGTTAGAATAGGAGATGGTGAGATTGAGTCTTGATTTTGATGGTGAAGATACAAGGAAGAGAGTGTAAGCTGATGAACTGGAAGCTTTGAAGGAATAAGAAAGGAAAATTCAGAGGAACAAAACTATGATAGTACTGATAAAACAGGGAGAAGCCAGAAAGGTTGCTTAAGTTGAGGCAAAAGTGAGAGAAGGATCATCAATGCATTGACATTTTTTGTTGTATGCTACCCAGGAGTCAGGAAAGGTGCTGGAGGAGCCTCCACAAATATGGGAACAGTACTATAGCCCTAGAAGAAGTTGGACTCTGTGGAAGAATTATTAATTCCAGGAATAGACAGGACATAATACATATGTCCTGTCAAACTGGGGGGGAGGGGATCCTGAATGTAATGGCCAGATAGGAAGCATCTATAGCACTGGAAAAATGTCAAAAATGACGATCTATTTCTTTAGAGGTGCTGATATTTTTTGGTATATATGAAAAACTATGGAATGAAAAGGCCTATTTGACTCATTGAGCCAGATCCTTCTGACATCAACTCTGCCAAGATTATTTTACCTCCTGAGAGAATGAATAAGCTCATGTAAAATTTCTGAGAAGTTCTGTGAAATTTCTCCAGGTATCAACAGCAATTGAATTAAATCTACAGAATAACAATCCAACCTTACCAATAATGGAATGAACCCTAACCAGTTGCATCCAACAGGCTGCAACTGTCATGTTGGAGGATTAACGTTAGTCTTATTTCAAAGGTTATAGTAGTCTTGGCAGAATATTAATCCTTGGGATGCTGGCCTCCTCAGAAATGAACTGAGAGGTCATTCCATCCTTTAAAGCTGTATTTCAAGTTCTTTTGTATGAATGGTGCTGCTGATATTGCTCTATCTGCCTGCCATTATTTCAGGACATTTGATAGTATTCCTAATGGTTTGTCCCAATTCTCGTAATACTTAACCTCTACAAAGAGTGTAAGGCATCCTGTAATGTTTGATTTAACAAAGCTTTAATAAAAGATGACCAACTTTTATTAAATGTCTTACACAGTAAAGTAAAAAGGGGTTGACTTCACTACTATATACCACTTTAAAACACAATTCTAATGTGTCAAAATCTACAGACTAAACCACCACAGGATCAGCATCAGAGGGTACTGGAATTCAAGATTGTCTCTTCAATTCTGCCTGACTTTCGATCATTCCAAAGAGCTCTGAGTGGCTAGATCGCTGAATTGCGTGGAGTAGGGTGACTACTAGTGTACCAGTGTAGTCAGCAAATTGACAATTCAACCAACCTGCTTGACTAACCAAGCTCACCCAGTCTTGTAATGCACAATGACATGAATAGATAATCATTGTATAACTAGTGTAAGACCGACTACACAGTGACACTCATATTTTAAGTGCCAAGTCTCTTAGCACTTCCTCTCTGTGGGGTGGGCGAGTTGGAGTTCTTACCTCAGCAGTTTTTGATATGTTGCTTCCTCACTCATTGGATGTCCTGCACCTTCTCATAACTTTTAATTCCCATAGGAACATAGGAATGGTCATCTTTTATTAAAGATTTGTTAAATCAAACATTACAGGATGCCTTACACTCTTTGTAGAGGTTAAATATTATGAGAATTGGGACAAACCAATATAAATTCTATCAAATGTCCTGAAATAATGGCAGGCAGATAGAGCACTATCAGCAGGACCAAAAAAGACCATTACGGTCCATCTAGCCAGTCCTATACCCAATGCATTCAAGATCCTCTCCCACTCCCTGCATTTGCCCAGCTAAAGCTGTTACTGTCTCCTGTACATTTCCTGAATGAATAATCCCTCCAGTCCCTTCCCAATTATTCAATTCAACCCTACAGCTTCCAGAGGGAGGGGGGAAAATACCTTCCTAATGTTGCTGCCATCCTGCTACCTGTCATGATTAAGGTGCTCCCACTCCTCCAGCTGGACATTTAGCCAGATATCCTGCTCATCCCATCCCATATGTTTCTGTGCTTGGCCTCCCTTTCACTTGCATTACAGAGACTGGAATAGCTGTACTTTATGACAGTCCATTTCTCTTGCTGAACAGGAAGAGAAAGCACCAACAAATCCAGACAACATCTGATAACTGATTTAGGTGCAAAAGACCAGAGACTCATTGGGCAGGTCAGACAGGATGAAAAATAGATAAGGCCGAGACATGGTGCGGTGAATGGGAGGCAGAGTGGTGGCAAAATCTAAGTAGACACGTGGCGGGAGGGGACAATTTGAGGCTGATTCACGAGCATCGTACTGATAAGGGTCATTGAGTCATTTCGCTAGATCGGGGACAAGACTGGGAGAAAGACAACTTCAAGGCAGTATCTTACTAATATAGAGAAGATGGAAGGATCTTGGGACATATGGAAAGGGCGTAAGAATCTCAGAGCTATAGAGAGAGAAGAGGAGGCATGAAAATTGCAGAGGAGCCGAAAGACACAAAGAGGGTGGGTAGAGTTTGGAGACCATGGGGTAGAAGGTAAGATCTTAAAATGGACAGTCAATCTGGAAGACATTGCAGTGAGAAGCAGCAAGAAAGAAGGGGATGGGGAGTCATAAACCAAGATGGAATGGGATCTGGGAAGCACAGCAGAGATAGGAAGATCCTGGAGACATAGAGTTGGCAGGCCGACAAAAAATGGAATATCCTTTTAGATCTACATAAGAACATAAGGAAGAGGAGCAGCAGTAGGCCAAACGGCCCCTCGAGCCTGCTCTGCCATTCAATTAGATCATGGCTGATCTTCTACCTCAACTCCACTTTCCCATCCGATCCCCATATCCCTTAATTCCCTTAGTGTCCAAAAATCTATCGATCTCAGTCTTGAATATACTCAACGACTGAGCATCCACAGCTCTATGGGGTAGAGAATTCCAAAGATTCAAAACCCTCTGAGTGAAGAAATTTTTCCTCATCTCGGTCCTAAACGACTGACCTCTTATCCTGAGACTATGACCCCTAGTTCTAGATTCTCCAGCCGAGGAACAGACTCTGAGCATCTACCCTGTCAAGCCCTCTAAAAATGTTATACATTTCAATGATATCACCTGTCATTCTTCTAAACTCCAGACAGTATAGGCCCGTTCTACACAATCTCTCCTCATTGGACAACCCTCTCATCTCAGGAATCAATCTAGTGAACCTTCATTGCACCCCCTCTAAGGCAAGTATAGCCTTCTTTAGGTAAGGAGACCAAAACAGTACTGCAAGCGTGGTATCACCAGAGCCCTATATAATTGCAGCAAGATCTCCTTATTCTTATACTTCAACCCCCTTGCAATAAAGGCTAACATACCATTTGCCTTCCTAATTGCTTGCTGTAGCTGCATGTTAACTTTTCGTGTTTTGTACACAAGGACACCCAAATCCATCTGACTATCAACATTTCTTAGTCTCTCACCTTTTAAAATATATTCTGCTTTTCTATTCTTCCTACCAAAGTGAATAATTCACATTTCTCCACATTATACTCCATCTGCCACCTTCTCGCCCACTCACTTAACCTGCCTATGTCTCTTTGCAGCCTCTTTGTGTCCTCACAGCTTACTTTCCTACCAAGCTTTGTACCGTCAGCAAACTTGGATACACTACACTCTGTCCCCTCATCTAAGTCATTGATATCGATTGTAAACAGCTGAGGCCCAAGCACTGATCCTTGTGGCACCCCACTAGTTACAACCTGCCAACCCAAAAATTACCCGTTTATTCCTACTCTCTGTTTTCTGTCCATTAATCAATCCTCACTCCATGCTAATATATTACCTCCAATCCCATGAGCCCTAATCTTGTGTGGCAACTTGTCAAATGCCTTTCAAAAATCCAAATATACCACAACCACTGGTTCCCCCTTATCTAGCCTGCTAGTTACACCCTCACAAAATTCTAATAGATTTGTCAAATACGATTTCCCTTTCATAAAACCGTATTGACTCTGCCTAATCATATTAAGATTTTCTAAGCGTCCTGTTACTACGTCCTTAATAATAGATTCTAGCATTTTCCCTACTACTGATGTCAGGCTAACTGGCCTGTAGTTCCCTGTTTTCTCTCTCCCTCCTTTCTTGAATAGCAGGGTTACATTTGCTACCTTCCAATCCATGAGGATTGTTCTAGAATCTAGAGAACTCTAGAAGATCAAAACAAAGGCATCCACTATCTCTGCAGCGACCTCTTTTAGAATCTAGGATGTAGGCCATCAGGTCCAGGGGATTGGTCAGCTTTTAGTGCCATTAATTTCTCCAGTACTTTTTCTTTACTAATCTTAATTGCTTTAAGTTCCTCCCTTTCGTTAGACCCTTGGTTCCCCACTGTTTCCGGTATGTTTTCTGTGTCTTCTACTGTGAAGACAGATACAAGATATTTGTTTAATGTCTCTGCCATTTCGTTATTCCCCATTACAATTTCTCCTGTCTCTCCCTCTAAGGGACCCACATTTACTTTTGCTAATCTCTTTTTACATACTTGTAGCAGCTCTTACAATCTGTTTTTATATTTCTTGCCAGTTTACTCTCGTGTTCAATTTTCTCCCCCTTCATCAATTTCTTGGTCATCCTTTGCTGATTTCTAAAACCCTTCCAATCCTCAGGCTTACCACTCTTTTTGGCAACATTGTAAGCCTCTTCTTTTAATCTAATACTATCCTTAACTTCTCTAGTTAGCCATGGTTGAATCACTTTTACTGTGGAGTTTTAATTGCTCAAGGGAATGTATGTTCAATGAGAATTATGAAATATTTCTTTAAATGTTCGCCATTACTTAGCCAACCCACCCCTCATACCTACGTAATTGGCTTTATTTAAATTTAAGACCCTAGTTTCGGATTTAACTACATCACTCTCAAACTCAATATGAAATTCTATCTTATTATGATCACTCTGCCCTAGAGGATCCTTAACTACAAGATTACTAATTAACCCTGAACTAAAATTCTGAAAAATCAACAACTCTTTAGAAATAATGGATGATTGTTTTGTATCCGTATCAGCAAAACACTACTCTAGAGAGGACAACATGCCAAGATAAAAATTGCTTGATATCTGTAATGAACTTGTCTACTCCTTTTTGCTCGAGAAAGAGTGCATTTGTGTTTGTGTGAGAGAGAAACTATACGAAAGACTGACACTGTGTAGGTGTGAGAGAGAAAAACAGTGTGTACAAGAGACAGGGAGAGTGTGATAAAGAGCATGTGATAAAAAGACACAGAGAAGGTATATATGTGTGAATAACAGAGGCAAACAGAAGGAGATTACAAAGATAAGTAAAGTTGAGGAGGTGATTTGAGCTATCTAGCTCATCCTTCCATAGAAAGCTATAATCCCATCACTGTCTCTTGAATAACTCCAGAGCATTTGCTCCACAACCCTTTCTGGAAACCATTCCTCTTTGTGTGAAGAAGTACATACAGATATTAGTCCTGAAATTGTCCTTTTACTAGTTTGCACCTATATTCACTTATCCTGCAGTCATGATTTGATTTGAAATAGTGCTCAAGGTTAACCTTTCCTATTGTACTTAGGTCAGGAATTTCCTTGGAGCTGCTCTTACCACCGTAACTTTCCCAGAAGTGCATCAGAAACTCCATTTAAGCACACCACACTTCCAGCAAAGTTACGGTGGCAGAGTGGGAACAACTCCAAGGAAATTCCAGGTCATGGTAGCTTATTATATCTCTGTAATGTCCCCACTCATTATCCTCCTTTCAAGACTGAAGAGTCCAAATTTTTCTAATCTTTCCTTATAGCTCAATCAGGCAGGAAGAGAGTCTTTGAGTATTACAGCCTCAATCAATTAGGATCAGCTGTTCTTTTTGAGGTTTAAATTTCTGGTGTGGTGCGGAGTTGTACAAAAGTTTGATGCAAAAAAATGTTAATATAGCGTGCAAATCTCGGTGTTGATTATCTTAGGAAGAACATTGTGAAGAAATAACTGCAACATGCAAAGGAGAATAACGAAATAATTTCCTTCCAACAGCCATTATTCATGTACGAGCCTTGACAGTGTGCTAGCAGGCTATTCAACTACATGGGATATCACAGTCAAGCTTAGTCCTGCCCTCACGCAATGTCCAAATATCTGGACAACAGCAATCAGGAGGGAGAATCCTAGCTGATATTCGTCTTTCTAACCTAAGGGCACTGAGGTTAATTGTAGCAGCCATACTATCACCCTGGCTGAGTTCAGCTAATTCAGCAGATTAGAACATACACCTTTCTGGATTATACAGCTCAGCTACTTTTTTTTAATTCATTCATGGGATGTGGGCATCGCTGGCAAGGCCAGCATTTATTGCCCATCCCTAATTGTCCTTGAGAAGGTGGTGGTGAGCCTCCTTCTTGAACCGCTGCAGTCTGTGTGGTGAAGGTTCTCCCGCAGTGCTGTTAGGTAGGGAGTTCCAGGATTTTGACCCAGCGACGATGAAGGAATGGCGATATATTTCCAAGTCAGGATGGTTTGTGACTTGGAGGGGAACGTGTAGGTGGTGGTGTTCCCATATGCCTGCTGCCGTTGTCCTTCTAGGTGGTAAAGGTCGCGGATTTGGGAGGTGCTGCCGAAGAAGCCTTGGTGAGTTGCTGCAGTGCAACTTGTAAATGTATCGCACTGCAGCCACGGTGCACCGGTGGTGAAGGGAGTGAATGTTTAAGATGGTGGATGGGGTGCCAATCAAGCCGGCTGCTTTATCCTGAATGGTGTCGAATTTCTTGAGTGTTGTTGGAGCTGCACTCATCCAGGCAAGTGGAGAGTATTCACTGGCTAACCTCCGTGAGCCATCAGGGGAGTATGCTAAGGCTTTACCACGAAAGCCAGATCTTATTTTAGTAAGTGCGCAAACTACAGTGAGGCAGCAAATTTCAAAAACAAAATTACAGCCATAGTGCTTGTCAGCACCTCCCCTCTAATGTGCTGTGTTGATAGTCATTATACTTGCAAGCAATAATTTTTTTCTGTTTTGTTCTGTTTGAAATGCAGTTTGCACCCACACAAACTGTAATAAGACTGATTCTAGGTCATGCTTTATCTTTGAATCTAAATACACTCTTTTTTAAGACCTATAAGTACAACCCTGGATGGCTCTCCCAAGGCCACTATCAGTCAGTGCACACTGCCTGGTGTGGTTTTGAGTCATGAGCATAAGGAAAGGCTCAAGCCCAGTTCCTGATCTGTGTTGAATTAACTGAGCTGACTTCATATTTCATGGATATTTCAGATGGCAGTATGGAAAAAATATAATTGGAGCTGGTGTGAAATGCATGTGTTAATTTTATTGCCACTTATTATTAAAAATTGTTATCCAACTTTTATCATTTCAATTTTATTTACTTAACAGGTGACAAAAACACAATCCATGAGCTCCCTGATGATCTTGAGGGTCAGGGCACTTCCCATTGTAGCACTAAGCCCTATAGACCAGAAACACCAGGGACAATTCTGGGGCAACAGTTGGAACACTCCAGGAAACCTCCGGATTTCTCATCAGCCACTGTAACTTCAGCAGAAGATCGGCAGAAACCGCAGATAGATGCACAAACGGGATTTCCAATGATCTTCTAGCAAAGTTATGGCAATCGATAGAGTACCCCCCAGGGAAATTCCAGATGAAAGTTTGGCCTCAGTATTCTAGGCTACAGAAAGCAAAATCAGCCACAGTACTGCTTCTGATTGCTGTCCAGTGACCCCTGCTGGAAAATGCACATATGTGGACTTCAGGTGAGAACAGGATCGGGCTTGGTTGTGATGTCCTCCTTGATCAACTTTCACTGTCTAGGCTTACATATGAAGAATGTTCACTTCACTGAGATGCTGAAAGGCTGCTGGCACCCATTGAATTATACCCAAGCAACAGTACTTTCAGGACAGGAAGGGAGAAAAAGGGGAGAAAATTAAAGCAAAATAATCCAGAATTGCCTAGGAATTACTGTGATCAATGTTATCAGACAAATGCTTAACATGCTCACATCAAATTCTTCTCTTTTTTAACAGAGGTATTAACCCATTTAAAATAAACAGGTTAATACCTTTATTGAAATAACAAAAGGAATTTGATAAGAGGAGTAATTGTGCTATATGATTAACATCCCAGTGACATCCCAGTTGTTCACTGCATGTTATTTGAGATTTCATTGCTTGTGAGTTATCACATCAGCCTATTCATCAGATATAAACTGTATTCCATAGCTTGTCATCAAGTATCCTCTGTTTACACAATTGCAGTTTTCTGAATGCCTCCATTAAGGAGGCACTGGGGCATATTTTCTGACCAGCACTATTGTTGTACAAATATTTAATGCATTCGTACCATGGAATCATAGAATGATACAGCACAGATGGAGGCCATTCAGCCCATCGTGCCTGTGCCGGCTCTTTGAAAGTGCTATCCAATTTAGTCCCACACCCCTGCCCTTTCCCCATAGCCCTGCAAGTGTTTCCCCTTCAAGTATTATCCAATTCTCTTTTGAAAATGATTATTGAATCTGCTTCTACCATCTTTTCAGGCAGTGCATTCCAGATCATAACAACTCCCTGTGTAAAAAAATTTCTACTCATCTCGCCTCTGGTTCTTTTGCCAATTACTTTAAATCTGTGACCTCTGCGACCCAAATCTCTTTATGCACATTTTAGTGTAGCCATTAACGCGTTTATCCAGCTCTCACTTGATATCTGGACACACATACTTTTCAGCTGGGGTCATTCAATAGTGACACCAAGGCCAATTGTGACTCGTACAACCAACCTGGCTAATATCCAATTCAGCAGTCAGGACTGTCCTGGTATATATGGTTCAGTACCACAGCACAAGGTGCATCTACCAACTGAGCTGTTGAGGGAGTTTTGCAATTAGAGGGTACATTTTCCAGTCACCATTGTAGATAGTGTGAAGTGGAATGGGTGCTGGGGAGGCAGTGGGGGAAATCAGGCAGAGATTGATCTTGCTAGATTTTTGTTCATTCTGCACTGTCAGCAAACTTTCAGTTGGGCCTTATTGTGCCTGAAAACAGGGAAGCTTAATTTTGATACATCGATATATTACAATAGGATGTATATTAGTGCACATACAAGTTCCCATGATTCTCTGTGCTATAACCGAATTCACCCATAGAGAATGATATTGAGAGCAGGCACATTCGGAGCTAATGGGGACTCAGCATTTGAATGGGCAACTGCTGTGTTTTGAGAAGAATATCAGAAAGTGTTTAGCTTTGTAATGAATGTTTTTTTCAGTGCTAAGTTTGGCAGGTTATTTTTTGATTTATTGCCAGAGAGTTTTGGTTGCCAGATTTTTAGGTCCTGTAATTACCATTTTGAAGAGGATCCCTCTCTCTGGCTGTTAATTGGAGGGCAAATAAGAAGGAGGGATGAGAAGCAGGTCAGATTACATCAGAGATGGACTGGCCTTATCCTCCCTCACCCACAAAGCCATATCTAGGCAAATCTTCCCATGAATGTTGAAAGGCTCCACATCACTAGGGAAACCAAGACAGAGTTGCGCTGTCTCCGAGAATCTGAACTCCAGCCAACCTCCACCGATCTATCAAACAAGTGACCGATGCATTATTCGCAAGGGCAAACAATTTCATCACTTTCCCTGTGTGCAGCTGTCAGCTGAATGAGAGAGCTGAACAGGCTTTTTTTGGGATAGCATGATTCCCCAAAATCCAAGACATTGACGGTACCCATTTGGCCCTACGTGCATCCGCACACAGTACTATGCCTTCAAGACTCACAAGGACTTCCACTCCATCAACATGCAAGTTGTCTGTGATCATGAAACATGAAAGTGAATGGCCACTTGCCAGGTAACAGTTTTATTTTAAAGCGATCCTTGATGACATGAATATTTGGCAGTGAAAGTAAGACTGCAATGATGGTGTCTAGTAAATCTAGGTTACTCTCCTCAGTAATGGTTTCTGATACTTCTGAGACAGCCATGCACAGCAGCAGAGCGCAGATATAATGAGGTCCACACTGTCATTAGGATCATTATTAAACACACTATAGTGCCATCAGATACCTAGACAGATCAGGTCTTACAAAACCACCATACTAGGGTCTCCAAAATAATCATAGTTTGTTACGTGTTCCACAGCTTAGCCATCCAAACAGGTATAAATATGGAGCAGGTGGAAGAGAATTAAATCCAACCACAGCCAAGATCAGACCTGGATGAAGGTGAGGAACCTGAAGAGATTCCTGCAGGCATCTTGAATCATTTTTGCAGGCAGAAAGAGCCATATTCCAGACTCTAATTGACATGACCTTCATTTTATGTCCACCATTTGTCCAGTGCATTATTGGACTTCTCCGCATGCGCACAATTGCACTCTTATCAACATTGGCCTCTGCGCTAACTCAGCTATCATGGATTGCATTCCTATCATTTACTATTGCATTATTCTATTTCATCCCAAGAAACTACTTTTGACACAGTTGAAATAACGTACAACCAAATTTATTTTCCTACAAGAGATTTGTGTATGTGCCCTGATGCTTCCCCTCAGTGACAGGGTATGTTTTGAGTGCTCTAGAACCTAATGTAAATCTCCTTCTATGTGTTACCCAAGTGGCAGTGGCAAGCAAGGTGGTTAGTTGCAACCTCTTGGAATTGAGGAGGCCCTCTGCCTTCTTGTGCTGTGCTATGAGATAGCTCTGCAACTGATACAGTGTCTGCTGCTGAGGTGATTGACTGATCCTGCTCGCTTTCTGACGTATCTACTGTCATTTGAGCATGGTGGCTAGAGAAGTCAGATATGGCATTCATCTGAAAGGCAGTTGTCTAATCTGTGCTACTTCAGCCATGCCCCTGCTACTGGGTACTCCCACAGTATATTCAGTTATCTGCATGGCAGGAGATCTCTGAACAATAATGACGGCAGTGAACCCCTGCATAATGGCTGACTCCATCCAATCCCACAGCATGTTGAAATCAACATGGTAGCCTCTCGGAGACTAGATCCCAAAGTTCCTACAGCAGCAGTCATGAGAGAGACTCTGACTGGGTTTAGGACCTCTGCCATTGAGGGCTCTGCTGTAGATGGCCCTGGAGTTGCCATGGTGCTCAATGTTGGACTGTTGTTCTATTAAATAGTGATGCATGACTGCACAGATGCAGGTAGTGGGCTCCTCCACATTCACCATCATTCCTTGAAGGGTACTTGGCATACACTCTAATGACTAGAGAAAACATTGATACTCTGATAAAATCCTTCTTTTAAATGCAGGACCAATGAGGGCCAAGCCCCAGGGGGTCTACATTGAGAAAGTACGCAAGCTGGCTCTGTGGCCAGCCAGTTCCTCCTCATCCTCTGCTCCACTACCTGCTCCTTCTCACTCATGCACTGTATATGCATCTCAAACTAAATCCCCTGGAGTGGATGGACCTGTGCCGATGGGTGTGCGTGACACCAAGTACTGTGAGATGCTGGGTTCATGAGCACTGCTGGGGCCTGCAGTTTCTTCTTTGGAAACACCAATAAAAACAGAAGACGATGGGGTTGAATTTCAACAAGGTTTCTTCCAATCATCAACCGTAACTTGGGCGGAAAAGTGGTGTAAATACCAATTCTCCAGGGTTTCTGCAGATCTTGGGCCAAAGTTACGCCGACAATCCGGAGAACCCCATGTGGAAATTCAACCCCAATATGTTAAAATGGTGCCTGAAATGCACCCCCTGAAATGGAGCTTACCGAGTTAAAGTGTGCCATAGCATTTTGTCACAACGTAAGCATGTAAGTGAAAGAAGAAATAATAGCAAGAAAAGGATGGTATTAGTTTTGAGGTTTGGGGAAACCTCCAGCTTCACCATGCCCCGCTTCCTCTATTTTCTCAGACCTAATCATGTCAGAATGGTATGTTTTTTTAAATTGAATTTGGGGTCTAAAAAAAGGGGAATCTGCTCCCTTTTTTAATACAATGTTTTGTTAGAAAGATAGAGAAGTAACGCTGAGATTTTGGAAGTTTGAAGAGCGAATAGATAAGTGAAAGCCAAGTGGCCACCCTCCATTCGAGCTTGTGTGTAAGCAAATGACAAGCATCATGCAGGTTTGTTGTGTGGTAAGGTTGCTTTGTGGGGTCACCTTCCAAATGGCCAACATCAGCTCCAGATTGAAATGGCAGTTATAAAGTGTGCTCAGTTGCAGTGTGAATCCTTTTAAAGAGATGTTTTCTGATTGCTTAGCATGTAGCCTCGGACGGGGTGTGACAAGGTGAGAGGAAAAAGTGTCCTGCATTCCTTGTCTATCCATTTGAGGGTGCAATGCAGGTTAGCCTTACCTCAGGACACTTCCTTAGGCTATTAACATTTTTTACTCATCTGCTTACACATCCTCTGGATGTTTTTCTCTGCAGTCATTCTGGTAGCCATCTCCTGACAAGCAGCCTCTCCATCACCAAGACCACCTACTTCCACCTCCGTAACATCGCCTATCTTCGGCCCTGCCTCAGTTCGTCTGCTGGTGAAACCCTCATCCATGCCTTTGTTACCTCTACACTCGACTAGTCCAAAGCTCTCCTGGCCAGCCTCCCATGTTCTCCTCTCCATAAACTTGAGCTCATCCAAAACTCTGCTGCCCGTATCCTAACTTGCACCAAGTCCCGTTCACCCATCATCCCTGTGCTCGTTGACCTACATTGGCTCCCGGTCCAGCAACGCCTCAATTTTAAAATTCTCATCCTCGCTTTCAAATCCCTCCAATGGCCTCGTCCCTCCCTATCTCTATAACCTCCTCCAGCCCTACAACCCTCTAAGATCTCTCCGCTTCTCCAATTCAGGCCTCTTGCGCATCCCCCATTTTCATCGCTCCACCATTGGCGGGCGTGCCTTCAGCTGCCTAGTTCCTTAGCTCTGGAATTTGTTCCCTAAACCTCTATGCATCTCTACCTCACTCTCCACCTTTAAGACGCTCCTTAAAACCTACCTCTTGTCCTAATATCTCCTTATGTAGCTCGCTGTCAAATTTTGGCTGGTAACGCTCCTGTGAAACATCTTGGGATGTTTTACTACGTTAAAGGTGTTATATAAATGCAAGTTGTTGTTGTTTTCTGTGACAATGGTGCCCTGGGATGCCAAATTGGGATAACTCTTCTTTACTCCTTTCCAAAACACTCTCAAATATGCCTCAGAAAATGGAAATGAGCTGTGCCTTTTTTCAGCCATTTCTCCTTGTATGCTAACAAAAACAAAGCAGCCCCTTTCAATCACAGTTGCATGCTATCTCCTGCCAATATCTCCATCAGCGCACAGCAAGCTCCCAATCTGGTCTGGGAGCTTGTTATAAATAAGATTAGCCCAGCATGATTTCAATGAGCATAACACTCACTGCTCTGACATACCACCACTTTAGCACCAGGAGGGGAACATTTCCCCTCAGATGTTTTGATGTGAAGTGTGTTGTAGCATGTAGCCAAAGGAAAGTTAAATACTTTTAAAATAACATGCTGCTTTAAAATGTGTATGTATAGGTGAACCTTGCAATGACCAAGATGAAGGATATCACCTGTGGAGGAGTGGGATAATATTTTTACACACTGTATCAGCATCAAACACTCTCAGATCAGGCACAGCATCGGCTTTATTCAGAGTAAAACTCTTATTATGCTGTCCCATCAACATGTCTTAACTCAAACATTTTGTTTTAAATAGTTTCTGAAGTTCAATAAGATCATGTTTCATTACTGACCCTGTAAATTAAGGTCAATACCAGTTAGTTAGACTGATCAGGTAACTTTATTTTCTCCCCATTAAATATAAACATGAATGTTTCAATTACAAAGGCATAACAGTGCTGTGTACTATATATTGTGCTATCACATGGTTAACGCAATACTTGTGCCCATTTATCTGGAAAGCTGGTAGTGCTAGCTCTGATATTATTTTAATGTGGGTATTCACGCTGCTCAACTGTTTCTTCAAGTGACAAAATGTTCTAACTCATCACTTTGCAAGCGCTTTTTAAAAACTTATTGTGTTGTAACAGTATTCTCTTTAAGTACCACATTGTTTCTTTCCCCTTAATGTTAATCAAATATGCTTCTGGTGCATGATCTTTGACCAATGGGATTTCCTTTACCACACAGGTGCAAATTTTACTATTCAAAACTTCAACATGAACAATAAGCAGCAGCTTCAACTAATTTGATGAAAAAAATAAAGAACGATTTGAAAAGCTGTCCATGTTCTTGTGCACATTTTGAAACATTTTACTCTGCAAGTGACACAAAAGTGTAACACCATCTAACATCAGCTATTAACCACCAGTATTACAGTTCCATATTTACAGCAACTTACCACCACCTTCCCAAGGGCAATTAGGGATAGGCAATAAATGCTGGCCTTGCCAGCGACTCCCACAACCCATGTAAGAATTTTAAAAATTGCAACACAAGTATTTACTTATAAATACGCCTGATTAAAAGCACCCCAGATGTCTTTACCTAGTGATTAATTTACTTGTTTTTGTTCCCACTTTTTATTTTAAGTTGTTTTATTATTCAGTTCCTTAGAAATCCTGTGTACTAGATCAATTAATCTAGGGTGATTCATCCTGTTTCCCTAACTGCCTGTGGGGAAGCTTGACAACTCCTCCCAATGACCATCAACAAGCAGAGACGAGGCACTTTCCCCATGTCCACAGGGAGTTAGAGAAACTCAAAGGCACGTCACTCCCAGCTGCTCTAATGCACCTATCAGAAGCTCACTTAAGTCCACAGCCAGGCAGCTGGGTCAGGACTTCTGAGTTTTGTTTTGTTGTTGATGAAAATTCATTGAAAACTTTAGTAGTTAATACCTCCATGAGACAGAAGCAAGTGCAAAAAGCAGGCTTTTATTTTAAAACACAAACTTTTTTTGCCCAATTTCCATTTTAGAATTAATTCTTTCCCACCACTCACCCACTTCCTGTCTTGCCTTCAATGGGAAAAATAAAAATTTTCATGCATGTGCATGAACATTGCATATACAGATGTTTTATTCTGAAGCTAGCTATCACTATAAACAGGCTGGTAATCATTATAAGCCAACTCGTATGATACAATTAATACTCAACATCTAAACAAAAGTTAAAAAAGGTAGGAAAAGACTCTAAAATCATAATTGTAGAAGTTTGATTCTTAACAAGGACATTGATGGTAGCATTTGTTTCAATCCAAGTTTGCATAGCTATTGCTCTGTTCTGCAGCATAGTTGTTTTTATATTAGCTGTGTCCATGTAAACCCTGCAAAGATTCTTCAATTGATTAATGCCCTGAAGTGGAAAGCTGCATATGATATCTTGCATCCAAATTTACATATGGTTTGTGTATATTGGTGTTAGAATTATCATCCTTTGGTGAGAAGCAAAGTTGCCAGCTTGAAATGTATTGTGACTCAGAGGAGAAGGGTTCAATTCGCATCAAGGGGATGTAAACTGAATCTATACCTGCCATTTAAATGGTATATTAGCATCTCTGTAGAAATTAAGTAAATTAGCTTAGTAGCTGCTTATGCACAACTTTTAGCCAAGAATACAGGAATCCAAATTTGTCACTTACCATTTGCAGGAGCAATGAGTCTATTTTTGGACCCTTTAACTGCTTCTGAAATCAGGAAAGGCACACAACTCTGTTCAAAGATTCATTCAATTATTACCAGAGTGTACATTTTCCAGTTGGGCCTGCAACTGTGAGTAACTCAGGCAGTAGATCAAAACTGCCCGTATCATATCACTCACCAAGTCCCATTCAGCCATCACCCCTGTTCGCACTGACCTACTTTTGTTCCTGGTTTCTCCCAATGCCTCCATTTTAAAATTCTCATTCTCGTGTTTAAATCCCTTCATGGCCTTGCCCCAACTTATTTTTGTAACATCTCCCAGCCCTACAAACCCACCAAAATTCTGACTGCAGCTTCTTGTGCATCCCTTTTACTTTGCCCTACCATTAGTGCCTATGCCTTCTGCCACCTAGGCCCTACGCTCCAGAATTCCATTCCTAACCCCTGCCTCTCCACCTCCCTCAACTTCTTTAAGACCCACCTTAAAATCTACTTATTTGACCAAACTTTTGGTCACCCTCCTAATATCTCCTTCTTTGGCTTGGTGTTCATTATTTGATTGTGTCACCGTGAAGTGTCTTGCGATGTTTTTCTATGTTAAAGGCAGTGTATAAATTCAAATTGTTGTTTGATGGCTGGCAAAATGGAGTTGGTGCAAAATGAGATGATAGCAGGACAGTGTCCTTGGTTGTTTTTGGAACAATATTGCAACATGTATATGTGAATTTTGGTTGAGGATAGAATCAGGTCTAATGATATTCACTGTTTCAGCTCACAGTTGGAAAATGGTCATTTGGACAAGGTACTAAAGGAATCTTTCTGCCCGTGGAATCATACTCCACTATGAATAACCACCTTTAGGAGATGAAAGTTGGAGGAAAAAAATAGCAAAGCTGCATACTTATAAGAAAATGTAGGAGTACTGTGCTTTCAGCATAATACCTAAGACAGCCCTTCATTTTTGAACATGACTGAAAATACAAGTGTTCTTCTCATTAATTGCTAAAGATTTTTTGCACATAAAACTCCAACGGCCAATATGAAACAGAGAATGGCTTCCGCATATTTCACAGGGTAAATTCACCAATTTAACACCCCCAGCAGAGAGCTGCACTTAGTGAACATAGGTTGGACATAGGGTTACAACAGCCTCATGTGGAGTCACCTTGTGCTTGCTGGGTTATAACTAGTTGTTGGTATAGTTTGTGCCATTTTTCTTCTAAGTCCTGAATACGACATTGCTTAAACATGTTCATCCCAAGTTGAATGGCTGTGCGTCACATCACATGGTTAATAACCAGGTCCTTATATTCATTATATTACACACAATTGAGGGAGACAAAAGCAGTTCCAGAGATCATGGAAAAGAAGATGGTTCACAACTGCGGTAGTAATAGCAAAAGCTTTTTCAGCTCCGTCAGCTGTCAGAAGACCATTTAAGATCATATAGGGCCACTGAAAAACAGTTTAACACAGATTCAAACAGATTTCCAGGTTAGGAATATAGGAACAGGAGTAGGCCATTCAGCCCCTCGTGCCTGCTCCGCCATTTGATAAGATCGTGGCTGATCTGTGATCTAACTCCATATACCTGCCTTTGGCCCATATCCCTTAATACCTTCGGTTGCCAAAAAGCTATCTTTTATAGCAGAGCTGTTAAATGACTATTTTGCAACTGTCTAAACTCCTGTGGATCTCCTCCAATACTGGCCTCTTGCACATCCCCGATTTTAATCACTCCACTATTGGCGGCTGTGCCTTCAGCTGCCTCGGCCCTAAGCTCTGGAATTCCCTCCCTAAACCTCTCTCCTCCTTTAAGACGCTCCTTAAAACCTACCTCTTTAACAAAGCTTTTCGTCACCTGTCCTAATATCTCCTTGTGTGGCTTAGTGTCAAATTTTGTTTGATAATGCATCTGTGAAGTGCCTTGGGACATTTTACTATGTTAAAGACACTATATAAATGCAAGTTGTTGTTGAGGATGCTTGAGTTCCAGCTGTGGAATGTCATCTTGGATAGAATAGGGCATCTCCAATAGATAGGACTCCAGGTCCAGATGACATCCACCCAAGGCTGCCAAAAAGATGGGGCAGATGCACTATGAGTTCCATGCCCATATCTTCAATAGCTCAAAAGAGTCAGGGATAGTTCCCTTAGATTGGAAGGTAGCTCATGTATGTCCGATTTTCAAAAAAAGGGGACAAATCAGAGTGGGGGAACTTCAGGCCCATCAGCCTGACATCCATCATAGGGAAAATGCTTGAAAGGATCCTAAGAGATGCTCTTTGTGAACACTGGGAAAGAGAAAGGGCCATTAGAGATACTCAACATGGCTTCCAGAAAAGGCTGTGTCTCACAAACTTGATTTGAGTTTTTTGAAGAAGTTACTAGCATTAGTGGATCAGGTTATCTGGTTGATATTGTTCACCTGGGTTTTCAGAAAGCCTTTGATAAGGTACCTCACGCCACGTTACTTCACAAGATAGATTCTTTTGGTATCAGTGGGAATTTGATACGCTGGATTTGGAATTGGCTCTAATTCAGAAGAGACAGCCTTAGAGGGACGAGCATCTTAGTACACTGCACCATGGAATGTTAGAGTGTGGTTTCTGGTCAAATAATTCCCCCCACAATGAGTTCTTATCGCAGTCTTAGGGTATCCAGTGGAGATGAGGTATCTTCCTTTAGAAAGGTGAAATACATCAGAGAAAGGAGAAAATTAGGAAGGGGCAAAAGTAGATCGTTCAAAGAGCTGACAACTTTTGTATGATAATATAGACCTTTGATACTGCTGGCCTCTGTTGTAGTTGTGGTACCTAAATTAAAAAGGACTGTTACCTTCCAATACTTTCCTTGTGATTGTGTGATCATACATGCACACATGAGTAACATGGCACATTCATATCCCTTTATCAAACCATGTCTTTATTACCAGACATTTCCTTTTTTGGCTTTTGTTTTAAGGAAAAATTGTTTTAGTCACTGTGTAAAATATAAACCTAAATATACAGCAGTTTTACTTACAAAGTTAAACAGATGTTCTAAAATATTATACAACTATCAGAAACACTTAGTTCCCCAACATCCACAGTGTATAACTCCACTCTTGACAAAACAGGTTTTATTGTACAATCCTCTAAAATTTTAAATTTCATAATTTTTTTGTACAAAGTACAGAAAAAATATTTTAAATTCATTTTTAAATAAAAGGAAAAAAGTAAAACATGTTTACATATATGTATAAAGGACTGGGTGATGTCTGAGTGTGGTTATCTAAAAGTGAATCCGAGTCAGAGTTCTTCTGATGCAAGGATACAGTTTTCATTATCTTACAAGCTACTGGATTTTACCCAATAAGTGTACCTGACCACAGCAGGTAACTTTGTAAACAATAAAGTGAAGTGCCTCACCACAACCAAGCCTCCTAAACAGATCGTGTGACAGGACCACAGGATCCAAAAGTGGACACCATCTTAAAATCAGTGCTTCTTTTTCAAAAAAAAAATAAAATTACATAAAATAAAATAAAATAACATAATCAAATGAATGTGTTTACATATGCAGTGTGCCAGGAAAAAAGTTCCTAATTTGGGCTACCTGCCAAAAAGCAGAAAAATACATTTACAGAAAGATAAGAAACAGACAGCATACAAAAAAAATTTATAAACAGGGAGATTTCTTTTTTGAAAAATTCACAAGTCCATCCAAAATGGAATTCTGGTTTTCAAATGTACAAGAACATAGACAACATTATGTCATTTAGTATTCAGAATAGCGTTTTTTTCAAACACAGCGATCCATGAAATAACACATCATTTACATAATTTACACAGTCTAGTTTTTTGAAATTTAGGCCATAATGTAGGAACAGCAGCTAATATGTGACCTGTTCCTTCAGCAGTTAATTGTATGTTTCAACCTCGTTGTCAGCGTACAGGTACGTGACAGATGATCCCAATAGTTCCTGAAGTTCGCCTGTGAATTCCACCAGCTCCAGTGTTTCTTTATTGTCAATGTCCCGAGTTTCAAAATCCTCTGGGTAAGTAAAAAGCTGGCTCAAAGAAGCCTGTCTGTAAAACTCTGCCTCTGAAATGGTGGCATTTTCAATATGAGGGAATGAGGAGCGAAAGATGCGAGCTGACACTTTCAGTCTCCGTAGCACATCAGTTAATAGCAGCCAGTTCCGGGGACTGTCATGGAGAAGGAAGAAAAGACATTGCAAGTTTTGTTTGAGTGTTATACTGTTTCAGAATTAATTAGTTTTTTTTAAATGAATTGCACGAATGGTCTTGTAGTATAGAAGACTCTCTACTAATGGGATATAACCTATAAAATTTAGCTTAATTATATTATCTGTTGATTTGATAGGTTATAAATCTAGAACAAAAAAAGTCATAGTTTTGGAGGTAACTTAATATTTAAAATGCGTTTCTCAAATTTGTAACGTAACAAGTAATCCAGTATGTTCCAAAAAAAACTGACATGCTTCTACCAATACATGATCAATATCATGTACTTATGCCATAATGCTTGAAACATACATTTCTGATGCCCTCCATGAATTGGAGGAAGCTTCAAATATTGGTAAGTTGCCTGCACTTTACAGTTTCTATATTAGGAATCAAAAATATATGATTTTTTTTTAGCAGATCACCCATGGCTTGCTCAAGGTGAGTCAGAGAATACACTACTCGATAATGATGTTATCAACAAAGTGTGATGCGGAAAATGTTACAGGAAGTAAGTGTGACACAGCAAGTGCATGTGATATGCAAGACTATATTATTGACTGCCCACACTTGGCATTGGTAGCTCAGTGTTGTAGGGAGAGTGCTCAGAGTTATTACTGATAGCTAAATAATCACAATGGTTTTAAAAAAAATCTATGTAAAATACATACCCCTGAGAGAGTGAGACCTGAATGTTGTAACAAGGTAAAAGAGGGGTATCAGAAAACTCAAATTCCAACACATCATCATACTCCTCTTCCTCATCACAAGGGCCTGGTGGATTAGCCAAGACATCAAATCCAGACTCTTCTACTGGTTCTGGAATTACAAAAGACACCAACGGTTACTTGCAGAAATGGACAATCTCTTTATGGCTATCAGGTTATAATACAGGAATTATATTTGTCAGCAGCAACAGAACAGAATACATCTTAACTGTAGCACACGATATTTTTAAAAAACTGTTCTATCATATGCAGACATTGCTTTAAGGTACCAAATTACTGATAAGATAACATAATTCTAATGAAAATAAGTTTAAAATATTGATTAAGTGTATCTGAATAAATAATATTAATAAGTCTTGTATGTTGCCCTTACTGCCAATTTCCAGTTTGTTACTAAAAATATACTTGCTTTTGTACACTACCTGTAAATAGCATCTGCAGTGCCATTACTTCTATCTTGCCTAAAATGTCATATTTAAACATTTGATTGACATGCTAAATGCATGTTACAATCACTTTTCATCTCTCTGATGGGAAGGAAAGCAATGGGGGAGTGATGGTGCATTGACCACTTTGGGTGCCATATTTCAATGAATGACCCAATAGAAGCATCTATGGCGAACATGATATACATCTTGTGTACCTCATTTTTTCCCCCAGAGACAAAGTTTAAGCTAAACATAGTGGATTTTCCAGACTTGTTAACAGCATAGAAAGTTCTATTTAATTAAATCATCAACCTACAGTAGTTTCTTAAAAATATTTCCTTTTGCTTAGTGAGCTATAAGGGTTTAAAATTGTAACTTGAATCTGTAGTTTGAATAGTGTAGAGTAATTTGTATACAAAAAACATAACCTTTGTGGCATTCACAGAACATATACAAATAATATAAATAATATGGTAAATCAGCTGAAAGAAATGTTGTTACAGCCACACAGACAGGGGACAAAATGCACTTATTGCACTTTTGTGGTTCTAACAACAACTTGCATTTGTATAGAACATAAGAAATGGGAGTAGGAGTAGGCCATCCGGCCCCTCAAGCCTGCTCCGCCATTCAACAAGATCACGGCTGATCTTCGACCTCAACGCCATTTTCCTGCTCTATCCCCATATCCCCTGATGCCTTTAATATCTAGAAATCTATCGATCTCTGTTTTGAATGTACTCAATGACTGAGCCTCCTCAGTCCTCTGGGGTAGAGAATTCCAAAGCTTCACCACCCTCTGAGTAAAGAAATTTTCCCTCATCTCAGTCCTAACTGGCCTATCCCTTAATCTGAGACTGTGACCCCTGGTTCTAGACTCCCCAGCCAGGGGAGTCTAGGGGTTCTAGACTCCCCATTCTCCTTGCATCTACCCTGTCGAACCCTGTTAAGAATTTTATATGTTTCAATGAGATCCCCTCTCATTCTTCTAAACTCTAGAGAATACATGCCTAGTCTACTCAATCTCTCCTCATACAACAATCCCACCATCCCAGGAATCAGTCTGGTGAACCTTTGTTGCACTTCCTCTATGGCAAGTATATCCTTTCTTAGGTAAGGTGACCAAAATTGTATACACAAAATTATACCTTTTTTAAAATTTGAAATATTTTGTACAACTGTGAACGCTTCTTTGACAGCACCTCCCAAATCTGCGACCTCTACCACCTAGAAGGACAAGGGAAGCAGGCACATGGGAACAACACCACCTGCACGTTCCCCTCCAAGTCACACACCGTCCCGACTTGGAAATATAACGCCGGGTCAAAATCCTGGAACTCCCTACCTAATAGCACTGTGGGAGAACCTTCACCACATAGACTGCAGCGGTTCAAGAAGGCGGCTCAGCACCACCTTCTGAAGGGCAATTAGGGATGGGCAATAAATGCTGGCCTTGCCAGCAACGTCCACATCCCATGAACGAATAAAAAAAAATACTCCAGGTGCCGTCTCACTGAGGCCCTATATAATTGCAGTAAGACATCTTTACTCCTATACTCAAATCCTCTTGTAATAAAGGCCAACATACCATTTGCCTTCCTAATTGCTTGCTGCACCTGCATATTAGCTTTCAGTGACTCATGTACAAGGACACCCAGGTCCCTTTGAACATCAACATTTCCCAATCTCTCACCATTTAAAAAATACTCTGCATTTCTGTTTCTCCTACCAAAGTAGATAACTTCACATTTTTCCACATTATATTCCATCTGCCATGTTCTTGTCCACTCACTTAGCCTGCCTATAACCCCTTGAAGCCTCTTCGCATCATCCTCACAACTCACATTCCCACCTAGTTTTGAGTCATCAGCAAACTTGGAAATATTACATTTGGTCCCCTCATCCAAATCATTGATATACAGATTGTGAATAGCGCCTTAAACATCGTAAAAACATCCCAAGGTGCTTCACAGGAGCGTTATCAGACAAAAATTTGACAATGAGCCACAAAGAGATATTAGGACAGGTGAAGAGGTAAGTTTTAAAAAGCAACTTAAAGAAGGAGAAAGAGGTAAAGAGGCAGATGAGATTTTCCATTTCTTAACTGGCCACTCACTGGTAGTTCCACCAGGGAACAACAGTTAAGTAAAATTAGTCTTTAGGTTGATGGATATCCACTACCCAATCAAAAGAGCAGCATTGCTGTCCCAACTCAAATGTGTTAGTTCCAAGTGTCTCTATAAATCCCGGCTCAAAGTTCTGGATTTATCGCCACATAGGACTAACTCAAAAAGATTTATACACAATGATCAAAGTCTACATAAAACACAAAATTATACCTTTGGAGAATTTTCACAGTTGTACAAAATATTTCAAATTTTAAAAGTCACTAAATGCAACATTCCCATGCTTAATATCTTTTTTTGGTTGAAGACCTCTCTGTAGTTATCAGTACTAGCACATGATTTAGACAAGCCATGTATGTGGGCCCACACAAATCTTTGAGCTGATTTTTCTTCCCAAACTAGAATGTGTTCTCTATCACTATGAGACATTTAATCCAGAAAGTTGACTGAGATCT
This sequence comes from Heptranchias perlo, assembly GCF_035084215.1. Classification (NCBI taxonomy): domain Eukaryota; kingdom Metazoa; phylum Chordata; class Chondrichthyes; order Hexanchiformes; family Hexanchidae; genus Heptranchias; species Heptranchias perlo. The sequence goes on from NC_090335.1 coordinate 42,758,726, forward strand.
AGTGAAACACCATACCTCTAGAGCTACCAAACTGTTCCACTATAACCTTTATAGCTGAAGGCACTGATTCAAGCTAGGGTCCAGTTCCACTGGCACTACCCACCCTTCAGTACTTTGCCTAAGTGGGCATTTTCATCTAGAGCAAGAGTAGGTCAATTAGTTGACCATAGAAAGCATCACAGCCAAGTCTGATTCTGTTCTCTTCCAACCCTAACACACTCGTACTTCCGAGGAGGAATTACTGAAATTCTGGTTACGGCCATTTGTAATACCAATTCCATCCTCTAGGGGTGATCTCACAACTTAGCACAGATTGTGGATCACACCCAGGACCTTTCAGGGATATATGGCTCAGCTTCACACTGAGCAGTGTGCTTACCCACTAAGCTATTGGAGAAGCTATCAATCATCTTTAATTACATTTGAAAATCTATACGGCATTTTCTAAGAATGTTTCAAAATGGTAAATGGAACCCAGGAAAAAATTTACTGGTTGTTGTTCTTGAATAGAACAATTACTTAGGCCAGTCTTTGCAATTCTTCCTTCCACCTCTAATTTCCCTCCCCTCGAATTATATGCACAATATCCCCTTTTGCTGTGGAGCAGGATGGTCTCAAATCCCTGCCTGACCTGTTAGGAGGTGCACTTGGTACATGAGAGATTTCTCCCTTCTCTGACCAGTTTTCCCTTCTTCCCCAGGTGGTGCAGCAGATACAGCAAATGTGCTCTTTAGACAAATGAAGCTGGGATTCAAACTCAGACTTCTGAAGTGGAAATTCCAGCATTTAACTAGCAGACCCAAATACAACCTTTATAATCCAATTAATCAAAGACACTCTCTTTTAGGAAACACTTTTCTGTAGATAAATAGTAAAGAATCACAAAAACAGATGCAAATTAAAATAAGATCCCATAAATTAGTGTACACAGAGGCAAATTAGTTAATCTGGAAGGAAACTGATTTAACTGTACAGTTAAATCAATTCATCATAGTCTTAGTAGTACAGAGCTATAACTTTCTGTTGATTTTATAATGTTCACTTTTCTGCTTTCTGCTGCAATTATAGTATTCCTTTCCAGAGAGCAGGAGTCTGCATAAGGGTATCACTCACCACACACAGAGCTGCCATAGAAATCCCAGTACAAACCAGGGTCATCGTTGCTTCGACCTTGCAAGTCAGCAAAATACTCTGGGGGGGGGCGAAAACACACAAACTGGTCAAAACACTGAAGGCAGAGCAGCTGTTCATTGTATTTGTGTCATACAGTATATAAAAATGTTAACAAAACATGGCAGTGAAATGTGCAATATCCCAACTGTGCAGTTTGAGATTACAAAAGGCTGATCCAACAATGACACAAAACCAAAGCTGTAAAAATAAAGAAAACAGTATCAGTGTACTGGACCAGATATTAAATGGCCATTACGTCTGAAATTCCTATATTTCAGAGGGGAAATTTCCAGATTCCCCCCCCCCTCCCCCCAATTGGCCTTGGTTTCTTTTACCTGGTTTTTCATCTCTCCCAGGAGATTACATGGCTCCGGGGAGCGGGTGTGGGGAGTGTGTTTCATATTGCACGAGACATCATGACTGTATGGGACAGGCTAGATAGACCAGATGGACTTTTCCTGTCTGACATTTTTGTATGTTCATATTTAAAATATAATTACAAATTGGATTTTTAGCTACATAGAAAGTAGTACATAATTTTGTGTGTCATTTCCGAGGCTGCATATTACTTTGCTTACACTCAGCTCTCAGCAGCCAATGCCACCAATTGCTTTTAGTGGAGCAGCGGGAGGGGAAGGAGTGTCAGGACCTATGAAGAAGTGAAGAATCTTCAGGTTTTAGTACTTAGCCTAGTGGTGAGTTTTAAAAAATGAGATACAGAATGTATTTTTCCGGTGAACACCTGAGGGTAAGTCCATTAAAGCATCCTTGCAGTTTAAAAACAACCGTGAATTTAGAGTCCCCGCTAATCACGTGTTTATTTCAAGCTAAAATAAAACAGGCCCTGTGTAATAATTGAAGTTCAGAGGTTTCAAAATCTGCATTTCATTCTTATTGACCATCCACAGAAATTTTTTTATTTTAGTTCATCATTTAAATCAAACCGATTTGAATCGTGGCTTTTTTATATTAATTCCAAATGAGGGTTTTTACGTGTGTGTGTGTGTGTGTGTGTGTGTGTGTGTGTGTGTTATAATAAGTTTAACTGCTTCAGGGCAAAGGAACAATATAGAGTCAGCTTCTTAAAGGTATCAGACTTCTCCTGGATCTGCTCATTTCCCCAGAGATATACAGGTTCCTCTTTTGAAGAGGAAAAGGAAGTTCAGAGGAAGGATGCCAGACAGATGTATTTGCATCACTGGCGCTTAGTTAGGTCCTATCTTTACGCTGCCACCCTTCTATACAGAGCCAGGCAATTGTACCTGGACAGACTGGAGACTCCTTAATGTGAAGAACAAGAGTCTTTAAGGAAAACATCACAAATCTGTGCACATTCCTTCAGCCAGACACAGCAAGCAATCATGGGACAGGGATGGCTGTGACAGTGCCTATTAAAGTAACAGCTGCCTTGAACTGGTACATCACTGGACCCTTCCTAACGACAGTTAGAGATATCTTCCCAAATCTCCCAACCTGCAGCGCAGTTGCATCACGCAGGTCATAAATGACTATCTTACCCACATTACTCAATTAATCTATTTCTCCATGGGAAAAATCCCGAACAGGAGAGAGCTATACACTTTCACAGTCTATTTAAATGTCCCAAATTTTATGGCACTATTGATGGCACATATGTTGTAATGCATGCCACCACCCCAAATGTCTTTCCCTTCACGAGCAGAAAGGGGATCCATTTCATCAATATGCAGTTGGTGGGTGATCATATATACAGAATTGTGTTCCCTATTCTGACCACCTGAACCATCCCTGTCACTGCCTACAGCCTTCAATGAGCATTTATCAACTGTGTCCTCCCAGTACCTCATGCTCAATTCACCAGGAGCATCGTGCTACAATGCCAAAAAGCTGACCTTGTATTATCTGGCGAGGTCAGCTGCCTGCACTACTGGTGCACACTGAGCAGCAGTAATCCCAATGTCATTGTGCTGCAACTGCATTATCAGCTCCCACAAGACTGACCTCTATTACCTGATTCTACAGTGATTAACAATGACTAAATGATAACCGAGTTAACTCATAAGTGAGAATTTATGTAGCACATTTCATGTCCTCAGGATGACCCAAAGCAAAGTATTTCACAGCCAATGAATTACTTTTGAAATGTGTTATATAGACAAATAAGGCAAACAGTTAGAACACAGCATGGGTCCACAAACATCAATGACATGATGGGCCAAATGGCCCCTTCTGTGCTGTATCTTTTCTATGGTTCTATGGAGATAAATGACCGGTTAATCTATCTTGCAGATGTTGGTTGAAGGATGTATATTCTCTGTCCTTTTTTGAGTGAATAGAATCTTTTTTGTCCACCAGAACTGACAGATGGAGTCCCGGTTTAACGTTTGAAAGGTATCTGTGACAATGCAGCACTCCCTCAGTACTGCGCGGACGTGTCAGTCTAAATTATGTGCTCAAGTCCTAGAGTAATCTATCAAGCCAAGCTGACAATTACGGATCTTTACATATTGTGGATACAGGTCTTCTATAACACTATTGGTTTTTGTTTGTGAGTCCAAATACAGGAAAAAATAACATTTTTATGCATATAAACTCTCACCACATGCTGCTACAGTCAGCCATCTTGGATTTCATTCAAAATTGAATTCAGTTATTTTTGTTTTTTATGGTGATTCTAAAATGAGATATTTAATCACAAAACAAAATGTTTGTGATAATTGGTTGATACAAATTATTTTCATAATTTTCACCATTGTGCTGCTAAATTTACATTAAAGGCAATTTCACAGCCATTGTCGAAAAGTGCCCCTCAACGAAGTTTATTGAAATATGCAGGTTGAAATGGGTTAACAACTGGAATCCGAACATACCTGAGAGAAACATTTCCATCACTTCACTATGTGCCATCTTTAGAATAGTTCGACCAGAGTACGTGGCCAAGGTTGGATCTGCACTGTATGATAGTAACAGCCGAACTACTTCCAAGTGATCATTTTCTACTGCATCATGGATAGGCCTTCAATAAAAGCAAAACTTCAAAACTTAATTTGATGGTAGACAATTAAGTGTACAAATGCAAATCTCCCTCAATGTTCTCTCTCCCTTTTTCTCTCTTCCTCCTCTGAAAGCTGTGAATCATGCTGGGTTATTTTTATATATGTGTTAGCAGCCTAAAGGTAACCTGCCCAGGTGACCACACTCTGTGCATGTATACAGATGATGGATATCGGCATACTAGTCAACCATAAGCACGCCACAGCAGAAACCAATCCCATCCATAACTATGCACTTTCCAGTGGGGATCAATGAATAGCAGTTTGGCATGGGACCCAGGCTGACTGATTTTATTCCCTTGGAGCTGCTTGAGTGGATAGGATTGGTTTCTGCTGTGATGACCTGATGGTTGAATAATGTGCCAAGATTCATTGTGTTTGTACACACATATAGGTAAACTCAGCAATACTGAACTCCCAGCAGGGAGCTGCACTCAAAGGGAGCACAGGTTGGGGAATCGGGGCAGCAGCACAGTGCTGCTGCTCATCAGAGCATGGAAGCACTAAACATAGAGAATGGTCAATTGAGTAAGGTACCTGAGACCAATTATAGTGCCCCTATTACTGTCCTACCAGAGATCAGTTAAGACAGCACAGAGCAGAAATAATACTGGAGACCCTCCCAATCTGTATGGCTCATCACCACACTAAGCAGTGCATTTGCTGATGTACTTGATGCTGATGCTTGGTGCTTGCAATGGGAAAGTATTCCATTCCCTGGTCTCAACACTATTTACCTTGGTAAGCAAAAGAAAAATCACTGAAAGAGATTTTGGAGGGCAAAAACCAAATGGAAAAAAAACAATAGTTCCAAATTTTCTTTCATTAATTTTAGTCACAGTGCCTACTTGTGAAGGAACACTCAAACTGTATAGTGTAATTTCAGTTTTACAGAACTAAATAATTCTCTGTACTGAAAACCACAGTTGCTGAGATAAAAAGTTAATCAAGATTCAAATTTGAATCTAGCACTTCCGTGCTCTAGCTTGAGTGGCCATCACACAGTTTAATTTAGCTGATTTTAACAAAATGAATCTGGTCATGAAAATTTAATGAGGTGACTCAAGTAACCAAGTAAATATGTACCTTGTTCCATCCTGAGCACTGCAGTTAACATCAGCTCCATGTTCTAGAAGGTGACATACAATGCTGAGCCATCCTCTGGCACAGGCTTCATGCAAAGCACAATAACCTGCATTATCGCGATGATTTACATCACAAACCTTGTTTTCCAAACAGTACAATACTACCTCCTAGGAAAGAAAAAAAATTAAATTTATTAACTTGCATCACATGAAACAAGTGTCGGATTTCATGAAGAACTTGGCAAGAAAATAGGATTATAAGTCCTTATTCTTGTGCTTTATTTCAATGGCAAATATACCTACAAAATTGTGCCTAATATCACTCTGTTTTAGTGAAGTAATGTTTCAATACAAAAATGAAATCCATATAAAATAACATGTACAAATGAAAGCTGGGTGGTTTTTAAAAACAGAAATAGTATTTTGGCCTGCTAATAACTTTATTCTAAGCTGCATCCAGCATTGTAGTAATGTCAATTTACATACATTTAACCATACAATTGAAGAGATTATTGGCATACAAAGTATAACACCAACAACCAAGCTTAAATCAGCTCAGGGCAACAACCTCTACAATAAGCCTCGTCTAACAAACCAAATAAGGTATGTGCTTCCTGAGCAAGCTGCTAGTCAGCAAACTACCCTGCAGACCCTTTTCTGGTATCCTTATCTCTCATCAGCTCGCAATAAAACACATTAATTGGATCAATCAGCTGGCCAACCCACAAACAACTTCAGCATTTCAATACCAAACTCAAACTAGGACTGAATCCCGAACTTCTAAATGTTTAAAAGACATTATCTTAAGTTCCAAATTTGTAATGATGAAACTGTTCAATTTAGGTTAGAAAATATTTTCCAAACTCACCTAAACTTTTTAATTTATATGAAAAACCCAACACACCCAAAATTCCTGTTTGTGAGCCTGAAATGACATTAGTTATAAAGTGACAAGAAAATGACAATGTGGGCAAACTATGTATATAGCTGATACAAAACAAATAAAAAGGTGGGATTTAATAGTATGTAGGTCTGCCTTTTAGAGTGGGTCCATATAGAAAACAATATTGATGTAAAACCTGGCATTGCATAGGAAATAATGAGGTGAGGGCCGAAGGTTTTAGTTTGCTACTTTATAAATCATTGCATATCTTCCTTCATCAATGAAGAGTGATTTTAGCAGAATGTTATCAAAATGCTTGCAAGATGTCTAGACTATACTGGATGTGTACACAAATGATTTGGTGGAAGAAATTAAAAGGGTTGGAGGTCTGAGTGAATCTTCACTAGAGATTGCTGAATTCATATTTGTAACATTTTAATGCATTAATTAATTTCTGAAACTTCAGAATGTCAGCTAAAGGAACTTATCTTAGTTCAAGTATTTGCTTAATACAATTGGGCAATGGAAATGCTGATACAATATTTCATAATGTGACCGTTCTGAAAAGATACCTATTAGTCACAGGTCTGACCAACATTATTGATTTATTTATTTCATCATTTGTCAGTGGTGTCAGTTCCCCATAAAGGTTAAAGAACTATCCCCTCAATCTCCTTTGTAAGATGGAAACTTTAAAAATATTACATTTTTTTTTAACAGGGTCCAGGCTAGTCCTCGACCTGGTGAGGCCCACAATCACTATTTGGCAGTCTGGTGCACTTGATTTCACCAGGCATACTACTGGTGATGATGCGCTCACTGCTGGGAGGCTGGGATGTGGGAACTCCTGGAGTTGGGAGACCTTGCCCCACCCCACTCCACCCCCCCACTCCCCTCCTCCTATGCTGCCAGCATTGTAATGGGTAGGCAGAGGCTCCACCCTTTACATGGCCCTGCGGAATCCCTGATGTAAGACTGGGACCTGGTGTATCTGGTTCTTGGCCTAATTTCCAACCCACCATTACACTCCTAGTGTCCACAACATTCTTGGCCCCAACATTCCTATTGCCTTTTAACTCACACCTTAAGCAACTATGTCAGCAGAATTCATTCCAATAAAGCGAAATTAGGAGAATTCATACACTCATAGAATTTCCTTATTTTACCAATAATATATGATTGAACAGTAATAACAGACTTCTGCAAGCACTGTACCAGGGGAGCTGATGGTAGGCAAATCAATTGAAGAATGATTGAATAGGCCTGTCTATTCTCAATTTCCTGGTAGAATACATACGGACATTGTTATTGTTTAATTAAAAACATACCAAGGTCTTCATTATTAATTTGTCCCTGACATGAAGATTTGTTCTTAGGGCTGGAACGAAGGTTCCATATATTACCAGGTCCCACAGTGAATCAAACATTTTAACCAGTGCACTACCACAGTTATAAAAATAAGTATCATACAGTATTGGCATTTCTTCCAACGTCTTTCACTAATACAAATCAACGATAGCTATGCAAAAAATCAAAAATGCTATTCTAAATTATTTTTGGCCTATTCAAGTTTGTGCTTCTGCAAATAGTATACACTGAAAAATCATTAATATCTTTCACTGTGAAAATAAGAACAAGGACATTAAGGAAATCTGCCCACAGATTAATGGCCATTTAATATCTGGTCCATGAAAATGTATACTTCTATCACAAATGCTAGTGGGAAAAAAATGGACTCAAGCCATGTAGTTTGATTACTGTATGTATTACAAACAAATATGTTTTCCAACGACATATCAGACTTTGAGTACTGAAAGATATTTTTATTTATATTTTTCTATTAAATACCACCTGCAAAAAATACTATTTGAAATACTAATTAATGTTATAAAACAAAATTAGAAAAATAATTGATGTACTAGCCATTAGAGAGACCTGGCTACAGCCTGAACATGATTGGGAGCTAACTAGTCCAGGCTGTAGGACCTTTAGAAAGGACCGGGAAATTGGTAAAGGAGATGGAGTTGCAATATTGATAAAGTCACAATTATCATAGTAGAAAGAAGGGATTTCAGTAAAGGTGATCAGGCAGTAGAAACACTATTGGTAGAGTTAAGGAACAGCAAAGGATGCAAACTCTGATAGGAGTTATCTACAGACCTCCTGATAGTAGTGATGCAGTGGGGGGATGTATAGATACGGAGATCAGGAAGCAAAGGGTAGTGAAAATCTAGAACTCTCTTTGTCAGGTCAACTGTAATTTTAAATGCTGAGATCGATAGATTTTTGTTAGGTGAAGATCTCAAGAGATATGGAACAAAGGCGGGTAAATGGAGTTGACGTACAGATCTGTCATGATCTTTTTGAAAGGCTGAATGGCCTACTCCTGTCCCTATGTCCTAGAACATTTTTTGATTCAAACTAACTCTTGTTACTCTTGAAAAGTTAATAAATATTTGAAAATATCTGTTTACCAGCAGAATTATTTAATCATTATAAACCTCTGTACTTCAGTGTGATTGCCGATCTGGCAGATTTCCTTAACGTCTTTGTTGTTCTACGACGTTCATGTTGAACTTATAACCTTAGTGACAAAAATTCAGTGCAAAATCATAGCAGAAAGCTGCCAAAGCCCATTCGAAATTGCACCACCTCCAATGAGACAGACCCATGTAGGTCATTCAGAAGTGTAGTAGCATTGTACTGCAGTGCTGAAGTCAACAACAGTACATTGAAACCATGTTATATTTACTTGGTGTGACTCTGACCCTTAGGCTAGTGGACACACACTTGTAGATAGGTATAACTTATGTGTGAATAGGATAGAGAAAACTGGAACATCTAGGCCCCGATTTTAGAATGGAAGCGGGATGGCAGCGGGGGGGTAAATGGGTGCGTGGGTAACCAACTAATAAAATATGTCCGTTTCGCAAGCGATCTCAAGTGAATTGGTGCCACTTAACCTGGCTTCTGGGTTTGCCGTCCGAAAGCTGCGCAGTGGGCGGACTGCGCATCCACATCGCAGGTTGTCAGCTGGAGGAGCTCTATTTAAAGGGCCATTGCTCCAAAGGCTTTTGCTGGAGCAAAGACCCATAAATCACAATGGAGCAGCACAGAGGCAAGGCTGCTCCAAGGTTCAGCAAAACCTCACAGCAGCAGCTACTGAACAGGGTGAGGAGGAGGGGGGAAGTGTTTTACTCCGCGGACAGGAGGAAGTGCCCTGCCTCTGCCACCAAGAAGGCCTGGCTCGAAGTGGCAGACGAGGTCACCAGCAGCAGCAATGTCTCCCGCACCTGGATCCAGTGCAGAAAGCGGTTCAATGACCTAACTAGGTCAGCAAAAGTGAGTACACTTATTGATTCTCCTACATTCCTTGTTCCACATCACCGCCCCCTTGCCCCCAACTCATTCTGCACTGCCAAGACTACTCCATCACATCACTCCTCACACCCACTTAAGGCTCATTCTCAACTTACCTGCACTTCCTCACCTCCCCATTTGTGAACCCACCACTAGCATGCACCCCAATCCTGATCCAATGTCATGGCTCTGTCTCATACATCTCTGATGCATCTCTTTCACGGTCAGCCTCACCCAAAGCAATGCATTAATTGGCTGACCACTTCACCATCACTCACTCACACGTCTGTACTTTCTCCCCTTCTAGAAGAGAGCGCAAAACGCACGGGAGAGGGTGAGGACTGGAGGGGGGCCACAACAAGAAGTGGTCCTCACAGACGCGGATCAGCCGCAACCTCGAGTGCCTGTCCGTCGGGGACGCCGAGGCTGGCACCGTACAAATGTCTGGTGACACAACTTTGATGTTAACAATGCTTGCCGTATTCAACACCTCAATATGCTCATCATAACATTCTACATCTGTGACAATGCTTAATATTGCCTTCTGTTCTCTTACAGGTCCTTCAACGACCGCAGTGACAGCAGAGGGCACTTCTTCAGAGGACCTACCGGCCTCTGAGGGTGCACTGTCACATCATAGCGAGCCATCCACCAACGCAGATACTCACACCTCGGTGGGTCCCAGTACTCAGTTAGTTGGGTTGGCACCTGGTGAGTCACGACACACAAGTGAGCACGAGCAGACACTGGTGGGTAGGGGCAGCTGTGGAAAGTCCGCGTCGGTGGGAGCACTCCTCTCCAGGCTCTGCTCAGCTGGACGCAGATGCTGAACCCCGGGGGGCCATCCTTTAAAAGGAGAATGATCGAGGGACAGCAGCACATTTGCGAGGTACTGGAACAGGTGCCACGTGCACTCTCCACTATAGGGCAGAGGATGGAGGAGTCAAACTCCTGCATGAGTGGAATGGTGGCACAGGTACGGGAGGGAATCTCTGAGATAGTAGCGCAGGGACGTGAGCAACTGTCTGAGATAGTGTCGCAGGTAAGTGCGGGAATGTCTGCGATGGAGAGAAGGCTAGCCTCTGTTGAGCTTCAAGCACGGCTCACAAATGAGTCCATTCAGGCCCTACCAACAGTCGTTCGGACTCAGGGTGAACAACATTCTTCCGCCTTAAACAGGCTGACACATACTTTAGAAGTGGCCTTACAACGCATCACACATGTCCACCACACTGTTGTCCAGCAGGGTGGTAGAAGTGATGTGATTCTGGCCCAGGAGAGGGATGATGGCGAAAGGGGATATGGAAGTGGGGATGCCACTCGAAGCGCTCCCTGACTACAGGTACAGGTGAAGCAGTCTTTGGAAGGGCCCTCAGGGGCTCCAAAACCCAGAGGGCATAGGCTGAAAGCATCTAAGCAGTCAGGGTATGAACATGAGCGACCTGCCACTACCTCTTGCTGCAGCCACAGGGGATGCACCATGAAGAAGTAGTAGGAAGAGAAAGGCGAAGGTTTTGAGAGCACGAAGGGTATGCACAAGGGTGTCTGACAGATGGTCATGTTTTTCATTTATATTTGTTTTTTGTTAAAATTACATTAAATGTTATGATTCTCACCACTACTGCCACGTCTTGCCCATTCTTGACTGGCTTTTGTGATAGGGCCATGAGGTTCACTATGAACGGCGACACTTGATGCCACCATTGGGTCACTTTACAGTGGGTGTATGTGTAGTTGTAGGACTGTTTTGTGCAGGGAGGTGTGGCGAGGCTAATGATGTTGCTCATCCCCGGATGTAGTGGTGAATGCAGCCATGGCGCCCCCCCATTCTGAAGGTGTCAGTTTGAGGGGGTCCAAAAAGTTGTTAAATATGTGTGAACAGAAGAACTGTGAGTGGAAAGTAAGAATTTTCAGTGAAAACACAAAGATCTCCCAGCCAAAAGTTTGTCTGAAAGAACTGAGTGCCCTGCTGCAATAACTCACCTTTTATCCCCATCTGCCAAACAAGCATCTGAATGTCCAACTGGCTGCTGGCTGAAACATGTCTAGTAGAACATGGAGTGTTTCCCACAGGACGGGAAACACGCTGAGGATGTTTGAAAATCAGAACCCTGCCTCAATGTGCACAAAATTAAGTACTTCAAGTATCTAAATAACTGTCTTAACTGTCATCCTGCCAGCTTTAGTTGCCAGTGGTTGCATTCATGAGGCATGTGCGCACCCAGACGCATCAGTGGGGAGCCCGGAAGTCTGCGGGTTGGAGCTGAGTTCCGAACCCGCTTGGGATTTCCCTGATTTTCGGAGCCCTCCCGTCCCAACGCACCCACACTTGGATTCTAAAATCGAGCCCCTAGTGTCTAGAGTAAACGGAATCTATCTGGTGAGAGTGACACGATATAATTTAGTATACTTCACTAAGTGATGGCCAGGCAAAAATAAGACGAGTCATCTGGTTAATTGGCCACAATTTTCAACTTATTGGTGGATTGAGTCAGTCAGTAAACATTCATAAAGCATATATTTAAGATATTATACGTGGGGCAGAAGCCCTGCTGCTGGCGAAGAGCCTTGCCAGATGCAGCACGGGTCAGAATTCTGCAACAGTGCTCATTTCTAGTGAGGTCCCACGCTGGAAACTTATCTCTTATGATGTCATCACTACCATGATTGGAAATATGGTTTAGGCTGTAAAACAGTGGCTGTTCCACATTGGAATCAAAGATAACATGGTACATAATATCTTAGCTTAGCAAAATGTAACTGTGAGCATTCTTTGTTGTGCCCTCACAATAATCATTTCCCAGCTCAAAAATTCACTACTTTATTAAAAACTTTAAGATACTAAATTAATTTTTTCACTGATATTTCTATTTGAGCAACCTCAGGATAGCTAGTAGGTTGACGATTTTGCTCCCATTTGATTTATAGATTGGTAACATTTCCACTGTTAGTGAATCAGGTGGCTGAAGCCAAAGGAAGTTTTTATTCCCTTACAGAACATTAAAGTATCGATCAACTAAGCACTAAGTTTTCCAAATCTATGACAAGTTAAACGCATTGCAAACTATAATAGCTATTGACTATGATTCCTATCGCCCCTGACGCCACTATATCTTGTGTTGATTGTAAAAAACAATCATAGTTTTTTTTCATTGAATTGTAATGTATAATACAAACTTGTAACAGAAATATCTATTGTTATTCTTTGTAATTAAATTATTTGCTTACAGTAATCTTTAATTACATAGAATGTACAGCACAGAAACAGGCCATTCAGTCCAACAGGTCCATGCCAATGTTTATGCTCCACATGAGCCTCCTCCCTCCCTACTTCATTTAATCCTATCAGCATATCCTTCTAATGTTGACACAATCCAAATATTTTAGTTAGAAAAATGACCATTTATAACCTAATCACAAGACAAAACAAAACTTAGTACACCTTGTTTAAAATATACTTTTGACGCAACTTGACAACTTAATATTTTAAACATTACTCATGATTGTTTAATATTTAGAGTATGGGAAACTAATTTTGAGGTATTCTGAGTATGGGATGTTGCAATCTTTAAAGTAAGGTATTTAGTCTAAATTTATTCACCAACTTGGTATACATATACTTATATAATTGATATACTCTTAGAAATTGTAACAGTTTACATTTTTTCATGTTTAAATAATGTATCTACCAAACTTATTGTGGCTATTACAAATATAATACAGTACTCTACTAGGAAATTAAACTATGTGACTCTTCTGAAAAAGCTCAATTAGCATTTTTGTGACTATTGCAGATAACGGAAAACCAAATAAAATAATTCTTAATCTTTTAATAGCCTGTTTTCAAATACAGAACTTACTTCATAGCCTAGGCGTGCTGCTCTTTGCAGCAAAGTCTCACCAGCATTTTTATTGACAATGAGTCTGCGTGCTTCTGGTGGCATGGGTCGACTTATGGGTGTCTCCTGTGGAGAGCTGACTGCTTGTACAGGCAAAGGCCGAGAGGACTGCGGTAATAACGGAGTCTGCAACAAACGATCGGAAGACTTCTGCTCACATGTTTTCTTTGGTGTGGAATCTATGTCTGTGGTTAATGCTGGCCGCTTTCTAGAATTTCTGATCACACTGGCCTGCTGTAAATAGGCAATGCAAAGAAAAAATTAATGGAATGGAGGATACTGAGCTAGTTTGGTAAAATAAAGACTATGCAAATATTTGATCTAAATTCTCTGCTTAGTTAAGAAAACAAGAGTCATGTTAAGTTTGCTGAACAGAAATAAAGCAAAAACTTACTTTTACGAAGTGCCTTATCATATCTTTCAGAAACATCCCAAAGTGCTTTCAATACAACAAATTACTTTGAAGTGCAGACACTTGTTATATAGACAAGAGATCATTGTGCAAGCAGAAATGATACACACATTTAGAATGATATATTACTCATCCCAAAAGTGAAACACATAAGACATATTCAAGGAAAGCTGCTGAAACCAGCTTGAACATGGGAGATTTGATAGGCCTAGCGAATGGTCATTAACTGTACGCTTCTTTAAACACGGGCATGGTCGTGTAGTGGTTATGTTACTAGACTAACAACCCACAGGTCATGAGTTAAAATCTTACCATGGCAAGTTGTGAAAAAGTATTCAATAAATCTGGTAATTTGTGGACCAGCACCAGAAAAATAACCATGAAAGTTCCAGATTGTCATAAAAACTCTACTGGTTCACTAAAGATTAAAATAAAAATAATCGGGTACTTGTGCTTAAATTGTCAATTCCCGTTTAGATGGCCTAACAATTGTAGATGTGTTTTAACCCTCTGTCGAAGGTGCTAACTCATGCTGGGGTCCAGATTCAGTAATAGCCATTCATTCACGAATAAGTGAGTGTGGAAGAGGAGAAACATTTCCTCACTCGTGTTTAATAGCTGGTAGCCACTTTGTTGATGTCAACTTCTGGGAGTGCATCCATGTGTCCTAGAGCAGACCCACTGCAGACAGCAAGGGATGCGACTTCAGGACAGCTTACTGGTTTCTCCCAAGCCACATTACCCTGGGAAACATGTTACAGGTTGGGAGTTTTATTCAAGAAAGGTCAAAAGAAATTTGGTAATAGCATAATTTTTTTATTTAAAAAGAAATACAAAAACAACTTGCATTTATTTAGCGCTTTTAATGTAGAAAAACATGCTTTACAGAGGCATAATCAGAAATAAATGCATGCTGAGCCAAACGAAAGATATTAGGAGAGGTGAACAAAAGCTAGATCAAAGAGGTGGGTTTTAAGGAGGGTCTTAAAGGAGGAGAGGGGTTTGGGCAGGGAATCCAGAGCATGGGGCCTAGGCAGCCGAGGGGATGGCAGCCAATAGTGAGTTGAAGGATGGGTCATGGGATGATGGGACTGGAAGAGGTTACAGAGATATAGAGGGGCAAGGTCATGAAGGAATTAAAACACGACGATCAGAAATTTTAAATTTGAGAAAGGGAAGCAGGCAAGGAGAAAAATGGAACAGCCGAGTCTGGAGGTGACAAAGTCATTGAGAAGGATTTCAGCAACAGATGGGTCAAGGTAGCGGCGGAGACGGGTGATGCGGCAGTCTTTGAGTTGAGAGAGAATATGAGGTCAGAAACTCACCCCAGAGTCCAATAGGATGACAAAATTGTGAACGGACTTATTATAGCTTGAGACAGTGGCCAAGGAGAAGGATGGAATCAATGGCAAGGGGACGAAATTTGTGGTGGGATCAATCTGACAACACCAAGGCAGTGGAGGGGTTGTGAGAGGTAGTGGAGAAATAGAACAGGGTGTCATCAGCATACATGTGGAAGCTGATCCTTGTCTGCGGATGATGTCCCCTAGAGGGCATCATGTAGATGAGGAAGAGGAGGGGGCCAAGGATAGATCCTGTTTACAACGATATTACTTAAAACAAAGTGTCAGGATTATCAGTGGAAGAATGAAGGGGAAACTCAGAAGAAATGTTTTCACACAGAAGATTACTAGAAGTGCTTTACCACAAATGGCTACTGAGGCTGAGACTATTACTTAATTTGAAAGGAAATTACAGAGGCACTTGAAAAGGAAGAATATAAAAGGGCATTGAAAATGAGGTTAGAGTGGATATGTCCAGTTGAAGAGCAAGTGCTGATTTTATGAATGTACACAGAGCCTTGTCGATGGCAACGCATATCAGGAAATCACGGGTGTGCACTCAATTTTCCATTCATAAAACAAAATAAGGGACATAAAATCATGGGGTGTGCATCTGGGAGGAAGATATTGTAAAATTTGCAGTTTAGAATTGTTCCATAAAGTTTAATTATGGTGCCAGTATCAATTAAAATCAAACGTTCAGAAGTTTAAGAAATTTGAGAAATCCAGAGAGCGGAGGTGGCTATTGTAAAAACCCTCCTCTCCCTCTCAATAGGTTTTTCAAAAAATTGTGTGGCATGTCCCTAATAAATTAGCCATATGCTAGGAAGTGGCATATGGCTTGTAATTGGATCCTTAGCAAGTTCCTCTCTGCATTCCCAAAACAGCCCTACAGATAGTGACATTTTAATAATGATCATTTCATATTGGATGGGCAGATTTAATAAATTTAAAAAAACATGAGATGTCAGCTTAGAAATTGTTGGTGTGTTATTCATGGGCAAACTATGGATTACTAAATGTTTCAGGGGTTATATATTCCTGCTAGTGTACAGTAAATATTGTTTGTCTGTAGGCTAGCCAATGGAAAAATAACAGTATTATTTCTCTACATCAGCTGTGAACTGCAATTAGGAGGCACTTAAGCACACAAAATAGCACTAAGGCAAAGTTAACTAACAAACTGCTTAAGATTTAGTTGTTATTGAATGAGAACTGTTAGTTTGACAGGCTAGGATCTTAAAACTCTTCTGCAGAGACTCTGGAAGACAAGGCACATGATTTGAAGGACTGATGGTCACCCTATCCAGAAGCACTTGGTGCACCATATATGGGAGGAGGTAACCTAAAGCAGGCAAAACCAGATAGCCACCACAGTCTTGAATGTGGCTGATTCATATGCAGAGCACTCACAATGCACAGCCCAGAGAGATCTCGGGTCACCAGTATCCTGGCACACTATCAGTGAAAACCTGCAGTCAGCCAACATACTCATTCTTCTCACAGGGGAATCGCTTTGGAGGAGTGCTAGATTAGGTGTCACATATCTGAATCAAAGCGCAAGCACTAAGGGACAGCATCATGCCAACTCAAGCAGCCAATATGCAGTACATAATAAAGGAAATGATGTGCAACTGATTTGAACATTGTGTGAATTACATTTTCGTCTGGTTACAACAGGAGTCCAGCTTAAGGTAGCAATAGATGGCAATTGAAGAACTGAATGTGAAAGTTTATCTCAAAGTGGTTGGGCTGTTATTTGGTAAATATGATTTAAGAAATGGTGTCGCAGCGGCACTCTTGTGAAGGCATCTGCACTTAATACTTGGTGCATCAGTTTTCCTTGCTGCATTGCTGGTACTGCTGCTAATTCCTCATTAGCATTTTCACCGATCTAATCTATTATTCCTTTTCCATTCTGGTCTTCAAGATGCATGCTGAGGTCTCATTTCATGGCAAAGTTACGGAGCATGCAGGGGACAATTATTCTGGAAACCCTGGGGGTTGTGTTGCAAGGCTATCTGATCAATCCAGACTTGTGAAAAATTGCTTCAAGATACCAATGATATATTTAATAATAATTCTGGGTGTAGAATGAGCTTTGTTGCACCTGGGCCCATTTCGGTCCATGGTCAGTGTATGGGTGCCATGCAAAGAGCAGCCTTGGTCTCCCAGATAACAAATTCCCACTTGTGATGCCATCTTCCTACTTGTCATTCCTCTTTAAATATGGGTGGCATAATAGATTGTCTTAAAATGAATCATTGTGAAAACTTCCAGGGCAGCAGGCAATGACTTACATGATTCAGTACTAAGACACATATCATCCCTATGATGGGTACATAAACTCCCTTTTGGGTCATTCGGAGAGAAATTCAACTCGCATCATTACCAACACAAAATGGCAGATGCAATGTGAATACACACCCAAAGAAGTTGGCCTGAGACCTGCTCGAAATTGGGCCTCACCTGTATGAAACCAGTGAGTCGCGGACGCCAATGGGGCATCCTGATCCAGCTTTTGTTGGTTGAGGCATTAGGAATTTTGGGCGACTCCAACACCAAGCCAGCCCTGGTAGGTCCTGGGAGGGGGTGGAAGGACGAAGCGGAGGGGGGCGAGCCTGGGCCAGCAGCGGCTCGCACTATTTTTGTGGAGCCAGGAGGAGAACTTCTGCTCCTGCTGGCTCCACAGAACGTCAAACTATTAAAAAGTTTGCTCAGCTTTTGTGGCCATCCTGCACGGTCCACTTTAAGGACTACTGAAGACCCGGAAAACTGGACGGCGCATGATCCGCCCATTTGCTCTCCGATTTTGCACCGGGGTTCTAAAATTGGTGGTAGGACCCTGATTTGCAAATTCCGGCTGCCTAACAGCTGTTTCAGGCGGGCACCCTGCACACCAATTTGGAAGTTGGTACATTTCTGGGGGAGATCGGACGCGAGAGATCACAACCCAAAATTAGTCTCTCCAAACTTAATTTTTTTGCCCAAAAAACTGGTGAAGCAAGGTTAAATTCCGCCCCACCCCACCCTGTCCGAGGTACTAAATGGCAATAAGTGCAGTTGATGACACTCTGAACTCTGGGAAATCCAGCAGATCTGTTGGATTGTGTTGCCCTTACACATTGCTGCCTTTGGTCAGATGCATCTGTAGCCACCTTAATACATCTGTGTGCAGTTGACCCCAACACTAATCTGGAAGGAGTCTGGCGCATATAAATTCGTGGCCATGTTGATTGCTACTGCCATACAAATGTTACATTAAGTATAGGGATCTTCATGAAGGAGATGGCACAGCTGAGTCAATGCCTCCCCGTAAAGTCTCAGCCTCCTTATGCGCATCTCTATTGCCATTACAAGATAGCTATGCTTGGTATAGGAAATCCATTGTGCAGTGGAGTTATGTGGTTTGATAGTATGCCACGAATACAATGTGATATCACGGGCAGGTCTTCCCTGCACTTGCTGGTCCTCCTTTACCATGTTTAATGCTACTAGAGCACTCATATGCAGTGCCTGTAGTGGTAACAAAGCTAGAAAGTGGAAAGAAAATTTCAATCTTAAAAAACAAGGACACAAACTTTCTCTCTGCAGCCTTTCCCTTAACACCTGTTGGTGAGATTAATGCAGCGTATTAGAATTCATTCGTACAATATGGGGAGAGTCCCACCAAATACCCATTCTAGCCCTTAATTACTGCATTACATGTTTTGAGCTCTTTAGAGCTCACACATCACTTTCACCCTCCAGCGAAACTGTTCGTGTCAGAAAACAAAAGAACTGTACCACACTACTGACATTTCTGCCCCCTGTTGCTCAAATGTCATTGGCATAATGCTTTATGCTGGCAGCAGTTTCCAGATCATTATATATTACAAGAAAAAGAAACTTATATTAAAAGCATTTTATTGAAGTTTTGAAACAAGATTACTTAAGGTACTGAAAGTAAAGGGCATTGTGTTTGAGAAGTTTTCAAAAATCCCGTTCTTTTCACAATTAAAGTGTGCCAAATCTCATTTAAACCTTCAGTTGATAAAAACACTGGAACTGCATTATAGGATAATTGGACTCCTGATACTATGTAAAACTATATATACAATTTGAGTATCCAACATCAAACGATCTCTAATTAACATTTCAGTCACTTGCATTGAACTACTATTCATATTTCAGTTGCGACTTGCACTGTGAATCACACTGGCCAAGTGCTGAGTTACTATGTTAGTTTGCAATGTGAAGCAAAATCTCCCACCTCTTGATCTCAGAAGCGGACTGAGCTGCAAGACAGAGAAGTTTGCATTAAACCAATATAAATGGCCAAGGTGACTCATTTATCTATTTTTTGTAGTAAAGAAAAACTCTGCATTTGTTAGGTTAATAGATTAATAATGTTCAGCACAATATAGTAGCTGAATCTGGGCAACTATTGTTGGAAACCCAAGAAATCCACATTCAGTTCTAGTCATCCTGATCTGTACTGAATGTGATCTGTATAGCCTGTAGTATAAGCAGGCAGAAGAAATTGTACATAGTATGGACAATAGTATAGTTGCCCTTTTTCCCCAGCAACAAATTCGGTAAAGTGTTCAATTTTCCATTCTGCAATGGAAGTTTTAAAAAAACTCTATAGAGATAAATGTGGATTGGAGAGGGGGGGCGGGGAGGGGAAGGGGAGGAATTACTCCCTACAATGTAGAAAAACATGTCCACAATATATATTTGAACTCCAATCCCACTTAGGACAGGACTCCAGATTATAATAGGTTTTGCAGAATCCTAAACTTTCACAAAATTTGCCCTTTCGTTCCGCAAAAAGAACTTAAAAATATCATTGTGTGGCATATCCCTAAAGCTATTGGTCATATGGTAGCACATGGCAAAATCTTACACGACGAATATTGGAAGTGGCGCATGACTTGTAATTGGATCCTTAGCAAGTTCTGTTCTACATTAACCAAACAAGCCCTACAGATGTGTGTGACAGAATTGCTAACCAAGAAAACAAGGAACCAGGAAATTTATGTTAAATTGTGTAATTACCATTAATTGTTTCCATCCATGTGTAACTGACAAATGAAATGATTTCAAAATGTATAACACAATAAACCTCTTTTTATCCAACTTTTAAATTAATTGTACACAATTAAAAAATTAGATGAAATAAAATTTTGTAAGTTGATTTTTGAAACCCAAGCTGTATTAATATCTGACAGGTGCATTAGATGGACTTGATTAGTTGGAAGAAAATAATTAATACTGTATTGCACATTTCAGTAGAGAAAAGTTAAACAATAGTATATTTTCTCTTCTTCTGACCCCCCCCCACCCCAAAGGTAGTGACTCACACTGCATATGGATCTATGGCCTCTGAAGTCCCTCTGGAAAGTCACCAAGTAGCCATTCTTCAAACTGTGCCCAATCCTGTCCTCATCTGAATTCTATACACACATATCTTTTAGCAGTGACCGGTGTAGTGATGAAGAATGGAACCCCTCAATGATTTCTCCTTCCCTATATTGGGGACACTAAGGTAACGCTCCTACTAGTATCTTGACTAAGATGGTTTAACACATCACAGACTAAGGATTAAATCTGGGACTTTCCTATCTTGTATAGTTCACTATTATACAACAGTGACACTTCTATTTAGCTTATGTTGCATTTCAAGATTTTCGACCATTTCTCCACAGAAGAGATTTGGATATGATTTATATTGAAGTGTTAGTTTTATGTGAAAGTAAGTTCATAAAGGTTTAAAATCCACCTTAGAACCACATGCTGGAGCCATCGGGACAAAGAAGGGATTGATATTTTAATATGCTCACCAATGAGGTAATGAGCATCCATTGAAAATGCTTTTCATTACAATCTGGGACAAAGGAGGATGGTTGTAGTTATTGGGCCATTGAAGGATACTCAAGAACAGGTTACAAAGGACTCAGAGGGTATGGCGGAAATACTAATTGAGTACTAAAAATGCTTTGTGACATTTCTGAGAGATGTAAGAAGGCGCTATATAAGTGCAAGTATTTCTTTTCAAAGGGGCAATGCTCCCTCAGATGAGAAAAATTAAGAAAACATATTTAAGTACACACAAGACAAAATATTTATTTATACACCCAACAATACTAAAAGTGAGGGTGCAGTGCCTCTGCTACGCCACTATAGTGGTGACAAAACAGCAATGTAGTGATGAAGCCTATATAGTGCCGAAAAATAAGGCTATGGGCGCTAAATTGGGCCATTTAGCACCCATTGTTTCAGTGCTACACAGCCTCTCTGACATCCAAGATGGCGTCTTGGATGCACAGCGTGACGTGCGCCGGACGCCATCTCAGTATAGGAGTTAGCACAGGCACAGTTAATGAACTCTGGAATCATGTAAAGTAGGGAGAAAATGGCATCAATCAGTGTGCAACGCTAATTTAATGTGATAGATACCATTTTGGGACTTAACGCTCAACTCAACGCACAGTCTTAATCACGACCATCTGAATGAACCCTCTACCAGCGCTATTTAAAGGGACCATGCAGGATTTACAGGTTAGTGGCTGGAATACTGCTTCTGGCTGCCCAGACATTTACAACTGTTTTTAGAGGTCTCCTGCACTTGGATACGAGGACACAGGGACATAGCCTAATATTTAGAACCAGGTCGTGCAGGAGTGAAGTTAGGAAATGGTTCTACACGCAAAGGGTGAGAGACATTTGGAACACTCTTCTGCAAACGGCAGTTGATGCTAGCTCACTTGTGAATGTTAAATCTGAGATTATTAGATTTCTGTGAACCAAGGGTATTAAGGGATATGGGGCTAAGGTGGATATATGGAATGAGGTCACAGGTCCACCATGATCTCATTGAAAGGCAGAAGAGGCTCGAGGGGCTAAATGCCACTGCCATTTGCTGCCTCCTGATATGCGCCATCGTCTCCTGCAATAAAGCGGGATGTGTGTCTGGGTGATGTGCCTGTCTTGGTTGAATACCTGCCAGTGTGTGTGGCCTGTGAGTTGTGGGTGGGTGGCTTGCAACAGTGGTAATGTGTAAGGGTGAGAGGAGGCATCTGATTCGCAGAGTTGAGTACTGATGGAAAGAGTTTGTTGGTATGTGGGTGATGGGGGGTGTAGTGTGTGGTGCAGTTGGTATGAGACACCACTTGACAGTTGACCTCACTCACCTTGACCACTCATGTCAAAGCATTGAACTTCTTCCTGCACTGCATCCATGTTCATGATGCTGTGCGTCTGGCATTGAATTAGTCCCCCACTGCCTTTTGGATATATGTCTGGTGGGCCTCTTGCCGCCACCCCCCCCCCCCCATCGGATATAGGATGTCCCTCCTTCTGTCCACCTCTTGCACCAAGGTCTCTAGTGCATCAGCAGAGAACCTTGGTGCATGCACTCTCACTAGGCCTGGTACCAAGTCAGATCGGCAGATTGGTGAGGTCTGGTGTGCAGATTGGAGGATGTGGGATGTGGGATTCAATGTTTGAACATAACTCATCAGTGTGTAAACGTAGGGATGGGATCTGCATCTGTGTTTTACGTGTGCGATGTCTGATCTCTGTTCAGACTGTTATTTTCAGCAAATAACAGGTACCAGCTACCTTTAAGAGATTTCGAAGAAACATTCTTCCGTTAAGAGATTGAGCTCCCCCTGGTGGTGGAAATGGTGAATTGCATTGATTCCACGTGCAAGGCCTGGAATAGATCACTGATCGCAAGTGAGTCCTCGGGTGGGCCGAAACTTGCGTCCTACCTGTGCAGGGGCCATTGGGCGTGGGATAATAGCACATCACGCTACTTACGCCCAAAAATGGCCCCTATCCAATTTTTCCCCCTTAGTGTTCCTGGCAGCACTGGATCAAGATTTCCCCATCTCCATTCTCAGCAGTTGGTATACTATGATCCTGTGGCATGTTAACAGGCAAAGATAAAGAAAGAGAATAACTGGGAGTGCCTCTGCTGAAATCTCACCCTAACTCAGTTTAGAATGGAATTCTACTCAGAGTCTTATGAGAATAATGGGGTACAGTTCCATGAGCAGCCTTCCAATACCTCATTCAAGTGTCCATTCTTCAGTGAGTTTTGACAAGCCATTCAACTACTGGGGCCATCACATCAGAGCCCAATCCTACCTTCACCTCTTGTCAACAAATATTTTCCAGCTAGGGTCACTGTGTAGCATTCAGAAGCAGGAAACATTGCTGATCTTTCCCTTTCCCAATCTGATGGTACTGAGGTTAATGGTACTGCCCCAACTGGTGCCCTGGCTGACATCAAATAACTCTGCACAGATCAAGAATCAAATCTGGAACCTTTGTGGTCTGGGTGACTCAATACCACACCAATTAGTGTAATTTCTCACTGAACCATCAGAGGAGCTTGGCCATATGATAATCAATATTGGATGAATTGTTTTAAAATTACTGAGGATGTTTACGCACAATCTGCCATCACATAATTAAGTAACAAATATTATGATTCTTGTCGTCTTATTGTGACCTTTATCTGTACCAGAGGATGATGCAAATTTGTTACAGAAGCTGTGCTTCATGCCTGTAACTGCTACACATCATATCCTGCATGAAAATACAAATAAATTAAGCTTATACCTTGTCTTCTGAGCTCTCAACATCAGTTGAGTCATCTGCTGTCAGCGATGACCTTCTTTTATCCTGACGCGTTAGGTGTTTTGTTTTACACTGGCGCTTTCCTGAAGGTTTCTCTCGTTCCGTGTTTGAATACTTTGGTGAAACTGGTGAACACAGATGGTCCTCTTCCTCTCCAGAACACAAGACACCCAGCTTACGGCTTTCCTTGTTTCTTTGCCGTTTAGTTGATGATCGGGACACTGGTGTGTTGGTTGAGTTTGGCTGTATTTGCCAGTTGCTGCTTGTTGTGCCAGATGCAACTGTCCTTTTCCTTGGAGATACTGGAGGTGTAGAGAAACCTAAAAAAATGTTTACATAATTTTCAGTAATCAGTTCTTGAAACTTAGACATAACTAATGGTTTTCATAACCTTAGGACAATACCAACAAACTAGTCAATTTATATAATTTGACGACTGACCACAATTTTAATTTTTTTAATCATTCTGTAGATGTGGTTGGAAACTTCACAAGCAACATGGTATTTTACATGGATGAGATATCAGTCAGTGGTCAGCAGCAGAATACAGCGTTCCAAAATTAAAGGACATTTCATGTGAGCTTACTATAAAGCGCATGTCCATAGATTAGAGAACAAGTCTGATTTTTGCATCAACTCGGCACCCCTATGTAAGCAGGGCAGTGCAATGTTTGCAAATGGCCAACCTGATCCGTTCTGAACCTGCCTGCAATTTTAGGTTCAGTACATTAGCATAGATTGGTTGTTCACAGATTAGGGGGTGGAAAGGTCTGCTTTAAAAGGACAATGCTGCAGTTTTGGGTGGAGGGTGGAATTCGCTTCTCAAAGCAAAGATCCATGTTAGTGAGCAGTTGTGGTAGCAACTGGGCCCCCGTTTCTGACACGGTAGTGGAAGTTTTGTTGCAGCAATTGTTGCGGAAAGAGGAGGTCCTTTTTTGCACTGATGAACATCAGATGAGTTGCAGGGTGGGTTAGGTTCGTTGTCAGGAAGTGGCAGATACCGTCAATACTAGCAGCACAGTGCAACAGTTCTAGCTTCAATGCCAGAAGTTTAATGACCTCACTAGTGTGTGCCAAGGTAGGGTACTCTACTGTAACCTCATTAATATCCAATGATTTAAATATGAATGGAATGAAAGGCTCCCTCCCACCCAAACATTCTTACACTACTTTTCTGACTTCCGATGGTTCTTCAATATGCCCTCAAGTACAGTTCCCAGCACTTTCCTTCCCCATCAATACCTCTTTCACTAACATCCTCAACTACTTCACCCCCTGACAACTACTTCTATGTACAGTATCTACATGATGTACATTTCTGTCATATCAACAGCTATGACCTTGTTGATCCTTAAGAGGCCCTACTCTCTCCCTAGTTACTCTTTTGCCCTTTATGTACTACCAGCCTTGCCCTTATAAAGTGAAGGGCAAGGCTGGTAGAAGTAGGGAACCTTGGATGACTCGGGAGATTGAGGCCCTAGTCAAAAAGAAGAAGGAGGCATATGACATGCATAGGCAGCTGGGATCAAGTGGATCCCTTGAAGAGTATAGAGATTGCCGGAGTAGAGTTAAGAGAGAAATCAGGAGGGCAAAAAGGGGACATGAGATTGCTTTGGCAGATAAGGCAAAGGAGAATCCAAAGAGCTTCTACAAATACATAAAGGGCAAAAGAGTAACTAGGGAGAGAGTAGGGCCTCTTAAGGATCAACAAGGTCATCTATGTGCAGAACCACAAGAGATGGGTGAGATCCTGAATGAATATTTCATATCGGTATTTACGGTTGAGAAAGGCATGGATGTTAGGGAACTTGGGGAAATAAATAGTGATGTCTTGAGGAGTGTACATATTACAGAGAGGGAGGTGCTGGAAGTCTTAACGCGCATCAAGGTAGATAAATCTCCGGGACCTGATGAAATGTATCCCAGGACGTTATGGGAGGTTAGGGAGGAAATTGCGGGTCCCTTAGCAGAGATATTTGAATCATCCACCGCTACAGGTGAGGTGCCTGAAGATTGGAGGGTAGCAAATGTTGTGCCTTTGTTTAAGAAGGGCGGCAGGGAAAAGCCTGGGAACTACAGACCGGTGAGCCTGACATCTGTAGTGGGTAAGTTGTTAGAGGGTATTCTGAGGGACAGGATCTACAGGCATTTGGAGAGGCAGGGACTAATTAGGAACAGTCAGCATGGTTTTGTGAGAGGAAAATCATGTCTCACGAATTTGATTGAGTTTTTTGAAGGGGTAACCAAGAAGATAGATGAGGGCTGTGCAGTAGACGTGGTCTACATGGACTTCAGCAAAGCCTTTGACAAGGTACCGCATGGTAGGTTGTTACATAAGGTTAAATCTCATGGGATCCAAGGTGAGGTAGCCAATTGGATACAAAATTGGCTTGACGACAGAAGACAGAGGGTGGTTGTAGAGGGTTGTTTTTCAAACTGGATGCCTGTGTCCAGCGGTGTGCCCCAGGGATCGGTGCTGGGTCCGCTGTTATTTGTTATTTATATTAATGATTTGGATGAGAATTTAGGAGGCATGGTTAGTAAGTTTGCAGATGACACCAAGATTGGTGGCATTGTGGACAGTGAAGAAGGTTATCTAGGATTGCAACGGGATCTTGATAAATTGGGCCAGTGGGCCGATGAATGGCAGATGGAGTTTAATTTAGATAAGTGTGAGGTGATGCATTTTGGTAGATCGAATCGGGCCAGGACCTACTCCGTTAATGGTAGGGCGTTGGGGAGAGTTATAGAACAAAGAGATCTAGGAGTACAGGTTCATAGCTCCTTGAAAGTGGAGTCACAGGTGGATAGGGTGGTGAAGAAGGCATTCGGCATGCTTGGTTTCATTGGTCAGAACATTGAATACAGGAGTTGGGATGTCTTGTTGAAGTTGTACAGGGTATTGGTGAGGCCACACTTAGAGTACTGTGTACAGTTCTGGTCACCCTATTATAGAAAGGATATTATTAAACTAGAAAGAGTGCAGAAAAGATTTACTAGGATGCTACCGGGACTTGATGGTTTGACTTATAGGGAGAGGTTAGACAGACTGGGACTTTTTTCCCTGGAGAGTAGGAGGTTAAGGGGTGATCTTATAGAAGTCTATAAAATAATGAGGGGCATAGATAAGGTAGATAGTCAAAATCTTTTCCCAAAGGTAGGGGAGTCTATAACGAGGGGGCATAGATTTAAGGTGAGAGGGGAGAGATACAAAAGGGTCCAGAGGGGCAATTTTTTCACTCAAAGGGTGGTGTCAGGAACGAGCTGCCAGAGGCAGTAGTAGAGGCGGGTACAATTTTGTCTTTTAAAAAGCATTTGGACAGTTACATGGTTAAGATGGGTATAGAGGGATATGGGCCAAGTGCAGGCAATTGGGGCTAGCTTAGTGGTATAAATTGGGCGACATGGACATGTTGGGCCGAAGGGCCTGTTTCCATGTTGTAACTTCTATGATTCTATGATTCTATGGATACTAGCATGATACATAACATATTTCATACCACTGGTGATAAGTACTAAATGCATTCAACTGGTTTCCCTGGAGAAGACTTAGCATAACAAGAGGGAGAATATGCATACGGGCGGAGGACCACCAAACCCAATTCCTCTTGCTACATTTGAGGAGAAGGTTCTGCAAATCCAGGGGAGACCATAGAGGAAGCAAGAGGCTCAAAGTTTTCAACAGTTATCTTTCATTTGTTCCCCATCCAATTCAGTAGCTCACACATTGCCCTCGAAGCACGCACTGCATAGAACAGGTCCTTGCAACATATTTAGCTGGATGCTGCACCTCACAAAGTTGTCATGAACATGGCATTGGAGCTCTTGTTCCTGTTCTCTTTCTATAGTTATACCACTGGGGCCAAGGAAGTAGAGGAACCGTGCACCTCACAGCAGGTTGCATCCTTCAATCAAACTCTGCAAAGCAGCAACACAAGTAGGTATAAAACAAGGGATGTAGACAGTAGTGAGTTTGTAGAGAGTGCACTGGGTGATGCATAGAGCACCAGGAACCATATGGCCAGAAGGTCAGCTCACGGCCATTCATAGCTGTTGAGAATAGGGACCCCAAATTCAAGGGCCCTGCTTTGAAAAGGATGATTACTGAGCGTGAAAGATTGCTGCAGTCATTGGGCAGTTTGCCTGGTAGCTTTCAGCACACAGAGGCTACTGGAGGAGTCCGCAACATGCATGTGTGGTGTGGTGTGGTGTGCTGGTACACAGGATAGAAACTTTGCAGTCCATTATGGGGCATGTGGCAACTCCAGGGTTATCTGCAGCAGAGTCCACTATAGCAAAGGCTTTATGCCAGTCTTAGCATCTCTCACTGTTAAGACTTGATTCATTTCACCGTTGTCATCGAGTCTGCTGTCACACAGACCAGTGGACATGTGGAAAGAGTGCTCGGTGGTAGCTGCAGGTGCAATTGCCAAAAATAATGTTGCCGTCTCTTAGGGCAACACATCCATAGCCTTCTGTCACCCCTGTTGATGACTGTACATATATGAGAAAGTAGGCGGGGCCAGGCTGCCCCCGCAACTGACAAAGTGACGAAGCCTGCAACTAGGCCATCTCATGCCCTTGCTCAGAGGTCAAGGGCCACTTCAATCTCAAGAGCTTTTCACAAACACACAGCAGCCAGCCATGTTTCAGCCACTGGGGATGCATATAGAAGAAGAACCAGATTATGTGTGAAATAACTCAATGCAAAGTGTTCAAATTTGCAGATGATACCAAACTAGGAGGGGCAGTGGAATTGAAAGTGGCAGCTCAGAAATTATAGAACAAATTGGATAAAATGTGTATAGAACAAATTGGATAAAATGTGCAGAGTGGCAGGCGAAATTTAGTGTTGATAAGTACAAAGTGCTGCATGTAGAAAGGAAAATCAGTGGCACATTTACTCCAATAATAGTGTTAAAATAGCTATGGAAAATGTTGAAAGAGACCTAGCAGTCTTCGTAGACTCAACACTCAACATGTCCAGCCAATGCAGATCAACACAAAGGCAATAGTATGCTGAACTACATAGCCAAAACAGTAGAATATAATTCAGAGGAAGTTGTGATCAAACTGTACAGTGCTCTAGTCAGATACACCCTGAATACTGCATCCAGTTCTGCTCACCAAGATACTCAAGAGCAGAAAAGAGCCTCGAGGCAGATCGCTAGTGTCAAAGGTCTAAGTTATGAGGAAACACTGGAGAAAGTTGACTGTTTAAGAACATAAGAAGTAGGGGCAGGAGTAGGCCATAAGGCCCCTTGAGCCTGCTTTGCCATTCAATAAGATCATGACTGATCTTTGACCTCAACTCCCCTTTCCCGCCCTATCCGCATATCCTTTGATTCCCTTATTGTCCAAAAATCTATTGATCTCAGTCTTGAATATACTCAACGACTGAGCACCCACAGCCCTCTGGGGTAGAGAAGTCCCAAGATTCACAACCCCTCTGAATGAAGAAATTTTTCCTCATCTCGGTCCTGAATGGCCAATCCCTTATCTTGAGACTATGACCCCTAGATCTAGACTCTCCAGCCAGGGGAAACAGCCTCTCAGCATCTACCCTGTCAAGCCCTACAAGAATTTTATACATTCCAATGAGATAATTCTTCTAAATTCCAGAGAATATAGGCCCATTCTACTCAATCTCTCCTCATAAGACAACCCTTTCATCCCAGGAATCAATCTAGTGACTCTTTGTTACACCCCCTCTAAGGCAAGTATATCCTTCCTTAGGTAAGGAGAACAAAACTGAACACAGTACTCCAGGTGTGGTCTCACCAGAGACCTATATAATTGCAGCAAGAGCTCCTTACTCTTATACTCCAACTCCCTTGCAACAAAGGCTAACATGGATTTATGAAAAGGAAATCATGTTTGACTAACCTATTGAAGTTCTTTGAGGATGTAATTAGTAGAATAGATAAGGGGGAAGTGGATGTGGTGTATTTGGATTTTCAGAAGGCTTTTGATAAGGTCCCACACAGGAGGTTGGTGAACAAAGTTAGAGTACATGGAATTGGGGGTAATATACTGGCATGGATTGAGAATTGGTTAACAGACAGAAAACAGAGAGTAGGAATAAACAGGTCTTTTTCAGGTTGGCAGTCTGTGACTAGTGGGGTACTGCAGGGATCGGTGCTTGGGCCCCAGCTATTCACAATCTATATCAATGATTTGGATGAGGGGACCAAATGTAATATTTCCAAGTTTGCTGATGACACAAAACTAATGTGAGTTGTGAGGAAGATGCAAAGAGACTTCAAGGGGATATAGACAGGCTAAGTGAGTAGGCAAAAACATGGCAGATGGAATATAATGTGGAAAAATGTGAAGTTATCCACTTTGGTAGGAAAAACAGAAATGCAGAATATTTTTTAAATGGTGAGAGATTGGGAAATGTTGATGTTCAAAGGGACCTGGATGTCCTTGTACATGAGTCACTGAAAAATCTGACAGTTCCATCAGCAAGCCAAGTTGGAATTCAGCACTAATGGGGGGAGAAGCACACCCAGCAGGAGGCCGCAGTATTCTGTGGAGTAGAAGGTCACAGGTGAGCTGGACATTTGTTGTGTAATAGCCATTGAGGTTCCTGTATGGGCTACTGTTGTGCACAAGAGCTCTTAGAGCTAAATAGAACACTACAGTACAGATGTGGGTATGGTAGCATAGTGGTTATGTTACTAGTAATCCAGCGGCCTGGACTAATAATCTGGAATCATGAGTTTGAATCCTGCCACGGCAGCTGAGGAATTTAAATTCAATTAATGGAATAAAAAAAACTAGTATCAGTAATGGTGGCCATGAAACTACCAAATTGTTGTAAACCATCTGGTTCACTAATGCCCTTTAGGGAAGGAAACCTTCCATCCTTACCTGGTCTGGCCTATATGTGACTCCAGACCCTCAGAAATGTGGTTGATTCTTAATCTGGGGACTTGTGTCAAAATTGGGAGAGCTGCCCCACAGACTAGTCAAACTATAGCCTGACATAGCCACACTCATAGAATCATACCTCTCAGTCCCAGACTCTTCTATCACTATCCCTGGGTATGTCCTGTCCCACCAGCAGGACGGATCCACCAGAGGTGGCGGTAAAGTGATATATACAGTCAGGAGGGAGTGGCCATGGGAGTCTTCAACATTGACTCCGGACCCCATGAAATCAAATGGCATCAGGCCAAACATGGGCAAGGAAACCTTCTGCTGATTACCACCTATCGCCCTCCCTCAGCTGATGAATCAGTCCTCCTCCATGTTGAGCACCACTTGCAGGAAGCACTGAGGACAGCAAGGGCACAGAATGTCCTCTGGCTGGGGGACTTCAATGTCCATCATTGGCAGCACCACTACTGACCGAGCCCTGAAGGACATAGCTACCAGACTGGGCCTGCGGCAGATGGTGAGTGGACCAACATGAGGGAAAAACCTACTTGACCTCGTCCTCACCAATCTACCTGTCACAGATGCAGCTGTCCATGGCAGTATTGGTAGGAGTGACCACCGCACTGTCCTTGTGGAGACGAGGTCTGGTCTTCACACTGAGGACACTACCACTGAGCTAAATGGGATAGATTCAGAACAGATCTAGCAGCTCAAAAGTGGGCATCCATGAGGCACCGTGGGCCATCAGCAGCAGCAGAATTGTATTCCAGCACAATCTGTAACCTCATGGCTCGGCATATTCCTCACTCTACCATTACCAACAAGCCAGGGGATCAACCCTGGTTCAATTAGGAGTGTAGAAGAGCATGCCAGGAGCAGCACCAGGCGTACCGAAAAATGAGGTGTCAACCTGGTGAAGCTACAACTCAGGACTACATGCATGCTAAAGAGTGGAAGCAACACGCTATAAACAGAGCTAAGCGATTCCACAACCAACGGATCAGATCAAAGCTCTGTAGTCCTGCCATATCCAGTTGTGAATGGTGGTGGACAATTAAACAACTAACAGGAGGAGGAGGCTCCGTGAACATCCCCATTCTCAATGATGGCGGAGTCCAGCACGTGAGTGCAAAAGACAAGGCTGAAGCGTTGTCAGCCAGAAGCGCCGAGTAGATGATCCATCTCAGCCTCCTCCCAATATCCCCACCATCACAGAAGCCAGTCTTCAGCCAATTCGATTCACTGCACGTGATATCAAGAAACGGCTGAATGCACTGGATATAGCAAAGGCTATGGGCCCCGACAACATCCCGGCTGTAATGTTGAAGACTTGTGCTCCAGAACTAGCCACGCCTCTAGCCAAGCTGTTCCAGTACCTCTACAACGCTGACATCTACCTGACAATGTAGAAAATTGCCCAGGTATGTCCTGTCCACAAAAAGCAGGACAAATCCAATCCGGCTAATTACCGCCCCATCTGTCCTCTCAATCATCAGCAAAGTGATGGAAGGTGTCGTTGACAGTGCTATCAAGCAGCACTTACTCACCAATAACCTGCTCACTGACGCTCAGTTTGGGTTCCGCCAGGACCACTTGGCTCCAGACGTCATCACAGCCTTGGTCCAAACATGGACAAAAGAACTGAATTCCAAAGGTGAGGCGAGAGTGACTGCCTTGACATCAAGGCAGCATTTTACCGAGTGTGGCACCAAGGAGCCCTAGTAAAATTGAAATCAATGGGAAAACTCTCCAGTGGCTGGAGTCATACCTGGAAGATGGTAGTGGTTATTGGAGGCCAATCATCTCAGCCCCAGGACATTGCTGCAGGAGTTCCTCAGGGCAGTGTCTTAGGCCCAACCATCTTCATCAATGACCTTCCCTCCATCATAAGGTCAGAAGTGGGTTCACTGATGATTGCAGTGTTCAGTTCCATTCACAACCCCTCAGATAATGAAGCAGTCCGTGTCCGCATGCAGCTAGTCCTGGACAACATTCAGGCTTGGGCTGATAAGTGGCAAGTAACATTCGCGCCAGATAAGTGCCAGGCAATGACCATCTCCAACAAGAGTCTAACCTTCTCCCCTTGACATTCAATGGCATTACCATCGCCGAATCCCCCACCATTAACATCCTGGGGGTCACCATCGACCAGAAACTTAACTGGACCAGCTACATAAATACTGTGACTACAAGAGCAGGTCAGAGGCTGGGTATTCTGTGGTGAGTGACCCACTTCCTGACTCCCCAAAGCCTTCCCACCATCTACAAGGCACAAGTCAGGAGTGTGATGGAATACTCTAAACTTGCTTGGATGAGTGCAGCTCCAACACCACTCAAGAAGCTCGACACCACCCAAGACAAAGCAGCCCGCTTGATTGGCACCCCATCCACCACCCTAAACATTCACTCCCTTCACCACCAACGCAGCATGACTGCAGTGTGTACCATCCACAGGATGCACTGCAGCAACTCACCAAGGTTTCTTCGACAGCACCTCCCAAACCCGCGACCTCTACCACCTAGAAGGACAAGGGCAGCAGGCACATGGGAACAACACCACCTGCACATTCCCCTCCAAGTCACACACCACCCTGACTTGGAAATATATCGCCGTTCCTTCATCGTCGCTGGGTCAAAATCCTGGAACTCCCTTCCTATCAGCACTGTGGGAGAACCTTCACCACACAGACTGCAGCGGTTCAAGAAGGCGGCTCACCACCACCTTCTCAAGGACAATTAGGGATGGGCAATAAATGCTGGCCTTGCCAGTGACGCCCACATCCCATGAATGAATAAAAAACAGGCCATTCAGTCCATGAAGTCAACGCTGATGTTTTTCTGGTAAGAAACGGGTGGGCAGCAGTTGAAAATCCAGCCCCACTGTGTCCAGAGAGTGTTGTTTGAACAGTTTGTGATATTGTATCACGAGGTGACAGAAATAATATGTTTGGAAGTTCTGCAGGTGTTGTTACAAATGCAGGTAAAGCCGCATTTGTTGTAGGCATCATGAAGATCTAGGGAGGACTATTCACGCAAGGAGTCGATGGGGTGATCACGAGAAGGTCTTCTCAATTGAAGCCTCGTAAATGGCTTTCAGAGCAGGCAAAGATGAGTCACAAGCAGCATCTTCATTCTCTTATAAGTTGTACAGCAAAATTATGGAACATGTACCATGATGATGTGTGATGCTTTGCTTGGACTGTACTGGAAGGCAGCTTCCCGATCTTTCAAGACATTAGAATCGCTGCTTTGCTCTGCCTGTGATGTGCTTCATGATGGTTCTGATGGTTGCATGCCCTCGTTATACACATGCTCTGCTGCTGTATACAGCTGCCATAGAGGACCATGAACTAGGACTGCAATCGATATCCCTGGATTCGCAAGATCTAATGTTGTACATTTTTGCTGGGAGCAAGTAACAGGGGTTTGCTGAACTGACTTAAAATAAAGGCATCACCATTGAGCTGGACGTTGATTGAGTAATCTTTGTGGTTCTGTATGGGACACGATTGTGTGCAAGAGCACTTTGGGCGCTGTCCAAAACAGAGAAAGCAGTAAAGATGAAAAACTACTTTAAAATATTAAAATAAATAATACATTATAAAATATAATGCCATTGTCTCCAATTGAACTGGTTTTCAGTCTAATGCAGGCAAGTACTTCACTTTCTCTGTCTCTGTCTTTCAGAAGTGAGGCAATATATTGCAGAAACTTTGTCTGTACCAAGCACATGCGATAGCCACAGCGGTAGATTAAGGCAAAGAAAAATGTTTTGTGGTTCCGTTCTGTACTAGTAGTCTTGGATTAGTGCTTTTTTTTATAAAAAGAAGGAAATTTAAACAAACTTTAACTTGTGTTAACACGTTTTTGATTAAGGTGCAAGTACTGCAGTGATGAGCCCAATTTTTAAACACATGCCCTCAGTGAAAATCAGCTCTGATGTTTCAATTCAAACTCAATAGTCTTTTAATCCACTTATTACATTTACTACTCTGGCCAATTGGGAGTTTCTTGGTTCATTCTACTTTGTACTTTAATTTTCTTTGATTGCAAGTGCTCTAAAATTTCAAAGTTCCTTCTCCAGGACATCTTTATATTTAGTTCTGCTTGTCAATGTCAGGCCAAACATTATACTTTCCAAAGCATTCAATCATTGATCTTATAATATTATGGTCAATTTAAGCAGAGAGCCAACACCCCAAACTGGAAATCCCAACCTTGAACCTTAAGTCAGCCTGTTGCTCATGTTTGTTTGCCACAGTCAGGTAAATTCACCAGTATTTAGCCACGGTGTTAGATGGAGTGTCATATCAAAATATGATATTCCTTTTTTTGAAAAGGGAAAAATTGGCATCCCCTGACTTGACACAATTTGAACAGTACCTCGGGTCAGCCCACCCTGAAACAACACAGACAGTGGTTGTGGGCCTGCCCACAGGCTAGACAATCTCATCCTCAAAGCTACAAGAGGATGCAGGGTGGCAAATGATCTAGAGAGAACTGGAAAAAGGGGACCATCAATAAATAGATTATTGCGTAAAAGTACTTAATAACTTTTTTTTGAGAAATGACCAGGATGAAAAAAAACAATTTAAAAATGAGGTCAATGTACTTTAATTTTCTTTGATTGTCAGTGTTTTAAAATTTCAAAATTCCTTCTCCTGGACAGCTTCATATTTAGCGCAAGAAAAAGAGTGAATCGTGGATACTATTCGATGCTTCATTTTGCTCAGCAAGGTATGTTAAATATTTCCTGAATTAAACAAATATACAGACTTCTCCAGGGTCCAAATGTACCTTTTTCAGTGTCATTTCTGTTGAAGGTCTCTTCAGATCCATTTCTGCTGGCCTTGGCCTCTGATCCTTTCCTGGTGTTTCTTTCTTCTACCCTGTCTTTGACTTCTGTTTCCTTTGCAGTGAGCTCTGACTCCTTGGTCCCAGCTAACTCCTTCCTGCTGTGCCGGCCTGTCTTGGAAGGAGTGGATCTGTCAGGAGACACCTGCTGCTCCCAGAGTGCTCTGAGATGGTGCAGGTGTCTTTGCTTGCGCGGATGCAGTCCAGTCAGCTCGATGCACACCTTTAGGTTTGTTACTTCACTTGAATGTGAGTCTTCTGAATTGTCTGTGGATTCATCATTCATCTCCTTCTCAGTCCATTCATCTACTGTGAAAAGAGTTCAGATCAATAAAACATGCCCTACAGCTAACAACACTACAAACAAACCCATAGGTAGCACTAACATTTTGACTAACAAAGGACCATAACAATTTTAATACCAATGTTATCTCAATAATACAAATGTGTTATTTTCTGTAACAACATAATGGTACTGGAGGAATGAGTCTCTCAGGTAACTCTCAAACTCATTCTGTCAAATGAAAGAATTAACTATTTTAAGACTGCAGTGTTATTTTTCTATCCTACCAAGGTTCCCAATTTTGTTCAAAATGTATAATCATTGATATTTATTTAAAAAAGCAAAATAAAAATTTGTATATGGAATCTGACTCTGGTGATGAGATGAATTTTTGCATTTGAACTTTTTAGATTTTGTTCGCTTATAGCACAGCTCCTGAATTTAAACAGTGTCTTATGTATGTTCTTAAGAAATGTGCTAATTTCCTATTATGGTGCATTTACATACACACAGCACTGACATTAAGTTTTAACCTGAACGGCTGACTTTTTTTTTTGCAAAAGCATGGTTTATTTCAAATGGATTTACTTTAGGGACACAAATGCCATCAGCTATATAAAAAAATGCTTTTGGGACACAAATGCTATCAGCTGTCCTTGATTATATCATTTGCTTTGTCAGTGGTAAATTGATGAGAATGAACTCCCTGATGGATCAGTGCACTGCTTGGTGTGGTACAGACCAGGGAAGTCCAAGTTCAATCCATATTCTGTGCTAAGTTAGATGATCTCACCCAAGTTACCAGTGGGGGTACTACAACTGGCCTCAGTATCCCCAGGCTAGGAAGGGAAAATAGAGGGAAAAAAAAATCACCCTGTGTTGCAACTCTCCACTACTAACCAATGATTCCTGCAGGAAAAGACACATGCAGAATGGCTACTTCAGGGAAGGCGTGATGGAAATTGGAAAAATAAGTAAAGGACAAAAAGAAAAATCAAATAGATAAAGATTTAAAAATTGCCAACTTATCCCTTAAAAATATATATTTGATTTTCTCTTTCTAGACTGTGTTAGCTGCCCTTCTGATTCTATATTATCCTCTTTTGGCCAGGACAGGCCAAACTGTGGGTTTTTTCTCTAAGCTCATCTATCACAAATCCGACCTCACATCAGCTGGAGATGGGATACTCCTATATGCTGAGGTATTCAACTTAATAGCCTGACCAAGACCTGAGGAAACAGACCTACTGGGACAACTAATCACAGTTGTCAGTTGTGGCTCAGTTGGTAGCACTCTCGCCTCTGAGTCAGAAGGTTGTGGGTTCAAGTCCTACTCTAGAAACTTCAGCACATAATCCAGGCTGACACTCTGGTACCGAGGGAGTGCTGCACTGTCAGAGGTGCCATCTTTCGGATGAGACATTAAACTGAGGCCTTCCCTCTCAGGTGGACGTAATCCCATGGTACCATTAGAAGAAGAGCAGGGGAGTTCTCCCCGGTGTCCTACCCGCCAATATTTATCCCTCAACTAACATCACTAAAACAGATTATCTGGTCATTATCACATTGCTGTTTGTAATGCGCAAATTGGCTGCCACGTTTCCTACATTCCAATAGTGACTACACTTCACAAGTACTTTATTGGTTGTAAAGCGCTTTGGGATGTCCTGAGGTTGTGATATAAATATAAGTGCAAGTCTTTCTTTCTTAATTTGAGGCCTGGATTTGAACCTTGGGTCGTAGCATTAGAGTCTAGTATTGTATTGCTCCAGCCAGCAGACAGCCACTGTTAATTACTCTTTAAATGTTAGGTATTTAAGGGCTGCATTAGCACATCTGGACCAAAAATTAAATATGATGAGATTATAATTCTCACCTTATTCAAAGGATACAGTGAATTTGAATCTGATTTTGCAAATTGTTTTGAATCTACTTTACAATATTTTGTATTTAGAACTTGAGAAAATGATTTTTTACAGATGTTTTATAACAGAAAGCACATTTGCACTTTTGGAACTACAAAGGCTATTCCGTATTCAGAGGGCTCAATGTACTTTACTCTATTTGATCATCTTGCTGAAAAGGAGAAGGAACCTTGAAATCTTTTGTGTACATCAAACAGAAAGTTATTCTTTGAGTATATGCCACAGGTGTCTATTCAGATGGGCTTTTGAATAAGCGAGGGGTTTCAACCCTGCCTGATGTACATGTAGTATTTTACCCATTCCAACTTAGAGTCTTTTAAAATTATTCCTCATAATTATAATCCATATGTAATCGACAAAGTACAAAATATTATCATTCTTACCTGTGATGGAACTTTGTCTTTTTCTTTTCATCTTGAAAATTTCTGGCTCCATACATTGACTGAGGCATTTCTCATTATATCTCTTCATTTCTGATTGTACTTCATGAGTGTTTATTTCATCATGGTTATCCTCTAACCTTTCCTTGCAATACTGGCTATTCTTGTCAAAGTTCGACTCA
This sequence comes from Heptranchias perlo, assembly GCF_035084215.1. Classification (NCBI taxonomy): domain Eukaryota; kingdom Metazoa; phylum Chordata; class Chondrichthyes; order Hexanchiformes; family Hexanchidae; genus Heptranchias; species Heptranchias perlo. Next base: position 42,797,053 of record NC_090335.1, read on the forward strand.
GAACTGTAGCTAGCATCCTTGTGATGATATGTTTGTAGAGCTTTTTCAAAGTCCACATTAGAAGCAGATTCCTTCTGGGTGGTCGAACTCTCTGTATTGGTTTGATCAGTCCAAAATTCTCCATTTTCATAATTTTCAACCAATCCATCTAGGTGCTTTGCACTACCATCTAGATCATCTGAAGAAAAAAGTGGCTAATTAGTTCTCAAATGTATTTCAGTATCCTATATTTGATAATGAGCAGAATTCTGGACTATTTGCTTATCTTTCACAAGAAATAAAACAAAGTTTAAACAAATTAAATGCACCAAAACAAAGTACAACAAGTAATCAAGCCTGGTTTAAACTTCAGAATACTTTGAAGAGTAGTAACAAAATAGCCAAGGCACTAATCACAATTTTTCAAAATTAGCAGAAACTAGGAATTGTACCAAATGATTGAAGGGTGACAAATATTACACCCTGTTCAAAAAAGGGGAAAGGAATAAACCAAGTAATTAAAGACCACTTGGCCTCACATCAATAACAGGAAAACTTCTAGACACCAAAATAAGAGGCCAGAGTTAGAGGAACACTCAGAGGGTTGTAGGGCTGGAGAAGGTTACAGAGACAGGTGTGAGGCCATAAAGGGATTCGAACTTTTAAATTTGAGGCGTCGGGGGGACCAGGAGCTCAAATATGAATTACCCAAATAAGTGTTCTGTACACAAATGCATTTAGCATAAATAAAACAAGTGAGTTAGAAGCACAAATTCAGCTTAAAGGGTATGATGTAATAGCCATTGCAGAGACCAGGCTGCAAGCTGGGCATAATTGGGAGCTAAATATTCCAGGCCTTAGGATATTTAGAAAGGACAGAGAAATTGAGAAAGGGAGTAGTAATATTGATTGCATAATTATAGCAGTCAGGAAGGGTGATCAGGCAATGGAATTGCCTGATCAGTATATAAAAATGACTTAGATGAAGGAATAGAGAGTTATTTGTCCAGTTTTGCACTACTAGTGTGGAAGAAGAGAGCTATTTAGGAGTGTATAAAGACAGATCTTTGAAAATAGGATTCCACATAGAAATACTCTTAAGGGCAAGTGTGATTCATTCTTTCTATAGGGAATTCAATGGAATACAAGGTCATGATGATTACATTACATAGAATGTACAACACCAAAACAGGCCATTCGGCCCAACAGGTCCATGCTGGTGTTTTTGCTCCACACGAGCCTCCTCCCTCCCTACTTCATTTAACCCTATCAGCATATTCTTCTATTCCTTTCTCCCTCATGTGTTTATCTAGCTTCCCCTTAAATGCATCAATGCTAGTCGCATCAACTACTCTTTGTGGTAGTGAGTTCCACATTCTAACCACTCTCTGGATAAAGAAGTTTCTCCTGAATTCCCTATTGGATTTATTGGTATCTTATATTTATAACCTCTTGTTCTGGTCTCCCCTGCAAGTGGAAACATCTTCTCCATGTCCACCCTATCAAACCCTTTCATAATCTTAAAGACCTCTATCAGGTCTTCTCTTATCTAGAGAACAAAGCCCCAACCTGCTCAATCTTTCCTGATAGGTATAACCTCTCAGTTGTGGTATCATCCTAGTAAATCTTTTTTGCACCTTCTCCAGTGCCTTACATTATTTTTATAATATGGAGACCAGAACTGTTCACAACACTCCAAGTGTGGTCTAACCAAGGTTCTATACAAGTTTAACATAACATCCCTACTTTTCAATTCTATCTCTCTATAAATGAACCCCAGTGCTTGGTTTGCTTTTTAAAATGGCCTTATTAACCTGTGTCGCTACTTTTAGTGATTTGTGTATCTGTACCCCCCAGATTCTTCTGCTCCTTTACCCCATTTAGACCCTTATCATTCAAGCAGTATGTGGCCTCCTTATTCTTCCTACCAAAATGTAATACCTCACACTTGTCTATATTGAAATTCATTTGCCAATTCTTTGTGTAAGGATTCCATTATCTTTCCTACCACCAACGTTAAGCTAATTGGTCTATAGTTCCCTGGACCGGTTCTATCTCCCTTTTTAAATATAGGAATCACATTAGTTGTCCGCCAGTCCTCTGGCACTATTCCCTTTTCTAATGAATTTTTCTATACATACAATAATGCCTCTGCTATCTCCGCTCTAACTTCTTGTAATATGCGCGAATGCAATCCATCCGGACATGGGGTTTTATCCTCTTTAAGTTTGATTAGTTTATCAATTATCTCCCCCCTTTCCATCTTAAATGTCTTTATATCTTTTTTGATTTCTTCTTTTAATGTCATGCCCACCATGTTAGTCTCCCTGGTAAATACTGAAGCAAAGTAATGATTTCATATTTCTGCCATTTCACTGTCATTACCTGGAAGTTTATCGTTTGTATCCCTTAGTGGCCCTATCCCTATTCTGATTTTTCTTTTGTTATTTATGTGTCTGTAAAGTACTTTACTATTTCTTTTTATATTCCTTGATAATTTAATTTCATAGTTTCTCTTTGCCTTCCTAATTGCTTTTTTAACTTTTCTTAACCTTTTCACATTCCCTTTTGTCATCCTCTCCTTTGTTGTCTATGTACTTAGTGTATGTGTTTTTCTATAGTTTCAATTTTGCCCTTATTTCTTTATTCATCCGTGGTGTATCATTACTGGCTAGTTTGTTCTTGAATTTTAGTGGGATATATTTCTCCTGGATTCTATTGATCATCGTTTTAAATGTTTCCCACTGCTGCTCTATTCCTTTGTTTATCAGTAAATTTTTCCACTTTATTTTCTCTGGTTTCATTCACATCCCCTGAAAATCAGCTTTTTTCCATTTTATCACTTTGGTCTTTGTCTTACTTATATCCTTCTGTACAAGACATTTTTAGGCCACAAAAAGAGAAAACGCTAGAGATACTCAACAGGTCAGGTAACATCTGCAGAGAAAAGACGAGACAGTTGATTATTCAGGTATAAAACCTTTCCCTGAACTGAAAGATATTACAGATGAATAGCATTTAAGAAAGGGAAGGGAGAAAAAAGCACACAGACACAGACACAAAGACCACACACACAGGAAAAGACATAGAATGATCTGTAAGATGCTACAGTGGGGATTAGAAAATGGCTAAAGAGCAGAAGTGATACGCACAGGAGACAAAAGGAAGGCTAATGAGAGAAATAAAAGAAATAAAAGACATATATAAGACACAGAGTGTGAGAAGAGCTCAAGAGGGATCAGTAAGTAGAATGGGAAGTATGAAAAACTGGCAAAGTGGAGTAGGCTCCAGCGGCCCAATAGTTTGGTGGAAGAAAAAAGTAGGTCGACATGAAGGGTGCAGATCACCCTGCCCCAGCTGGAGTACTGTGTGCAGTTTTGAGGACCCCATTATAGAAAAAATGTTGGAACTACAAAAAGGTTCAAGGTATTTATTATGATAATTCCAGGAATAAGAGAATATAGTTATGATAAGAGACTTGAAAAACCAGGATTATATTAACTACAACAGAAGGTTAAGCTGTGGTCTAACAGAAAATATTAGCAGCTTTGAGAGGTAATTAGTGAAATATTATCTTCACTAGTTGGTGAACTGGTAACAAGCGACATAAATTTAGGATTAGTACTAGAAGCATAAAATGGAGGTTAAAAACACTTTTTCACACAAAGGGTTATTGGAATAATCACCGCAATATTGCAAGAGTCTACTGAAGCTGAGTCAATCGTGACATTTAAAGTGGAATTAGATAAACATGAAGAAAAATATCAATAGGTACAGGGAAAGAGCTGGGAGATGGGATTAGAGTAGATAGCTCCAATGTGGAGCTAGTAGCGGCATTGGCACAGGCATTGTGGGCCAAACAGTCTTCTCCCTTGCTGAAATTTCTACAATTCTATTTACTATGAACAGGCTACAGATTTTTAGAGTGTACAATTTCTTCAAAACAAAAGAATAATGATATAAACGGAAAGGGGCCCTGCTTTGTTTAGTTTTTGTTATGCAATGTTCATATTTTCCAGAGCAATAATAGTTAGATGTAGATCAAACTAGTTGTATGTTCCCAGTTTGAATTTCAATTATATCTTAAATCTTTCACCTTCCAAGGTTCCTGCTTTCAATCTATTTGAGCCATTTTGTTGATAAGCGCTGATGGTTCAAATTTTTAAAACAGAGAGGTAATACTTCTAGAAATATAATTGTAAGCAGTAAGTACAAGTCACCTACTTTTAATTCACTAATTCACGAGTAGTGTAAATGATTTGTTTCTTCCTCTTTGCTAGCAGACAAAAAGACTGCACCCTGACAATTATTCTAACTGATGAAATTTTATTTCACTATGTACCTTCCATAACTTGAAAAATTTCCCTTAACTGTACAAAATAAAGAATCTAAATAACAATGCTTCAGAAATTAATTGTTATATAACTGCAGCAAGGTGCTGACCCTCACCTATACTCCATAAAGTTGTATATTATGGAAATTAAAAACATTAGTTCCTACTTGAGGCCATATAAACACATTCAAGATTTAAGCACAGAATTCACAATTACAAACAAGTTCTGGTCCAAGCAGAACTTTTTTCCCCTAAATTAATAATGCCTTTATTAGGATTAAAGTGTATGAAGACCCATTTAATATTCCTTGAACCTTTCTGTGCAACAGTACAACGTGTACATACCAGACTGGTTTCGTGTTCGCACTTTCAGAAGAAGTGGAATAAAATCTCGGAATCCATTCTTTTGTTTCTTTTGGAGGGCTAATTTAAAAGGGAAAAAAAAATTAACATACAGCTTTTGGCTGGTTAAACAGTTGGTTTATAAGAATACAAGTATAATTCAGTACCGTAATTGTGTTCCGTGATAATCAACTAAAACCACAAATGAGATGGATGCACATAAATCTAGAAATTACTGCTTATATTATTAAAGGATGAACGCTTGAAGCACTTGTATGACATTTCTGGTTTACTATTTTAGCAGTAGATGTTTAAAATAAATGAGCTAATGCTTGCATTAAAATAGTGAATGGAGGAATGTCACATGAATGTATTAAACACGTGTCTGCTAATATCACCAACAGTAATTTCAAGTGTCATTGTTCAAATTCTATTTTTGTGCTCCAGTTCTCACCAAATATCTACACTAAGGGGTCAATTTTCGGATGGCCGAGCGGGTGTATTCGTGGCGGGGGGGCTCCTAAAATTGGGGATTCCTGGAGCGGGTCCGGAGCCCGGCTCCAACCCACCCACTTCCGGGTTCCCCAATGACGCGAATTGGTGCGAGCGCAGCCCCCGCATGCGGGACTCCCACCGGCAATCAAAGCCGGTGGGATCCCACTTAAGATCATTATCTGGGTACTTGAGGTCATTTACAGACCTCATTAGTTGGAGATTTTAGGAGGATTCGGATTTTGGACCACCCAGAGCGTGTTTCCCATGCTGGGGGAAACACTCCCTGTTTAAACAGACGTGTTGCAGCCAGCAGCAGCTGCAAAGGTCCATTTAACAGGTGCTGGGTAAACCCTCATTCATTGCAGCAGGGCACTCTGTCACCTCAGACAAAGTTTTGCCTGCCACACCGTTGTCTCCACACTCCAAATTATTAAATCATGCCCTAAACTCTGTTGTCCAAACAAATTTACCTACTTTGTGGATTCCCTCACATTCACACCGTCAGGAGCAGGAGGAGGGGGGTTCCATTGCTGCATTCATCACTCCATTGGAGGACGAGCAACATCACCAGCCTCGCCAGGCATGCCTCCGCCACGTGGAGCTATACAACACAGTACTGCGCAACAGGAACCTGCACAAAGTAGTCGTGCAACTACACATACACGTACTGTAGGATGACCCAATGGGTGGCATCAAGGGTGTTCATGGAGAACCTCATGAAAGGGCATTATTGCACAAGCCGGTCAAGAATGGCCAAGACGTAGCAGTAGTGGTGACAATATAATATGTAATGTGAGTTGATCAGAAATCAAATATAAGTAAAAACTATGACAAACCCTTAAACACTCTTGTGCATCCCCTTCATGCTCACGACACGTTTGCCTTATGCTTCCTACTACACTTACGTAATGCATGCTCTGTGGCTGCAGCACAGGTAGTGGCAGCTTGGGTGAGGCTGACCGTGATAGAGATGCATCAGAGGGTGAGTATGAGATAGAGCCATGAGATTGTATGAGGATTGAGTTGAGTGGTAGTGGTGGGATGAGTACTGGCGAGGTGAGTAAGTGCAGGTAAGATGAGGATGAGCTTCCAGTGGGTGTGAGGAGTGATGTGATAGAGTAGTGTTGGCAGTGCAGAAGGAGATGTGGGGTGGGGGGCGGTGATGTGGCAGACAGAGTGTAGGGGAATGAGTAAGTGTACTCACTTCGGCTGACCTACTTAGATTATTGAAGCACCTCCTGCACCGTATGCAGGTGCGTGATATGTTGGTAGTGCTGGTGACCTCCTCTGCCACCTTGAGCCAGGCCTTCGTGGTGGCAGAGGCAGGCCATTTCCTCCCTTCCGCCGGGGAGAAGATCTCTGTCCTCCCCTTCCTCCTCACCCCATCCAGTAGGACCTGGAGTGAGGCATCATTAAACCTGGGATCAGCCTTCCCCCTGGACTGCTCCTTGCTGTAATTTTGGCTCCTTTCTGCAGCATCAGTCAGCGGAGGACTGCCCCTTTAAATAGGGCTCCTCCAGCTGACAGCCTATGATGCGGGTGCGCAGTCCGCCCGCTGCACAGCTTTCCAGCGCGAATCGCGGAAGCCAAGGTAAGTGGCTTCAATTTACTTACGATCGCGTGGGGAACCCACCGATTTTACTTGGCGGGTTACCCATGTGCCCAGTCGACCCCCTGCTGGCAACCCGCTTCCCTCCTAATATCGGGCCCTAAGACTTTCCAGCAGGATTCACTGGATAGTGTCTGGAGTGAGAATCCGAGCTTATTTTTCTTCCTTTCTCTAGCACACTTTACTGTGCTACTGAGCTTTACAGACTAGGAAGGATCAAGGTTTAATTCCTGGGCTGTGTTGTTCACAGTTGGGCCACGCTATAACTGGTCTCTCTGTCCCTAAGCTAGGATTGCTGGAAAGTACAGGTGTGTGCACAATTGGCTGAGGGCAAGTGGAAGCTGATCTGTGATGCCCAGCTGTGGTCTAAAAGTCTGTCAACACTCACTGCTTAGGCTCATACATGAAGAACAGACACTTAGGCAAGGACTGTCAGCACCACTGAAACAGTACTCTACCATGTGTCAGTGCCTTTGGAAAAAGAAAACTTACAACATAAATCTAACTTTAACTTGCTGGTTTCAATGTTGCTGTTAATGGTATACAAGACGGTGTTATCTGTAGTGCTTAGATTTCTGACCAAGACATGACAATTACTTGTATAACAGCGGATTTTTTGTGGTTGCTTAAATCACTTGATCACAGCTAACAAGAATCATATGACTCATGGCACATCCCGTAATTTATCACCATGTGGTGTGCCATGGAAACACTCCATAGCATTGTTGTCATGGTAATAGTTTCAATTCACCACAGCAACCAGGCAGTTTCATTATTGGTCTTTCACCATCAGATGACTGGCAGACAAGTAAGTAGACTAAAAGGCCATTGAAGTGTCAACCACTAATTCAGAAGCATTAATGACCTTGTGGAGAGAAAACCTACTGCCTGAACTGATCACCGAGACTGACTAGCTTTCTCTTCTCAGGGTCACTTTCTCAATAAAGTATTAAAAACTCAAAGGTAGTTAATATTTCAGTATCCTGTACTGTGATAACCATAGAACTCACTGAATACATGGGAATTAAATACAGAGATTGGTGATCTTGGCAAACAGTGGCCTAGAAAATGGAGCTATGGTGGATACATTAAATCATTAATTCTGTAATCTTAGAAATCACACATATTTCGCATATCATCTTTTTTTTTTAAAGAGGGCAAAGTCTAAATGACAACGGCCTTGAAATTACACTGTGGGATAAAAGTGTGCCATTAGTCTGAAATTCCTTAATTTGCTACCTTACAGAGATGTTTCCCAAAATTAGCTGGTTAAAAAAATTTCAGATTAATGAGATAAGCATTTGTTCACTATCATACAGTGTAGTTTCATAACCAGTGGCCAAAAATCGTGATTGCTGAGCCTTGTTGTTCGAAGCATTCCCTCTCCTCCTTAACCACAATTGAAGCAGTATTACTGGTATTGTGGCTCTTCTCTCTGCTTAAATCTGGAGTACCAAAACTATGTTCAAAATTTTTCAAAAATTGCCCATGCATCTGTCAATAAGAATATGTACATTATATGCTTTTCATCCTCCAAGTTAAAGCATGTTAAGAAAGAGGTGCCACAGTGCTGGTAAGCAGCCCTAAGATTATTTCATCTGTAGTAGATAGGAATGAGAGAGCTTCGGACAATCACGCTAAGAGTGGCAATGTTCCTAGCAACAGTTTACTTTTGATGTTCATAGTGGTAAACTCAATCAAGTCTTTATTTGTGTTCATATTTATAAGTTCACTAAATTTCAAACTGACAATCAAAATATTATGGCAGTTATCAGTTGCAATTGCAGTCACATTAATAAGACAGACCGAGACAGTATAGCTGCAAATCCCTTCAAGTGTCACTTAATAGTATACTGCAACGGGACAATTTTTCTTAGTCACATATATATTTAAGTTAGCATTATTTTAGATGTACATATCAAAAAGCAACAATGTTGGTGATCTGAGTACTTGTTGACAGATAAGTATGCAACATAGAATCATTACAACACAGGAGGCCATTCAGCCCATCGAGTCTGTACCGGCTCTTTGTAAGAGCAATCCAGTTAGTCCCATTCCCCCGCTCTTTCTCCACAGCCCTGCAAATTTTTTCTCTTCAAATACTTATCCAATTCCTTTTTGAAAGCCACGATTGAATCTGCATCCACCACCCTTTTAAGCAGCACATTCCAGATCATAACTACTCGCTGCATAAAAAAGTTTTTCCTCAGATCGCCTTTGGTTCTTTTGCCAATCACCTTGGGTAGGATTTTAACCCCCAAGAACAGGTGTTTTGGGGGCAGGTGGGAGTTGAAAATAGTTGTTTTTTTGGGTCGTAACCACAAAATTTTCAGACTTTGCATTCCCAGTGGGAAGCCTGTGCTTTTACCCTCCCATGTTAAACCCGGAAGTGAAGCCGGGTTGCGGTCACGACCCAAAAAACAACTATTCTCAACTCCCACCCACCCCCAACCCACCCGTTCTTGGGGGTTAAAATCACCCCCCTTACATCTGTGTCCTCTGGTTCTCAATCCTTCCGCCAATGGGAACAGTTTCTCTTTATTTACTTTATCTAAATCTGTCATGATTTTAAACACTTCTATCAAATCTCCTCTCAACCTTCTCTGCTCCAAAGAGAACAACTTTGGGATCTTTGGAAAATTATTAAGACAGGTGATGATAATCATTAATACAAATGACAGCTGCTCAAGACTTTACATGGGATGGGGTCTTAGAACAGATTTGTAACTAACAATTATAAAATTATTGATTTTTTGCTACAGCGTGGCTGCTGAGTGTTGCCATGTGACTTCACATTACATAGCAGGAAGTATTTATTTAAAAACAAAAAATTAATTAAAAAAGTGGACTGTTGTAATGATGTCTGCTGCTGAAAGGTAACTTTTTTTCTGAAAGATAGTTCATTTTCTTTTATTGGATTATAATAATCCTATATATTTTGTGACTATATAATAAAATATTCCACACCATGGTTATGTGAAACCCGATATGCTGCTCGATAAATTAGTTTACTTCTGTACAATGTGAAAAATATCTCAGATTATCAAGGCCACTGGATATAAAGCTCAATTCACAGCACTTCAATGCTAACTGTATGAAATTCCTATTTATTCACTTGAGTAAAGTTTAATATTTTATAAATTGTTGATGAAACACTGAATTTTATTGTCCAAGAAGGTTTCATGGATCCTAACATGGTATACACTATTATAGGTCTGAAAAGTCTACATTGAATATAACTTTATTGGCAAAAAAAAGCAGCTCTAATCACTTCATACTTCCATTTTGTAGGCAACTCTGGAGACATACTTTATTTTTCATTATATCAGTCATTTATCAAGATAATGAATTGATTTGATATTTATCAATATGGAAATGACTCTTAATTGGAATTTAAGTACACCAATTAATACAAGACATTATATCATCAATCTGTGTGCGTGTAAATAACCTCCTAACAACTGGAGTGTTCAATTCTGGGCACCACGCTTTAGGAAAGATGTCAAGGCCTTGGAGAGGTGCAGAAGAGATTTGCTAGAATGGTGCCAGGGATGAGGGACTTCAGTTATGCGGAGAGACTGGAGAAGCTGGGGTTGTTCTCCTCAGAGCAGAGATGGTTAAGAGGAGATTTGATAGAGGTATTCAAAATAATGAAAGGATTTGATAAGAGTAAATAAGAAGAAACTGTTTCCAGTGGCAGAAGGGTTGGTAACCAGAGGACACAGATTTAAGGTGATCGGCAAAAGACCCAGAGGCAACATGAGGAAACATTTTTTTACGCAGTGAGTTGTAACGATCTGGAATGCACTACCTGAAAGGGTGGTGGATGCAGATTCAATAGTAACATTCAAAAAGGAATTGGATAAATATTTGAAGGGAAAACATTTTCGGGGCTATGGGGAAAGAGTAGAAGTATGGGACTAATTGGAGGACTCTTTCAAAGAGCCGGCACAGCCCGATGGGCCGAATGGCCTCCTCCTGTGCAGTGACTACTATGATATGATATATTACTACTGCTGATGTCACTCACATTCATCAAAATTTTCTACTGAAGTAATCTCATCTTCTGAATCCTCCTTTGGCTTCTTTTCCTTCTTCCCAGTGAAGTTTTTCCACTCAGTGTCACTTAATTTGTTGTCCTCTAACGAGTCTTCAGATACCCTACTATCATCCCGCTGCTTCATCTCAAGCTCAGAGAAGCGCATCATAGCACGCTAGAACCATAAATGAAAAGATTAATGAAATAATGACATAGTCTGTTACTAACACTTTACCAACAGTATCAAATTTGTCTTATTTTCACACCTGTACTGAATGCTCATTGAAAGAGATTTTCTAAAAGCAGCAAAAGATAACAACACTGAACAGTGTTCTTAAGTTGTACTGATGTACTATTTAATAAAATGAACAGCTATAGTGTCCCCCATGAAAAAGGAAGAATGTTGTATGTTAAAAAAAATTCAGTATATTTCTGTTGCATATAATCTTGAAACATGCTTGAGAGTTTCAACACAACACAAGGAAGGTAGTTTGTACACTAGTCCTGGGGTCCACATCTATTGGCTCACTGCCCAAACTTTGTTAACTAAAATCATTTAACAGTTCTTTTCATTTAAGTTAAAACAATCTGAGAAAAATCTTAAGAACTGACCTCACAGTAAGCAGCAGGCTGATATAAAATACTGTCCTCTTGTGATAATCCTTCCATCTATTCAATTAAAATGATCACTCAGTGGGGAACTTTTTCATTCATTTTTACAGACATAAACCAATATTTCACAACAAGAATGAAAATCATCAAGAGGCTTTTCACCTATCAAAAATATGTGTAAAGGTGCAATGTTTACTGAAGACCTTACAAACAATAAATACGTATAGATTGCTAGGTACAAATGTGTGAAAAAAGCAAAGAAGCATGAAGTGGGAGGAATTCACCTTGTTCATACCACAGCTAGTGGACCCATATATAATGTAACTACCATAGGGGGAAACTTATCTTTGGGGACCTATTGTCCATGACATCACTAATTGTTTTTACCTCTGCATACTTCCTGGTTTAAAGCTATAGTGCAAGAACAATAACAGCAGACGATGCCTAACATTTTTGAGCATGCTACAGAAATATAGAATAAGGGTGGTCATGGAGATGAATTACATATGTGTATGCAGTTCCAAAATTCATTCGAATGAGCAGCACAACCATGAATACAAGGACAAAGCCAATACGTGACAGTGTACAAGTCTGTAGCTCATTCCCTGACCATCCAATATTTGGTGGCATATATATATACACACACACAAGTTATTTTTTTCCCTTATTTACTTTCTTGAAAATATATGTTGCATTGGGATGATTTGACTATACAGATGAGGAGGCCGTTGATAATGAAAAACAAAGGGCACATGATCTCAATGGTGCAATATCACAAGACTACTGGCATCAAAGGTGCAAAATTTTTGATACAAGCCAAAACATTATATGGGTACGGAAGCCTAGTGGTTTTGGTACTGGATTAGCAGCCAGAAAGTGTTGAGTTCAAATTCCACCATGGCAAATTGAGAAATTGAATCCAATAAATTTGGTAATTTGTGGATAAAATGACTATGAAAGCTACAATTTTATCATTAAACCTGCAAGCCTTACCCAGTCTGGCCTACATGTGACTCCAGTCCCCATACTATGTGGTTGACCCTTAATTCCCTCAGGACAATTAGGGAGTGGCAGTAAATACTGCCTTGCCAGTGTCACTGATATCCCAAGAACAAATTTATAAAAATATAGATTTAATTGTTGCTATGCATCATTACTCGCATGCTCATGAAATTGTTACGATGGAATAGTCAGCAAGACAATTCTTTTATACCACAGCATAGTATGGGATGCATCAAGTAGCCTTTAATACAGTTCAAGGCAGAAATCTCAACAAAAAAATCTCTTCCCTCTTAAGATCATATCTAGTTTTAGTAGGGTTAACTTTTCTGAAGCACTAAGAATTTCAGATGTTACAAATTAAAGATCTTACCAGTTTTTAAAAAAAATTACAACAAGCATCATATAAGCTACTGACAAACAAGTCAACAACTCACCTGTAGTGCTCGCTGTTCTCGACTAAGCTGGCTAGAGTCAGCATATAGTTCTGTTGTGACACACTTAAATTTATCTCCCACATACCCAGCTGAGTTTGCAATTCGTTTTGTTAGGTTAGATTTCTTCGGCTTCATAAATTTAGCAGCTGTTATCTCCAAGTCATCAGTTCTGTCTTTGGTATCACTGTGATTCAATTGAGCCAAAAATTGCTCAGTTTCAGCACCAAATTCTTTATCAGTATTTGCATTGCCAGAAGTACTGTCAATGATACGACCGTCCTCTGAGAGATCAGCGATCAACTGAATTGTTGTACTCTCTTTACTTTGGCAGTCTGAAATATTTTCTTTGTTTAAGTTCTGATTTGGTAAACATTGGCCCTGCGATGAGCTACAGATCTCTACTGCCTTATGGACATCTCTGTCTTTTTGGACACTGTCTCCAATGGCAATGGCTTCCACAGAGTCAACTGTTTTCTCACTATTTTCCTTTGTAGAATATTGTTTATTGCTGCCTTCTGGTAGGATGCTCTTTTTAGATGTTTTTGCTTCAATTTTTCCCCATTGTTCGTCGTGTTCTAAGATTAAGTGTTTGTCCTTGTTATCTTTGGCAAATGTTTTGCCATGATTCTTTGGACTATGGCATGAAACATGTAGCTGATCTACATTTAATCTTTGAGAAGTTTCTGGTGGTCTGTCTCGGCTAATTGATTCTTCACTGCATCGAAGCCTGTCATGTGATCTCGATCGCCGCTGTGCCCCTTCACTCCTTTTCTCTTCCTGAACAGTGTGTGGCGAGATGATAGGGTTGATCAAATTCTGGGTGTTGTGAAACACGGTGTATTCACTTCTGCATGTTGGCAAGCTGCTATAAGAAAGTCTGTGCTTTGGTGCCAAGTTTCCTGCATATAAATTGCCATTAGGCAATAAGGCAGGATGGGGAAATACAAGTCCTTTATCAGATAATGGGAGATGGCCAATTGGAATTCCTTCTGGTGTAGAGTAGGTGAAATATCTGTTTGGATATGGTAATGGTGGGGATAGAAATGTCTCATTTGGAGTTAGAAATATTGAACCTGATGAATGACCACTTTCAGTTGCATGTGACACAAAATCTTGACAACCTCCTTTGGTCCCTTTAGTGGCCTGCTTACTGGGTACTGGAGAGGACTGTCCTGTTTGGTGAATAACAGATGTTTTATTTGAAGAGTTATTCCTATGTGCCTTCTCTGAGAGACCCCATTCAGTACTAACATTTGGTGATGGTGAAGCAGAGGCGGGTCGGCCCAATCCAGAGACTGAACCTGGAATATGATTTACAGAACCATTGGAGCTCCCAATCCTAGGGCATGAGGAGCTTCTCTGATGTGGAATTATACGCTCTAGTGTTTTATTGCTCACCAATATACTGGTTTGATGGTCTCCAGGAGAACTGGTACCAGGAATGGCCCAGGTTGAGTGCAATTTGTTGATAATAGCAGGTCTTTCAATAGCGAGATCATTATGTGTTGAAGTTGAAAAACCTTCAGAATGCGTTTCCCTGCTAGACAATGAAGAGTTGTTTCGCCATTTGGAAGATGCTAATACTGGCACCACCTTATCAGTATTCTCAGTCTTTGATACCTGATCATTTGATGTCTCACCACAGCCTACTTTAGAAGACAGATCTAGAGGCTTCTCACTACAGTCTTTGGTGGGTGCCTGTTTTTCTTGCTGTGACGGAGACTTGGCAGCTTTTTGTTCAGGCTGTGAGTTTCGTGAATGTGTTGCTGTTTGTTGGAAGTTTTCACTAGATTCTGATGGTTTTGAATTTTTGCTGTTTGTTGATCGTGCAGGAGAAGTAAATTCACTACTTAGACTTAAATAACCATGAGGAAGTGCCATTGAGGGAGAAGGACCAGATATCCTAGCAAGATGCTTCTGGAATTCTGAGTTCTCTCCAATCTGTGGTGAGGATAGATGAAGCCGCGAAGGTGGCCGTGGAGATTGCAATAATGAAGCAGGGTCTGCAGGAATGCTACTAGCATTTGACTTTTCATTTGCTGTAACCCTTGTCTTTTTACTACTTGATATCTGATGTGTCAAAATGTGTGGATCGACTTGCAGTCTCGGGTTACCTGTCATTATCCCTGAAAGGCATTTATCAGGACAATGAACCATAGAAGACATTATGGGTGACGTTGCAGCTGGTGTAATCCTTAATGGAGAAGGAAGGGATGAAGGGATGTGAGGCAAGCCATAATGTGGAGGTGGTATGTACAAGAAACGGTCGCTGTGACTACAGACAGGTGAATAGGAGAGGTGTTGTGGTAAGCCATAAGAGTTCTGTGAAGGTATCAAGCATGTTTTATACATGTTCATTGGGTACTTGCTTGGTGATTCCACAAAAGGATACATCCCTGGTGCTGGGCTCTCCATGTATGGGCTAACCCATGGAAGTCGCAAATAACTGGGACCAGTTCCATTTACTGGAGTTTGTTTACCAGCTGAAGATCCTTCTAAACCCAGTGGTTCACCTCTCGCACCAGCAGCATTTTGTAGTCCAGGTGGTGATTTATACAGTGTGCTAAAGCTTTCAAGAGGCTTTGTGCAACCACTGCCATTTTCTAGGGTTTCCGGTGGATGTGATTTATAATTCAAATCAGGCATTCTATCAGTCATAAATCCCAGGCTGGTCATAGCAACTGCAGCCTCTTGTTCCTTTTCATTTCTAAGCACACGTGCAGTAGGATACATAATACCATTATGGTTTCTCAGCTCTTCTTGCATGATC
The DNA here is from genome assembly GCF_035084215.1 of Heptranchias perlo. Classification (NCBI taxonomy): domain Eukaryota; kingdom Metazoa; phylum Chordata; class Chondrichthyes; order Hexanchiformes; family Hexanchidae; genus Heptranchias; species Heptranchias perlo. The sequence goes on from NC_090335.1 coordinate 42,812,668, forward strand.
CCACTGGCAGCTCTAAGTCGATCAATTTGTCTCACTGAGGCTGCATCCACCTGGACAGAATTACATAAAGATTAATTATATATATTCTACTTATGTAACTTAAATGTTTTCAGTTTTGGTTTGTTTTCTGTCACAGTCAGAGTTGTTATTTTAATGAAGTGATAAAATCCATTATGAGTTAGTGTACAAGATAAAAAAAAACAACTATGGTGGGCAAATAATGGGAGTACAGGATAAAACAGTCATACAATAGCATAGCAAGCATTTAGGTCACGCACCTTAGCTCTTAATGGACTTTGTCACTATGACATTACTATTTATGAAGGAAAAATAAAGAGACTGTTCTGGTGATCACATAAACTCATCCATTTGTGGTAAGAGATCAAAATTTTCAACTACTAAACTGCTGTCTTGCCTCTGCCTTTGATGCCCATGTTCCCAACAAATAAATCACCGTCCCACATCCATGCCATCTCCTCTGGTACAGCCCTTATCTTTGCTATCTCAAGTTAGAGGGGTACAAAATCAAGTGTACCTGGTGCATAACCAGCCTAGTTTTTATCCATCATTGGCTCAATCATAGTAAGCCTTAACATGCTTCGCCCTCCTCAGCCAAAACTGCTTACTACTTCCAGATCATTCTGGAGGGCAAGGCCAACTCCATGGCACTTTTACTCCAGCGCTAACCAACTCCGTAAAACTCTTTTCTGCATGCCCCTCATCCTTACCACCAATTCCAAATGCAAAGAACTCATGGACTTCCTCTCTAAGGTTGAGACCAACCATGCAGCTGTTTCTTCCACTTCCCCCTTCCTTTCTCCCCTCAGCTCCTAACCTCCCCACAATGTCCCAATCACTCGACCCCTGAATTGTTGTCATCTTGCAATTTCTCCCCCATGCCACCTCCAAGCTCATCTCTTCCACAAGATCCTGCTCCCCTGACCTCCTCTCCAGTCAACTCCTGACCACTCAACTTCCCTTCCTAAACCCTTTCAAGTCTATTGTCATCTCCCCCTCCTCGACCCATCCATCCTCTCGAATGATCATCACATCTCTAACTTCCCTTCCTCTCTAAGGTTCTCAAACATGTCACGGCTCCCGGTTCTGTGCCCACCTTTACCAAAACTCTCCATTCAAATCCCTCTGGTTTCCACCCTTCTCATAGCAGTAAAACAGCCCTAACCAAAATCACAAATGACGTTGCGACTGTGACCTGTGCATATTGTCCTTCCTTGTCCCCCTCAACCTTTCCACAGTGTTTAGCCTGGTTGCCCACATCACCCTCCTCCATCTCCTCTCTTCTAATGTCTAGTTCCATGAGACTGCCCTTGTGTAATTCCACTTCTATCTAAACGCAATCAACACATTGCCAGCAATAGCTTTTATTCCCCCCCGCCATGTACCTTCACCTCCATATTCTCGCAAGGATCTATCGTTGGCCCCCCTCCTCTGCCTCATTTATTTGTTGCCCCTTAATGACACCATATGTATGCATGGGGTCAGCCTCCATATGTATGCTTTTTGAAATCCAGGTCTATCTCTCCTCCATTTCTCTTGACCCTAAGGCCACCTGCAAATGCTGGTCCAACCTTAATTCATGGTTGAGACACAACGCCTTCCAGCTGAATAGGGAGAAGGCCGAAGCTATTCCTTTCGGCCCCCACCACAAACTCTATTCCCTTGCCACTGACTCCATCCCCCTCTCCCTTGCCATTCACTCAGTCTAAACCAGGCCGTATAAAAGGTCAGCACCTGTTTGATCCTGGCGTGAACTTCAAATAATATTCTATCCATCACCAAGACTGCTTATTTTCACCTCTGCAAGATTGCCTGTTTTCATTGCTATCTCAGACCCTCACTGCTGGAACCTTTATCTACGCTTTACACTTGATTAATGCAATGTCCTCCTTGCTGGTCTCTAGTACCCCATCCTAAATAAACTACAACTTGTCTAAAGCTTAATCTCCTGTATCTTGTCCCACACTAAGTCCTGCTCATCCATCACGTTGTCCTTGCTGACTTACATTGGCATCCTGTCCCCCATAGCATTAATTTTTAAATTTTTATTCTTGTTTACAAATCCCTCCATGGCCTCACTATATCCTAACTTTGCCATCCCCTCCAACCCTACACCTTCTCCCACAAGTTCTTCACCTGTGCCCCTGGCCTTCTTTGGATCCAATTCTCCCTTACCCCTCCATTGTTGCCAAAGACTTCAACAGCCTCAGTCCTGCTCTCTAGAACATTCCATTAACCTCTCCACCTTCAAAAACCAAGCTTTTGCTCACTCCTCCTAATCTCTCCCTTCATGGTTCAACATCCATTCCCTTATCTACCTCTATCTGTGAAGCACTTTGGGATTTTTTTTTTACTTTAAAGATACAATATAAATTCATCTTGTTGCAGTTATCTATGCAATGAAAACACATCTATCTCCCTCGTGTTTACAGTACGCTTTTCAAATCTGCAATATTTGTGGAAATGAGCTGGCCAATGAATCGAATATTCACACTTGTTAAGCCAGTAAAGTACTGTTTAAATGGTGGCGTTTCTGTGAACCCAGCCGTGGAGTGCAAAAAATTTGCAGGTGAAGAGCAATGAAGAACCTGCAAAGCGCATTTTACGGACCGCGACAGGAACCTGAATGTCAAACTGGGTACGGCAGTATGGTGGTTATGTTACTGGACTAGTAAACCAGAGGCCTGGACTAATAATAGAGACGCAAGTTGAAATCCAACCATGGCAGTTTGTGAATTTGAATTCTGTTTTTAAAAAATCAAAAATAAATCTGAAATAAGAAGCTGGCATCAATAAAATAAAAAGTAACCACAAAGCTGTCGGATTGTCGTAAAAACTCACTGGATCACTAACGCCCTTTAGGGAAGGAAACCTGCCGTCCTTACCCGGTCTGGTCTATGTGACTCCAATGCGGTTGACGCTTAACTGCCCTCTGAAATGGCTTAGCAAACCACTCAGTTATATCAAACTGCTACAAAAAAGGATAAGAAGAATAAAACTAGATGGAACACTTGGCTTCAACCTAAGTATTGGATTCAAAAATGACGAAGGCACACCCAGCACTGTTGAATCTATAAAGTCTTCCTCACTGACATCTGGGGACTAGTGCCAAAGTTGGGAGAGCTGTCCCACAGAGTAGTCAAGCAACAGCCTGACATAGTCATACTCATAGAACCATATCTATCAGCCAATGTCCCAGACTCCTTTATCACCTGGCTATGTCCTGTTCCACTGACAGGACAGACCTACCAGAGGTTGGGGCACAATAGTATATTGTCAGGTGATCCACAGAGTCCTCAACATTGACTCCGGACCACATGAAAGCTTCAGGTCAAACATGGGCAAGGAAACTTCCTACTGATTACCACCTACCGCCCTCCCTCAGCTGATGAATCAGTATTCCTCCATGTTGAACACCACTTGGATGAAGCACTGAGGGTAGCAAGGCCACAGAATGTACTCTGGGTGGGGGACTTCAATGTCCGTCACCAAGAGTGTCTCGGTAGTATCACCACTGACCGAGCTGGCCAAGTCCTGAAGGACATAGCTGCCAGACAGGGCTTGCAGCAGGCGGTGAATGGACCAACACAAGGGAATAACCTATTTGACCTCATCGCAGCTGCATCTGTCCATGACAGTATTGGTAGATGACCACTGCACAGTCCTTGTGGAAGCCAAGTCCTGTCTTCACACTGAGGACACCGTCCATCGTGTTGTGTGGCACTACCACTGTGTTAAGTGGGATCAATTAAGAACAGATCTAGCAGCTCAAAACCGGGCATCCATGAAGTGCAGTGGGCCATCAACAGCAGCAGAATTGTATTCCAGCACAATCCGTAAACTCATGACCTGGCATATCCCTCACTCTACCATTACCAACAAGCCAGGGGATCAACCCAAGTTCAATGAGGAGTGCAGAAGAGCATGCCAGGAGCAGCACCAGGCTTACCTGAAAATGAGCTGCCGACCTGGTGAAGCTACAACACAGGACTACATGCATGCTAAACAGCAGAAGCAGCATGCTATAGACAGAGCTAAGCGATTCCACAACCAACGGATCTGATTAAAGCTCTGCAGTCCTGCCACATCCAGTCACGAATGGTGGTGGACAATAAGCAACTAATGGGAGGAGGAGGCTCCGTGAACATCCCCATCCTCAATGATGGTGGTGCCCAGCACGTGAGTGCAAAAGGCAGAGCTGAAGTGTTCGTAACCATCTTCAGCCAGAGGTACCGAGTGAATGATCCTTCTTGGCCTCCTTCTGAGGTCCCCACCATCACAGAAGCCAGTCTTCAGCCAATTCGATTCACTCCACGTGATATCAAGAAACACCTGAGTGTACTGGCCACAGCAAAGGCTTACAACATCCCGGCTGTAGTGCTGAAGACTTGTGCTCCAGAACTGGCTGCGCCTCTAGCCAAGCTGTTCCAGTACAGCTACAACACTGGTATGTCCTGCCCACAAAAAGCAGGACAAATCCGATCCAGCCAATTACTTTCCTATCAGCCTACTCTCAGTCATCAGCAAAGTGATGGGAGGAGTACCACTCAGCTGCAGTCCTCATTACATCCTTAATCCAAATGTGGACAAAAGAGCTGAATTCCAGAGGAAAGGTGAAAGTGACTGCCCTTGACATCATGGCAGCATTCGACCAAGTGTGGCACCAAGGCGCCCAAGTAAAACTGAAGTCAATGGGGATCAGGGGGAAAACTCTTCAGTGGCTGGAGTCAGGACTAGCATTGTGGTTGTTGATGGCCAATCATCTCTCAGCCCCAGGACATCGCTGCAGGAATTCCTCAGGGCAATGTCTAGGCCCAACTATCTTCAGAAGCTTCATCAATGACCTCCCCCCATCATAAGGTCAGAGGTGGGACTGTTCGCTGATAATTGCACAGTGTTCAGTCCCATTCACAATTCCTCAGATGATGAAACAGTCCGTGCCCACACGCAGCAAGACCTGGACAATATCCAGGCTTGGGCTGATAAGTGGCAAGTAACATTTGCGTCACACAAGTGCCAAGCAATGGCCACCTCCCAATGATATTCAATGGTATTACCATAGCCGAATCCCCCGTCATCAACATCTAGGGGGTCACCATTGACCAGAAACTCAAATGGACCAGCCACATAAATGCCGGTCAGTAATAAACTAGAACAGGTCAGAGGCTGGGTATTCTGCAGCGAGTGACTCACTTCCTGACTCCCCAAAGCCTCTCTACCATCTACAAGGCACAAGTCAGGAGTATGATGGAATACTCTCCACTTGCCTGGATGAGTGCAGCTCCAACAACACTCAAGAAGCTCGACACCATGCAGGACAAAGCAGTCTGCTAGGTCAGCAGCCCATCCACCACCTTAAATATCCACTCGCTCCGCCACCGCCGCTGCAGTGTATATTATCAACAGGATGCACTGCAGCAACTCACCAAGGCTTCTTCGACAGCACCTCCCAAACCCGTGACCTCTACCACCTGGAAGGATAAGGGCAGCAGATGCATAGGAACACCACCACCTGCACGTTCCCCTCCAAGTCACACACCATCCTGACTGGGACATATAGCGCCATTTCTTCATCATCACTAGGTCAAAATCCTGGAACTCCCTACCTAACAGCACTGTGGGAGAACCTTCACCACACGGACTGCAGCAGTTCAAGAATGCAGCTCACCACCATCTTCTCAATGGCAACTAGGGATGGGCAATAAATGCTAGGCTTTAAAAAAAAAACTTTATCCTCAATGGGCCACATGCTGCATGTGGGAACACAAAGCCTATGCGCTAAGCCAGTATGTGACTTCACAATGAAGGTTTTATAAATCCCCAACTCTCCCCCAGACAAAGAACAAAAGATAAATATATAAATTTCTCATTATCACATTTCTTAACTATGTCCCAAAACACTTTAATTGTTTAGTTACTATTGTTAGGCAGGTAAATATGGCAGCCATTTTCCACACAGCAAGATCTCACAAACAGCAATGAGTTAAATGACCAGTCAATTGTTTTTTGGTGGTGTTGGTTGAGGGAAGTGGTGTGCTGGTTCAGGGAAGAATGTTGGCCAGGACACACACAGCTCCCTGCTTTTCACATTAACATTTTCTGAGCTATTACCTATAATTTCATTTATTTCAATGTTTTGGCTGCCTCTGAAAGTCAGTTCAGGGGTTCTGACTAACAGTGAGAGAGGATCAGGAATCCTGGCTGACAGCTGAATTTATAGATAACAAGTCAGCAACCATTAAAGGGATAGAGTCATCATATAAGTGAGACGTTGTATTACTTGCTGTAAAGGTGTGAATGGAAAAAAATTATACACTCAGATGAATGAAGTTATAACTAGTACATCAGCTATTGTTAAATTAGAATCTTGTTCATGTGAACGTGTGCCATTTCCCTTGTTCATAACTTTAAAAAAAATCACCTTCTTTACGTGCATATCTGTGTTAACGGTGATTGGCTTTTTAACTATCATGTCCTTCATTTCAGTGTGTTGGCTGCCTTGAGGAGTCAGATCAGAGTCAGGGGGCCACTAGGAGATGGATCAGGAGTCAGTGATAATGCAGGGGTCGGGTCAGAATTTTGGATGGTTGTGGTGGTTGGGTCAGGTCCAGGACGGGGGTGGGGGGTCGGGGGGGGAGATGAGTTAACAAAGATGATGTGGATCATATCCTACCTATTTCCCTTAATGGTATGCCAGTGCAGTCTTCAAATACTGATATCCTGTTCGTCCTCAACATTTCTTTTCACTGGTCTACTGTAATATAAATGGCTAAACTTCCTTTATTAGCCCATGCTGAGGAATTCTATGTAGATCAGTCCTTAACAAGGCCTTAGTCAGCAATTAACAAACCAGAATATTTTTGCCTTATTTTCTTGTCATTTTTAAACAGAGAAGAAAAACTGTAGACATTGGTTAATAATGATAGAATGGCCCATTAACACTAACTCAGTTTTACACTCCAGTTTTCTCATATCTACTTCTTTCTTAAAGTTAGCCTAGAAAGGAAAATATGGCCAACTATCCCTTAGTGTACAACAAGGCTGAGATCGGACCCCTCACTCTGTGGGCAATCATGGGCCTGAAATCTCATTCCTAACACCAATGCATTGGGTTCATATGTTTGGGATGATTTTCAATCTTTTTTGTTAAATATGGCTCATAGTGACAAACCTACACTATTCACAAGCCTATGTAACCTGAGAGAATGACAGCCACTTAAAATCAAACCACTGTATAGGCAAAGCAAATTTACAAATCTCTGCTTTGAGTAGTGAAGGTAAAAATGAAAAGATCTTAAAAAGCCAGAAGTTATAGTGTTCTAGACATTGAGAAACTAATCCGTACCACATTCTGACATTTTATTTTTGTTGTGGTCAGGTAGACAATTCGATGAGTTTAAAAATGTAGCAAAAAACATATAGAACCTTATTCTAAATAGTTTAGTAACTCATTTTATTTCTCCTTCTTGATCCTGTTGCATTGAAACCGTACTACCTGATTATTACTGCATTGTTACATTAGTGTCTATTGTAATTTTCCCTACTTGTCCTGCTAAATGGTACATGTAGCCATTTACATTATAACAATTTTTTTGCAATACTTCAAAAAGTAGTAGCCAAATATTTGAGCTGAAAATATATTTAAATCTTCATAGAAACGTGTAGTGCTTAAGAAAAACAATATGTAACTTCAATTTGTAAATTTGTTTCAGTAAATTTAAACTTTGAAACTACTGTTTAATACACTCATATCAAATTCCTCTAATTTTAAGAGGCATTAACCCATTTAAAGTAAACAGGTTAACTCTTCCATTAAAATAGCAGAGAGAAATTTGACACGAGTGCATTAAGCATTTGTGTGATACCATCACTCACAGTAATTTTTAGGATTTAACCTTTTGAAATGCTGATCACATGCTGCCTATAAGCAAAAATGAATGCACATGTCCTCTAAATCCTAATTAGAGTGGAACTTAACACTAAACAATAACTTATAGTTTAAATTATCCATTCAGATTTGATTATGATAGCAGCAGACAACCTCGTTATTACAAGGGGGTTTATACAAGAAAATGTAAGAATTAGATTGTGTTCAGGAAGTGGATGAGTAAGTAATAGCTTACCACACCCAAGTTGTGGGTCATGTGATTCTCTTCCCTTAGTCCAAACCGCTTCATGTTTTTCTGTGTTTCACCATCACTCACAGAGACTTTCCTGCTGTGAAAAGAATTCAAAGTTAATATTGTTTTCTCTTGATTCTATACATTTCCCATTTAATTGAATATTAATCAAACTGTTGGTTACTTTTAAAACATGGAAGGCCTGACACAATTATTACCACTCCTCCAAGTGAATCTTAACCGGCACATACAATATCTAGATTCATTAGGTAAATCACACAGGGATTTAGAAATAATGATCTTAGGATTCTAGCAGCTTTTTTCCTCTTCAATAGGTATTTCTCCAATGGGATGTAGTTTCACCCTTCCTACAGTGTTAGAATACTTATTGTAAAACTTTCTTCATTATTTCAAAAAAGTTCAATCTTTGCACACAAACAGGCAGGGGAAAGCCATCTATGGGAGAAAAGTCATTTTTGGGGGGAAAGTCATCTGGGACTCTTTAAAAAAAAAAACCTGCCTTTAAAAAAATCCTAAACCCTTCAGACAAACTTCCCCTTTTCACTTTACTCATGATATTAGCTGGAAATTTCCTCAGGGGGTCTCCCAATTGGGCTCCATAGCTTCAGCGAAGATCAGCAGAACCCCTATTTACATGTTTATCTGAGGTTTTTGCATTTGTTCTGGGCCACACTCTCAGTTCTTTTTTTCTGAAAGCAGAGGTGCTTACTACATCAATGTTAGCATCCTTATTTCCCAAAGTGTGACCATCATTGAACCCCCCAATGTGTGGTAATCATGCAATATTTTACTCATTAAATAACCTATGTGTAGAGTCAACACTCTTCCCTAGCTCTCCTACTGAAGAAATTCCTGGAATAGGAGCCATTCTCCTACTTCCCCTTCCTCTCCATCATTTTCCTCTTTACAGATAACGAGGAGCCTATTTGCCTTTATATAAATAACTTGAGCAATTCAGACAAAGCTCTGAGACGTCTTACCTCAACAATGTCAAACTTAGTTCCCTGTATCAATTGGTGTTTATATCAATAGCAGGGTCATGGCCCTGCAAGATGGTCCTGCTTGGACCAGTGTAGGGACCAGCCATTTCAGAAAACATGATAAATTTATACAAAACACTAGTTAGGCCACAGTTACAATAATGTGTTCCATTTTGGGCATCCCATTATAGAAAGGATATTACAGACATATAGAGATTACAGCACTGATTCACCAGGTTGATGCCAGGGATGGGAACTATAGTTATGAGAACGGACTACTTCCACTGGAGCAGAGAAGGCTAAGCGGAGATTTAATAAGAGATTTTTTAAATTATGAAGCATTTTGATGAGTGAATAGGGAAAAACTATTTTCTCTGGCTGGGGAGTCAGTGATGAAAGGTCATCAAATTAAAATTATTACAAAGAGAGTGAGGAAATAGGTTAGGAGAAATGTCTTTACACAAAGGGTTGTTGGAGCATGAAATGTTTTGCCACAGGAAGTGGCTGAGGCAGAGACTGAGATAATTACATCCTTCAAGGGAAAATTGGATAACTTTCTTTTATTTGTTCTCAGAACGTGGGCAATGCTGGCAATGTTGCATTTATTGCCCATCCATACTTGCCCTGAGAAGGTGGTGGTAGGCCTTCTTCTTGAACCACTGCAGTCCTTGTGGTGATGGTGCTCCCACAATGGCATTAAAGCAGAGGAAGATACAGGGCTATGCGGAGAGTTGAACAGTGGGATTTGTTTTGGATTGCTCTCGCAAGATGGCACAGACATGGTGAACGGAATGGTCTTCTTCTGTACTGTAAACTTCTATGGTTCTATAAGCCGTGTACTGGAACAGGTTTACATGGCTCAGGACATGGTATTAAAGGAATCCTCACAAAGAGGCTTTACCATTTGATACTTTTCTGCTTTTCTTATGAGAGAAATGCTTGCTTTAATGGGTCCGAGCTGTAGCCTGGGCCACAATCAGTTGGGACTCACTGTCACAAGTTAACCTGGATCAATACTTGTTCTGAAGCCTGAAGCAACTGCTTACAGGAGGGAAAAAAAAAACTGAGAATGTAGCCCAGAATGGGGGAAGATCATCTGATCACACAGGACACAAATTTCCTAAGAACACAAAATCCCAGGTGATCTTCCTGGTGAGATGATGACAATATCCTATTGTGTGTTGACAATGAGAAAGGTTGAAAATTACAAGAATCAAAATAACCAAATACATTAAAAATGCATTTATTCATCTGAAACCTACAAAAATATGGATGCTGGTGACAAAAATATTAATAGTAATCTAAAAACCACATGCTACATGTATTGCTCTCTGTTATGTTGGTTGAATACTCTTCTTACATTTCTTGTTTAGATTTATTTTGCTTAGAGGCTGGGAGAGTCCTACCCATCCATGCAAACAAACTTGGCACAAATATAACAAAAACATATCATATACTAAAACATATGGCACTGTTTGCACTACAAGTCCAATTGCTTTTTATTTTCCTTTGTTTGTTTTGATTTAACAATAGATGAGCAATTTCCACTAGACACCAAATAACAGAGAGGAATTTTAGACAAACACATTAGTGTATGTCCACTAGTATCCCACAATGTAATTTCAGGGTCTAAATAAATTAGACAGTGTCAAAGTAGTTCTGCAAATTAAGCACTAGGTGATTAAAATCAAAATCATCACACATAGGTAGACAAGCAAAATGTAAATCTCTTAGAAATTCTCTCCACACTTATAGAATGAAAAAGATATCATGCTTTTCAAATTATAATCTCACTTGTCTTCTTAGTATGTTGCCTGAACCTTTGCACTTTTTGGCTGCATTAAGGGGCATTCCTCAATATCACCAGATAACCAATTTATGTAAGGTAAATAAAGTGAATGGGAAAAAACAATGCCAAATTTCTGTAGATCCCTTTCTGAAACTGTTTGCCTCCTCATATACAAGTAGTTATCACTTTATGCAAATAAATTACTAAATAGGATGAATTTTATAAACTGATTCATTCAGGTTAGAAGAGGAAGCTAACCATGCAATCATACACAATAAGGGAAAATGTTGAAGCACAAAGCTTAGTTAACACTCCTCCACTTCATGCAAGAACACTAAATCCAATCTGTGCATGTGTAGGAGTTGAAGTGATAGCAATTGCCAAGGAAACTCTTTGCTCATAACACGAATCACACCCCTCTCTGATAATATAGATGAGTCCCCGCCCTAATCAAAAAGTAGTTTTACTTAGTACCATGCAAAAATATAACTTGTCTTACCCATCTTCGTTAATTCCACACATGCGGACCCGATCAGTACTCATCCAGCTGTGAAGGTTGCCGTACAGAGGGGTTGCAGACAGCATGACGTCTTTTTGATTGAAGCTTCTCTTCTCCACAATTTTATTCTTTTAAAAAAAAATAATCTTTATTAATATATAAATAAATATATATCAAACACCCTTATTACCATGAACAATGGATGTATGACTTATAAAACATGTTCACTGTTATTATTCTATATACCTTTGGACAAGCATTGCCTTTTTTAATTAATGAAATTTTACATTTGCATTTCCAATTCGGTACTGGAAAAGATAAAGTTATAAAATATTATTAGTCAGTCAGGGTTGAACATCTCAGTATGTTACTGGTCAAGGATAACTCATTAACTGATAGTTTGGAACGGAATGTATTTCGTCCTTGTATCTTTTAAGTATAAGAAACAATAAATAATGTATGTTATTGAATATACACAAAGTCTCCAAAATGAAGCTGCCACATTGAAGATCATAGTTCTCAGCCCATCTTCATTAATAATACAGGTTACAAATAGAAATGTTTTAACTTGTATATAGCAAGCGATCAGCGGGGTTCCTTTGATCTACTAAAATCAGTGTTGCAGTTTATGTAATGTACAATCAATACCACGTAATAAATTATCTCACATATGTGGGACATGAAATTTATTCAGAAGTGCATGAGATAACTTTCCCACAAGTCATTGCCAGTTGCAAAAACATTCAAAACAATTGTGTACTCATGGTCAGTGCCACATGTGCCCAATAACTGTCATACTTCTGTGGAAAAAAAAGGAAACAGTCTACTGAACCAAAATTCCACTACAAGAAGGTATGTTCATTTGAGATGTTTAACAATATGAAACTAGAACAAATACTATGTTGCATGAATAGAATACTGAACAGGATATTATGAGTACAATGCTTATTTTTTGTGAAATGAAATGTATAGCTCACTCAAAACTTTATCAGGCATGATTTAAGCAATATCCTTCACACAATGCACAAACAAAAATCAGCAACCTCTTCTGCAATTCCCCCCATAGGTCTGTCAGATTTTAGTAGGGTTTATACCAAGAACCAATATTCACACACAGGCACCATCCAGTAACATCATTGTAAAGCAATCAGTAGTGGGAACCCTGGTTGATTTTATGTTCTTTAATCTAGGTACTCTGAGTCAACTGTAGCAGCTCCATTGCCACCTGGCTAAGAACTACTAACTCAGCACGGACCTGGGATCCAAATTATGGCCTTCCTGTGCTATATAGAATGCGCAACACACAGGGCAGTCTCCCAATCAGGATTTTTTTAAAAATTCTTTTCTCCTGAGGTGACCAATAGTAGAGGCACACGCCCCACTTCTTTGGCTGCACAACCGGGGATCTTTCTGGCTCAGTACTACACTATATAGTGCATTTACAACTATAGCCCCAGTGAGGGCCTTCTTTAAAAAGTTAATTGCAAAGAACTATGATTTAATATTAACATTCTTTTATTTTGGTAATTTCTGCAGATTTTTAAATACTTTAATAAAATTAAATAACATACTGTGATGATGTTGAATCTTGCCTGGACTTATGACTGCTGCGCTATTAATTATAACTCTGTTCCCTTGCACTTGGGCTCAGTAACTCTTTCCAACCAGTACCCTTGATAATGTAGGGCAAATGATTTGGCATTATTCACAACAAATTTTTACATTTACCACGTGTAGTACAATTTGCTGACCAAGGACTATAATTTTACATTAAAAGTCCCAGAGGCAATGGAATCACTGTACCAGTTTCTGAGCAGTTCTAAGCAATAACAAAATCACTTGCTACCACAAATACCTTGCACTAGTCATTCAGTATTTCCTACTTAAAGGGCCAACATATTTATCAACAAGTGCTTCACAATTTTTTTACATGTATTTATAGAACATTCAATCAACATTTACTCATAATTCTTTGTAATGGTTTTGAATTTTTTTTCTAAGGTGCTAATGATGACATACCGTCTAACATAATTTATATAGCACCTTAGCATGTCTCTCAGATGTTTCAAACCATGTACCATGCAACAAATTATCTTGAAGTGCAGTGACTGTTTTTAGGTAGGCAAATGTAGCAATCATTTTGCACATAGCAAAATCTCACAAACAATGACACGAATGGTCAATTAATCTGTTTTTTGGTGGTGTTGATTGAGGAAGGAACAATAGTGAGGACACCTCTTCAGATAGTGCCATGTAATCTTCAATAGCTACCACAAACACCACCTCAACACTCGCCGATAAATGCAGCCAATGTTGATGACCAGTCACTTTTCTCATTATTTGAAGCCTGTCAACTTGGTGAGAGTGGTCGTGAGGTTTCTGCTGGTGCCAATAAAAAGAGACGGCTGTCCATCCATATGGGGTGTCGTTGATGACTCTAGCGCACTGTACTGCAGGAGGGTGTCAGCTTAGATTTTGTGTCAAGTCCTGGAGTGGGGCTTGAACCCACAATGGTCTATCTGACAGAGAGAGGATCTTACAACATGGATCGATCCAAAAAAAATTAACTTAGCAAGATTCATAATTGTGCTCTCCTAATGAATAAACAAGTTCATCAAGTGGATAGCTGAGCCATTTGACATTGCTAGGAATTGGGGATTTGGGTGGATCTCAACTTATAATGGAAAGGCAATGTTCCTACTGTCAGAATGCTCCAATTCATCGTTGCTGCAGACCAAGCTAAAAGCTCCCAATGCTAGCAGGGCTAGGTGGTAAAGAGTTTGCTGGGGCCCACTTCCAGAGCTGCCAAATGTCCATTGTTCACACACTGGTTCATTTTACCATGTTATTGTGGCAAGCCGCCTCATTCCACATTGTGCCATTGCCCTACTCAACGCACTTCTACTGCGCTAGAGTCATCAACGACATCCCATATGGATGGACAGTCGTCTCTTTTTATTGGAACCAGCAGAAACCTCACGACCACTCTCACCAAGTCGACAGGCTTCAAATAATGAGAAGTGACTGGTCATCAACATTGGCTGCATTTATTCCCATAGCTCCAGCGATGCAGCTTTGTTCCTACTGTGGCCATGTCCAATTGATACTAAAAAGAGCCTGCTAATAAATTTGCTTAAACTTAGCATTCAATCAGGCTCAGATTTGGGTGGGCCTGGATGCTAATTGGTGGGCCGTGGCGGGCCCACAAATAGTTACACCCCTGCCATATATACCAGTAATGTCCCCAGTTTGATCTTCAGTTCATAAATTAGCTGCACCACCCTGGTTCAAGGAAGCAAAATCAGTGCTCCTAATTACGAGCCAGCAGCCCCTGCTGAAATGCACAACTAGGGACATTGGGTGAGGAAAAATGTGGTCTTGGTTGTGATGCTCCTGTGTGGGATAGTCTGGCAGCACTCAGCATTGAGGTTCACAAATGAATAATTGTGACTTGTATGAGGTACCAGAGGTGACCCTTGTCTGGAACTGTATTCCAGAGAGGGAGTTGATTCCTTCAGGAGAGGAGAATAGGGAAGAAAATTGTACATTTTATTCCTGCTTTTAAAAAAAAATTATGTCCCAATTACTTGACATTGCTGCCTCTGATAGGAAGGTTGTACAATGAATAAGCAGGCACTGCTGCCTCCAAAGGCACCTAGACCTATCTAAATAAGTGGTTTTCACCAGCACCTTCATAGGCACGCATCCTGTTGGTAAGATAAACACTGCCGTTAGAAAGGCTGTCATCTTTTCTCGGGGGCTAAGCGCTCAGCCAGCCTGTACAGACCAGGTCAGCAATGCAATTTCTCTCTTACTGGCCATTCTGGACCATCTTCAGCTACTAACGAAAAAAAGGTCAGCAGATATAAAGTTGCAAACTGCAACTCAAAAGCAGTTTTTATGATGCTGTTCCTGTGCTGTAAAATCCACCCCACGACATAAATTGAGGCTGATTCCACAGCACTGGGAGCCTACGGCAATATTGTAGAACTACTTCAAGAAGTGCTGTGGGAACTGATAGGGAGGAGTTACTGAGGTTGACAGTGTGAGGGAGCTGAATTAACATTGAGTTACAGTTATTAACCCAGTCTGCTTCAATGATCTTGGCATTTCAACTGCGTATGTTAATTAAACTCCTTCACACTGTCAGGCTAAGTATCTTCTCCTAGCCAGTTCCCCCAATGATCTCATCAGCACTCAATGTTTCAAGAAAAATTAAAATCAACAGAAGTTGACAGAAACAAACAGAAGGATGTTGAAATAGAATTCTCTATGATGAGTACATCCTCCTTAAAATGAGTTTTTGAACAAACACAAAATAGGTAGTTAAAGAATAGGGAGCACTTACACCAGATTCTAGGTAAACTACTCAGTCTTAAACTCTTCCCTGTACATATTATAATATGAAATTGGTTGCTGCAGGTCACACACATAACAAATCACAAATAAATTTAAATCTAGATGGGTAAACCTGACAGGCAAAAAAAAGACATTATCAAAGTAGCACAGCGTTTATTTGGGAATCGAATGCCTGTGAATTAGCACATAAGTGACAGCCCTACAGCAGAAATCTTTGTACTTCCTTTCACAAAGTAATATCCTGCCTAAAAAGGATTGCGCACATAAAGCCCACATTTTACAAAGGAAAGATTTACTATGAAAACTGCATAGGATATGTAAAGCTTTCAACGATACAAAATGTGAATTTTATGCCACATATTTTCATGTTGAGGTGGATTCCATGGAATTAACTGTCCCATTTACTTACACAAACTAAGTGCATGCAGATCGACTTTGCTCCTTTGATTAAATGGCTACTGCCGGACATACATGGCTCATCAACTCTGAAATACTTACTGGGATCTACATTTAACATTGTTGCGCTCATTTTATGGACCGAAAACGGCCACAGCGATAACCAATTTAGCAGTGCAGAGGCCCACGCCCAATCTGCATGGGGGTTCGGGCCACTGCTAAATTGGTCAGGACCATTTTTAAGGCAACCACATGAGCATATGTCTCATTTCAATGTTGAAATGAGGCTCCAGTGCTCATTTCACACCCGGACTCTTACTGGCTCTTTCAGGCCTTGAGCAGCCTAACTAACAGCCCTTAAGAGGGACTGCTGGACGCCACTCTAAAAAGGCTCAAAAATTTGAAAAATTATTAATATTTTGTGGAATGGAAAGGAGCAATAGTGCACCTCCACAAAACAACTCACCCCCCCCCACACCCTCATTCCAATCGCCTACACCCTCCCTCCCGGAGTTTTCTCTGGGCCTCAGTTTGGGCTGAAATTTGTAAGACCCCAACAGGCGAGCTGCTTCGCAACGCCTCATTGGCACCTGCAGCTTGCCTGATTTATTGAGGCCAGAGGATGAATTTACTTTGGTCCCCGGGTGTCTCTGTTCTGCCAGAATTGCACCCGGTTTGGAGCACTATGGAATGTAGGCGCCACTATGTTTTATACCTAAACTAAACCCGAAAGTACTTTTGACCTGAAGAGATGTTGGAACAGCTATCCTAATCAAATCCCATTTGAGTTTTAGGCTACGTGAAAAGTTTGATTTAGATTTAAAGAAGTTTAGAGATTATAGCAAAGATCCATTATGTCAAATGTTAGCAGCTGACTGTTGGTCAAGATGATTAAAGTATATTTGCACATACACGTAACAGGAACTCTGCTATGCAAAAGATGCTTTAGAACAACATATGTCTTTTTATAGATTCCCCTCAAGCACATACTGTTAATTATACAGTGATTTAAATACAGGACGTTACCCTGCTTCAATGCTGCATGATTAATATTATAGACTGCTATTTGCAAGTAAAACAGCAGGCAGCAGCATCTTCCATCATAACTACGTAAATTACAGCGCTAGTCACTACAGTGAAATCTAACATTTAAGGCACTGTTGGCTCGGGGATTACAGTAATGCTGGATCACTGGAACCAATCCAAACAAAAAATGGTCTTCCACAAGAGAAAATATAGTAGGCTATCAGCAAACTAGGATAGCGCTGGTCACTGCAACATTCATCATTTTGTGCTGCTGTGCTGAGTGACTTCTACCTAATAGCAGTACAGTACAGCATTGGCTGCCAAATGATTTTGCTTTACATTTAACTATAGTTTGTATTTAATACCATTTCCTTTCCTTCACTTTAGTTATTATTTTTTTTTACATATTTACTAAAAGTATTTACATAACATGTATTTACAACATTTATATTCATATTCAGTTGGGAGTACTGTAGTATATACTGAAAATTTTCATTAAGCATTTAAAGATCATGGATCCTCGTATGACAAATCCCTGACATAAAGGGGAATCTCATAGAGCCAAGGCATTTCCTCAGAGAGTGGAATAAAAAGATACTCAAAGGAGAAGTTAACCGGAGAGGCAATCTTATACATTTTCATAATGGTTAGTTCAAGAACGACATTGGCAGAGGCTTTGGAGCTGAGAATGCTTTCAGACGGGATTTAGTGCATGGAATGTAGCAGCCTTACAGATCAGTAGAAAACAGTTTACAAAATAGGTTAGAGGAAAGAATACACAAGGCAGCAAAACTGTATACAGCAAATTAAAGAAAAATAGATGTTTAAACTATTTTTAGATCTGTGCAGTGCAGCGGAGGCTCACAATGGAGAACTGTGTAAAAGTTCTGAAAATCCTGAATAGCACTGGTGAATGATATTTAGAAATTAGAGCAACCAAGTCACTTCTTCATATCAGACTGCTGTCCATGATCACTAATGCACGATGAATTCCAGCTTTCATAATATAAGGTATATGGTAGCGACACTGCTCTGTGCATTAAATTGTAAGTTTAACACCCAATAGGGTTAATGTTGACTTTGAGAGATAGTGTGAAACGGGCGATATCGATTAAGCTGCTCGTTATACATCTCTCCCGATTTCTATTTCCATTGTAGGCTGAATAGATATCGTCCGTTTTACGCTTTCATTCAAACTCAAAATTACCCCGTTGACTCAGTGGGTAATTGCACCACATGGTGTAGTACTGGGCCACACAGAACAGGAAGCTGAATTAGTGCATCTCGCTAAGATGACAATAGAGCACAATTAGCTTCAGCATTACAGATACAGAAAGTGGAGAAAAATAGTCAGGATTCCCACTTCTGGTCACTCTCCAAAGATGAGTGCAAAATGTACACGTAGAAAGGTTGGTTCAGCTTTGATGTCCTCCATGATCAAATAGCCTTCCAACACTTACAATCAAGGCTCATGTATAATGAATGGCCACTGGGCAAGGTACTGGCGCCTGTGGTATATCCCAACACATGTTAGAACCTATAATGGGAATGGGCAAGAGGGGAAAATCAGAAGGAAAATTGGAGAGAAAAGAATTAACTTTTGTTATATTCAATAATGTACAAACACACATTTAATCAAAAGGAAGTTCAATCGGTGAAGTGCTAGATGAACAGCAATTTATCTTCTTTCATATTAATTTCAGCAGCAATACTAAAATGCAAATGACGCAATGCCAGTCCCCTGAGCAGTGCCCAGTATCACAGTGAGATGTTTTCCCCCCTCAATAGCGATGCAACACAGCACTGCAAGCAGCAACATATATTGCTGCCATTTTTCTGGCCACGAGCAGGATGAGTAATCAGCTTGTTCACACAATGCAATGCAGTCTTTGCAGTTCTTCCAATATCATGGAAGGCCAACAGCCAGAATTGTGACTTGAAAAAACTGCAAGCTGGCACATGTTATTCTTATGGTGCAGATGGAGCACCTTGCAGTGTAAAAAGGGTGGATTCCAGAACATTGGGAGCTAACATATATGAATTTGCTTCCACTTGGTGCAGCTCTGTACAATATAAACGGACATCAGTATTATGCATACTCAGTATTTCAAGCCCATGCAGCTATACTGAGTCGAAGTGCCCAACTTACATTGTATGCTCTCAGCTGGATAGCTCCATGCAAAAAATCTATAAGTGGCTTTGTGGCTTCATGATGAAACAATTTAGATTTTTTTAAGCTGGTTTACAATAAAAATGGTATCAGTTAATGATGCGGATGTGGTATGATGTTGGGTGAGGTTATGGTGAGCAAATAAGCGATTGGCCAATGATAATATGCGCAGGGGCATTTGATCACTAATTTGCCCTCAGGTTATAGTGAAGTGACTAAGCATACGCTACATAGAATTACATAGAATCTACAACACAGAAACAGGCCACTCGGCCCAACTGGGCTATGCCAGTGTTTATCCTCTACACGAGATTCCTCCTATTCTAATTACCTCTTCCCTCCCTGCCCCCATTTCCCATTATTCCCTTCCCCCTCATGTATGCATTAAGCATCCCCTTAAATATATCAATGTTATCTGCTTCAACCATTGCATGTGGCAGTGAGCTCCACATTCTCACCACTTTCTTTGTAACAAAACGCCTCCTAAATTTTTTTTGATCAATTTGTAGCTATTTTATATTTATGCACTTTGTTCTGGACTCACCTATAAGTGGTAACAGTTTCTCCAAGTCCACCCTATTGAATCCCTTCATAATTTTAAAGACCTCTACCGGGTCTCCTCATAGCCTTCTCTTTTCCAGAGAAAAGAGCCTCAGCCTGCTCAATCTTTCCTGATAGATACAGCTCTCAATTCTCTTAATAACTTTGTAAATCTTCTGTGCACTTTCTCCAGTGCTTCAATATCCGTAGTAATGGAGGCCAGAACTATACACAGTACTCCCAAGTGTGGTCGAACGAACATTCTATATAAATTTAAAATTACCTCTTTGCATTTGTATTCTATTCCTCCACAAAATGAACCCCAGTACTTTTTACGCATTCTTTATGGCCTCATCAGCGCTTGTGTTGCTACTTTTAGAGATTTATGTATTTGTATTTCCAGAACTCTTTGCTCCTCTACCCCATTTAGTTTCTTACCTTCCAAGGAATAATTGACCTCTTTATTCCTTCTACCAAAATGAACCACCTCACACTTGCCTCATTGAATTTTATTTGCCATTTATCCACCCACTCTGCAGACCTGTAATTTGGTGAAATCTTCCACATTATTAGCTATACCCTCAATTTAACATCATCTGCAAATTTCAACACCAGACTTCCAATTCTGGAGTCCAATCATTTATGTATATGGTGACCAACAACGTGCATCCCAGCAGGACACCTACTTTCTGCCAATCAGAGAAACATTCCATAGCTCCTATCCACTGTTTTCTGTTTTGTAGCCATCTTTCAATCCATTCTTCTACCTGGCCCCCGACTCCATCACACTCTGACCTTTTTCATAAGTCTCTTATCTGGCACCTTATCAAAGGCCTTCTGAAAGTCCATGTATACCAAATCCACTGCAATGCCCTTGCCTACCCCTTCTGCCACTTCTCCAAAGAATGCAATAAGGTTGGCTAAACATGACCTTCCTTTTAGAAACTCATGCTATTTTTTTAAATTATCCATCTCTAGATGTTTTGTTATCTCATCTTTTAGCAACGATTCTAGTAATTTTCCTACCACCGACATTAAGCCAACTGGTCTATAGTACCCTGGATTAGTTCTATCTCCCTTTTTGAAGATAGGAATTATATTTGCTGTCCGCCAGTCCGCTGACACTATTTCTTTTTCTATAGAATTTTTATTCCTTTGTCATCCTTTCCTTTATTGTTTACGTCCTTTGGATATGCCTTTTTCTTTATATTCAATTTTATCCTTACCTTTTTATTTATCCATGGAGTCTCATTCCTGGCTAGTTTTTTTTTCATTTTTGGTGGAATTTATTTCTCCTGAACTCTATCAATCTCTCCTTTAAATATTTCCTACTGTTGTTCTATCTCTGTCTGTCAACATTTTTTTTCTAGTTTACCTCCCTTACCTCCATCCTTACTCCCTCATAGTTGGTTTTTTTCCAGTCTATTGCTTGGTCTCAGAGATATAGATAGTACAATCATTATCTTAACCTGTATAATATTGTGATCACTACTCCCTAGATGTTCTCCCATGCTTGCTTCTTTTATCTGCTCTGGTTCATTTCCCATTAGTAGGTCTAGCAATGCTTCATCCCTTGTTAGGCTTCTTGCATATTGGGTCAAAAATTGGGTACACATTGTAAAAACATCATTCCCATATCCGCTTTCACTCCCTCTCCTTGACAGTTTATTTGGTGGGGGGGGGGGGGGTTGCTTAAATCCCCCATGATTATGATTCTGTGTTTTTTTAACTCATTTCAAAGATTTACCTACATATTTCTTCCTCCACTTCCTTTTCACTATTTGGTGGTCTGTGATATACCCCCAAAATTGTGACTGACCCCTTTCTATCCTTTATCTCAATCCATTAGGATTCTGTTTCTATCTCTTAGTTAATTATGTCCTTTCTTGCTACTTCTTGTTATTTCTGATTAACACAACAACCCTACCACCCCTTCTTCCTTCTTTGTCTTTTCTAAATACATTATAGCCTGCAATATTTAACTGCCAATCCTGACCTGCCTGCAGCCATGTTTCTGTTATCTCTATAACATCTGTTTCCTCACTTCTGATTTCTGCCTCCAATTCCCCTGCTTTGTGGCTGATGCTCTATATATTACTATACAGGCAATTTAATATGCTCTTATTTTTTATTGCTCCTGTTTTATTTTACCAGATATTTTATTATTTCCCATGGTCTTATCTATTCCCGAGTATTTTTGTTATACTTATGTCTTTGTGTGCTTGCTCTCATCCCTTCTTGGTTTTAGGTTACTATTATTTCTACCTAAATCCTTCCCCTTCCCCCTCCCCCTTTACCAGTTTAAAGTTTTTTTTAAACAGTCCCATTTATCCTTTCTGCCTAGGTTCTGGGAGTAAAACAGAACATGCTGGAAATGCACAGAAGCTCAGTCACCTGTAATGAGAAAAGACAGGTTATGTTTTGGGCGCAAGGCCCTTCATCAGAACTAAATTTCCAGTTCAGATAAAGGATGCACATCTGAAGCACCTTAACCTGTCTTTTCTCTTTACAGATTCTGGCTGAACTGCTGTGTAATTCCAGCATTTTCTGTTGTCACTTCAGAATTTCAGCATTAACAGTTTTTCCTTTTTATTGCCAGGTTCCAGGAACCTTGTTTACACCAACATTGTTTTGCAAATATATGAATTGTCTGGAATCAATTGCATTTTGCAGGTCAGATTTCAGACAATTTTGGGTCCAACTTAACCTCCGCAAACACTGTATAACCATGGCAACATATCCATACTAGTATTTGTTGGGTGCTATCTTGGCGGTATGGAAATTGGAAAATGTTCTCCTGACTCATGATTAGGGAGCAAATCATCCAATGGCAGTAGGAGTTTCTAAAAATTATTTTCAATGCGTCACAGGTGTAGCCAGTCATATGCAATATACAAAATCACCTACATGTTTTAATCTCCTGGCTGGTGAAAATGAATGCTGCTTCTTGTTCCCAACCCCTAGATCAGCAGCAGGAGGTACAACGCTGCTATGGGTGGAATTTTTTCTGATAGTTTAGCAGGGCTGGTATTCCTGATCTTAAAAAATTATTACGTGACTTGCTACTCACAGCAACCTTCCGGTCGCCCAGAGCAACAGCCGGTCGAAGCCAGAAATCCTGTTGAAGAGGAGTGTGGCTCTGAAATTCAGGAGGTAAATAAGTGGATCCGAGGGGATTATAAAGTGCAAGGGGGAGGAGTGAGGTATCAGCATCAACTGGAGGGAGGGAAGAGGAAATGCCAGTGTGAACTGTGGCAGAGGGGTGAAGAGTCCCAGTGTGAACTGGAGGTGAGAGAAGATCGTCTATGCAAACTCGGGGGAGTAAGGTAAATAATACTTCTGTGTCACTGCGCCGACCATTTTAAAACGATTACCATTAGATTGAGTAACAGAAAGTATCAATACATAGTCACAATAATCCACAATTTCTCCCCAGGAAATAATGGAAAATTCCTACAATTTTCCCCAAAATCTTACACTATGCAAGTGATGGAACGTTTGGTACAGAGTGTAGCTTAATTGATGACACGCCCGTGCCCCATTCAACGTTCACTGTAACTGCATGTAATAATATATATTCAGGGCTATTTCTAAGTTTGTTTGTTTTTGAGGCTGCGTCAACCTTTTTGAAACTGCTGGCCCGCTTTTGTTACTTTTCTAGGTTGGCATGTAGGCTGCCGGTCCCAGCTGCTGCTCATTCCCAATCTGCTGCTTCATTCTTAGATCTCATTCTATGCTACAAATGGGAATTTCTGGTCGTAATTAATCGGGAATTCCCGCCTGCAGCAAAGTATCTAATCCTGGATCGAAGCAGCATCAGACAAACACCGCTGCCAGGACTGGCAATAATGAGCATATCAAGGAGGTACAGTTAAATTTGGTGAGGGATGGGGTGGAAATGGAGATTGCCTTTGTGAACTAGGAGAAGGGGAAAAGGGAAGGAGGGGAGTGCCCCTGAGAAGGGAACAGCGTGTCTGTTGAAGTAGCTTTTGAGTAAGTGATGGCCTGGTTGGTCAGTTGAATATGGATAATGTCACATCTTTCCTATAATTGTTTTCAGATTTAAAAATCTAATAGTTGTGATCATTTTAAGTGTTTAAAGTGGACCATTTTTATTGCAAAAAAATCCTAGGGAAGCATGCCCCCAGACCTACCCTCAGTGTGTGTACTGAGGGGTTGTAGCATTTGGAAGTATGTACAATTTTAAATGTTGGGTCTGCACCCTTGCACGGTACTACAATTCTGCGAGCTAGTATGAGATTTTTAAGTGATTACAACACGTGTTCAAATCATTTATTGAAGATGATAATAAATAAAACGAGAAATGCTGCAGCTTTCTCCAAATTATGTAGAGAAGCTGTAAGTAAACGTCTGACAAAGATCAAAGGGTTTCAGCGCCTTGCTCAACTTGTCGCAAAATGTGCTAATCATTTTGTTGTGTATAGTGAATTTTTTTTAAAACTTTCTAAATAACCAAACACATAACTCGAATGATGTAAGCAGAATTCTGAATGGCAGTCAATGGAATATGGTGGCTTTTAAATTCACGCCTTTTGCCCTTCATGGGTTATATGACCAGCGTCACACGAAACAAAAACATTAGATATCCTTTCGTCAGTTATGTCTTTGTTTTGAAGGATAAGGGTGTTGCTGTAAACATGTTGGAAAGACCACGTAGGATCTTTCTTTCAAAGGGTAGGAAGTTGCATTCCGATATTTAAAACACAATATATACATATCTGCAAGCAGAGTGGTCAGATTTATTGTAGTCAAATCCACGAACACACTAGTCTTTGCTACAGTCAAACTTCATACTCACAAATGATTTACAAATAAAAACGCATCACATTTGACGTAAGTCGTGACCGTTGTGTGGAATTAAAGATGTGACAATAGTTCCTTGTAGCACGATTTACATTTTCTTACGAAGGAGACTTGACTCGTTAGCAAATTTTGGTAAGAGATCGAAAAAGTTGATTCCGAGCCCCGACTCGGTGACGTCTGAACTCACTCAGGCGCCTTCCGAACATATGTCGACGCGTTTTTCGTGGTTCACAGAACTGTGCAGCCCATACATACATGACGATGGTTATCGCACTGATCTCCGCGGGGTACAAGCTAGTTAGGATTAACTGAGATCGTGCCGCTCCCCTGAGGCATTTGGCAGAGGCGACTCGAGTCTACTGATAAAGCGCTGCCTTCGCCAGTAGCACGCTACCTCCAGAGACACAGGAGGGGAAATTAGACACCGAAAGCGACAGAGAAAAGAAACAGACATCGAGATAAGAGATATAAAGAACGCGGAGGCAGAGCAGAGATAGAGAAGGGCGAGGGTGTCGAGAGAGAAATGAAACAGCGAGGGAAGGCGGCCGGGTCGAGGGGGGCGGGTTGCTGGAGAGAGAAAGAAGACAAAGGCGAGAGAGAAAAAGGAGGGGGCGGGAAACACGGGGAGGAAAGGAAAGCGAAAGAGAAATAAAGGGAATCAGAGAGGCGAAACCAGGCAACCGGACGAAAAGGAAGTCGAGACAGCGAGAAAGAGGAAAGGAAAGAGAAATGTTAAGAGAAATGAACCAGAACTAAAACAAACCACCCGAGCCAGAGCCCTGACAAGCATAGGGGGAGGGGGCGTATACAGGGGAGGGGAGGTGAGGGCGGTCACATTACCGGCAGGAAATGCATAACTAACAAAGTCAACTCACGGATTTCTTCCCCCCCAAAAAAAATCTTGCGTATACAAATGATGCCTCTATTATGCACACGAACAAACCCACACTTCGTAAGAAGTGCAGTGTATATTGTATCAGAAAGCATCATAATCCTGGCATCATACCTTTCTTGTTGGGGCGTAATGCTGTTTGAACCTAAAACAACAAAAAGCGCCAAAGATGATCAGAAATTCACGCCACACCAAATGATTTATGGAGGCTCATCCTCAAGCACCAGATAAGACTACAAAAACCTACATCAGTTCAACCCAACCCCTCTTAACGTTCAATGTAAAATCCGCTCTGTTTTATTGAAACGTGTTTCCCTTAGTGTTCTTGACCCTAAGCTGCTACTAATCGATATTAAAAACGTCAACCCAACAAAGTCACATCGTGTCCCATTTGAAACGTGTAGCATCATTTTGAAATGATTCACGTTATTGCAGTAACCTATTGATAGCACTCCCCTTAATCAGCTGCAACAACTAGAGATCACGGGTTCACTTTTTTGAATTATGAAATTGACAGCAGCTTTAAAAGCACACTTCGATTAAGTTAGAAACAAACTTTATTTTAACTGCAGGCTGAACTTTAAGTGAACTGTTGAAGCCGCGAAGACTGTTGCACCAGAAAACAGCGGCGCCAGCAATAATTTTATTTCAACAGTAACAGACTTTAACTGGATGACCTCTTGAACAATAACAACTCGAAGGATTTCAGTGGAGAGGGAAGCTTCATTCGCTTAAAAATACACAATCAGTTGATATTCATTGGAATTATTCCACGCACCCAAACTGATACATTACTTTGCTATGCATACCCAATGTTAAATCTGTGGAGGTTTAGTGTTTCATTTTTTTTCTGTTCCCTTTCAGTCTACACAATTGTATGAGTTTTTTCTCTTCATATATGCATGATACACGACTCCCCCCTCTGGTGGTAAGTTACAATGTTGATACCGAGTAAATTGGGCCATATAACCAGCTTATAATGAAGTTGCGTTAGTTACAATAGTCTATTTTATTAACTTTATAAAACAATTGACTGTAACCTTGTAAATTTCAATATGGAATATGTTGGTTGGCTCATAAGCAGTTCCTCACACTGCGATGATTAAAGGCAATGCCACTGTGAGATCATCACCAAGAACACTATACCACGGACACAGATATCATTTTATGAATGAAAAAAGCAAAAGGATCCTACGCGTGAAATGCCAAATTATTGGTACACACATGCATGTCGCCTGATGGGGTCAACTGTTCAAATGTAAATGCTCAGATGAATAATAATCACTCCGAATCATAATTTAGTTGCTTCAGCTAAAATAGTGCATTGTTTATCAATATTATTAAAATGAAGATAGAAGAAGAATCGCTCAGCTGGGAGTAGTGATTAGGAAGATCTTTCACACTGATGAAGGATCACCTGTATTCTTCCCTCTCCAGAGATTTTAATTTTATACACACAGCGCCGAGTTGTAAGGCCAAGATGTCAGGAGTTTGGAGTGTTTATCCATATGCCACTGCTACCAAGTTAGGTATTTCTGTTATTACTACATACGAATCTATTGTACACACAAATATATCCTTTTATATTAAAAAATCTGCAGTGGGCATACAACACAGAACAGCCTGTTAAGTACTGCGATCTCATGACACAACTTGGAAGTGGTACCAGCTGGAGAGCGTCAGTTTTGTAAATACACCAACGATCTCTTCGTGTCTGTGGTATAAGCATGAAGGTGGTTATTTATACACAGTGAAGAATGTTTTACGGTGAAAATAAAGCTGGAAATGTTTACTGTGACCGGCACCTATGCCATTATTTATCAGCCTCTTGGCATTTTTAGCTATGAGGTTAAGGACCGACTGGTCTAACTGTGTACTAGTCCAGTTATGCTGCAGTTTCTGCGTCAATATACCATTTGAGAATAAAGGTGCATTTACACTGCAGGGTCCTGCCTAGCTGGAGCCTGAACTACACCTACCAGCAGGTTCCAGCAGGTTCCAGCCGGGCAAACACGGTTTACTTTGCTTGGTTCCTGCCTGGCTGGAAGTTTAACTGTCCTGTTTCGGAGAGAGCTCCCGCATTCCTGGATACAAGCATTGGCAGAAATGTCTCCCAAAAGTTACAAATATAAATGTTGAGAGAACAGGAAGGGGAGCATTTTCCCGCTCTCAGCATTTAAATTAAGCTCGGAAAGGTTTACAAACTGAGCACTTCGCTTGCCAGGTTTGACACCACACTGAATATACTCTCCGTGCAGTGACAAACTGAAGAAGCGTGAGACTAGCCCCTATTGCTTCACACCGACATCAAACTTGCAGCGCAAATGAATCCCAAGATTCCAGTTACAGTGCTACTTCTACGTCAAATCATGCGGATTTTGAGCTTGTACTGAGATGAAAGTGGTAGTTTAATACTGTTTTTGGTGAGCTGACTGCTGTGCATAGTAAAGAAAAAAATGTAAGACCACCTCTACCGAGTAGTCTTTATTTGCATTTGGATACAGTTCAGATTTCACCCAGGTAATACCCAATTTATACTTACTGGCTGGACTTTTAATTCTGCTACTCCGGAGAGAGCTCCGTGCTCGTGTATTTACACGAATCGTCTTCCAGCAGTTACATTTTAAACATGTCGGCAGCTGCATTGGCGTTTAAATTAATTGTAGGCAGGCTTAAAAAGTGTCCAGAAGGTCTAAGAATACCGTGGGTACTTTTGACATCTGATTTGACACCACTCTTAATTTACACTCCAAGAAGTCTCGCTCGGTTTTGATCTAGAGTCCGGTCAGTCCACGGTTCCGGATTTACGTTACAACTTTAGCACCGGTGCCAACCAGAAACTTCTTCGCATAGATGCTAAAGTTATAATGTAAATGCACCCTTGCACTGCTTGAATTTTGTATGTAGATCCGGCCTAACTTGGCCTTGTCAGCTTGTGACACGTTTAAAGCAGGCACCAATATTAAACCACTATTTTAAAGCCCCATAAACAAAGCCTTCTTTCTGCCCAGGTTTGTGTTTATTGTTACATATGATTTCAACATTCTTCCTCTTTTTATCCAGTTCATGTGCAGACAGGGAAAGTGGCAAATAAATCTAAATATGATAAGCATAATTTAACTGAGTAAACCAAATATAAAAACTAAAAGTACTGCACATTAATTTAAATGTTAAGAATTATAATAGAATCTTCAGCAAAGGCAAACATTTTCTGAAGCAATCGGCATTACAAAAACACTGAAAAAGTGCGTATCAAAAAAGAAAGTAAAATGTGACAAAAGATTATTACAAAGAGGTTTGAGAGCACTGTAAACAGTTTGGCATGGATATCAGCCAAGAGATGATCTGGCAACACTGCAAACTGGCCGGACACCAATTGACTGCACAACACTAATTAGCACATACCAAGGCTATAATCCAGTGTCATCAGAGATAGCACTTTTTAAAAATCTTTTCTGGGTCGCAACCACCAAAAGTTTTTACCCTCAATTTTCACCTCACCACTCCTTACTGGTAATCAGCGAATCGGGTGGAAACGGAGCATAAATCCTTTTGAGCGTTAGGACCTCTACTAATTAAACAATATAATTAATAGGAAAAAGCTGTCTATGAGTTTATTAAGGCAGTGAAGAGAGAGCGCACAAAATCCAACAGAAATAGATTCAGAAAAGATTATGTGGGTGCTCAATGCAAGTAGGGTGGGTGGGGGGAAGGATCAAAGATGGTGAATTTGCCCTAATCAAAGTGAGAGGTATCAGCCATTAGGACTGGAAATGGAAAGCACTATTACACTTTCTGCACCAAGTGTCAACATCAAGCATTGGTAGGTCAGGCACAGTTGCAGTTTTTACCTCCACTCTTATGGCACAAAATTGTTTCCTCTATGTGCAGTGTGTGTGCAGTTGATATTGTTGAGGTTCAAAAGCACTACTTGCATTTTAGGACAAATTTAGATATATTGCAATGCCAAGAAAATACTAGAAAATGTATAAACCCATCACATGCTAACCATAGGTTACTTAAGAAATATAATCAGTAATTTCAGTGCCATGACTGAGAAAACACACTTGTATAAAAATCAAAAATAATAATCCACAGCTGTGAAATGACACATTAAGATAAGCAACTGTTGTGTATAACTGCTTCTGCATTCATTTAAAAATGAATTTATAGCAGAAGCTGCATGTTAAACAGACCATCACATAGGAGACTGAAAGTTTCATGCCTTTATTTGCATGAAAGGCCACCATAACTTATGAATGTTGTATTCTTCAAGCTTGTGAAAGAACTGCTGTAACTCACTATCAGAGATAGCCATATATTTTTGTTATTAATTTTTACAGCAATTGTTCTTTGGTCACAAAATATTGTTATACATTTGCAGTAGAGTATTAAAAGGTACTGTGAACATGGTGTGCAGTAAGAATGAGTGAGCCTTACAAAGTGGCTTGGTGACTAATTCTGGTTGGTATCAGGAATATATACTAAATAAATATATTAAATATCACCCTCTCTTCCTATTCTATCATCCAAACTATTGAACATAACAGGTTGAAATGATACTTACTGATGATCCCCATGTTAATTAATCCTAGCACAGAGGCAACAGATATCTATGTGCTAGGGCTGGTTTACTTGGGGATCATTAGTAAATGGAATTTTATTCTGTTATGTGCAATAGTTTAATTATACAGTAAATTGATAAATGTAATCGAAAATGGACAAAGAGATTATTGGAACTGGGATATTATAGGATTATGGCAGACAGCATAGAATTCCAGTGGTTAGACTGATTTAGGGCACAACTGGGAATGGCTATTTACATAGCAACCCCATGGTAAATAAGAGAGGCACATGGCCTTAGTCACATAGTTCCTTGGCAAATAATCAAGTGTTTTGTCTTTTTACAGCTGCTGGGTTGGAAAAGGTCAAAGTATTGATTATTTTACCAGTTGTTGGGTGAATATCATTCATCCAGATCTTTTTATTTTGCCAAAATACCACCAACATGGAGATCTACATTTATTCCTCTTGTCAAATGAAAAAGCAGTTTGGCTATGAAAGATATATTTTAATGAAAACTGTGGCAAATCAATTTCCTATCTAGCAGATAGCAGCTTGAAGCTTATGCACACATATTATGGTGTCCTGTGATGGCACATCTGTGCACATATCATTAATATTTGCTACATTAAGTACATATAGTAATGGCCTTTGAAAGTGTGATGTCTACAATTGTAGATTATCCCACCAGTTAACTTCACTGGCCAAGAATAGGTAGAAGGTGAATAAGCATTCAGTCAAAACTTGAAAGGTCTCATTGGTTTTATTGGTAGGACCACACAGACACATTCTTATTTCACTTCCCCACTGATGTAATATTCACAGCAAATAAAAAGGACAAATTATCACATGGCCATATATGCTTAAGGAGGATACAGTGTTCAAAAAGCCCTTTTTTCATAGATTTTATGTTTATGTAAAGGTCTCCCTTCTCCTACCACCTCAACCGCACCCCCCCCCCCCCCCCACGAAAAGATCCTGGTGTACTCTCCCATCTGTACATTTCACTACTACTATCAAATGTTAATAGAAAATAGATGTGCTCTCTTTCGATTTTAATGTCCATAAGATTAACTACACTGTTCGGAATGGAGCATTACACTCAAACGGCTCTGAGCCACCCTTTCTATGGAAAGGATGAGTTAAATGCCACAAACACACAATATTTTATATTAATCAACAAGGAAAATAATCACCATTTATAATCATATCGATTGCCTTAAAACTAACAGCGTGGGCAGGTACAATTAAAGGCAGAGCATGTCATTTATTATTGCTAATATGATCTTATTTTTCTCCACTGTCCGTTCACGTTAAAACACAAAAATGAGAATTAACACAATGTAAATTAAATTAACAGTCATAGCATCACAGCACCATACTCTTAACTCTCCCTTGGGACCAAGTTGCACATCATATTACACAAGTGGTGAAAAAAAGATTATGCCATTTCTGTATAGCACTTGTCAATAACATCAACACGCTTAGCTTTAAAATCACTGTGCGATTTTAAAAAATCACTCGTACTGCCAAATAAACTCTATATTCTCTCTCCATGTGCGGACTGGTACCGTGGGTTATCCTCAACCAATTGTTTCCAGTACGTTTTTTGTCTAGACAAACACACACATTGATTAAATTGTGGGAAAACTGCTAGAATTTATTATTGGACTAGTTATCTTGCCGACCCACCCTGGTAATTATTACACATGGCAACTCATTCTGGGCTGTTTGACAGCTGAAAGCGATACATAACTTAGGGAAAGAGGAGTATACCCGGACACATCACGCGCAGCCCACTGAGAAATGACCTTGAGGCTGGTCCGTAAACATATGTAACCTTTGTTCTAATCTGCTGGCGGGATCAAATTGCCGGTTTGGAATAAAAAGGGAAACGCCAAGAGAAATTTCACTTTCAGAATCTGACCGACCACTTTAATGAAAATCCTATACTCCTACCCAGATAACTCGCGAGAGAAAACAGGGCACAGAAAAAAAACCTTTTTTCCATTGACAGCCTTCTCTCCAAGTTTCATGTGATCGTTTTCTTATACATTTACTGGCGCAGAACTGTTGATTCTTGCCAATTTAAAATGGCGGCAACCCATAGTTAACCAGACTCTTATTTATAGAAGTCCATATTTACAATTTCAGGAGGAGAAGGGGGGTGGGAGATTTCCCCGTAGGCCACTCGGCGAAGCAAAAAAGTTGCAGTTTTGTAGAGTTGCACTGGGAGGCTTCGCCCAGGCGGATCGTACAAAGCAGTGTTTGTTTTTTAATAGATCATTAACTCCGTTTGACACTTGGGTTCTTAGACGTTACGCGGAACCCGAACCTGGTAGTCAGAATGGACGGACGCTGTTTGAGCTCCAGCCATTGAGCTGGTTTGAATGTAACACAGCGAGCCTGCATTGCAACAACCCCCAGTCGGTGAGAGTCCGGGCGGATCTCTCTCTTGTAATCAATAAACCAGGTGGACGTGGGTCGTGTGGTTATTGATGGGTTTGCAACGTTCGCTCCTAAACATTTCATTAACGACCAGTCTCACTCTGCCCTGAGATGGGATTAACTTTAACGACAGGACTTTCTCCATTCCGCACAAGCTCCGCGCCATTTTAGAAGCAGCTCCTGCTCGCCAGACACAACGAAGCTCAGCTCCATGGGGACTGAGTTCATTTTCTGGCTGCGCTTCCCCCCCGCCGCCGCCACCACCTCCCTTCTCCATAACAGTACGATCGCGATCTTCTCACTCTCGGTGAATGTGTTGCATGCCCCCTTTAAACAGGATAATCAGATTTACAATGAAAAGCTGGTTGGCCCAAAAGCAGAACTGCCAGTCAAAACCGCCTGAAAACAAAGATAAATTCGAAGGGACGTTAGGAGATATTGATCGCGGATGGTTGATTTCTGCATAATTGTGGAAGGCAGGCAACTCGCTGTATTCCCCTTTGACGGAGCAACAGCTTAGTCGGCAGGATCGATTAGCGGAAATCCCTGGGGGAACCCGAGAGTAGTCTGCATGACTCCGCCAGGAGTATCGAGCAATCCTCATTACAAAAGCAAAGACCTTTAGGTGGGATTTCTTAAACATCCCTCTGCTTTCTTCCAGCTAATCGAGGAGAAAACATATAAATACAAAGAGCACAAAATATCCAACAAGATTTTTAGGGGGCAGAATGTGCGATTTAATGCGCTGAGCAAGGTCAATTGGGACGTCACTCACTCAATTAGATTTCAGATTTTGTTAAGACGAACTTTAGTTTTAGAAAAGAGATGAACTCGCGTCGACAGAAATACGCTACAGCGATAGCTATAAATTTAGCTTGAAGTGTATTTATCTCCCCGCCCACCAAACCTCAAAGTGAGTGTTGCCAGAGCTGCTATTCCTACGACTGTCTCCCATTAGCCTTAGCAGAAACGGCAGTCTGGTCAGGCTTAGCAGAATCGGTTCTCTTTTCCTTTAGGGTTAGCGGAAACGGCAGCTTTCCTGCACGAAATGGGAGAAACAACAGCCTTATCAGGATTAACAGAAACCGAAGTCTGGTCAGAGTTAGCGGAATCGGTAGACTTCCGATTAGGGTTAGCAGAAAAACAGTTTTATCAGGGTTACCAGCAACAGCAGCTTGGTTAAGGTTAGCAGAAATGGGTCGGCGGAAATGGCATCGGGATTGAAAGAAACATCTCGTTTTAAAGTTTGGTTGAGCAGAAGCAATATCCCAGTCCCTTACCAAAATTTATCATGCTACTCAAAATACCGACCTATTCGGATTCATAAGCTGCCAGGAATCATCAAATCGTCCACATTATGAGGTCTAAAAGAGAACCCCCTCCCCCACGCAGCAATATGTTACCTAATTATAGTGCAGTACTGTACCAGTTAAAAGTAAGAAGCCCTCCCCCACCCTCTCGATACTAAGTTCATCGTTTTTCAACCAAATTCTGGAACAAAAGTGCTGAAAGCCAAACCCTTTTCTATTACATTATGATTACCCACACTTCGTTTCTCTATAACTACCTCCCCTCCCCCCGCCTCCCCACGAATCAAACAGTTTCTTAT
Organism: Heptranchias perlo; assembly: GCF_035084215.1. Classification (NCBI taxonomy): domain Eukaryota; kingdom Metazoa; phylum Chordata; class Chondrichthyes; order Hexanchiformes; family Hexanchidae; genus Heptranchias; species Heptranchias perlo. The sequence continues at coordinate 42,846,922 of NC_090335.1, forward strand.
TCTGACTGTTGCCTCTTTCACCGAATGGGTTCGCCATGAGCAGCCAGCTGTATCTAGGCCACGGAGGTGTCGGTTCTTGGAGGTTTGGATCATAGTATTTCAAGATCATGGATATGGCATTAGTTTGATCAACGTGCCATCCGCAACACTTCTAAATAATTTTAAGCACTGGTCCTTTGTGCTTGCTCGCTCTGCTTAGTAAATAATGGATTAATGGAGCCCTAACGAAGTATTTTCATAAATTTGACCTATTTAAATATAAAAGATGTATCGCTCCCTACGTGCTGGGTGTCTATTTTGGTTTGCTATCTTTAAAGTGCTGAAACTTGAGTTATACTGCACCCTGTGCGAACTCAATAGGTGTTTGAAAGCTGCACTCTATATCACCAACAAGGACCTTATCTGACTCTGGAGGGAAGCTGTGTGAGACCCCTGGAGGAGGTGGTCCCGCACCACGGTTTCACACAGCGAAAAGTATAGTATCAATGCAGTGTCAACCCGAGTTAAAAGTGATCAGAGGTCCGTTGGAGCTCCTGGACGTTTTTGAAACTTATCTAGTGTTTAGACAGTGGGGCATCCATGTGCAAAGCTCTCTCCTGGGCAACAGAACAGTATTTCCAGTCAGGCAGCATTATCGGGGTTCTGTCTGACTGGAACCAATACTACAGCTACAGTATAATTACATAGAATTTACAAATGTAAGGAATCTTACACCACCAGGTTATAGTCCAACAGTTTTATTTGAAAATCACAAGCTTTCGGAGGCTTTCTCCTTCGTCAGGTGAAGTGTCCGAAAGCCTCCGAAAGCTTGTGATTTTCAAATAAAACTGTTGGACTATAACCTGGTGTTGTAAGATTCCTTACATTTGTCAACCCCAGTCCATCACCGGCATCTCCACATCATAGAAGTTACAGCACGGCAATAGACCATTCGGCCCAACCGGTCTATGCCAATGTTTATGCTCCAGGCGAGCCTCCTCCCACTCTATTTAATTCATCTCACCCTATCAACATATCCTTCTATTCCTTTCTCCCTCATGTGTTTATTTAGCTTCCCCTTAAATGCATCTGTTATTTGCCTCAATCACTCCAGGTGGTAGCCAGTTCCACGTCCTCACCACTCTGAGTAAAGAAGTTTCTCCTGAATTCCTTGTTGAATTTATTAGTGACTATCTCATATATATGGCCCCTAGTTTTGGACTCCCCCACAAGTAGAAACATCTTCTCCATATCTACCCTATCGAACCCCTTTGTAATTTTAAAGACCTCTTATCAGGTCACCCCTCAATCTTTTTAGAGAAGAGCCCCAGTGTAAATGTAGTATTATGCTTTGATGCACCCAAAACTGCTCCACTTTAATGCAAGCTTGTACTTTATACGCTAGGAACAGATACTGTATGTCAAAACTACATATAAAATGAATTTGGAAAGATGAGCAGGATAACTATTTAGAATGTTTATATTCTGTGCTTAACTTATGATATTTCACACCGGAACCCTACGTTCCCATACAATAAGCGGGAAATAAAAACCCCGTCTTCTGCGCTGGTCTCACGTCTCAAATCCTCATGCCCTCATGATTAAAATTGAGACATTTTGGTCGATTTTCCATACTTTCCCGCTTTTTCTTTTTACATCGTGGATTACAGAGAAGAATGTGAATATTAGACAGCGCTTTGATCTAACCATTCGATTAGTAGGTCCAATGAATTAGTACATGCCTGCTTTAGGCTTTCAAAGTTATGTTGTGCATTGATCTTTTTATCTCTTGAGGACTGTACTTCCTTTCCGGCTTCCCAAAGTAACAAGACACATAGTTTTTACATTGTAACAAGTAAAACTGACATAGCTTCAGGATTTTCGGTAGTTAGACGAATAAAAGGAAACTACAGATCCACAGAGCGTGTATATTATTGGCTGAAGAGAGAGAACGTTGTTTTTGGTGGTAGGGATATCAAAGGGTTAATCTACTTCTTATAAATATACTTTTATGATTTTTAAAAACAGCGTCATACATCGGTAATTTTTTTTAAAATCCGAGTCACGGTAAAAATCACATTGGCAGTGGGCTGTTACCTCTTTTTTTTAAAAAAAAGCGAGCGGGAGCTGGCATTAAAGGCTGTCTCCTCGAACAGATGTCAGATTATTTCTACTCGTCTCTCAGGATCACCGCTGTTAAAACCAGACTACACATTCTCCCATTTGAAGACCAGGAACCCGCCCAACAACAACATCATTGTCTGTTCTTATTGCTTCAGAATCTACAGCGGCAGCTGCGTTCTCTAATCACGATATCACCCCATTATATTTTATATATATTTGAGCAAACTCATCAAGCTGATTTAATTAAAACAGGCCCACGACTATTAGTGAACAGGGGCCCATATTTCCTCGCACAAAGTTTTCTCACCCCAAACCTAATTGACTAACCAATTGCAACAAATTACAGGGATTCTCTCGTACAGTATTGGACGGGATCTTGATCGTCGAAAGCGTACAGAACTACTTAAAGTTGCAGTGTCGCTTTTAATGCAGAAGTCCACTGCATTTCAAAATGCACCAAACAAACCCTTCATTTAACTTACGTTGTGCAACGCTGTGAGCAGAGTTTTTTTTTAAAAAACTTGGCAACAGAAAAAATGTAGTTGCAACCACATTTCGCACTGTTCTATTACTATCAACGCAGTTATTTCCATTCACATTACAAAGCACTATCTACACCTAGAGTATAATATCCCTTAGGTATGGATTTGAAACCGATGGGTTACTAGAGGGCGTATAATTCAATCGTTAGACAATTCATTCAGGTTTGTAATAGAAAAATGTCCTAAAACTTGCTTCAAATATCTCTAAAGGTTTGACCACACACGCTTTGTGCGAAAAACGATTTTAATTATAAAAATCCTCGTCCTCTTTAAGCCAGTGTGTTCTATGACTGGAGTCTGGGGTTCTAAAGCCTTTCTGTGACCGAAAAACACATCAGCGCCATTTTTCAAATGTAGGATGGGTATGATGATGGTCTATGCAAGAATGTGCCCGAACTAGGTTCAGAAGTTCACTGCATCCAGTGTATTGAGATTGCGTCATTGAGAGCCTATTTTTTTTACAAGAACATTCTAATTATTTCAAATCTGCTTGCGGAGGACCAATAAACTACGTACTCGATTTTTCCTGCCAGTGGTTCCGTCTTCTAACGCCTGTACCACCTGTGTAATTAAAATTGAAAATGTTCATTCGGCCTCACGTGACGCGCGTCCTGCCTTGTAAACTCATCTTAATCTTTCACTTTTCATAAAGCATCTGTTTAAAATGTATCGTCAGGCAACAAGAAAATGCTCAGTTGTCACAGTGGTCTGCTTTTCTTCCCTGCCATTTTTCATGAAATGCTACCAATATGTGTTGAAAGAGTAGATACATAATTTATTCCATGCACGTTTTTGGGTGCGTTTTGTAAATAATTTGGATTTCATTTTAACAAAAAGGTGCCGTGCACTAAACCTGGTTTTAATAAGATTTCCATCCTTTAGACAGTATTATTTTCTAATAATTGTTAAATTCGTGTATATAGTACTGTATTACTAAATTAGTGGCCTACATGCGCTAGAGCTAATTTAGAAGCGGTGCCGTCAAATAACAGCGACTTAAAAATACATGTTTACATTTTTTAAAAAGTGATCGGGAATGTAATGGTCTTCTGCAGCTCAAATAAAAATAAAGGATGCAGTTAGCGAAGTTCGACGACTTAATGCAATCTATCCGATAAAGTTAAGCTACTACACACACAAACATGCCCAGTTTATAATATGCTGAGTTGTACCACAGTAAATTTTATGAACGATAACAGCATTATATGGCTCCTGAAATGTGCTATCTCAGTCAATCACCGTTAGAACACAACTCGATATTCAGCGCGAAGCACAGGCAGCTCGTATCCTCCAAAGAGCTCAGCGATCCGTGCCTTCTCGGCCCTTTTTTCACAAAGGTTTTTTTTAAAACTGCTCGCGCTCTCAGGTTTCAGAGCTGGTCTCCCAGGGGAGGCAGGAGCGGAGTGCGCTTCAATCAAACCCTGACTTCTCCTCTGGGAGCATAGCCTGAAATCTGATCTCGCCCACTTACTGCCTGCCTCATTCCACGCGTTTTCTTTGGGCGTAATAACCTTTTAGTTTATTGTAAACACAGTTGGGAGGGATGCTGGATCTTTGAACAGGATGTGTTGATTGTGAAATCGGTGTCTAGTGTAATCACGGCTCATCCTGGCCGAAATAAACTAAATGAGGTGGCCACAAGTAAAGACCATACCGAGTAAATAGGTAACCAAACCATCTCGTAATTAAATGGTTTCGTGCTTTCAGAAGGCCCCGTAAGAGGCCACATAGGCGAGCTGCTGCCGATTTGAAGGTAAACGCAGACGTTGCATGGAAAGTGAGAACAGATTCTGGGAGGGCAGTCGCGAATATTTAAACAACCTAGCGCAAAGACCTTACTCACCCTTAATACAGATTCTTAATATAATGGACGATTTCAACAAATTGCCATGAGGCGCGTTACGCTTATTTTTGCACCATACCTTTTCTGCACGGTAAGGTGAAGAAAACTCAGTACAACGTAACCAACCAGGGTGTTTTAGCGTACTAATGTCCCCACAAATGTCTTTCCAAACTCTACTATCACGCCTTTAGTTTTTTTAAATAATAACTCACTATGTTCCATGCAAGGGAAACATTACCGCGTACTGCACATCCATATGTGTCTTGAGTGTAAAGGGATGTCATTTGTGCTACAGTGATGCATACGAAAATATATCAGAAACTGTTAAGGCGATGTGAGTTGGTCAGGTTAAAACGTTAAGCAGGTTCCAAGTTAATCAAATCACCGTCACTGATCAGAGAACAGAAATGTTTGAGGAGAGAGAGTCCAAAATAAGAAGAAACGGAATATTCACATCTGACATTTTAAAAGTGAATGACGTTTTCTTGCGAAGATCGTGGCAATCCATGCCACACGAGTTCTAATGAAACGCACACACACGAAACTTCAATAATCTGTCTTTTAACAGATGCTAATTGAGCTGCTGTGCATTACCAGCATTTTTGCTTTTTTAATTACTCAATTTGCTTAATGTCAACAAAACGTAGATAAAACAGTTCGGGACAATGTGAACCCAGATCCTGATTCACAAGTCCCTTTGCTGTCTTGTGGTCTCCAGTTAATCTAATCTGATTTCAAATTCAACGTGACCACAGTTGAACTATTTGAGATATCCCGGTAACACGTGCCTGCACATGACACAGTACTGTCGTGCAAATACCCGCCCCCATGACAACATTTGATAGCAATTTGTATTTAGACTTCCTACAATTTACTGGTGCCTCGAGTGCAAGGCGAGAGCATTGCATTGAAATAATTCATACCAAATCCATTTAAATTCTGATGTGAATGCTTCTATAAACAGGTCAATATTTAATCAATTTAATATGTAGGTGCCTAAAATTGTTAAAATTAGGACTCTAAAGATGTGCATGTATTCAATGTATGGCTTACAATAGTTATATTTTATGGACGCATTGAGCTGTATCCATTTATATCTTTTAAACGAGTCATAATAACTAAATTCGTGTTTTTCTTCATATTTTCTGCGATGTTGTTAGGTTGTAGCATCCTCAAATAAATTCAATGCAACTGTAGTATTAAAAAAAACTATAGTTTGAGAGAGGATTTCCAAAATTAATATGCTAATTTTGAAATACATAACTTGCAACATCTCAGCTCTTTAATCGAAGTATCCACAAACCTCTTTTGTCTTTTGTGCTGTTGGCTTTCTGCTGTCATAAAAGTAGTTGCCAAATCTGCTACTTCTGCACCTCCAAAATCATGCATTATCTTGCCAGTTGAGAATGTACGACCAATTTTACAATAAGGAGCAGTTTTCAACCACCGAATGCAAGTGGATGGGACGTCGTCGGTGTAACTTTGCATTTCCTCTAGAAGGTCCAAGAAAAGCAATAACAAATACTGTATTTGTCTCCTGGTTTCAGAGCTATTCTAACACCGGCCTCCTAGTTACCAGTATGCATTAACTGCAGCTTGTAGAGAACAATGCAAGGACAGTTACAAGTGGACAAGACAGAACGTTCCCAACAATAGTCCTTCCATTTATCTAAGCATGCCGCAATGAGGCTCTGCCAGCACTCCAGTTTGAGCCTAACAGAGTGTGGTGCAAACCTTGGTTCGTAGTATTAAGCAAGGCTTTTGCATATGTAAACATACACAAAAGAAGCTACTCACAAAGCAGCTCATACTTCCACTGCAGGTCTCCTTATGGATGGAACTTTGTTCGGAATACAATATTTTGTTAAATGTTAAAATGTATGGGAGACAATATTTGGAAGAAGGTAATCTTTTAAAGCATTCTACAGACCACTGAGCGACAGCTGAAAACTCGCGAAACACGGGTTCAATACGCGCTGAAATGCAACTTAGATATTGATGTACATTGCGAAACTACAGTTGCGAAGTGCAAAATTCATTCTCTATAGATTTCTAGTTGTTGTTTTGCCACAAAACTCAACTAGGTGCCGGTGTATTTTATCATATAGATACATCTAACTTTTGTATGTTCGTTGTCACAGCAACGGTAATAGCATTATACATTCCCGATAGCTGTTCTGATTAATTGTACTTTACAAAACCCAAGGACCTGTTGCCAAGGACGTACACCAGTAACCTTTTAAGAAAAGTTGCATGGTCAAATAATAGCGTTATTGAGAAATAATACACACGTAACAGATTAATAAGGAAATGGTTATCAAGATTTGGAAATGAGAAACACACTGATTTCAAACACTGCACTCTATTCTCGTTAAGCATTGGGTTCAATTAATGAAATTTAACACACCATTAATGCCGAATATGACACTTTATTAAACTTAGAAAAAATCGTGCTGCCATTTAGCTCCCCCTAATTTATTTAACAACTCAATGCATAAGTTTAAGATCCAAAACGAGGCAACTATGTGTCAAGACACAGAGCCCCAATACAATATTTACATGAGCGCGCAGGTGGTGAATCCATTGACGACCGGGTCCGTATGAAACGCGACCACGGATTGTTCCTATTATCTGAATAGAGTCAGATTTCAGTACATAAAATTTGACTGATAGCAGCATATATTGTAATATCATTTAACAATAAATGTTTCTCCACAACTAAGTAAAACTCGGGGTACGGCGTTAAGCATTCGTTTCCTTGTCCTCCGGTTACTGTTCATTAAATGCAATAAATCCACATCATCCTTCGTTTGCCAAGCTAAAAGCAACCTAACAATTAACTCCTGCAAACCTTTCATTATCTCAATGTAATGATGCTCTTATGTGTGGCGATTTAACCCATTCTTAGCAAAGAACTGGATGGTTAATTATGTACGTCTGTGGGCCCTTGCATGATAAAGTAGAGATTCAGGGGGCCTATGCACCGATGTGTTATTCTAAGGGAAGTTTTTATTCTTGTTGCCACATAAGCGAAGATGCAACAGATCTCAAAGATCAGTACATTTTCACGTGGTTTTTAAACACTTGTAACTAAAACCACTGCAATATTCCCTTCTCTGGACATTTCATAAGTTCACGTTGAATTTAATGAAATGAGGCTTGTTCTGTGTTTAGGTACCTGTAAATTATTTAACAGATTATTTGTAATCTGCTCGAGTACACGGACATCAGTGACATGGCTGATTTGATCTTGAATTAGAAATATTGACCTGAAATCGACAGACTGATGTTTACAAAATGGAACACTGCAGAGGCAGCGGTGTTGGAGCGGCCCTTGTGTGTGCAGGGGGAGGGAGGGTAGATGAGAAATCCTGAACTACGTCACTCATCAGCCATGTGTAAATATACAAAATAAATAACGTCCCATGTATGGAGGGAGTCGCGTAAATCAAAAGAAGTGCAAGTAGCGATAGTAAACCTTACATTTTAATGCCGTCACACACGCGTTTATTTGCTTACAATGCGATCGATTTTTCCTTCTCGATTCACTGATAATAACAAAAGGGTTAATTTGTGGCCTGCTGTATTATCGTTTGGGGGACAATATTAGTTGGTAAAAATCCAACTCATGGGTGTTATATTACTCCCACACGCTGTTGCCATACGCAACAGATGATGCCATAAGCTACAAAACCTTGGAATCTGACTGAAAATGTTATCCTTTTAAAAAGGAGACAGAAAAGTCACATGCTCTGATTAAGTGGAAATCAGAAAACGTGATAGCCTAAGAATGTTTTTAGTTTATATTTGAAATATACAACAAACGCAAGGTAAATCCATTACTTGAGCATGCCTACTTGTTGAGAGGTTCTAATGATGTGGTATTTTCGGTACTTCCTGCCGACTAACTAAAAAATATATAATTTTACGTAATTACTGGCCTTTGGTCAGTGGTAAAGCAACATTTACTACCTATTTTGTTGTACAGCATATGTATGCCTGTGCAACCAAGGTTACTTTAGTCGAGGTACGTAAGCAATAGTTAAATTCAAGTACCAATAGTCCCCAATAATTATGCTGTATCACTCAAACACAGTGAACCAGTGTATCCTTCAGATTAATCTCTTAGCATTAGACTGGTATGCATTGTATGGTCTTAAACTGGTGACTGTCTGTAGAAGGCTACACAGCAGAAGTGAATGGTTTAGCGTTTCTGGAGAATAAAGAGAGAAATGTCTTTCATATTTGTGTAAAAGAACATTTTTTTGTTCTTGCCGTAACTAAATCCTGCCAATGCCGTGTAAAAACCTAATGCAGATCATGGAGGTATTTAATAATATTTTAATTCCAACCTTTGCCACAGCTGGGTATTTTCTGCTCTAGTTCTGTGCTCGCTGACCTACATTGGCTCCCGGTCTGGCAACGCCTGGATTTTAAAATTCTCATCCTTATTTTCAAATCCCTCCATGTCCTCGTCCCTCCCTAACTCTGAAACCTCCTCCAGCCCTACAACCCTGCAGGGATCCAATGCTGGCCTCTTGGGCATTCCCATTTTCATCGCTCCATCATTGGCTTCCCTGCCTTCAGCTGTCTAGGCTCTAAACTCTGGAATTCCCTCCCTAAACCTCTCCCCCCTCCTTTAAGATTCCCTTAAAATCCACCTCTTTGACCAAGCTTTTGATCACCTGTCCTAATATCTCCTTATGTGACTCGGTGTCAAATTAACGCTCCTGTGAAGCGCCTTAGGATGTTTTACTACCTTAAAGGCCCTATATAAATGCAAGTTGTTGTTGTGGACTCTGGCCAGTTGTTCGTGAAGTTGTCATACACTTTCAAAACGTATTTAAATCGATAAAGAGTGCGTGTATGTAATGTTCTCATGCAAATCGGCTATTTTAACTACTGATTGACGTCCCTGATTTGAAACAGTCCCAGTACGTAGATGGCTTGGGTTCCTTTGGAATTTATAAGCTGCCCTTAACTCGACGAACAGAATGTTTGGCGTAGGATGATTAACGCGAACATATCCTGGTTTAGTTACATGCATTTTAAAAAATATTCTTGAGCTTTTAGTAAAAGTGTAACCTAATGAAAAGCAATTGTGATTAGTCATTGATAAAAGGCACTGCACTTGTTAACTGAACATTAAAGGTTAAATGAAAACGTGGTATCATCTACAGTTTTAGTCAAATCAAAAAATATAACTTACGAATATAAAAACTTACAATGCATTTAAGTAACAAGAATACCGCTTAAGAGTTAGAGAGAAGCTGAAATCGTTTTGGTAGGAGATCTGCAGCATTATGGTGTTTGTTTACATCTAACAGCGCGGTGGGACTGGAGTGGTCACCAATTTAGTCGCTGTTGACCGAGGCACCTTTTGTAAACTGACTGATGCTGTGAAGCTTTTCTATGAATAAGCAATATTAGAAAAACCTTGAAAGTTGTAAATATTATAGATTCGAGCATTTATAAATAACTGAAACGTTTATAATCGATATGTTCTCAGGCTCTTGACAGGAGAAATCGGTACGTCGGCGCTTAACAAGCTCGCAGGATACTGATAAATCTGTTTTTTTTTCAAATTGTATATTCCGATCGCGCAGACCGTGTTCACACAAGTCAGCGGCCAGACAAAAGGGAATGGCATTTGTTGGCATTTCTACCTCAATCAACTCTTTTTATTCAGTGGAAAGTCTTCACTCATTTCAGTTAAAAAAGTTCGAGAAAAGGCATATTTGCTGAACGAACATGAAAGTGGCCTAGTAGTCATTCGGAAATTGTGTAAATGTAATTTTTAAAAATACACCACATGCGTGTGCGCACTTGTACTTTGCTAAATGCATAAGTATATACAGTTTATAACATACACGGTGTATCAAGTTAAGATGGTGACACGCACAACATCGCTATATGGAAGATGAACACACGTACATAAAGGCAAACACATACTGCACTACACCGACAGCATAAAATTCTCAACTAAACTTTCAACCTCCGATCGCTTCGCACACAGGGCTGCGGTCCGTCTTTTAACGAGACCTATCTGAGGCTCTGGTTTATTTCCCCTCAATTTTTTTCCTGCGATTATCAGTCCCTCCTCCCTGAGCTTGCAGGGAGCCGGCCACTGTTGTCTAGACCGATCGATCACTTAGACAGAGACATACAATACGGTCAAAACCCTTCAGTCAGGCAGAGCTGGCAGTTGCCACACGGGTACATGTCACCTTCCAGGTAACCAGCTAGAACTAGAACAACCTTCACCATTACATCTCACCTAAACAACATTCTGCTAGACTGCAAAAGTGATTATTAACATGTTAGACGAACGGACGATGCATTGTTTATGCATTAATACTCCACAACAAATACATAGCAACGTTACCTTAAAGGTGCTCTCGCAATAACCTCGAAGACACAGCTCGGACAACATAAATCATTGCTCTGAGAACCATAAGGTCCTTTGCTGTTCCGGACTCTCTTTGGTAATAGCTTAGTAAACCGTAGTTATTTGTAAAATATGCATATGTATGGAACTAAACGCCTGTTTTAAACCATCATTCACTTCCCCTTTCTAAAAAGTCTCTTATCTACATACATTTTCTACTTGAGAACGGACACGATGTTTAAAACGACCACGTTTCCGTTATGATTTTCTACCGGTGCTACTTTATGAATAACGATTAAAAAACGCGTAAATAAAATTAATTAAAAGCATTTGGTTAAACCCTTTGAGTGGAATTCAGTGGTTCAATCATAGTCATCGCCTGCGTGGGGGGAGGGGAGGGGATCTTTTTGCTCGGTTCGGCTTTGCACGAATATCCTTAGCGGTGGAAGTGATCCGTGTTCCTTTGTATGACAGAGGCAGAGCGAAACAGAATTTGCAAAAAGCCCCAGTTCCTCCGCGGACAACATCGATAGTATTTTACAATTCTTCTTGTATTGCTTAAAAATGGTCAAATTGGCGATTGCAGGACAGTAATCTTACCGGTTCGGTAAAGAGAACGATCGGTGTTGTTTACCAAAGCCAAACAGATCAGATCTTGTACCAAATCACGAAGAAGTTGAGCACGGAACCACCATGATCGCGCTCTGATGATCTGAGTCTCTAAACTTGTCCTCAACATTCACACAAGACACGCAAATATCGATATTCGAGCTGACGTGTAAAAACTGGGATTATTTTTCAATCCACTCTTCTTGAAACTGGAAAGTAACTGAAGATCAAACGTTCGGAGCAAAAGTCGACACCTAGACAGTCTCCGCTCTCCGACAGCGAGCTCGGCGCGTTCCCACAGCGATCTTAGTAACTAGAAAAGCCCCGTCTATAACCACTCCTTTCACAAAATAAAACCTCCTCTTACCTGATTCCAACCTGTCCACGTATTATAACCAGACTAATGCTCCGATTGTGATCTCTTGGTTTTTTCCCCCCTGCATCCACGTGCCTTTCTGTTTTCTAATCGCCAAGAAAGCCAGAGAGGACTTCTTTCATCTGAGCACATAAAATGCGCGAGAGGCTAAGCTCGCTTATCACCCCACAAAGTCCGGATATCCACGAGGAAAAAAAAAATCCTCTTTTTAAAAGAAAAGTCAAAAGGAAAGGCCTTTTTTTCTAAACCTCGACCTTTGGCTCCAGCTGGATGGGTGCGTTGTTTCAGCGCCGCAGATGCTCGGTCCAGTTACTCAGCGGAGGTTTCAGTGGAAATGTTCACTGTACAGGTGGCGATCGGCTGCGATCCTCTGGCACGGAACACTTCGCAGCGCCATGTTGGCTCCCCACCATATACACAGCGGCCAAACGATCCGGTCTATCGGCTCACTCTCACTCCATCGCCCCACATCCCCCAACTTGTCGCTCCTCGGGCTGCTGGCTTGTGGAGGGGGCGGTGTTGAAGAGAAGAGCCCCTACGGCAGATCACTGGAGCAGACGTGGTTCAGCGTCTACAAAGTAAGCTTGATTTTTTTTTAAATTTCCGATCCAGCCCTAGCGTGCAGCTCCGCTCCGAGACTGAAAAAAAACTCTCTCTACCCATAAGGCTAGTCGTTAACTTCAATTACCATAAACATAAACCTCCAGCTCGCAGCCCCGATACCAAAATCTCAAACCCACCATCAACATCGGACACACAAGCCGCCACAACCAGTACACCGCGAAACGCTTACCGATTGTTGAGATATTTTTGGACCGTAACATTGCAAAAGAAAAAGCCCCGTCTGTATTATCACAGCACAAGCCTGAATCACGTGAGATGTAAACACCAGGGGCTGGATAAAAGTTTCTATCGTACGTTTCATTCGGTTCCTGGCTGCGGTTCTGTGTGTGACTGAACTGCATGGTGATAACCACACTAACGTTTATATAGACTAGATTTCGAAACTAATAGCTAGTTAGCGGATGGATTTCAATGTGGAAAGATTAGTTCAGTGTTTGTTTACGTATTTTACTGGTTATTGCCACTGATAAACAATTTAATTTTAAATTATTAACCACGATACTTAAATATTGTCCTAATCCTTGATATATAGGCCCTAACGTGGGCATTTCGTCTGTATAGCCAAAGTTGTAACATTCCCTATAATTTTACATTTAAATCAAATATATCAATTAGTTGATTAATCAGTTCCATTCTTAATTTGTCTGGTATCAATTGTATTTCATATCGATTAGGGCAGAAGTCTTGAATGTTTTGATTACATTAATTCAAATTCAATCATACTTTCCTTTTCAAATTTTCCACAGATTTAGGCTGGTAGCGTCTTCAAACTTATTTATTTGGTCTTATTGTACTTTGTGAATAAACATCACCACTCACTATTCCACCTTCCCAAATAAGAAGATGCGAGCCACCCCAATACGTTTATTTGAAAATTACAAATATGTGAAAGTTTTATCGCTTCCCCCAGAATACAAAGTAAGCTTCTATAGGTAATAAGCTGCAGGCACGAATGATGAAAGGTGCAATCACAGCGCTGGTGATCAGTTTCGTTCGAGTGTCTCTGCAGAGCTACAGAAGCGCTTCCTTTGCCTGTCTCTTGGGAGTTGACCCGAAGGTCAGGACACTGTGCGCACGTCTCGCGCGGGAAATCTTCCTTAGTCGCACGTACATTCCCATTCACGCACAAGAGACACCCTATATATAAATGACATGTACACTCACATTCACATGTAATCACAGTCTCACACATACTCCTGCAATGAGTTCTATACTCACATTTCCTCCCACGTATACCCGCAGTCACACACACAACCACACCCTGTTACGAACACACACTCACACACACACACCCTTCTCACACTCAGCCAGTTACGCAGACACGGTTCCAAACAATTGCAATTACATATACACACTCAAGCAAACTCCTTCCCTGACACTATGGCAATCGCAATCACATTGTCTCTCAAATAAACACACATTCTCTTACCTTCTCGCACACACACACACACAGTCTCTCCCTCACACTCCCAAACGTACTCCCTCACCTTCTGGCAGTCACACACACATTCCCTCCCTCACAATCACACGCAGGCATACTGCCCGAGTTACACACGCGCTCGTTCCCCCGTGTCACACACACGTACTCCCTCCTTCACACATCCTCCTTCACATGCTCACAGACACTGAGTCCCTCCCTTACACTCTATTAGTCACACTCACACTATTGCAATCACACACACGCTCCCTTCCTCGTTGTACCAGTCATACATACACACTCGCAATCCCTTCCGCACATTCTCGCATTCTCTCTCTCTCTCACACACACACACACTCCCACACAGCCTCCCTCGCAACCACACACACTAACGTTCCCTCCATTACACGCTGGTAATCGTAGTCACAGTTACATATTACTCCCCCGCAATCGCTCTCTCAGTCACGTATAAGCAATCACACACACTCATACCCCCGCACTAATAGTTCACAGAAGCTGCTTCTCGAGCTGCGTCGCATGAGCAGAATCGGTCTCGGTTTCTCCGAACCAAGGCGGAAACAGGGCGGTGTGAGGTTGACTGTTCTCATGTAAAAGACAGGGCTTCGACGCCACCACAAGGAAGCTCAGTTGTTAATACAGAACGTATTTTTCCCCACTCGCGACTTTGTAAGATCTTTTCTCAAAAACACGTTATTGCTGCAGTGTCCTTTTTTTCCAAATCAAACAACCAAGGAGCTTTGCGAATGGGGATTGTTTAAAATGAGAATAGGTACGGAATATCGTTTTGCAATTTAGGGTTAACAACTTTGAAAAGAAGATTGATCGGAAGGGAATTGTTCTGGACATTTAAACAGCGCACGATGTGCTAAGAGACACAGCTCTGGCACGAGTTGAAGACCTTTTTGTACATATGTTATCAGTTACACTCAGTCCTGTCTAAATTCCCCTTCAACGATAACAGGAAAATAACGAGTTAGATTAAAAAGTACACTAATCGTGAAATATGTGCAAATAATGTTTTGATCCACTGCATTGTTTGAAATGATTCCATACCAGTCCTGTCCACACTGGTCACAAAATGCAAGAGGTTAAATTCCCAATATTATGAATGCTCGATAAACAGATAACTGGGGAGTTTCACCTAACCTACCCCCTCCTCCATAAGCGCGAGATTGTTACCACCAAAAAGATTAAGCACAATAGAGGAACTGCTCGTTGGTGTTCACCGCATTGTTTAATGTAACAATCATTCACCAGTTGGAGGTGTTCTTTCACAGTAATTTGTGTCAGCGTGTAAAGACTGCGTGACGCTTCACTTTCCTCGGGTCTTCCGTGCTGTATATAGTTTGAGCTCCTTAATCACTAGCAGCCTTGAGCTGTTGACCTCCCCTAACATGCAGCGCAGCAAATGCTGCACAACTACAATTTCTGCTCCCCATATTCTTTTATTTTTGCTTTGATTTCTATCAGAAGCTGTAATAAGGTTCCAACAGTTCAGTTTAAAGAACAAATCTTCTCGAATCTCTCGTTTCACATCCTAGTTCACGGAACCGCATCCTTCTCTCGGAATGAGCATCGATACAAATATAACTAACGTCAGCTGATTTCTGTAATTCCCCCAAAGGAAACTTCGCTTTAAGAGCCAAAAGCCGTGGCTTGCTGGTTTGTTATCTGTACATTACAGAACTGTTACCAGTTACATTTGTTTCCACATTCTTTGTTCTATATTTTAGTTTTCAATGAAAATAAAGCAATGAATGTCCATGGTTATTTATTTGAAGGCGATCGGTATACAAGGTCACCGTTGATAATGAGATTTGTGTAATTGTATAATCGTTTCGGGTTTTTTATTATTCAATGGGATTAAATCCCTTTTTTTCATTGAATGCAATTAACTATAGCGAGAGACCCCCGCGCGAAGTGCGCCACCTGTCTCGATGATAATGTTGCGCTCCACCACAAAACCAGCACAGCGACTTCCTAAGACAAAGATGGCGAAAGCTCCCATCCCCCACCATTTAGTGCCACTTCCTCGACCCGACCGCTTCACTGTTCTAGGTACAGCGCCAACCTCAAGCTTATTACCAAGATCGAAACGACTGTTTCGATACAGACGGAAACAAGCAATGGAAGGCGTTACAAAAGACCGACACAACACGCCACACTGTTTAAACGCAAAAAAAACCAATGGAACCATCTTCGCTTTGTCGAAAGATTTCATTATTTTCAAGTTGCAGACACGAACAAAGAACGTTAGATATACTGCAAAATGCGCTTGGTGTGCTGGAGTAAAGACGAGACCCGACAGAGTATCGCTATTTCATTACAAAACAAGGCACAAGAAAAGTCCTACAGTAACACAACAAACTGCACAAAACTCCGACCGCAGCTATATCTGCACATTAAAAACACACGATTGAATTAAAAAGAGCATCGATTTGGTTCATAAACTACCGGAACGTTGAAGGTTCGTCGACCATTAAGAGTATTGGATTCTTCTGCATAAGCAGATGGACCTCTATACCAATTCGAGCTTTAAATGTTATTCCACATTCTTTGTATCGCACTTCAGAGCGGCTTAACACATCATTCTGACCAGACTCAAACATCGGCTGTGCATGAGTTTGACTTTGGTGGGTACGTCGCTTCAACCAAAATTTAGTATAAGCCAAAATAAAAACAACAATCGGGGTGGAACTTTGTTACTTCCAGCCGAGATCTGTTCCGTTTTCGCCATTGATGTGGGTTTTTGTATTTTGAAAACTTACAAAAAAGTTAAAAATTAAAATGAGCAAGACAGCTCAAATGAATGGAATAGCAACCTTCCCCTCCCCATCCTTACACAATCTCTGCAAAGTACCAAAACGCTCTTTTAGTATCGAGTTACAAAGCTTATTAGGTTCCAGCATCCACAATGTCGACCTTTTAAATACGAGCCGTTAAACAGCCCACAACATTTAACATGTTGTTCAGACAGGTACCATAAACTTAAAAATGTCACAAATTGAATAAATTATGACAATTAATTTCTAAATAGGAAATACTTCAATGCGTTGCAACGCACTTAGGACAAACAAACAGTCATGTATATATTTTGCAAAAGTAAATGAAAAAAATGTATACAATTTTTCTCGCAGCATTGCCTACTTGCCAAGATTGCAGCTTCAGTGCCCATAACACCCGCCCCCACCCGAAAATACTAAAAACGTTTGATTATTTAAACTCCACCAATGTAAAAGATTCGTTATGCTCCGAAATTTGTTTAGGAACGAACAATGGAAATAACATCAAACAATTAAAAGCAACTGAACTGAGATCAATCTAACGAATTATATCAGTAATGATTTCTGGGATGTAAATCAGGTGTAAAGGCCCAAACTGACTACAAATGGAAGTGAAAGGGTGAGAATCAAAGTTTTCTCTACTGGAAAGTGGGACAGTATGGCTGAAAGGATAGGATTAGGCCGTGAAGCCACTTACTGTCCATTCTTCACACATAAACAATGGTCACTTGTGTAAGGTACTATAGGACTGTCAACACTCACGGAACTGTACCCCAAGCAAGAGTCAGCACCTTCAGAAGAGGGTTAGGGAGAAAATTGGCAGGGAACAGTACTGTAAATACATCTGGGACACCAGTGTGCATCTCTGCAGCTTAAAAGGTGAGATGAGAACACTGGTGTATTGACTGCTGATTCACTGGAGAAATATAGGGGATAGCAAATGAAGAATAGTCAATACAGAGTTTATTTCAGACCTATGTCACAAGCGAATTATGAAGGTGTTCTTTGTGAGTGGATTAAATTGGATAACCCCACTGCATAATCTGTTCAAAAACAGATGTGGGAATTTAAAAAAAATAAAATAAATGAGTTAAATTATAATTTGCTTTTATTAAGATTCTAAAATGTGCAGATGGCATTTAGAATCATGGTAACCATTCAGTCCACTCACTGTACCTACATTGGCTAAAAGAGCTATCCACTTAGTTCCATTCCTCTGCCCTTTCTCAGTACCCTTTTAAATGTTTTCTTTTTCAACCCAAGGGTTATTAAAGAAATGGGGCGGGTGTTATGCGAACCTCTTGCCTGTATCTTTAATGGCTCGCTGGAGTCGGGGACTGTTCCCTCAGACTGAAAGGATGCTATCATAATTACAATTTACAAAAAGGGTCACAAGGCAGAACTGGGTAACTAGCCCTATTAGTTTGACTTCAGTAATAGGTAAGATGCTTGAAGGTATAATTTGAGATGCCTTATATGGCCACTTAGAGAAGGCTTTATCAAGGACATCCAAAGCTGCTTCAGGAAAAAAAGGTTGTGTCTTATCAATTTGATTGGATTTTTGAAGAAGTCACCAGATTAGTGGATGACGGTAACTCAATAGACATGGTCTACCTGGGCTTTCAGAAAGCTTTTGATATGGTACTTCACGAGAGGCTTCTCTACAGTTTAAAATCTTGTGGAATTAATGGTAATCTGCTGAGGTGGATTGAGAATTGGCTGAATGCCTGTAGGCCAAAAGTTGTTGTCAATGGATTTGGATCTGCTTAGAGACTGGTTACCAGTGGCGTTCGGCAGGGATCGGTGTTACGTCCTTTGCTATTTACTATATTCATTAATAACCTAGATGTAGGTTTTGGGGGAATGATCCACAAGTTTGCAGACTCTACCAAGATGTGTGCAAGTGTTAGGACTGTAGAGGATGCTCAACTACTCCAAGCAGATCTTAATGTGTTGGGGGAATGGGCAAGTCTAATGTTAAATATATAGACACCCTACAGGGAATAGAATTGAAACCAGTGGTAAAAGAAAGATCTGGGTGTTATAGTACATCACTTTCTAAAGGTTCATGACCAATGCCGTGAAGCTATAGCTAAAGCAAACAGGGTTCTAGGTTGTATTCACAGGACAACTTACTATAAAACAAAGCATACCATTTTGACCTTGTACAAGACCTTGGTTAGGCCTCAGTTAGAATACTGCGTCCAGTTTTGGTCTCCTGACATGGTGGGGAATATTGAGGCTTTGGAAAGGTTCAGAGATGGGCCACAAGATTAATTCCCACTTTAAAAGACCTTAGATACCCAAATAGGCTCAAAGAACTGTGTCTATATACTAGAAAAGTGTAGATTCGGGCAATTTGACCGAGGTTTATAAAATAATGAAGGGACTAGATTCTGTTTATGTGGACCAATTATTTCTACTGGATAGGTTAGGAAGGACCAGGAGTCATGCTTACAAGTTATGTATGGGCAGAACTAGATGGATGTTAGGCAGTTCTTCTTTTCCCAGAGAATAGTGGGCCTGTGGAACAGGTTGCCGGCTCGTATGGTGAATACTGATTCACTGTATTCCTTCAAGCAAGAGCTGGATCTGTATCTGACTGGGGCTCAGATCACCACATACAAGAAGGAGGTACCCTGTAATCTAATAAAGGGTCAATGTGATCTCCTGCACTAGTTTCAATCACCTACAGGTCGAAGAGGCATTTTCCAGATTTTTTCCCCTTAATTGGCTTGGATTTTTAATCTGGTTTTTCGCCTCACCCAGGAGATTACATGGCTGGGTAGAGTGTGTCTGTATTGTGATGTACAAGGCATCACAACTGTATGGGACAGACTACATGGTCCAGTGGGTCTTTTCCTGTCCGTCATTTTCATACGTTCATATATATTTCCCTTTTAAAATCTATTCTGGATTCTGCTTTCAACACTGTTTCTGGTAAGCCATTCATTTAATATTCTAGCAAAGCCTCTGCATTAAAAAAAACTTCTCCCAACCTCTTCTTTCTTTTGGTGATGATATTTAATTTATACCCTCTAGTATATTTATACCCTTCGCTGATGATACAAAAATTGGTAGGGTGGTAAATAGCGAGGAGGATAGCCTCAGTCTGCAGGACGATATAGATGGGTTGGTCAGATGGGCGGAACAGTGGCAAATGGAATTTAACCCGGAAAAGTGCGAGGTGATGCACTTTGGAGGGACTAACAAGGCAAGGGAATACACAATGAATGGGAGGACCCTAGGCAAGACAGAGGGTCAGAGGGATCTTGGTGTGCAAGTTCACAGATCCCTGAAGGCGGCGGAACAGGTAGATAAGGTGGTAAAGAAGGCATATGGGATACTTGCCTTTATTAGCCGAGGCATAGAATATAAAAGCAAGGAGGTTATGATGGAGCTGTATAAAACACTGGTTAGGCCACAGCTGGAGTACTGTGTTCAGTTCTGGTCGCCACACTACAGGAAGGATGTGATCGCTTTGGAGAAGGTGCAGAGGAGATTCACCAGGATGTTACCAGGGCTGGAGCGCTTCAGCTATGAAGAGAGACTGGGAAGATTGGGTTTGTTTTCCTTGGAGCAGAGGAGGCTGAGGGGGGACATGATTGAGGTGTACAAAATTATGAGGGGCACAGATAGGATGGATACTAAGGAGCTTTTTCCCTTCGTTGAGGGTTCTATAACAAGGGGACATAGATTCAAGGTAAAAGGCAGGAGGTTTAGAGGGGATTTGAGAAAGAACTTTTTCACCCAGAGGGTGGTTGGAGTCTGGAACTCACTGCCTGAAAGGGTTGTGGAGGCAGGACCCTCACAACATTCAAGAAGCATTTGGATGAGCACTTGAAATGCCATAGCATACAAGGCTACGGACCAAATGCTGGAATATGGGATTAGAGTAGACAGGGCTTGATGGCCGGCGCGGACACGAAGGGCCGAAGGGCCTCTATCTGTGCTGTATAACTCTATGACTCTAGTTACTGTCTCACTGATCAGCGGAATTATTTTTCTTATTTATCTTATCAAAATCCCTCAATTTTGAATACCTCTATCATATTTCATTTTAAGTTTCTCTATTATAGTGAAAAAAAGTTTTGTCAGCGTCATCCCACAAGTAAAGCCATTAATCCTGATATGATCAAAGTAAATCCCTTATGTACCCTCATATGGCCTTGACTTCCTTCCTAAAAGTATGATGCCCAAAAAGCATGTAATATACTAACTGGGTTTGGCATTACAGATACCTCTTTGCTTTTCTACTCACTGCCCCATTTATAAAACTGGGATGCCAAATGCTTTTTTAAAAAAAAAACAGCTTTATCAATTTGTCCTCCCACTTTTTAAAGAATTTTGTATCTAAACCACTAAGTGTCTCAACTCTTCTACTCTTTTTAAAATCTTACTATTTAGTGTATATTTTCTCTCCTTATTTTTCAACCCAAAGTGTATCACCTTAATAAATTTCATCCAACATCTATCTATCCAATCGCTCCACATTTCTAATGTTTCCTACATTACAACAGTGACTACACTTCAAAAGTCCTTCACTGGCTGTAAAGTGCTTTGGGATGTCCTGCGGTCGTGAAAGGCGATATATGAATGTAAATTTTTCTTTCTTTCCTTCTATGCCTCCTGAAATTGCTTACAGTCCTCTTCGGTTAACCATACACACTATTTTTGTGTTTGAAAATTTTGATGTGCCTGTTGCAAATTCCAGTCTGCCATAGATACCTTTTTAGGTTCAGTGGCATCAATCACTCCTGTAATTAGTCTGAGCATCTTACTTTATGGGAGTTAACTCACACTGCCTCATATCTACTTGTGGATAGTGCACCCCGGGGTGTAACAATAGTACCCCCTTGTGATTTGAATTGGATATTCATGTCTTTGCAATCTCTCCAAAAATGGACCAAGCAAACATTTGGTGACACGAGGCCTGATATGCATCGATGAGCTGCTTTATTTCACAATAAGGTGAACATGCAGAATAGCAGTTACCATCAGACTCACTTAATTGAAACAATATAACTTATCTTTGCGTAATGGTACAAAATAAAGAACATGCCATGTTTCCCCACATCAGTGGGTCACCTTACTGAACTTAAACAAGATGATTTCTAACGGTTCCTCCAGCTTTTCTGACCTCCATCTCAGCTAAAGTACTCACAGCTTTCTCTTTAAAAACATAACTGCTTGTGCAGCATCTAGTTTCAATAAATCTCTGCCAGCCTGTGTCACAATATCTGCTTTATCTCCATCTGATTACTGCCAAAAAAGGGAACAAAGATTTTCCAACACAATGAGTGTGAGGTGTTTTCTAATTGCCAAGACAGTCTAACTAGTTGTTTATTTTTTTTTTTAAAACTGTCTGTGGGGATCATCAATATCAGCAAATTATTAACAAGCCTCCTATTGGCACTATATCAAACATTTTCTGAAAATCCATATACACACCATTCACTTTATTTGACTCATCAATACCGCATTATTTCCTCAAAGAATTCCATTAAATTTGTCAGACATGATGTGTGTTTTACAAATTCATGCTGGCAGTCCTGAAGTAACCCATGTCTTTTGAGTGTCAATTGTATTCCATATTATATCGTCTAGAAGTTTACCCAATACTGATGTTAGGCTCACTTAGTCTATGGTTACCTGGTTTATCTCCTTCTCCTTTCTTGAATAGAGGTGAAAATACTTAACTGAAGGAGGGCTAATTTCAGAAGTTGAAAAGGGAGCTGGCCCAGGTAGATTGGAATCAAAGATTGGCAGGTAAAACAGTTAATAAGCACTGGGAGGCCTTCAAAAATGAGATATTTCGGGTACAGACTAGAGACATTCCCTTGAGGGAGAAAGGAAGGGTATCTAAAGCTAGAGCTTCCTGGATGACTACGGATGTATAGATTAAAATGAAACAGAAAAGGGAGGGCTTATGGTCAGTGTCAGGCTCATAATACAGTAGAGAACCAAGCTGAATACAGAAGGTACAGGGGAGAACTGAAAAAGGAAATAAGAGGGGCAAAGAGAGAATATGAGACCAGATTAGCAGGTAACACAAAAGGGAACCCAGAAGTCTCTTATAAATATATAAATAGTAATATGGCAATCAAAGGAAGGGTGGGGCTGATTAGGGACCAAAAGGGAAATCTTGCTTTGTGGAGGCAGAGGGCATGGCTGAGGTATTAAATGAGTACTTTGCATCTGTACTCACTAAAGAGGATGCTGCCAATGTCACAGTAAAGGAGGAGGTAGTAGAGAAATTGGATAGGATAAAAATAGTTAAAGAGGAGGTACTTAAAATGTTGGCCACGCTCAAAGTAGAAAAGTCACCCAGTCCGGATGGGATGCATCCCAAGTTGCTGTGGGAAGTAACAGTGGAGATAGCAGAGCCTCTGGCCACAATCTTCCAATCCTCTTAGATATGGAAGTGGTGCCAAAGGACTGGAGGACTGCAAATGTTACACCCCTATTCATAAAAGGGGCGAGGGATTAACCCAGCAACTACAGGCCAGTCAGCCTAATGTCTGCAGTAGGGAAACTTTTAGAGACAATAATCTGAGACAAAATTGATTGTCACTTGGAAAATTATGGGTTAATAAATGACAGCCAGCATGGATTTGTTAAAGGCAAATCGTGTTTGACTAACTTGATTGAATTCTTTGATGAAGTAACGGAGAGGGTTGACGAGGGTAGTGCGGTTGATGTGTATATGGACTTTCAAAAGGCATTTGATAAAGTACCACATAATAGACTTATTAGTATAATGGAAGCCCATGGGATTGAAGGGGCAGTGGCAGCGTGGATACAAAATTGGCCATGGGCCAGAAAGCAGAGAGTAGTGGCAAAGGGTTGTTTTTCAGACTGGAGGGAAGTATATAGTGATGTTCCCCAGGGATCGGTATTAGGACAACTGCTCTTTTTGATATATATTAATGACCTGGACTTGGGTAAAGGGGGCATAATTTGAAAGTTTGCAGATGATACGAAACTTGGAAATGTAGTAAACGATGAGGAGGATAGTAACAGATTTCAGGAGGACATAGACAGACTGGTGAAATGGACAGAAACATGGCAGATGCAATTTAATGCAGAGAAGTGATGCATTTTGGTAGGAATAATAAGGAGAGGCAAGATAAACTAAATGGTACAATTTTATAGAGGCTGCAGGAACAGAGAGGCCTGGGGGTGTACGTACACAAGTCTTTGAAGGTGATAGGACAAGTTGAGAAAGCTGTTAAAAAAGCATATGGGATCCATGGCTTTATAAACAGAGGCATAGAGTTCAAAAGCAAGGAAGTTATGCTAAATGTTTATAAATCACTGGTTAGGTCCCAGCTGGAATACTGTGTCCAATGCACCATGCTTTAGAAAGGATGTCAAATCCTTAAGAAAGAGTGCAGAGGAGATTTACTAGAATGCTACCAGGGATGAGGGACTTCAGTTACATGGAGAGACTAGAGAAGCGGGGGTTGTTCTCCTTAGAGCAGAGAAGATTAAGGGGAGATGTAATAGTTGTTCAAAAATCATGAAGGGCTTTGGTAGAGTAAATAAGGAGAAACTTTCCAGTGGCAGAAGGATCAGTACCCAGAGGACACAGATTTAAGATAACTGGCAAAAGAACCAGAGGTGACATGAGGCAACATTTTTTTACGTAGTGAGTTGTTATGATCTGGAATGTACAGCCTAAAAGGGTGCTGGAAGCAGATTCAATAATAACTTTCAAAAGGGAATTGGATACATTTTTGAAGGGGTAAAATTTGCAGGGCTATGGGGAAAGGGCAAGGGAATGGGGCCAATTGGACAGCTCTTTCAAAGGCATGATAGGCCGAATGGCCTCCTTCTGTGCTGTATCATTCTATGATGAATACAATTCATTCAATGGAAGTTAACATATCCCCAAATACCTGCAGTAATTCCACTGGCAAACCAGCCTTGTTGTGAACAAATCTATATAATTTGTTATAATTAATTCTGAAATCAGGTTATTTATACAAATGCTCAAAATATTGGAAACTAATAATACTGGAAACTAATATTTACTTTTATTATGAACATGCTTGCTTTTTAATGAACACCCCATATTCTGGACAGTGAGCACACTGTCATCTTTTTTTGAAATTGTATTTCTAATCAGTAACCAAGGGCCTCTCTATTGGACACACCCAAGTCAAATGATATCTGTTATTGATTAACAAACCATACTCAACATAATATACATCTATGTAATATTCTGAAAATCTTATATACATACAGCCTTTCTATCCATCACACACTTTCAATATCACACATTGTTTCTTTATACTCACTTTTAAGTGTGATGCAGAAACTTGCATTAAACAAAGACAAACATTTGGAATGTACAGACAAACTCTCCAGTAACAGAACATACTAAAGCCACAATGTCCCTAGCCTTTTAAATCACTGGTGTATGAACTCAATCTAGGTTTATTTATCAATTAGATTTTGTAGCCTTAAAAGGGACACACTCTTACACTTTTGCAACAGAATAATACATTGTGTTTTACATGGAGCAATCTTCCGGTCATTATAAAATAACCAACTTGCTGTACCATGGGGATTTGCTTATGTATATAAAAAAAAGTCTTGTGTCTAATGCACTCCCATCATATTTTGTTACAGATGCAAAGCAATCTTAAAAAAAAAGAGTAGGAAAGCACAGGACTTCAAGATTGATTCTTCTAACCTGCATTTTTAAATTTACAATTAGATTCAATTATCTACTTATGCCACTTCACCTCACAGAGTAGTTCAGCAATGGCCTTTAAAGGGACACTCCAGGTTGGCAGCTAGACTTTCTAACTGTGCTCCTAATGCCAAAAAAGTTAACAGCAATGCCACATGGAATCTGTTAATAAGAAATAATTATTAAGTCAAGCAAAATTCATGCAGCATGTCACTTGAAAGCAAAGTGAAAAAAACCCTTCGTGTTACAAGGAAAAAAAGAATCCAAATTAGTAACAGCATAATTGCAATCCTAATGCAATTGGACTAAATGTGTAAATACGCCTTTGCTTTGTTTAATTGAGATGAATTTAAAAGTACTTACTGATTCACACATCATGGAATATACAAGATTCAGGGTAAATTCAAAATAAAAGACCAACATTGAAATGCAAATGACTCATAGACAATGCTGTAATTCTCAATATCTAGATGAATCTCTCTTCCACAAGCAAGTTCAATCATGAAGCCACCTCTCAAACTGATGCTGTGTGCCTGCCATTTGAACAGTTTATATGGGAATGTTTGACAGTGAGTGCTGAAAGGCCATCCCACTGTGGAGTGCACCACCTCAAGAAAAAAAAAAGTCTCTTCAACTCACTGACAACTACACTTTCAAACTTCCACCTGTCTAGTCTTTGGCTCTCCATTTGCCACAATGCCTCTGCAGTCATTGATTTGCTCAACCACTTTCTCACCTCCACCTTTATGCCCTCGTCCTCAGAAAACCCTTCAGTGTCTCCCAACCCAGTTGTTCTCCCTGGTATGGTTCACATTTTCACTCCTCCAAGTCCAAGGGTCACAAACTTGAGCGTATCTGATGCAAAACTGGTTTAGCCATCCATCACCAGATCTGGTTGGACCACATCAAACACTATTGGGCATCACTCTCCTCAGGCAAAGCCACCCACTACTCTAGGATCATGCTGAAGATCAAAGATAACTCCTGGCTTTTTTTTTCTACTACCAACTATCTTCTTAAACCCCTCTCCCCTGTCCCTACCACCCTCATCTCTTAACAACTGCAATGAGCTCATGGACTTCTTTGCCACCAAGATAGAGATCATCATTCAAAGGCCTCTGCTGTTTCCCCATTACCCACCAAGTCAAATCTCCCGAGGCCCCCCTGCCCTAGTCCTGAGCTCCCATGTCTCTCTAGTTTCTTTTCTATCGCCCCCAATGCCTTCTCCAAGCTCATCTTGTCCATGGGATCCACCTGCTGCTTCCTTGACACCACTAAACTGCTGAGCACCAAACATCTCTTGGCAAATGGTTTCCTCGCATCAGGGACTGTCCCCTCCCTTTCAAACCACTGACATCAGCCCCTCCTCATCTACTTGCTGCCTCTTAATGACATCATCCACAGATATGGGGTCAGCTTCCACATGTATGCGGATGACACCCAGCTCTACTCCTCCAACGCCTCTTGCCACCTCTCTACTGCTTGTCTGTCTTGGATGTGCTGCAACTTCCTCTAAGGTAGAACCACTCTCAACCTCTGGCCTTCTATTTCATCCCACAACGAGCTTCTGACCCCATCTCCTATCCATCACGAAGTGTGTTTACTTCCATCTCCATAACGTTACCTGCGTCTGCCCCTACCTCAGTCCATCTGGTTCTGAAACTCTCATCCATGCTTATGTCACCTTCAGACGCAACTATTCCAATGCTCTCCTGGCCAGACTTCCAGTCTCCACCCTCTGTAAAACTTCAGCTCATCCAAACTTCTACTGCCCATAGTCTATCCTGCACCAAGTCCTGTGTGTCCATTCCCCCTGTCCTCACTAACTTACATTCGCTCCCCATTCCTATATGTCTCAAAATTCCTATCCTTCATGGCCGTGCCCCTCCTTATCTCCACCAGCCCTACATCAGCCCCCCTCCCTGAACCAACATCTCTGCTCCTCTGAACTTGGCATCTTATGCATCTCCCTCCTTCCCTTTCCCCACCATTGGCCTTCAGCCATCTAGACCCCACAGTCTGGAATTCCCTACCCAAACACCCCTGCCTCTCCATCTCATCTCTCTCTCTCATCCTTTAAGACCCTCTTTAAAACACACCTCTTTGGCTAAGCTTTTAGTCACACCTCCTAATATCACCTTCTTTGGTTTGGTGTTTTTTTTTATTATGTCTTTGTGAAGCGCTTTGGGATGTTTTTCGATGTTAAAGGCACCATATAAGTGCAGTTGCTGTTGTTGAGCCCAATCCTTCTTTCAATCAATATGCACATTTCCAGAAGGGGTCACTGGATAGTGATCGGGAATGGGAATATTGGTTGATTTTCCCCTCCCTAAGCCATAGTACTGAGGCCTATTGTAGAACTCTACTTTTTCAAGGCTGTGTTCAGCTGACTCAGCACAGACCAAAGGTCAAATCAGGGCCCTTCCCTGTTTGTGTGGCTTAGCTACTCACTGTGTAAACCCGCTTAGTCATTGAGCGAGCTACACTCATGACTTTTTTCATTCTGTGTATACATATATTTCAATCAATTCCAGTACATATTGTCATTTATGTTAAAAAATACATTTTAACAATTCAACATTACACAGTGGAAACAAAATGGCTGATTGTATCCCCGTCAGTAGCTACTTTGGTGCTAGAGCTAACATATAAATTGTAACATTGGGCCACTCAGTCTAGCTGAATTATTAAAAAATGTGATATACATCCTATAATTTATTCTGAGCTCTATGCTACCTTCAGCTCATGAAGTGAGTTAAATATATTAGTTGTGGTTGCTGTACCCACAGAAATACTAGTGAGCATCACAAAACTGCAATTGTATGCATTCTTTGGTCCTTAAACTGCACTTCTGCCTTTGAAGCAAGGTTTAAAATGAGAAAAGTTGTTGAACTAATTTCTTAGATCTTAAAACTTAACCACCACTCTAATTTTCTCTCGGACAATAGATGTTGGTAATAGAAGATGGCTACACCAGAGCCACTGGAAGTGGAGGAGGTGTGGACTGGTGCGTGGGGTGGGGTTCCCCTATCCGTACACGGCTGGCGGGGTGGTCCGCACCTCTGCCCTTCTTCCACCACATTCCCAGGCCATGGGAGCCTTCTCCTCTTTGCCAGATTTCCCATGTTTCCCTCCCCCTCTACTATTTTGCTGTAACCATTTACACTTCCTCTGGAGTTCTGATGAAAGGTCATCGACCCGAAACGTTAACTCTCTTTCTCTCTCCACAGATATTGCCTGCCCTGCTGAATATTTCCAAAATTTTCTGTTTTTATTTCAGATTTCCAGCATCCACAGTATTTTGCTTTTGTCCTCTGGACTCATCTTTTGTTTCTTTACTTGTCTCATTATCACCCCCTTTTGCCTTGCACCATAATCCATTTTGTCATTTAATCACTCTGGTCCTCCAATTTATCACAGACCTTCCCCTTTGTTCTTTTCCTGCCCCCCCCCCCCAACCCCCACCTTTCCCCTTGCTCTGTATTTGCTTAAAAGCTGTTCATCTATAACGTCTTCCAGTTCTGATGAAAGATCAACCCGAGATGTTAACTCTGCTTCTCTCTCCATTGACGCTGCCTGACCTACTGAGTGTTTCCAGCATTTTCTGTTTTTAATTTTAGGATATTTCTCTCTCCATTTCCTTACATATCTCATTACTTTACACTTAAATGTGGAAAGCCATAATTGCTGCTCTATGTGTTCGGATCCTACTTACAATTTGAGCCACCTCCTTACTTACTAGGTTGACCTTTGTTACATTGTCTGATCATATCTATATTAGGTAATCTTGCAGTATGGCTGTCCATTCTGTTGACAGAAACAAGCCTGTTTATCTGCCAGCTTGTGTACTGAGAGGCAAGGTATCTCAGAGTGCTATATCTGTTGTTAGATAGTTGTTAGTATCCTCTTGAAATTCAGTCCCTCAAAGTCCCTCAAGGAATTATTTTTCCAGGAAGCTTAGCTGAAGACAGCAGAAGACCCTAGCTTTAGCATTTACTAGGACTATTGTCAGAAAACCCTCAAGCTGTGAGGCACACAGACTGCAGGGATTGTTTGAACATCTAGGTATGAAAACAAGTGACTTTTGGCATTGGGAAAATCTCTGGTACTGAAAATATTCCCTGAATCCCAATATTTTACAAGATTACAACTGCTATTTCTAAGTTTAGTAAGAAACTTGACTGCTGAAAAGTAGATTGTACTCCCCAAATTGCTCTGTTTTAATGCATTGTGTGGTGTGGTACTGATTGTATGCAACAGGAAATGCCCCAGGTTTGACCCCTTGTCTGTGCTGATCAGTAGGGTGGCAGTGGGGATGGTAAAATTGGCCTCAATATCTCTGGACTATGAAAGGTGGAGGGAGAAAATCACCAGTTCCTGGTCGCTATCCAGTGATTCCTGTTGGAAAATGATTGCATGGTTGCAGATAAGGACAGAAACGGCTTGGTTATTTTGTCCTCTCTCACCTCACCCCCTTCCCCAGGTGATTGAAAAACTTGCTGAACCTCACACATTAAGAATGGCCACTTGGACGAGATTTTGGGGAAGCTCCAGCAGTTGTTACCCTGCATATATCAAACACTAGGGAAAGAGAAGAAAACAGAGAGAATTGTAAAAAAAAAGCTTTAAGATTGACAGTATAGTTTATCTGGCACTGTTTTCAAAGGGAACTCTGATTAGGGGTAGGGATATATGTGGTACCATTGGAGTTTAATATTATTTATCAGTAGTAAACGTCCTCAGCACCTCAATATACACATGTTGAAGGACTGGTAGACATTTTCTTGCTACTGTAAAACAGACATTTCTGAGATTCTATCATACTTGCAAGAGGAATTATACTTTTTTTAAAATGTTGTCATCTTTTACCTCCAACGTTCTCCTTTCTAGTCTCTCAGGCTGCATTACTTGGACTGCAGCTGAGAATACGCTACGGATATTTCCAAAGCTGATCTGTGGTTGCCTGATGGGATGCATTGAAACATAATTAGGGCAAGTTATTTCAGGCACTGTGTAATCCTGAGACAAACACCACAAATTTCTGTGTTTACTGGGTATAGCAAAATTTGCTGCCCAATTACCACAATTTTGCATAAAAAGTCCCAAGTCAGTGAAAGTGTGAGATTCTGAGTAGATCCAAATGATAACAAATCATTTGCCCCAAATATAATATATGGTAAAACCCTTGACAGTTTTCCTTGATAATAATAGCAACTCACTTTAGCTCCATTTAGTGTTATGAGCGGTTTCTCAAACAAGACTGAAACTCACCTTTTGGTAGAATCCTCAGTGCATAGGAGGGAGGGAGGGAAGGAAGGAAACCAACCAACAAACTTGGATTTATATAGCGTCTTTCACGTATTCAGGATATCCCATTGCACTTCACAGCCAATCTTTCTTTTTAAAAGTGTAGTCACTATTATTATCTAGGCAAATCGACTGACAATGTAATTGCAATCTCAATCTGAAGTCCATGGCAAAGCATACTAACATGTTCCAGTACTGGATATGCAGCATGGTATATACTTTGGAAGTGAAAAAGCAAATTTACATGATTTTGGCAAATGTTTATAATAAGACTTCAGTCCTAGAGGCTCCCATCTAATCTCATCCTGGAACTTTGTGTAGCTGTACTTTCTTATATTGGGTCATTTTGTTCATTAAGTTGAAAACCAAACAAATGAGCCCAGTGAAAATAATTGACTAGATACTGACCCTAAACAAGTATGTTTTAACCTAACAACCAAGGTTGGGCACCCAAATGAAGGATCACACCTATACAGTACTTGCAATGCTAGCTCTGCTATCCACAGATTTATAATCTGCCTACAACATCCTTAAAATATTTGAGGATATAATATCTTCCAACTTCATGCAATCTCCAAAAGATAAGACACTGGTAATAAGTTAATTATTCTAACCTTATAACTAACCTTAAATGGAATAACCCACCATAGTTTTACACTTAACAATCTACCTTTTTAGACTCTGCAGAACTACTGAATTCACAAATCTGTTTCGATACAGAAGCCAGCTGAGACACTCAACACATAGCTCCCCATTAATAAAATAAATTTGGCCATTAGGTCCCTCCTCAAACACTGTAAACAGCTATTCACTTTGTAACAGCATGGGCCAAACTTTCTTAGGCCTGCTGTACCAGATTCCTAGTTATTTCTTAGCTGGAGTTTGGTTTAAGGAGATTGAGGAAATCATTTTCATGCACTCTGGAACCCTATTTAGTTCCTTGCCCAACAAACATTAAGGTTACTGGAACAATTTAATCCCAATATTCCCTCTTAATACTTTTGATTGTCTTTTCCATTCTGTGATTATTTTAGCTGGATTATTTCCCAGCAAGCACAGCAAGTCTGCTGGTTTTGAAAGTGTGCACGAAATCAAAGGCAATGAATTTGGGCAGGAAAAGCAGGAATGGATGACATCACTGATGAATCAGAAAGCATCAACAAATGGGATTAACTGCTGGTACCTTCTGTTTATTTTTCCATCTTCATAAAGCATTGCATGCCAAAGGCCTGGGCAGAGAAGACATGGATCACGTCCATCAGACTTTATGGTAGTTGCACATAATTTGGAATGGTTACTTCAAAAATGTTGAGAACAGTTGCTCCTGATGACAACCAGACACAGAATCCTGTCAAAATTGATTATTGGCTGCATCTGAAAGATCTTTGTATACTTTAACTTTACAAAATAAACTTTAAAAAGCTGAAAAAATAGTGTCCTTGAAAGCTTTGCAGCAATATTGTGCTGTAGCAAACTGTTTGCTGAGGAGAAAACAGAACTGAATAGCAGTGAGGTTGTATGGGTATAAGTACAGCAATAGAGGATGCAACAGGGTTTTTGGAAAATTGACTGGTCTAGAGACATTCCAATGTGCATTACATATCCTATTTGCTGAGTACTACTTCCATGTCATGAAAAGGATAACTTATTTATTTACTTTGAGAACCCACATGCAAACAGTGTTCCTCAGCATGGAACAAGCTGAATTCTCATAAATGTTGCCATATTTTACAGAATATCCAATTTCAACTCATAGATGGATTTTAGTTGCATTTACCTCATAAATGATCCAAAGTGAAATGGATTTATTACTTAGGGCAGTAAAATAAAGTAAAAAGTAAAGTAGATCCTATTGGAACCTTTGCTTCATTTAGATGGGGGTCATTTTCATCTCGGGCAGTAAATCGGCAGAGTGGATTGCTCAACCATTATAGAACCAGCTTGATTTTCATTTCCTTTGATTTCATAGATGATGCATAAAAGGTTATTCCACTAGTGAGCAAAATGTTGATAATAATCTACAAGGGAGAATTGGGTTAAGGTCTCATTTAAGAATGGAATATACTCTAATATCCACTTTGGTTCCACGTCCACATTCATGCACTTCCAATTGATGCCACAGGATAGCTATGAGTAGTGGGAACTCTGACCGATTTTCCCTCCCCAACCTAGAAGTGCTGAGGTCAAATATAGCATCCCAACCTCTATCCCAGCTGAAACAAGCAAACACGGAACAAACCAACATTTAAAGCTGGGACCTTCCTGGTCTGTGTAGTCAGCCACTCAATGGGTAAACTCATTGAGCAATTGAAGGAGTATAGCTCGCATTTTTAAAAAGGAACCAAACTTTCACCAATGTAATTTATTATATCAACTCAATCCTATTTACTTTTTCGGTATATGTTGTAATAAATGCCTTGAAACATTAAAATGGTTTATATGAGTGTTGCAATAATTAATGCTGCCTTATAAATTAACAGATAGATTTGATGGAGACACTTCTGATGAAAGAGGTGTACCGTGATTGGCTGAATGGCACCATCTCAACTCTAGTATTGCTGTAGAAGACCTAAAGTTATAGTCATATGGTGGCCTTGTTAGGTACTCACATTAATCTAACATTGTGCAGTTTTATGCAGTGTGAAATTTAGTTCAGTTACCAAATAGTAAAGTTGTATAAATAAACTATCTGGTGAGAACACAAACAGTTATACATTAGTGTTTCTCATAACAAATCTTTTATTGATTGTTTAAGTATGTGGTGTGTATTTTTTCCAGCAATAAACTTTTGGCTGCCTAAAATAAATGTAATAATTTAATTCATTTTTTCATCTCCTTATTACTGATGAAAGCACTGAGATGGCCCAATTCAAAATAAACTTTATTTTAAATCACCACAGTTATTGTGCATGTGAAAGAGACAATGCAACATAAGTACACAGCCTGCTTCAATAATTTGGCAAGTACACATGAACTAAGCCAGCATGCTGTTGTCATGATGCTTATACTAGCAACATAATGGGGGTTAGCAGCACGAGAGTGAAGTGGCATTTAACAATGCTGTTTTGCTCATGCCATTGGAACTCTGCTTTTCAGAATCGGAGCACCACTATGTACAGGCAAGACCAAACTATGTCTATGCATGCACAGTGATGCTCTTAAGTTACAGAAGAAGCCATAATGCCCTGTGTATGCAACTCACTTCACCTGGCCAAGCACTTGGCAATCTATTACTGGTGTAAGTCAACTGGCCCAATAATAATCAGATTCATAACCGGGGATCCCGGCTCTTCTGCATGTCATAATGTTATAACATCGTGATGGACATCGGTTCTGGGCATTGTGTCAGGCTTCAATTGTTATACTTTGGCCAAAACATCAATGCCCAGTCAGATCCCCATTATCCAAATATCTGAATGGAGGTAATGTAGGTGCACTGTTTTCAAGAAGAATGGTTTACTGTGTTATTGTTGAATGTATGCCAATACCACTGTAAATTGTATAAGTAGTCTTGATGCCATAAAACCAACTGTGGGGAATTGGGTCAAAATATCTATACTCCACCAGCACCTCACATGCAACAAAGACACAAGATTAAATAATAATTACCAGTGTATAAAATGCTCAATTATCATTTATTATACAGGACACTGTAATCTTTGGCATTGTACGCACTACATATTTTCACAGTAAAATAGAATTCTACTTTTCAATTTATTGTGTGTAAATTGGCTCTCGCATTTGCCTATAAAACAACTGTGAGCACACTTCAAAAGTAATTCATTGGTTGTGAAGTGCTTTGGGACATCCTGACATGAAAGATACGATATAAATGTAAGCTCTTGCTTTCTTTCATGAATATTATCGTTTACTGCAAAGGCTTTTTCTCTGCAAATATTTACCTTCAGCAAAATTTAGCATACATATTATTGGCTTTATTGGAAAATTGTGAAGAATTATTGACAGAATAACGTTATGGGGAGCTGCAATACTATAATCTGTTAGCCTGACTTTTTAAAACCAAGATGTACACTGGAAGGGTGAAGGTAGTAAAACGCTCGTCTCGGCTTATTCCCATATTTCTTTGGCAGCTTGTCTTCATTTCAACACCTCACTCTTTAGCATCCTTCCCATGTCTCCTTCAGATCCTTCATTGTCTACCATCTCCATTTGAAGCCCTCAGTCCCTTCTTTGTAAAATCCCCTCCCGCTTGTCCTCGCTCCAGCGGTGCTCTGATGACTTCTCATTCTCGGTGACTTTAATCTGCAACTGAATTCACCCTGCCCCATCTCCTGTGTGTTGGCCTTCCTCTGCCCACTCAACCTCTATCCACAAACTCTCCCATTGACATGCATGGCCAACCCTTGACCTTGCTATCTGTCACAGCTTTGCTACCTCCAAGGTCACAATCACTGACAGGGTCATCTCAAATCAGTTCTTCATCACTTTCATTATACACATCTCCACATCTGCTTCTAACCCCTCTACCCTCCTTCTACCCCTGCTAAAAACTACCTCAAATCCCTCACCATCTTTCTACAACACTCTCTACTCTATGGCCTACCACCCACACTGACATTGGTGCTGAATAACTGATGTACTTCCATAAATTAATTTCTTCACACACACCAGATCCTAGACAATCTCCCATCCCCACCACTCCCTCAATGTAACTGCCAGCTCCATAGTCTTTATACTTGAGCACACATGGCAAACAACTAACCTACTGCCCCCTCCAGAACTGTCTTGACCATTTCAAGATGGCCAAATCCTCCTATTACTCCAGAATCATCCTGGAAGGCAAGGAAAATCCCAAATAACTCTTCATATCAAAATGCCTCCTCCAAGACCCCTCCCTAACATGCTCCATACTCATTACTAAACCTAGATAAGAAGAGCGCATGGACTATTTTGCTTTCAAAATCAGGGCAATCCACTCAGCCAACACTCTGCCCCGCTTCTTCTCTACCTCCATTCCTCCAGTCCTCACCTTGCAGTTTCTCCTCTCTGTTCTCATGAGATAGAATTCATGGAGGAAATGTATCACCTCCTCTCTCAAATCACTTCCAACCCAGCTCCTAACCACTCAATAATTCCTTCACAGCCCCATGTTCATGACATCTTCAATCTCTCCATTACTTCAGACACTGATCCCACCTCTCAAAACCATCTCCACTCCATAAAAAGCCTCACTTGACCTCTCTAGCCACGCAGGGCATTAAATGCTTTGCACCATCCAACTATGCGCTTAACTCTCCTAGCATCCCCACTTGAGTTCCTCCAATCCAATTTCCAATCATCCCACACCATAGAGTCCAATGACATCTGGTGTGACTGTGAACAAAGCTCACTGTCTCTCCTTGTCTTCCTTAACATCTCTGCTCCATGCTTCTCATAGTCTACATCAGCGGCAATGCTCTCTCACTGTTCCACTCCTACCTCTCCTAATACTATATCTCCTCAAATAGTTTCTCCTCCTCTGCTCGCAGTCATTTCTGGTGTGCCCTCGGTCCCCAGCCTTGGGCTGCCCCTGTTCATCTTCTACATGCTACCCCTTGGCAATATCGGCAAACATGGGTCAATTTCCACATATGCATCCAGCTCTACCACTTCACCGCCACTGACATGAGTGCTATAGCCGTACTATTCAACTGCCTGTCCAACAACAAGTCCTGGACCCACTGAGTGTTTCCAGCATTTTCTGTTTTTATATCAAATCATGGATGAGTTGTAACATTCTACAACTCAACACTGATAAAACCGAAACCATCTTGCAAATACCTGCGTTTCTCTGTCCTGTTAATTGCTCAGGCTAAGCCCAGTGGTGCGCAACCTGAGTATTCTGTTCTACTGAAAGCTCCTGTGCACTCTGCAGCCTTCTGGCCTGAAAACTGACTTTAGTAACTACAGACTTTAATACCTCTTAACTATAGCCTACGTTTCCTTTAGGGCAGTGAGGGCTGATTTTATGGGATGGAGACCCTTCATCAGAATACAGTACCCTGGGGCATGGGGGAAGGTCTGTACCCTAGGTATTGACCTGCTTTTCTTTTTGTCTTTTCAAGGCCAGCAGACCCCACCTTAAGTTGTCAGCTTCTCTTATTTTGTTTTCACAACCAACCTATTTAATGTTTACAATCTTCTTGTCCTTTCCTTGGGTTGCTTCCTATTGTCTTAGATATTCACACATTCTTTGATGCCTTAATATCTTTAATACTTCTTTCTATTTTCTGATATAAAGATCATCACGTCATTTATTTATCTTCTGCTTTTCTTTAAAGTATGTTACAGGTCTTTCTACCAATATTTTATCCTGTATTGTTTCCTCCCCCTCCCATTTGTTCTAATTCAATAAAAATACTTGTTCATCTTTCTTTTTTTCAGTTCTGATGAAAAGTTGTGCGTGTGAAATGTTAACTTATCTGTTCTCTCCACAGATGCTGACTGACCTGCTGTGTGTTTCCAACATTTTTTTGTGTTTTGTTTCAGATTTCCAGTATTTACAATTTTTTTTCTTTTTATTCAATTAATCCAGAACCCTGTGGCCCAAGTCCTCCAGCACACACCTATTACTCCCATACTCATCAAACTCCCCTGTGCTCCAGTGAATCGGCTTCAAGATCCTGGTCTTTGTTTTCAAATCCCCTGTGGCCTTACCCCATCCTACTTGGGTCCTCCACTCTAACCATTCCTCACAGTCTGATTCTCAGTTCCGTTCAGCTTTAAACTATTGTGCCCCTGCCCTCTGGATCTGTCCCAAAATCTCATTGACTTCCCACCTTTCTCCTTGCTTTCAAAAGCCTCTTAAAAACCTCTTTCTTTTACCATATCTTTTTTTAACCCCCTGCTCCAAATGCTTTTACTTCTGGGTAGCACTCTGGTCTCTGAATCATGGATTCAAGTTCCCATCCAAGACAGGAGCAGCTGGTCTATGCTGATGCTTCAGTACAGTACAAAGGGAGTGCTCCATTGTCAGAGGTGTTGTTTTCTGGAAAAGACATTACACTGAAGTCCTGTCTGCCCAATCAGATGGGAATAAAAGATCCTGTTGGCATTATGTGAGGAATCTTATAACACCAGGTTATAGTCCAACAGTTTTATTTGAAAATCACAAGCTTTCGGAGGCTTTCTCCTTCGTGAGGTGAGTATGGGATTCCATGAAAGGTACTGCATATATAGTCAGAGTCTGAGTTCACTAAAACTGTTTAAAAAAAACAAAATATTTTCTGAACTATAACTGGGGTTGCGATCTGAACCTTGGAAGCATGCACATACAAGAATATGTGTTGCCTCCATTCCTACGGTACAACTGTAAATTAGGTGTCAGCCTTGACTCCCTGGTAGCACTCTTGCTCCGAGTCAGAAGGTCATAAGTTCAAGCCCCTCTCCAGAGATTTGAGTACATAATTCAGATTGACACTTCAGTGCTGTATTGAGGGAATGCTGCACTGTCAGAGGTGCCATCATTCGGGTGAGACGTTAAACTGAAGGTACATCTGTCCTCTCAGCTGGGCATAGAAGATCCCATGGTACTATTGGAAAAAGATAGGGGGAGTTCTTCTGGCCAATATTTATCCCTCAACCACCAACACTAAAACAAATTATCTGGTCATTATCTCATTGCTGTTTGTAGGACCTTGCTGTGTGCAAATTGGCTGGCACGTTTCCCTACATTACAACAGTGACTACACTTCAAAAGTACTCAATTGACTTTAAAGCACTTTGGGACGTCCTGACATCATGAAAATGAGCTGTATAAATGCAAGTCCTTTCCTTTTACTTGAATCAAGTATTCTCCTGTACACTCCCTCCCCGTGGGTTGGATTCTATTACAACTACACATCAGCTTGAACCCCCGCAACGAATACCAATAACACTGGGCTCCGTGGTAAACCTGTAAGGTCAAGCGGGGATTAAAGTACTGCAGATAATATATTCTGTGTAGAGCCTACGTTTTATATTTCAGTTTCACGGTTCAACGGAAATTGTAGGCAGGAATCTGGTTTCAAATCTAGCTAACCGAGTTTACTGTCCCGCCGCCATCGCGGTGACTTTAAAATATCAACACCCCACCACAAAACGGCAGTTGCAAATCCTAGGACCTCGTGAAGAAAATAAATCTCCATCTCACATGATACGCATCAAAATCAGTTCTGCTCGGAAATCTTTCCCTGGTGACGGTGAGAAGTGCATGCACAGATACAGCAACCTGACCATTTATTTCGCACCTCGGGTCTGTCCATGCCTGTGGTACATCCTATATTTTGTAAACTCCCATATGATGTGGGTGGAACAGATTTGCAGGAGCACAATGAGTAATGGCGTGTCAGCAGGTAGAGGGAGCGCGTACCCAGTCACGGCTAATGGTCGCCTGGGGCAGTAAGCACTGCTAAGTCTCCCGTACACTGGAGCTGCTCCGCACCGTGCCTACAACAGAGCGTCCGGGCTTGTTCGGAACAACAACGACAATGATCGCCAAAAAGATGATTCCCATCAAGCTAGACCAGTTCGAATATCCATCGCTGGAATGTAACTTACAGGTTTAAATGGCAAAATCGTCGATAGGAAACTGTGGATCTTTTACAGTGTTAGGTGCGCGATAAATAATGGAAGAGATCAAGCGTAAGGATTGACCGCTGAAATGATGATGAGTCTAGATGTAGCGCAATCTTAAAAAAAGAAACAGTTACAATAAGCCAGTACCTTAGAACAGATCTAATAGAAGCAGGAAATGTATCTGTTTTTAACACTGGAAAATCGCTGCTATTGTTCTCCGCTGCACATCGCTCAGGTCGATAATAAAGGAACTTTTTTACCCTACATATCACGCTGCACTTTGCAACACGTCTCGTGTATTTGAAAACCGATTTCTTGGAGCATTGTATTCATAAAAGCCATCCATTTAAAGGGGAGGCCTGCATCACAGGGAGCTCAATATGTACCCTTCAATAAACTACAAACTGAGTTAATGAAACCCAGTGCTGTCCGCAAAAATGCTCAGTGAATATAACTGCACGAGGCTAGAAACCACATTCATCCATCCATTTATCACTAGATTCTAACTCTGCCCGAGACAATAGGAATCGCATTTTCATAAAGGCCACATATAATAGTTTATTAAGTAGTGCATTTTATCAAAGCACCTTTTCCTCCTGACTAGGTGGCAGCGAATGCAAATTTACCAACATCAAAATGTGTGAAAACTGTAAATAAGTTGCTAATAATAGCAACAGATGATAATTTAGGTATGATATCACGTCTCCCTCCTTCCACCCCCAACAGTAAAAGGTAAAATTACTCAAGGGATATGAGTAATTAAAGCTTGCTGTAGTTTTTTTCTACAAAGGTCAGTATCGGAGGAAAGTATTCAAAGATCCAGTGGAAAGGCTGTCGAAAAGAAATATGTCAGCACGTTTACCTTTCGTATCATTGTACTAAATACAGTTTTTCAGAGAAGCAATCTGTCATGGTTCCGGAAAAATATGGCAGCTAATAATGCCAGTAAAATTCATGAAATATTAATGTAAAAACAAATATCGTTTCTAAAATAAGGTTGTGGTAGGTTACAAAGAGACTGATCGATCAATCGTCAGATTAAATGAATCAATTGACGGATTTTTTGGAAGTCGTACCAATACTTTAAAAAAGCAGTAACGTTTTAAATGAGTCGAAATAGGTCAAAGACTAATGCTGAGCAGCATTGCTGCTAAAGGCGAATGTCTCCTGAATAAACGTATTATACAACACTGACAACTTCCTGATACGCGGACATAAGGGGGCAAACAGCTAGCCCGGCGCATGTCAGCTTACAATACTATCACTGAGGCAAATTCTTTCATTGCTTCCAGCTCAGACATTCAGTAAATTTACTGCAGTGGGGGATGGGTGAGGGTTGTATCTTTTTCTCCAACCCTCTAATTTGGATTTAAAGATCAAACCAGCAGCAGGTTAATTCTGCATACTTCAGTCTGGTTGTAAAGTTAAAACATACGGTTTGTTTTCAAGTCTAAAATACAGTGCACAAGTTTCACTTCAGACGTCTTAATTCTGAAACTATTAAACTTTAGCGGTATTCTAGTAAGCAGTAAGTACGATTGTTTCTCAAACTGAACTACGCTTTATGCACACCATTGAAAAGTGATACCGTATTACAAGAAACCTACATCTTATCTTTACTATATTTTCCTTTCTCAGCACCTAATGGTTTGGGTTGCTGCACCAGAGGAAAATGTTCTCAACCACCGATACACCTACCCACGACGTCATAACCAGGCAATTTACAACGGATGTTATCTATCCACCTTACTATCTGCTCGCAGATGTCTATTTTATATCCTGTCACAAATGGTAACTACTAGAAGGTATACGAGACCCAGGGAGACTGCAGATTAAAAACGCAGCGACCCATTTTTTGTGGAATATAGTATCAGCAACATTTTTCTGGGTCACCTTTGAGCTTCTGTTAAAAAAATAAACACATGGATCTCAATCATAATTTCATCCTATTTAAATGCTATTGCAGTTGCTTGTTCAAAACTGACCAAGAATACACAATGGGTGGTCATTTATTCAATTTTTGTGTTCCTTATTTTGTGAACACTTTTCAATGTCCTTATGAGTGAAGTGGCTTCTACTTAAGGAACCCAAAGAGGACTAATGAACATTACATTATATGAGAAATGCAGTTGAGCCCAGTTGTACTCAACTCTGAAAGGATCAAATATTTTCAAGTTGAAATTTTCAGATTAATTTTCACTGTTGACAAATAAAACCACAGTATGGTATTCACTGTTTACATTAATTACTCACCATACCGCATTGTTAAAATTAACTGAAAGTGAATTGATACTGCCATTGAGCAAGCTCACTTCAAGCCAAGCAAACCTAGTATAGGTTTACTGAAGGTATATATACACATAAAGATTCCATTTCCCCATTTGTATTTTCAGTGTGTGTGT
This sequence comes from Heptranchias perlo, assembly GCF_035084215.1. Classification (NCBI taxonomy): domain Eukaryota; kingdom Metazoa; phylum Chordata; class Chondrichthyes; order Hexanchiformes; family Hexanchidae; genus Heptranchias; species Heptranchias perlo. The sequence goes on from NC_090335.1 coordinate 42,888,594, forward strand.
ATTCTCCCTCATATACACACACACACACACACTGACTGAGCTAAGGTCAAAGGATAGAAGGAAGGTCGAACTCCAAACATATATGTTTGAAGTTCGACCACACACATACAGACATATATACGTACAGACAGGCAGAGAGAAACAGAGACTTTGCAAGATGGACTTTATTTTTCATGTGACACTCATTGCTCTTGATCCCAGAACCAATTCAGGATGGTCCTTGTTCGACTTTACGTGCAACACAATGAATCTTATCAAATGAAGTCAGTTTTACCAATTGCTCAAACATACTTGCACCTTTCAGAAGAATGTACAAATGACTGCTTCCTCAGCTTCCAGTTTTCTCCTGAGGAAGTGACTTATGCTGGGAGCTGACCCCACAGGTGCCAACAGCCTTCCAGCACCTACCCAGTTGGCTACTCTTCATATGTTAGTTTAGATAGTGATGGCCAACAAGCTGTGCATAACTGCAGTCTTCACCTACATCCATACATCTGTATTTTCCAACACAGCACTGATCAGCAGCGGAAACCCTGAGTAATTTTACTGCTTCTTAGTCCAGGGGACACTGAGAAACTTTAGGCAGTTTTATATTGATGGAATGCGATCAACAGCGGATTTTAAAAAAATAATTCTCAGTGTGTGGACATTGCTTGCAAGACCAGCATTTATTGCCCAACTCTCGGTGGTGGTGGGCCTTCTTGAACCACTACAGACCATGACAATAATGGCTTGATACAACTGAGTGGCTTGCTTCAGGGAGCAATTAAGAGTCAATCATGTTGGTGTCGGGCTACATATAGAATCATACAGCACAGAAGGAGGCCATTTGGCCCATCGTGCTTTTGCTGGCTCTTTGAAAGAATCATAGAATGTTACCGCACAGAAGGGGGCCATTCGGCCTATCGTATCAGAGCTGGCTGAAAAAGAGTTATCCAGCTTAATCCCACTTTACAGCACATGACCCATAGCCCTGTAGGTTACGGCACTTCAAGTGCTCATCCAAGTATTTTTTAAATGTGTTGAGGGTTTCTGCCTCTACCACCCTTTCAAGCAGTGAGTTCCAGAACTCCTGGGTGAAAAAAATTCTCCTCAGCTCCCCTCTAATCCTTCTACCAATTACTTTAAATCTATGGCCCCTGGTCACTGACCCCTCTGCTAAGGGAAATAGGTCATCCCTATCCACTCTATCTAGTCCCGTCATAATTTTATATACCTCAATTAAATCTTCCCTCAGCCTCCTTTGTTCCAAAGAAAACAACCCCAGCCTATCCAATCTTTTCTCATAACTATAATTCTCCAGCCCTGGCAACATCCTTGTAAATCTCCTCTGTACCCTCTCTAGTGCAATCACATCTTCCCTGTAATGTGGTGACCAGAACTGTACGCAGTACTCAAGCTGTGGCCTAAACAATGTTTTATACAGTTCTAGCATTACCTCCCTGCTCTTATATTCTATGCCTCGGCTAATAAAGGAAAATATCCCGTATGCCTTTTTAACCACCTTATCTACCTGTCCTGCTACCTTCAGGGATCTGTGGACATGCACTCCAAGGTCCCTCACTTCCTCTACACCTCTCAGTATCCTCCCATTTATTGTGCACTCCCTTGCCTTGTTTGCCCTCCCCAAATGCATTACCTCACACTTCTCTGGATTGAATTCCATTTGCCACTTTTCTGCCCACCTAACCAGTCCATTGATATCTTCCTGCAGTCTACAGCTTTCCTCCTCACTATCAACCACACAGCCAATTTTTGTATCATCTGCAAACTTCTTGATCAAGCCCCGTGCATTCAAGTACAAATCATTAATGTACACCACAAAAAGCAAGGGACCTAGTACTGAACCTTACAGGACCCCACTGGAAACAGCCTTCCAGTCACAAAAGCACAGTTCAACCATTACCCTTTGCTTCCTGCCACTGAGCAAATTTTGGATCAAACTTGCCACTTTCCTTTGGATCCCATGGGCTTTAACTTTTTTGAACAGTTTGCCATGTCAAAAGCCTTGCTAAAATCCATGCACACTACATCAAACACGTTACCCTCATCGACCCTCCTTGTTACCTCCTCAAAAAATTCAATCAAGTTAGTCAGACACTACCTTCCCTTAACAAATCCATGCTGACTGTCCTTGATTAAATGACGATTTATGTTGTCTCTCAGAATTGATTCCAATAATTTGCCCACCACCTGGGTTAGACTGACTGAACTATAATTACTTGGTCTATCACTTTCTCCCTTTTTAAACAACGGGACAGCGTTAGCAATCCTCCAATCCTCTAGCACCACGCCTGTAGCCAGGGAGGATTGGAAAATGATGGTCAGAGCCTCCCCTATTTCCTCCCTTGCTTTTCTTAACAGCCTGAGATACATTTCATCCGGGCTTGGCGATTTATCTACTTTCAAAGATGCCAAACCTCTTAATACTTCCTCTCTCACAATGTTTATCCCATCCAATATTTCACACTCCTTCTCCTCCTTAACTACAATCACTGCATTGTCCCCCTCTTTTGTGAAGACAGACGCAAAGTATTCATTAAGAACCATATCCACATCTTCCGCCTCCACACATAGGTTACCTTTTTGGTCTCTAATAGGCCCTACTCTTTCCTTAGTTATCCTCTTGCTCTTCATGTATTTATAAAACATTTTTGGGGTTTTCCTTAATTTTACTTGCCAATATTTGTTTATGCCTTCTCTTTGCTTTCCTAATTTCCTTTTTAATTTCACCCTGCACTTTCTATACTCCTCTAGGCTTTCTGCAATATTGAGCTCTTGGTGTCTGACATAAGCTTCCCTTTTTTGCCTTATCCTATCCTGTATGCTCCTGGTCATCCAGGGGATTCTAGATTTGGCAGACCCACTGAACCCCTTGAATCTCCCTCTTGAATGTCTCCCACTGCTCTGACACTGATTTACCTTCAACTAGCTGTTTCCAGTCCACTTTTGCTAAATCACTTCTCAGCTTAGTAAAATTGGCCTTTCCCCAATTTAGAACTTTTACTCCCGTTCTATCTTTGTCCTTTTCCATAACTATGCTAAATATAACTGAATTATGATCACTACCACCAAAATGCTCTCCCACTGATACTCCTTCCACCTGCCCAGCTTCATTCCCCAAAACTATATCCGGAACTGCCCCCCCTCTTGTTGGGCTTGCTACGTACTGGCTAAAAAAGTTCTCCTGAATGCAATTTAAGAATTCTGCACCCTCTATACTTTTTGCACTGATAAGTTAATATTAGGGTAGTTGAAATCCCCTACTATTACTGCCTTATTGATTTTGCACTTTTCAGAAATTTGCCTGCATATTTGTTCTTCTATCTCCCTCTGTTTGGGGGTCTATAGTACACTCCCAGCAGTGTGACTGCCCCTTTTTTGTTCTTTAGCTCAACCCATATGGCCTCATTTGATGATCCTTCTAACATATTATCCCTCCTCACAGCCGTAATTGTTTCTTTAACCAATACTGCCACCCCCATCCTTTTTTTATCCCCTTCTCTATCTCGTCTGAAAACCCTCTAATCAGGAACGTCGAGCTGCCATTCCTGTCCCTGTTTAAGCCATGTTTCAGTAATAGCTAAGATATCGTACTTCCACATGTCTATCTGTGTCCTTAGCTCATCTGCCTTATTCACTATACTCCTTGCATTGAGGGATGTACCATTAAGCACTGCCAAACTCCTTTGTTGTCTAGTTTCTAACCTTTGTTTTCTCTGACTTCCAAACTCACTTACTAATTTTCTGCCTTCCATTTCCAGCTCTACTTCTCTCGCTTCTGAATCTATGCTCAGGTTCCCATCCCCCTGCCAAGCTAGTTTAAACCCTCCCCAACAGCACTATCAAACCCCCAGCGGGGATATTGGTCCCGGCCCTGTTGAGGTGCAACCCGTCCAGCTTGTACAGGTCACACCTCCCCCAGAACTGGTCCCAATGCCCCAGGAATCTAAAGCTCTCCCTCCTGCACCATTTCTCCAGCCATGCATTCATCTGCTCTATCCTCCTATTTCTATACTCGCTAGCGCGTGAGTAATCCAGAGATTACTAACTTTGAGGTCCTGCTTCTTAATCTCTTTAAAAACTCCTTAAAATCTGCCTGCAAGACCTCATCTCTCTTTCTACCTATGTCGTTGGTACCGATATGGACCATGACCTCTGGCTGTTCACCCTCCCCCTCCAGAATGTTCTGCAGCCACTCAGTGACATCCTTGACCCTGGCACCAGGGAGGCAACAGACCATCCTGGAATCACATCTGCGGCTACAGAAACGCCTGTGTGTTCCCCTAACTATAGAATCCCCTATCATTATCATTCTCTTGACCTTTTTCCTCCCCCACCCCCCCCCCGCCACTGTACAGCTGAGACACCCATGAAAGAGTTATCCAATTAGTCCCACTCCCCTGCCCTTTCCCCGTAGCCCTGCAAATTTTTCCTTTTTAAGTATATATCCACGTCCCTTTTGAAAGTTACTATTGAATCTGCTTCCACCACCCTTTCAGGCAGTGCATTCCAGATCATAACAACTCGCTATGTAATTTTTTAAAACCCAGACTGCATAAGGGGGGCAGGTTTCTTTCCCTGAAGGACATTAACATTGGGTTTTTATGACAAATAAAACCCAGTTAGGTTTTAAGGACAATCCATGGTCACTTTTATTTTTACTGATACCAAACTAAACTGAATTCAAATTCTCAAACTGTCATGGTAGGATTTAAACTCATTATAATTAGTCCAGTCCTCTCGATTACTTGTCCAGTAAAGTAACCACTACGCTACCGTACCCTCAGACATCACTTCTCTTACACTCCTGGAAAGAATCAAGAACAGGCTATTGTCTATTAGGCTATTCCTCTCTCGACTCAAGCTTGCACCCTCTCCCTTTCCATCCAACCTTTCTTGTCTTTCTGTTTTATCAGTACTGTGGTCAGTGTTTCTGTGAACATTTTTTTTTCATTGTGCGCTTTGAGCTCCAAACAAGCTTTCCTATATATTCTTCCCTTTCCCTACATCCTCAATGTGTTGAAACGAAGACTCATTGTATAGCTTCCTAATCAAGCTCATTCTTTTTCAAGATCTCAAAACAGAGGCATTCTTCAACAATCTCAGTCTTCCCTTCCCTCCACAATCTTGGCATTACCTAATCCCCGATTTAGCCATCTCCTTTACTCTCTTCAACCTTGGTAGCGTCATGCACTATGTTTTCCCCTTCACCTTGGTTTCTCAATTTAAAAAAAAAACTTATTGTAGTGCATAATGGAATCATTTAGGCAGTCTTAGCTATTCGTGCTCAAGTTATGCATTGCTAATAATTTCCTTATATTTCTTGTAATGAAAGCATCATCTCTGCAAAGATGTTGTAATATATATGACACTGTGTTGCATGAGCCTACAAGCAGTGCAATCCTGGTACCACTGCGAGATAGCAGTATAACTGGTCTGACCTCGAAAAATTATCTTAGGTGGATTCACTATCAAGAGCCAGTACTAAATTTATGTTGTAGTCTTACAATGTTCACTGGTGGCACTTATCTGCAGCATTTTGGCATGATGACAAGACCAGAGTCTCTGTTGACACTGGAGATTTTGTACTAGTATTAGTCTAGTATAATTGTCAGTCTCTAGCTACTCATGTACTGCCATTCTATTTACTTCTGAATGAAAGGAGATGAGTCAACAGAATGGCAGGAGGCTTCCAGTGAAAATCTTTACATGCTGCTGTTTACCATTTCAGCAGGTACATGTGATCAGAATAACTGGCCTCCACCTTAGTAAATCTACATCTCCTTATTCAATAACAGAGTCCTGTACTGCATCAGCCATGTACAGCAAGGGTAGAAGTTATATTGAATGTAAATCAGCACTCATTTAAAACCAAAACTCCTGATATGAGTCTTGTTTACAGTGGGATCGATTCAGAATGCATAAATTGACCCAAATATCTGCTGACTTAATGTCTGATTTGACCTCTGAAACACAATATAACTATGGCAGTAATCTGCACCTGGAACAGTGCCAGTCCAAGATACACAATGGCTCATTTTCAAATAGTTTTGTACATATACATATATACTGTTAGAATTTACTTGTGAACCACTCCACTAGTGTATTTCAGAATAAATGGAGCATTTTAATTCTCTCTAATTTTCTCCTGTCCTCTTCTGATGACACTGACTTCCTTGACGAGATATCATCCCAGAAAAGGTCGCTGCCCTCTGTTACCTTGTGCAAGTGGCTATTATTCATCGGTGAGGTAAGATAGTGAATGTTGGCAGGTTACCCAAGTGTGGAGGTCATCACAGCCAGAGCTGATGGAGTCCTCAACTATCATCCATATACACACACTTCCAGCAGGGGCCACTGAGTAATGACTAGAATAGGAACCCTAGCCAAATTTCCCTTACCTAACCCAGGACTGCTGTGGCCAATTGCAGCACCCCTTCCACTGCCCCAGGGAAACATCAGCCATAATGGGCAATAAATGCCGGCCTTGCCAGCGACGCCCACATCCCGTGAACGAATAAAAAAAAAATACAGACATGGGATTGAACATGGTCTAGTCTATATGGCTCAGAGATGGTGACTGTATTTATAAGTCATCCAAATGAGGCATTTTAAATATAATCAGGATGATACATTTTACGACACTTAACTGTAGCAAGTGGAGGTGACTGTATAACAGGGCTCTTGTCATGACTGTACAATTGCATCCTTAATTCCTGTACAAGCTGGCAGGGCTACATTAGTCTGTGGAATGAACAGAAAAGTGCCTGGGGTGTTGTCCACACTGCTAAAATATAATTGCTGGATTCAACAAGAATCTCAACTGATACTATTTTTGAAGATGATTTATCCTTATTCTACCTTCCAACTAAGCGTGAAGGTGTGTAATGAGTTAGAAAACATTGGGTAGCAGATCACTCCAACTAGGGATAGGAGTAGGGGAAGAAAAATGTCACAACCAGCTCATGTCACAAAATACATCCCTTCACATCTGATTGAGAAGCAATGGGAAGCAGCAGTAGCAATCTTAATGGGTGGGGGAATAAAATGAAGGAAAACAAAGAGAAATTGTTGCATAAACATTTCCATATACTAGGGACCATGTAACCCATAAATTTGACTGGTAAATGTAGCATTTATTGCAAGAATAATAAAATGTATTAATTCAGGCATTACATTAACTTCCTTCCCTACTATCAACTCAGGTGTATGTTGAGCGGCTCGGTTATACTGTCATTTACTAATTCCACACCAATATTCTCTAGTACACTGCTATCTATATAGATTTCTAATGGTCATTTAAACAGATTTTCAGAAAGCTAAAGATTGGTAGAATTATTGTATCCATATAAAGTATGTGTTGGGGAGATCTATCTGCTCGAGTAATATTGCAAGAAGATACCAAAAATTCAGCCGGATTTACAACATATTTTTCTTTAACACAATTTTCTGTACGACCAACTACAGAACAATAAGTGGTCAGCTTTTCAGTATTTCTAAAATTTGTGTCTGAAATTTCTTTACTTGCATTATTTCATAGACAAGTATTCCCACTGTCAATCTACTTGCAGCATGCCCAATAGTGAATTTAAAATCATCATGCATAATTCCTCAGCAACTTGCAAATGCCTGACACATCCATCACCAAAAGATTGTAATCACTGGACTTAGATCCATTTCACATTCAATAATTACAATCTTTTCTGTTTGCTCATCAATTTTCTATGTAAATTAAACTGTTGTTAAAAATAACTAGGTAGGCAGCACTATATATTAGTGAACAACATATTGGCCATGAAACGGTAGAACATGGGTCTGCGGCTACAGTTCCTGCATGGCAAGCACCAATGCCATTAAAGGAGACATGGCAATTGGAGGCCAAGAATTTTTCCATAAGAAATACAAAAAAAATGTTCAAAATCTGGATGACAAGTGACATAGGGACCCTTAACCACAATTTTTAATTGTCAGCTCAAGTGCACCATTGACAGACCGCCAAATAGGTCTGCTCCCACTCTTATCAGCTGGGGAATGAAGTACAGCTTAAGGAGTCCTGGGTGATTAGACTTGACTCATGCTCTTGATCTGTATTTGATGATATTTGGTGGAACGTGCACTTTTATGAACAGGATTGGGCTTCTGTAATGGGTCCTACAGGTGAATAGACTTCCAGCAATCACTGTCCAGGCTCACATATTTGAGTCAGATACCAAAGGGTCACTGACACTTTTAGACTCACCATTTCTTACTGTGCGAATTTATTTTCTTTTGAAGTGGAAAAAAGCCTAGTAACTCTAGGGATAGATTTCAGGGCTACTGATTCAAAATTGAACTACCAGAATTAACTGACTGTCAAGGTTGACTATCCTTTATTGATGACTCTTACTGGTTGTGGAAAAGACCCCCAAATGAAAAAGTTCGTGATACTGGAGTATTCTACATGAGCAATAAGAACAAACAAATTGCAATGAGACCTATCCCATCCTGTGAAAAGCGTTGTCAGGTGATGCAGTTACAATGATACAGTTGATGCAGACTTACAATGATATAGGCCACACAAACATTTACAAAACTTCCAGGTCAGACTGAAAGTGACTGTACAATAGGGAACTGGGTGGAAAGTTCCAAAAACAGAACAAATGGTTTAAATTATATTTTCAATCCTAAACATGAATTTATAATAAATTGAATCTTAAGCAATCTTCTGTGTTTCCTCAATGTCCTGTGGGTAGACGCACCACATGATGTTGCACTGGGCCACACAGACCAAGAAAGTCCCAAGTTCGATCCCCAGTCTTTGCGGAGTTAGCTGATCTTGCTAATATCTGTCAGGTGGCAGTGCCAGCACTAAAACTGGCATCATTCTCTGCAGGTTAGAGAGGCGAGGAGTGCGCCTTGACTCCTGCTTCTGATTGCTAATCATTGACACTTGGTGAAAAGTGCACTTGTGCAAACAGGATTTGGGTCAGGTGTAATGGGTTCTACTGTTGAATAGGTTGCTAACACTCACTGTCCTGGATCTCACATAAAAACCAGCATTTAGATGAAGCACTAAAGGACCACTTCTAGCTATGCCCTCAATGAATCACTGCCTTCAGAAGGGATAAGGGTGATCATCAGAAGGAAAACCTAAGTAAAATACTCAAATTACAAATGGACTTTGTTACAGGGGAAAAGTCAGTATAGTTCAACAATGCAAAAAAAAAATGTATTGATGCCCTGTGGTGACGAGCAGTTTATAGTCATTTGTGTTAACCTCTGGTAGTGCTTTGCGAAGGGTGGAAAATACATCTCTTCAATTGGATCTCCGTGCCTGAGACAAAAGTGCCACCTCCTTTATATTGAGGCACTGCTGCGGGAGATGGAGCTGCCTCCAGCAATAAACTGTAATTCATCAAGACATTACCTCTTTACATCTGTACCAAAATGAGAAATTGGCTGATGGTGAGTACCCGGAATTCTTATCATAACTAGTCTTTGTGGAAATGATAAATCGCGGGGCATCGTTGTTGACGAAAGAACGCCCCTGACTACTGCCATTGCTGAAAGCTTCTGTATCTTCTACTGAACTAATGCAGTTCTGACGGTCAATATGGGATCAATTCTAATCACTAAAGCCTTTTGCCTAAAAAAGTTGGTTTCGATCAGCATAGGAACTCTATTTTCGCTGGATTCGATTTTTAAAAACTCAATTCGATGTTTTTTTTTGTATTTGGAACTTAATGCCGGTTTGTTAACTTCGGGAGGAGGTGGCTGCACGCAAATTCTATTCTTTGCACTTCGGCACGTTTACGAAACCGATCGCCAAAAACAGAACAATAAAATTTTGCACAAGTGCAGTGCTGAAGTTGCGAAATGAACAACAGAAACGTCGCCAGTGAGATTAGCCAAGTACGGGGTTTATGTTGCTTCTAAACGAAGTGTGGCTTCCAACCCTTACCCACATTGCCCGAAATACAATGTCTTCAATCTTCGGCTTTCAGTCCACTAATGAATGAAGGATTTCTCACAAGAAGCCCGTGCTACGGTCCAGTAGCTTTCTGATCCACATATTTATGCGAATCTACAAAGCCATCGCACAGTTCTACACCTAACCCTGCAGATCTCAGCTTTCGGTTTGATTCTGACGGCTGAGGTATTGTTTTTATACAAAAAAAGACAGTCCTGTAGACACTGTGGTGCTTGCTATTAAAAATGAATTGAAAAGCCCTGGTGATGTCGGAGTCGTTTTGTGTCGGCCGCCAGCAGCTCTGGTGCAGATTAATTATCCGTTTCGGCTTAGTTTACCACTCCCCTGCCCCGGGTGACCCCAGAGCAGAGCGACGTCTCAGACGGAAACTGATGAATAGAGATCAGTTACAGCGCTCTGCATCTCACCTCCTGCTCACAGGGATCCACCAAGGGCAGAGGCGCAATACCTTCTGTGCAACCAACGCAACAGACTGCCACAGGATTGCACAGAGATATGCTTCAAAACTGCTTAATGTGGGAGTCGCCCATTCCACTCCATCAGTCCCCAGATTTCTGTACTTTTGTCATTTCCTAAGCACAGAGTAAACCGTACACAACATGCTACACCTGTACAGTAAGAGACTGGCCACTTTGCGTGCAAAAATAAACATGTTATCCTTTACACACGCATCATGATTATATCCTTTGGAAAATATTAAACAAAAATATACATCGACGTGATTGAACAATAACTGATGCAAGAGTACATGGAAGTGGAACTGCCACGATGCCTAACACAGGTCGTGCACATTGCTTCCTGGGCCAAATTAACCTAAAAGGATTGTAATGGGTACTGTGCAAAATATTAATTGTATCTGGCAACAAATGCCGATTTCATAAATTGTTAATTAAATGATCTGTGCCTTTTTATCGCACCAAGTTGGCACCATTCTGCTCCTTGTTTTATTAGGTAATTAACCATTAAGTTAATTCTATTCTATTTTCAAAAAGGGATTGGATAAATACTTGAAGGGAAAAAAATGTGCAGGGCTACGTGGAAAGAGCGGGGGAATGGGACTAACTGGATTGCTCTTACAAAGAGCCGACACGGACACGGTGGGCCGAGTGGCCGCCTTCTGCGCTGTAACCATTCTATGATCCTAAGTGGCCGTAGTTCAGGCCTTCAAATTCGTGGTTAGGATCAAATGTCCCTTTTCAGAAAACAATGTTTAACATAATTCATAAGAACACTTTTACTTTAGCTATATCCTCAACCTGGTATCTGTAATGCGATTTATTACATTTGCTGAACTTGCTGAACCTTTTTGTACACGTGGGGAAAAAGGAACTCAAAAACGGTTTATGTATACAGCGCACGTCATGTCACCTTATCCTTCCTGCGAAGCTTCGCTGCCGTACTTATCCAGCTTGGATGGAGTGCTCGCGAGTCCTCCATCTCCAGAATCACCTCACCGTGGAAAAGGCTTCAGCCAGACAAGTCCAGAATCCAGATCTTGTTAAGTTTCGCTGGAGGAATATAAACCTCCGTTTATGACTCCTGTATATTTGATACATTCGTCGGATAATCGTCAACCGAAGTGTGCCCCCTGCACGCAGCCAGCGTCTGAGCCTCTACCAAAATCATTCATCAGTCAGAATCGCGAAACCAGTCTTTTCTTGACACCGTACAACTGTATCTGTTTAGTTCAAATAATGCGAGGGTTTTTTTTTTAATCCAACTTGATTGAGTACATAGGATCTCACAATGCCCCGTTCAACCTTGACACGGTAGTTTGTATACATTGAGAAAGGAAACGGTATGTAAAGAAAGTGATTCCAGCTGAAGAAAGCTTGGACATTACTGCTGCTGCTCAAAAAACGCCCGAATAAAGCAGCTCACGCAATGGTGCTGCCACGAAAAACCGCGACCTCCCGGCTCCCCACTCAGTTAACAAAGATTAGCAACCGTCAGGCTAATCTCTGAAGTTCTAGCGCCGCTTGTCTTTTGCAACAACAGCCTCTACCAGGATTATCTCCGAACAGAAGAGTCTAGGGCCTGCCTGCTACTTCCTGCGTTCAAGAATGTGGCCTCGGGAAATAAATTAGCTTCAATAAAGCGAAACAAAATAGAGTCACGTGAGCGCGGCTACCCATTCACCAGCCGCTTCGCCCACAACTTGAGCTCAAGTTTCTGACCCTCTGTCTCGATCTTTTGGAAGCCGATTTTTAAATCGTACTGCAAATATAGAGTATACTGCACTAATAGTTCAATAACTTTTATCTTAAACGTTATATTTTCTGCAGTTTATTTGATGCGTCCAATCACCTCAAAGCTGCCAACCCTGGTATTTCTGGAACACCGCAGACATGTCGAGCACTTCCATCCGGTCTTAACTCTTATTATCTTTCACAGAACATGTAAGTTATGTTTTCTTTCCGATTTCCCAGATAAGTACGCGCCATAGCGGGGATGTGGGGAGCGGGGGTCTTTTTTTGTATCTTCATTCTCGGGATGTGGGGAGCGGGGGTCTTTTTTTGTATCTTCATTCTCGGGATGGGGGAGGGTCTTTTTTGTATATTCATTCGCGGGATGTGGGTGTTCCTTGCAAGGCTGTCATTTATTTTCCATCCCAAGTTGCCCCATAAAGGTCCTGGCAGCCCTTCTTAAAACGTTGGTCGCGGTTGTGGAATGGCTTGCCAGGCCACTTCAGAGAGCAGTTAAGAATCAACCAGATTGGGGTGGAACTGGAATAACATATAGGCCAGACCAGGTAAGGGGGCAAGTTTCCTTCCCTAAAAGGACATTAGTGAACCACTTGGGTTTTTATGACAATCCGACACCTTCATGATCATTTTTACTGATAATCAGCTTTTAAAATCTGGAAATAAAAAGCTGGTATCGGTCCAGGCCTCTGGATTATTGTCCAGTAGTCCTTTGGGTATATAGGGTCAGTGCTATTCACAGCCTGAATTACATGGCCTTTGTATATCATCCAGGGGGGAAATCTGTTCAGACTATTAAACTTATTAGCTGCCCCTTAAAAAGAATGGCTAACATTAAGGTAGGCCTGCCGTTTGCCTGTTTTCTCTCTTTTAGTCTCTAGGTAGTAAGAGGTTGTTCTACAGTTAGGACAAAACATTCCCATACTTTTTTTCTTTTCAGATGCTTACAGACCTGTCGTATATTTCCACCATTTTGCTTCTATTGCATGTTTCCAGCATGGGCCGATTTTTTCTTTTTTATCTTGTCTGGCCTTTGCAACAAGATAAAATGAAATTATGAATATTCTTTTCATTTTGCCCTCCTTTCCTGAAGCCTACAGTAATATTCCAAAAGGGCCAGCCACCCTCTGATATCTCAACCAAGTAGCCATACTTGGTGTGTGACCCTAAACAGTGAGTGTTGGCAGGCTACCATTACATTACAGTTCCGACATTACATCCAATGAAGTACTTTTGTCACCGTTGTAAAGAGCTTTGGGATGGCCTGAGGTCATGAAAGGCACTATATAAATCCAAGTTTGTTCTTTCTTTACTGGATTGTGGGAAAGGGGAGGAAGCATCACCAGTGAGCCTGTACTTTTCTTTATTGAACAATCACCAGATAACGATTAGGAGCCATGGCTGAATTTCCCTCTCCTTCCTAGTCCAGGGCCACTGACCCAATTGGGGCACCCATACTCCTGCCATGGTTGAGATGAGCTAACAGCCCAGATGGGGATCCAACATGGTATCTTCCTATTCTATACAGTTCATTCAGCATCATTCAGCAGTGCACTTAACAACTGAGTTACCAGACGTCCAGGTACAATGTTAATTATGTCCTTTGAAACATTATTCGGAACAATGTAGGGTAAATGGCTCCCACAATGGCTGTTGGTTGGAATCTGTTTAGCTGAGCCATACAAAACAAAAAAAAAAATCAAGGTTCAAATCCCCCTGTGCACCAAGGTAGTTGACTTCATCCACTGTGGCAGTAGTGACACTATAATTGGCCTCAGTGCTGCTAAACTAGGGAGCAAAAAATTAGCCAGGGTTTCCACTCCTCTTCTCTATCCAGTGTTAATGTGTTCAGGTGTTACATTGGGCTTTGCTGTAATTTTCCCCCTTACCTCTAAAGAGAAATGGGGCTTGAGGAAAAGTTGGGGAAATAAAACCAATAAAATGATTGGTCAATTAATTGACCATTAAGTAACTTTTTACAGCATGTAACCCACGAAAGCAACTGGGTGCTTAGGACTACCTTTCAAATCGGCATTCATTTTGTAACAGAAAGTTGTATAATTTGTGGTATTTACATCATTCTAATGGTTGGAAACAAGTCATTTAATGACAAAATAGCAAAATGCAAGTTCACTGGGTGCAATGTTTAAATCTTTAATCAACCCTTTCAATACTATGACCTAATTTTACCACACAAATGCTGCAATTGTACACACATTACACTGAGACAGATACATAACTGAAAGACTGTAATTTCAGTTGTTTGTTATCCCTGTTTGCGCTAAGGCATTCCATGTCCTATCACCTGTATAAAAAATAAATTCTCCTCACCTCTCCATTCTTTTGGTGACAATATCCCCTCTAGTTACCAACTTACTGATCAGTGGAAAGAGTTTTTCCTAATTTACTTAATCAAGACCCCTAATAATTTTGAAAACCTCAAATAGATATCTTAACTTTCTCAGCTCTTAAAAGGTCAGTTTCTCTATTCTCTCCTCATACCTAAAGCCTCTAATCACCGGTGTCAATTTAGTGAATCTCTTCTGCCCCTTTTCCATGACCTTGACATCCATCCTGAAATAGGACACCCAACCTAGACAGTTAAATGACGGCCTTGTCAGCGACACCCACATCCCTAGAATGAATTTTAAAAACAATCTAGGCTGACACTAGTGCAGTACTGAGGAAGTGCTGCTCTATCAGAGGCACCAATTTTCAGATGAGACATTAAAGCCAGGCAGATTATAAAAGATCCCATGGTATTATTCGAAGAGCAGGGGAGCTCTACCATTGTCTTGGCCAGCCAAGATTGGTCCTCAACCACCAACACTAAAACAGATTGGCCTAGAAATTCAGCTGCAGCCATTTTTAGGCACTCGAGTAATTACCCTGATATTGGGCCTCGAACCTCATTTTCATAGAGTCAGCATGTCAATACAGCCCACCGGCAAAGAATGGAGAGGACTGCTGAGAAATCGGGCCACTGCTAGTGCTGTAGTGGCCCTCAGGTAAGTGGGTCCAATCGGGGATTGGAGGGTGAGAGAACGTGGGGCCAGCTGCGGGTCAGGATGGCTGGAGTCGAGGGGTGGGAAATCAGACATCTGTGGGGGCGAGGGGGGGGGGGAAGGAGATCAGGAATCGGGCATCTTGGGGGCGGGAAAGGCGGTGATCGGTGAGGCCTTTTAATGTGTGATCAGGAGGAGTACTCCTGCTCCTGCTCCTGCTCCTGCACGTTCAGGTATGTTATTTACCTTCTTTGTTGCAGGTGTTCCGTAGGGCTGACTTTCCACACAAAATCGCTGGCTGCCTTAGGGTAAATCAATGTTGGGGCAGAGACCTCAAGCAGGCATTAAACACCTTATTTGCATATGCAAAGGGCCTAGCACCTGCTTCAGGTGCGTGTAAAGGACGCATCTTGTTTATCTTCACCTAATGTGGCGCACTTTTGCCCGGAAGTGTGTGCGTGCTTCCTGCCTGCCTGCCATTTTGGGGCCTTGGTAGGCTGCATAGCGCCTGAAAATGGGCTCTATGTGGCCCAATTTCTAGGCCATTTTATCTGGTCATTTATTTCATAGCTTTTTGTGTGACCTTGCTGTGTACAAATTGGCTGCCATGTTTGCCTACTTTACAACAGTAACTATGGTTCACATTTTGTGATGTCCTGAGAACTTGAAAGTCGTTGTGTACATGCAAGATCTTTTTTTCTTTCTTTTGTTTATGTATTAAAATGGTACATGGTCTTAGGATTCCAACAGTACAGCAACAGTGGTGCTGTGAACATAACGTTTTGTGACAACCTGAAAACAATGGGACAGCAACTAACGTTATGTGACAGCCTCAAACGGAACCCTAAG
This sequence comes from Heptranchias perlo, assembly GCF_035084215.1. Lineage (NCBI taxonomy): Eukaryota > Metazoa > Chordata > Chondrichthyes > Hexanchiformes > Hexanchidae > Heptranchias > Heptranchias perlo. The sequence goes on from NC_090335.1 coordinate 42,904,625, forward strand.
TAATCCCCATGAATTCATTTCTTAAAATAAACAGCGATTATGACCCAGCAGAAGCCGTTAAGTAGGGCAGAAAGTACTGTCAGTCAGCACTTGTACTCAGAAATCGATTCTTGTTAATGAAAGAAAATTGGTACTAAAAATGCATCTGTCAAGTAACATCCAAGAATTCCCTAATGACATCCGCATACCGCACAAATAATATAAGATTGAAAACATCGAATGGGGAGTGCAAAGGGGATGCAAACATGAAAACGGAGACACAACAGAACTCATCCGCAGCCAAGGAATGAAGACCACGCAAGAAAAAAGCTGTTTGAAGTGAGTGTTCCATAGCAGGAGAGCAATAGTATGTGATAAAGCGTATCAAAGCCTCCAAAGAGCGCGGGAAAATTAGTCAACCTCAACCCCCTGACCAAAAAAAATCGAAACTAACTTCATAATTGCTGATCAGAGAAGAATCAGTACACAGCCAATTATGATGAATTTCCCCCTCCACCCACCTAAACGGAGTACAAATCACAACCCCTACGCCACTGCTAAGTACAAATACCCATTCCTCTCCCGTTGAGCATTAAAGCGCTGCACCGCCCCAAAGCTGGAAAAACCACACACCGTCAACTGCCTGGAAGGACGACTGGCCAAATTAAGTGAAAGACGAGAACCGGAAGACCCGAGTGACAGTAGCCGCCAAGTATCTTTGGGCTAGAAGCAATGGTGCGACTGCATTAGTATCAAGCGTTGGGGTGGGGGCCCTTAATAGGCGGGAACAAGGTAGGTAACTTACATCAAAGGCCCCTCTCCGCTGAACAGAAACCGCAATCCCAATGCTGAACATGGAATCGCAACACCCCCTCCCACCCTGAACATGGAATCGCAACCCCCTCACCCCCCCCTCACATGGAATCGCAACCCCCCATCCCCTGAACATGGAATCGCAACCCCCCATCCCCTGAACATGGAATCGCAACCCCCTCACCCCCTGAACACCAACCCCCTCACCCCCCCCGAACATGGAATCGCAACCCCCCCTCAACCCCCTGAACATGGAATCGCAACCCCCCCTCACCCCCCCTGAACATGGAATCGCAACCCCCCCTCACCCCCCTGAACATGGAATCGCAACCCCCTCTCACCCCCCTCAACATGGAATCGCAACCCCCTCTCACCCCCCTCAACATGGAATCGCAACCCCCTCACCCCCCGTGAACATGGAATCGCAACCCCCTCACCCCCCGTGAACATGGAATCGCAACCCCCCTGACCCCCCTGAACATGGAATCGCAACCCCCTCACCCCCTGAACACCAACCCCCTCACCCCCCCCCCGAACATGGAATCGCAACCCCCCCTCACCCCCCTGAACATGGAATCGCAACCCCCTCACCCCCCGTGAACATGGAATCGCAACCCCCCTCACCCCCCTGAACATGGAATCGCAAACCCCCTCACCCCGCTGAACATGGAATCGCAACCCCCTCAACATGGAATCGCAACCCCCCCAACATGGAATTGCAACCCCCTCACTCCCCCGAACATGGAATCGCAACCCCCTCACCCCCCCCCCGAACATGGAATCGCAACCCCCTCACCCCCCCCGAACATGGAATCGCAACCCCCCCAACATGGAATTGCAACCCCCTCACCCCCCCCGAACATGGAATCGCAAACCCCCTCACCCCGCTGAACATGGAATCGCAACCCCCCCTGAACATGGAATCGCAAACCCCCTCACCCCGCTGAACATGGAATCGCAACCCCCCCTGAACATGGAATCGCAACCCCCTCACCCCCCCGAACATGGAATCGCAACCCCCTCACCCACCCCCCCCCCCCGAACATGGAATCGCAACCCCCCCTCACCCACCTGAACATCGAATCGCAACCCCCCCTCACCCACCTGAACATCGAATCGCAACCCCCTCACCCCCCTGAACATCGAATCGCAACCCCCCTCACCCCCCTGAACATCGAATCGCAACCCCCTCACCCCCCTGAACATCGAATCGCAACCCCCACTCCCCCCTGAACATGGAATCGCAACCCCCCTCACCCCTCTGAACATGGAATCGCAATACCCTTCCTCCCCACTTAGCACGAATAACAAACCTCAACACAGATCATGAATCACAACCCTCTGCCACTTCCCCAACCCCAAGATGAACAGGATTCAAGGCCTTCCCCTCCCCCCGTGAGAACGAATTCCAACCCGCAAACCTCTCCTCCTGTCCCTCCCTTCTTCCTCATCTCTTCCCTTACACCTTCCACACCTCCTCCCTCCCAACCCTTCCATCTACCTCCTTCTGGTCCAATTCAATTATCCCACACCCACTAACCATGTCACACTCGGTCTTGACTATCCGCATGCAATGATATGGAAGATAAACGAGTCTATTTATTTATTTGTTTTTGGGAAGAGCGATTGTACCAACAATGGCCCTTGGGGAACACCACTGTTCAAATCTCACCAGTCCGACAAACATCTATTAACCACTGCTCTGTTTTCTGTCCTTTAACCAACCTCCTATCCACTGCCCAGTTGCTTGTTGTAGATATTTACAATGATGCTCATTTGATAAATAGGGTATTGAAATATCTCATGAATCCTACTCCACACATAAGTTGATCACAGACTAATATTGTAAAACCCAACATTTATTTTTAACTCGGTAAAAACGTTATCTTCGAGCTCCCTCCTTCCAAGAGTCGTAAAAAGACGCCCAGCAAAAGCATTTTGACTGACTTTGTGAATATTTAGCCTGTGTGGTAAATGTGGAGGAAAACCCCGGATACTGCATCTTAAGGCCACAAGGTTCAAGTACTGTTGTATTATTCATACCCAACTCGTCAGTAACAATGCAAACAGTCGAAAGACCCACACAGCCAGCTCTAACCACTCATACAGCGGTTCCATTTACTTCCTTGGCCGCTCCTGCTGCAAAACACATACTTTGACGCAGTAGATAGGAACAGAGTTTCCGACACCGTTATACCTGCTGCAACTGAAAGTGGCGGTTCAAAGATATCGGTCTGTGTAAGAAAAAATTAAACGACACAAAAATAAATCCACCCAAAGTAACTACGTTGGTTGTAGTATAATACCCAAAATATATTATTTTCCCACAGACACCCCACTACAAAGACGGCAACTAAATATTTAAATTAGTGAATTCCAGCTGTAATATGAAAATTTTACAATCCTCCATCCCACCTCGCCCGTAAATCTCCAGTATGTTAGGATGTTAATACAATTAAGCCCTTTCCAGATAATTTGTTAGATAATAATCCCGTTACAACCAACTGTAAGATGTATCTATCTATTGTTTTATCCCTGACGACATCATAATTAAATTAAGATTGACTTTTTGTTTGGGTGAACTGAATTGAGTTTATCAGGATATTATAATGCAGCTTAACGGACTTAAATCTAAAACCTGTGAAAAACCAACTGAAATTTCAATTTCGGAACAAGGAGAAACATTGATACATTCCCAGATTTCCTTACTATGGAACCAAAAGAAAAACAAGTTAGTGGAGGCAATTTGTTTCTCGTGATGTAGAGAGCTGGGAGAGTGCGTTGTTGGACAAGGGAATCGGCAATTCTCCAGCGAAAGTATGGGGAATGTATTAATTAGAATAAAAGAAAAGGACAATTTCATAACCAGTCTACCGTTCCTTGTCGGTATCTGTGTCCCTGTTTCCCAAAATGTTACCCTCCCGACTCAGATCGAGCCCAGTATCAGCTAGTTGCCGTGAAACGTCAATCAGCAACTGCCAGCTTACCGGTGATAATAGGCAATCAACACAAAATCACCGCTGCAGGGCATTCTCACGCTTAGAAGAGACTCAATTTTACACCACGCCATAATTAAACCACTGCGATAAATAAATCAGCGTCGGAGTAAAATATTTACAACAAATGCTTTGATTGCTGAATGTTCAATTCTCTTACACTTTTCTGTAGTTTTGTCAATCCAAACTCTGTTTCATTACTTCAGAACAGACCGATTCCTATCGGATAAATCGGCCAACCACTGGAAATCTCTACGCGTTAGTACCAGACGCAGATCACGTCCACCAGCAAACAGACAGACGAAACAGAAAGTAAATAACTTTTTTTTAAAAAAAGATCAAGAGCAAACGATTACTGGAATCTAAACTAGAATCATCTACTTTTAATAGATTTCAACACGGACCTATAAAGTCTAGGAAATGGAGAGTGCGGGTTAAAAAAAATTCCGGTTGCGTATAGAGGACATCAATCATCTATCTAACATCAATCAAGAGAACAAGGACACGCTCGCAATGTCGATGTTGTATAGACGTAGGCTGTAGCCATGTAAATGGTAGATACATAGTGTTTAATGTGCTCAGGCTGAAGAAGCGGATGGGGGAGAATTACAAGTGTGCAAAACATTCTGAATCCGAGACCACGAAACACCTGGCAGAGCGATCAGGCGAAGAGCGGCTGAATGAGACGCCTCAGTGTGGTATCGCGGCTTCATCTCTCATTACACGCCTGTGTCAGCAGAACGGCCGTGAACTCATTTCCTCCTCACTGGTGCACCGCCAGAGGAGAGGAACAAAACACATTCAACAATGGCTTTTGCTGAACGATCGTCAGGTTTTCTCTGCATGACCGTCAATTCAATGGATGAAATAAAACACTCACACGCGCGCCCGCAGTTATTTGGGCGATCCAGTCCTTTTGGAAACAAAACAGCACATGCTACATTGTGATGTTGAGTATAGAGAATTAAATGCACAGGGCATTTTAGAAAGTTCGAGTTACACTATAATTATTTTCAGAAAATGACCAATAGTGGAATATGGACTGCATCTTAAAGTTAAAACTATGCGGGCCAGGCCTTTTAAACACAGGAATTATAAATGTAAATGTGCAGTGGATAAAATAGGTAATTCATATCGCGTCATGTAACTACCTCTCCCCACACACACAAAAGTGTACCGACAAACCTCGTGCAATCACACCATTCAAATACACAGAACAAACAGGTATGCATATACTGCACTGGGAAAATTACAGAAGTTAAATTCCAAAGTCGATCAAAATACAATTTTACAATGTATCGCTCCTAGAACCCTGGGATTCAGCTTTCTCGGTCCGATATCATGAGTGCACAAAACATAACAAGGGTCGCGATCTGCTTAGTCCAGCCTCGATATGTAGTTGTAATTACTATCCGAAACAAAACTATGGACACGCAGCTTATTAACCTTTATTTAAAGGCTATTAAAATGTATTTTACAGCAATTTCCATCCAACGTATAGGGGTTTAAACGAAGGCATACTGTGAAATGCATGCTGGGATGATTTGTTTCTGTTCCATTTTAAAAGCAGACTGAAGTAACTACTGTCGTGGCTCACAGTTAGAGATCTCTCCAGCTCTGGTATTTTAAACCACCCCCTTTTCCTTTTCAGGCAGTCGTGTCTCGTTTCTACTCGAGCTAGGTCCTTGTACGCGCGGGCTTCAGAAACATCAGAACTTCCTTCCGCTCAGCTGCACTGTTTATTTCAAAGCAGATCGAGTTGGAGGAAAAGAGCGCCATGCTTTCCCAACTTTCCGCCACTGCTGATGCATCATCATTACCCCTCCCTCGGCACCTGCGAAATCTCTCTGACATATCCAAACAACCAGAAATTTGCAAACGCGAGAGAAGAAACATCAATCAGCAGAAACCAGCTCGACCAGGCCCTGCCTATCAGCCCTCAGCAAACACATTACTGCTTTGTATCAGAGCTTCACAGATCTTGATGGCTGCCAGGCACGGCTCCCTCCCCCTCATTGTTGCAGCTAGTGTTTCACCAAACAGCTAATGTGCAAAGTCATGATGGTTCGCGCTAAGTGTGCTACACCCGCACAGTGGCCTCAGCAACGCCTAGCAAAATCGCTTTACTGGGAAGGCAGAAATACGGGATATTGCAGTGAATGCGCATTTGGCCGCATTGTTTGACGTTAAAATAAACGTACACAAACGTTCCCTTTTAGATTTTCCTAGCCTGGTCAAACTTTATTTATTTAATATGTGGAGAAAATATAAATAAGAAAAAATCAAACCATTAACCAAATGAATTAGTATTTGTAGGTCTTCGGTTCTGAAACACTGTTACTGTAAAATTCAATTCATGTGACCACAACTTATTCGTTCTAAGAGTTGAGTTATCATCAGTAGTTTTACAGGCCGGTCTCAGTTTAGGAGATACAATAGTTACGTTCAAGATATGTTTTATGAACTCTGCAGTAACGCCTAACACTATTTGCGTGGTCTTTTAAACCTCAATGTTAAAATTGGCTGGGCTCTTTGAAGAATTGGTGATATTTTAAAAGGAATCATTCATCCGTTACATGCTTCTGATTTACCAGTTAATTAGGTCGGTAAATGGTCCTCGCCTCAAAAAGGGCATGATTAGTCCAGACCAACAAAGGAATACATATGGCAGGGTTTGCGATAACATTGCCACAAATTAATTTAATTTCTGAAAAACACTCGGAGCTACACGCTACACCAAAAGCGAAGCGTGGCCGCAATTTCGATAGAACAGCAAAAAATGAGATCCCAATAGGGAAATAGGAATAAGGAAGCCAGAAATCTCGAGTCTGGTGTCCCGGGCAGTGAAATAAAGCAAGGATAATGTTTATGTAGTGACTTATAGTCTCAGTCAATTTCAATGTTGTGTGATTAAGGTTAAATTCAAACAATCGTCGCACACTCCGTTACTAGCGGTCCCTGACCAACTGTAACTAATTCTTCATAAATCGCTAAATCGCATCACCGCTTCCTACGTTCACCCTTACAATTAGTCTAGTGGTATTTAGTTCACTTTTAAATTCTCTAAGGGCCAAGACAATGCTGAACTTTAAATACGTTTTTGACACTACTGCCGTGTTCAGGTGATTAGTGGGCAGCGCATTTTGGTACATTATTAAAATGTCTCCAGTCGCTGTACAAAATCAATAGGATTGCTGTTCTGAAATCTTAACCAACCTGACTTTTCATTTTAATTGGATATATCCCATCAATTCTGACAGACAAATCTCCTTGCGATTTCAATTCTTTCAGCAATAGGCTAGGACCTATTTGGATATGAAGCTGCCAATTGAAATCATGTGGAGGTAACTGGGATTTAAATTGCCCGCTGTCGCGAGAGGTGAACCAGATGCCCAACATTTGTACATATCCCCTGCGTGACTTTCAAGGAGTCTCTGGTCGCGGAATACATTATGTCCTCAATCTTACAATGACCAAAATATAGTCACAGATACTAAAATGGATATCCACAAATTCAAATCCATCTCATACACGTGCTATAATATTGACGTTTTACAAAACGCTCACATAATTTGATTTAAGCAATTATGAAATGCCATCAAATAATCGGTGCTTTTTCAAATTTATATTGAAAAGCTACTGCAAAAATCAGTAGTGCTAATGTCTTCTCTTGACTGTTTAAACTAATATCTGGTTGATGGCAGATTTCAATATTTTGTAACCTACTAGTCGATCTTCCGTCACGTCGCACTCGGGTAAGTCAAGATCAAAATGTAGTCTTCAGGTGAAGGGGGATTTGGGGGGGGGGGGGGGGGGGGTAATTGGAGCTGGGCCCGCAGACATAATTCAGCCCCCGTTTTAAATCATGCATTCTGATCTTTTTTTGTAGAATATTTCGATTTTATATGATAAATAGTTAAATACCCGAAGGTACTGCAATTTGGGAAGCAGGTTTGGAGCATAGGAGTTTCTCTGCAGTACTGGGGAGGAGCCGGGAGATGCATAAATCGGGTGTTACAACACCATCAATGGTAGGAAGGTGTCATTACAACATGCCAAGTTGATAGACAGTTCCCACTATAAATGTAGACATATAATTGAAAAAGTTGTTGTCATCACCTGTGGCCTTGCACACAGGGAGTCAAGCAGGATTAGAGGGTTGGGGATAATTGGACCCCAGTACGCACATGTAATCCAAGCCCCATTTTAAAGTCATACATTCTATCCTTGTTTGTATGATATTTTGATTTTATGCGTTAATTTACTAAATTTGGGAAGCAGAGAAGTGTTTGGAGATGCAAAAATAAGGCTCCACATTGCCACCACTGATGGGAGGATGCAGTTGCAGGATGACAATTTTACACAGGCAGTATCTATTATAAAAGTGGACATAGGGTTTTATAATAAGAGAGGTTGACAACAGGAAGTATGGTTTTGTAACAGGAAATGCACAAATATAAGATTTTCAATATATTGATATAGATGAGATTCTGTGTTTTCAGAAGCTGTGGATAACCAACAGGAACTACAAAGCAACTATAAAGATGAATGACCCCTTGATTCTAAATACACTTTAAAATATTAATAAACACCTTATTGCAATGTTTAATAGCCTCCCATGCTGGAGATATTGCTTATTTAAGAACATTGAGTACTGTACTGCCACAGCAAAAGATGGCTTAATTTAAAAAATGAACCCTTAAATCCTATCAAATAATCTCTGGGCTGATTCCTTCATTTAACACCAGATTCAACTGACCTTAAAAAGGAGGCCCTACAACCCTCCGAGATCTCCGCACTCCCCCAATTCTAGCTTCGCACATTCCCGATTTCCATCGCTCCTTGCATTGGCGGCTGTGCCTTCAGCTGCCTAGTAAGCACGGAATTCCCTTCCTAAACCTCTCCCCTCCTTAAAATCTACCTCTTTGACCAAGCTTTGGTTACCTGTCCTAATATCTCTTTGTGTGGCTGGTGTCAAATTTTGTTTGATCTCCTGTGAAGCACCGTCGGACGTTTTACTACGTTAAAGGCGCAATATAAATATAAGTTGTTGTTTTGCTTCCCCTAGATTGGCATAACAGAAGACCGAGAGCTGGTATCTGCTGAGAGGCAAAATTATATCCATGAAAACACAATGTGCTGAACATACTTTTAAAAACTAATTTCAATATAGCATATGTTGGAAGCGGCGGTTACCCAATAGTAAATTAACATAGGATTAAACGGCGCTCTTCAAAGTCGTTTATTTCTGAACGGTTGGTAAAACCATTCATGCAAATATCCTGTTACTCGGAAGAGAATGTGTTGGTCTGGTTTAACGTTTATTGTTTTATTGTATGTGTTGTGAGATTTCAGAAATCTTAGCTGCTTTCTCAATTAACCGTTTAAAGAAAATGTGATCCATACTTCTGCAGAAGTTATGTGGTTACTAACTACTACATTTATATATTTATGTTGTTTTGTCCAAATAATTAAAATAACACAAAAGTATTTAAGGGCTGTGTGCGACTGTGTCACCCTGAAACTATTTTTGGTACTTTGATCCTAGTTACCTCCGGTTTTTTCTCCCTTGATTAGAGACCGGCTAGTTGAATTAACAAGGCGACCAGTACAGCATGTCGAGGATGAGAGGTTGATAAGACAAGGCTTCTCCAGTCTGCCGCAGGCAATACTCGCAGCTCAGCGGGTGATTGACAGCCCGGAGCTAACACTCAAACACATGTTCTGTACTTTCCGCCGACGAGAACAATGCGAGAGATCAGGAGCAGATATCGCGATTCCGCTTCAACTAGTCACAGGCGTTTAGCACTCAGCCTTATTTCGCAAGTAAACCACCACTAAACGATATTTTGACTCCTAAAATGTCGTAGTGCAATTCTACATAGACTTTTCGGGACTCAACGTAAATACGAATCTTTTAGGCATAGAATTCAACAACCAAGAAACACGAAATCTGAGAGAAAACTAAAAATAATGACACTTAGCCTTCAATACGACATTAATTATACACTAAGTGCTCATAGCTTGGTTAGATTAATTATTTTCATTTTAGCCAAACTACACCCCCAATAGGCCCGGAATTAATGTGGGTATCAGAATCAGCAGTAGGGAACTGGGATGATGGCTTTCTTAGGTAAAAAAGACAAGATGATAATAGGTATCTTAGGCCCGCAATAATTCGAAAATCGTAAACATGGTTTATTTAAAAATAAAAACACATTTTGCTGATGTCATTTCAATATATCACAAAGGAAACCGTGCATAAATGATAGTGAAGCTTCAAGACACGTCAACGACCGATTGAGTGCCAACATCTATACTCCTATTTTTAAAAAGTCTCCATCATGGATGGCCCAGTTTACATTGGATTGGATCAACAGATAAATTACGTAAAGATGGTACATGAGCACTTTGTCACTAACTGACACTCTGAATTACCATGGGCAGTGGCTGTTTATTAAAAGCTCAATTGTCAGTTTGTGGGCTATTGTCCCAAGGGTGCATTTATATTGCCACTACCGATAGCTGCACTTTGAGTTTTGGACTGCCAGAACTGTGTTTATATTGCCTGACTGGAACTATCACAATCTTGCCCAGGAGAGAGATGTGCCTATGCTTGGTTACAAGTGTGGGCAGAACTCTCTCCCAACAGTTGCATTTTTAATGTTTATAAAGAAGGAAGGGGTCTTCCTATTCTCTTTTTTTTTATTATTCGTTCATGGGATGTGGGCGTTGCTGGCGAGGCCGGCATTTATTGCTCATCCCTAATTGCCCTTGAGAAGGTGGTGCTGAGCCGCCTTCTTGAACCGCTGCAGTCCGTGTGGTGACGGTTCTCCCACAGTGCTGTTAGGAAGGGAGTTCCAGGATTTTGACCCAGCGACAATGAAGGAACGGCGATATATTTCCAAGTCGGGATGGTGTGTGAATTGGAGGGGAACGTGCAGGTGGTGTTGTTCCCATGTGCCTGCTGCCCTTGTCCTTCTAGGTGGCAGAGGTCGTGGGTTTGGGAGGTGCTGTCAAAGAAGCCTTGGCGAGTTGCTGAAGTGCATCCTGTGGATGGTACACACTGCAGCCACGGTGCACCGGTGGTGAAAGGAGTTAATGTTTAGGGTGGTGGAAGGGGTGCCAATCAAGCAGGCTGCTTTGTCTTGGATAGTGTCGAGCTTCTTGAGTGTTGTTGGAGCTGCACTCATCCAGGCCAGTGGAGAGTATTTCATCACACTCCTGACTTGTGCCTTGTAGATGGTGGAATGGCTTTGGGGAGTCAGGAGTTTGGTCACTCGCCACAGAATACCCAGCCTCTGACCTGCCCTTGTAGCCACAGTATTTATGTGGCTGGTCCAGTTAAGTTTCTGGTCAATGGTGACCCCCAGGATGTTGATGGTGGGGGATTCGATGCTGGTAATGCCGTTGAATATCAAGGGGAGGTGGTTAGACTCTCTCTTGTTGGAGATAGTCATTGCCTGGCACTTGTCCGGCGCGAATGTTACTTGCCACTTATCAGCCCAAGCCTGGATGTTGTCCAGGTCTTGCTGCATGGGGGCACGGACTGCTTCATTATCTGAACATGTAAATTGAGGTTAGGTGGGTGTCACGTTTTGGAATTTGTAATTTTTTTACCAAAAAGATTCCGTGATTGATTTATTTTTAACCATTATGTTTTGAAACAAAGTAAGTTCACACAGGTTTTCAAATAATGGGGGAGCCACAGGTCGCAGGTATTGAAGATGTGTATTAAAACCAGACAGGCCAGTTTGTGAAATGTCACAGCTCACAAGTCTGCTTCAAATTGATACAAATGTAAGGAGTCATACAACACCGGGTTATAGTCCAACAGCTTTATTTAAAATCACAAGCTTTCGGAGCTTTGCTCCTTCGTCAGGTGAGTGAAGGGTTCCATAAAGGCACAGCCCAACTGCAAGAATCCAAGAATACTGAATACACAAGGGGTCAGGTCACAAAGACAGAGAGAGAGTGAGAGAGAGAGAGACCAGAAAGGCAGAGAGAGAGAGAATGACCAGTTGTATTAAAAACAGATAACTTTTTTTCGCTGGTGGGGTTACATGTAGCGTGACATGAACCCAAGATCCCGGTTGAGGCCGTCCTCATGGGTGCGGAACTTGGCTATCAATTTCTGCTCGACGATTTTGCGTTGTCGTGTGTCTGGAAGGCCGCCTTGGAGAACGCTTACCCAAAGATCAGAGGCTGAATGTCCTTGACTGCTGAAGTATTCCCTGACTGGGAGGGAACCCTCCTGTCTGGCGATTGTTGTGCGGTGTCCGTTCATCCGTTGTCGAAGCGTCTGCATGGTCTCGCCGATGTACCATGCTCCGGGACATCCTTTCCTGTAATGTATGAGGTAATTTGCTGCGAACGATGGTCTGTTTGAGGTTAGGTGGCTGTTTGAAGGCGAGCAGTGGAGGCGTGGGGATGGCCTTAGCGAGGTGTTCATCGTCATCGATGAAATGTTGAAGGCTGCGAAGAACATGGCGTAGTTTCTCCGCTCCGGGGAAGTACTGGACGACAAAGGGTACTCTGTTGGTTGTGTCCCGTGTTTGTCTTCTGAGGAGGTCTATGCGATTTTTCGCTGTGGCCCATCGGAACTGTCGATCGACGAGTCGAGCGTCATATCCCGTTCTTACGAGGGCGTGTTTCAGCGTCTGTAGGTGTCCATCGCGTTCCTCCTCGTCTGAGCCTGTGTATTCGCAGCAAATTACCCAGCTTTCAGGAGAACAGCGTCCACGACACCACACAACACAACCCTGCCACGGCAACCTCTGCAAGACATGCCAGATCATCGACACAGATACCACCATCACACGAGAGGACACCACCCACCAGGTACATGGTTCATACTCCTGTGACTCAGCCAACGTTGTCTACCTCATACATTGCAGGAAAGGATGCCCCGGAGCATGGTACATCGGCGAGACCATGCAGACACTGTGACAATGGATGAACGGACACCGCACAACAATCGCCAGACAGGAGGGTTCCCTCCCAGTCAGGGAATACTTCAGCAGTCAAGGACATTCAGCCTCCGATCTTCAGTTAAGCGTTCTCCAAGGCGGCCTTCGAGACACACGACAACGCAAAATCGCCGAGCAGAAATTGATAGCCAAGTTCCGCACCCATGAGGACGGCCTCAACCGGGATCTTGGGTTCATGTCACGCTACATGTAACCCCACCAGCGAAAAAAAGTTATCTGTTTTTAATACAACTGGTCATTCCCTCTCTCCCACTGCCTTTCTGGTCTCTCTCTCTGTCTTTGTGATCTGACCCCTTGTGTATTCGGTATTCTTGGATGTAATGTTTCCCTGACTAACCTGTCTGAACACCATCCACTCCTGTGATTGCTGTGATTATCTCTCTGCCGAGGTGTGATAAATGGCAGTTAGAAAGATTATCTGTAATCACCAGGCATTGTTCTCTGACTAAATATGCTGTGCCTTTATGGAACCCTTCACTCACCTGACGAAGGAGCAAAGCTCCGAAAGCTTGTGATTTTAAATAAAGCTGTTGGACTATAACCTGGTGTTGTACGACTCCTTACATTTGTCCACCCCAGTCCATCACCGGCATCTCCACATCAAATTGATACAATAAGGGTCAATTGTCTCATCCCAGAGCCATTAACCAGGAAAGACACCATTCATCTTCAGAACAAGAGATGGCTTTTTCAAAACTCAACACCAAGGGAGGAGGAGGAGGAGGCGAGGTAGCTGATTTTGTTGACAGGCCTACTGGCGAAATACCATAGGGAGGAAGTTGGCATCTAAGCCCTCACCTGGCTAGCGACACAAAGGGCCCCACGGGTCAACGGTTTTTAAGCAAGGGACCGTGGTACACATATCTGGGCCTAGAGCTAAAAACTAAAACATATATGGGTCAGTTCCTGCAGTCAGAGGTTAAAAATAAGGAAGTCAGTCCACGAAAAGGATAGGGTGCAGTGTTTAAGTGTTTGGGTTGTTTTACTACGTTAAAGGTGTTATATAAATGCAAGTTATTATCTTTTTTCCATGTTTTTGAGGAGTGAAGTAAGATTTGGTCAATTTACTTTGACTGCATGCTCACTTCCTGTCTGTGAAATAAAAAAGCTTAATAATTTGTATCTAGCATTATCTCACCAAGTGATTTACCCCTCCTTCAAAAAGATTGAAGAGACGAGTGGGGAAACTTGTAAAAGATACAAATATCCAGTTCAGATCACAAGTGGATGCTATCTTACACACCTCAGTTATGCTATCATATAGCTAGATTTTGGGGTAGTACAGGCACACCCCTAATTGCAAGACACTCAGACCACCAATGCTATACCTTAGAGAATATCTAAAGCAGACCATGGAATTGGAGTAATTGGTTTACAAAGTGCCAAGTTTGACAATACACTGGATTTACACTTTCATCTGGTATCAAACCAAAGTAGGTGAGACTGCCTGTTCCAGAGAGTCGACTCAAGACTCAAGGCAGGCCCCGCTTCTAGACTTATACTGCCAAATTAGTGTTGGTGAGAAACACTAAATTTTTAATGTAAATGCAACCTAAAATCTATGATTAAAACTTGCAGGTGATAGTGGAGAGACAGGATAAAGTGGATGAGAATAAATGTCCACTGACCAAAAATATATGTAACTTAGCACCTTATGTTGTATTTGGGTGAGAGAAGGGCTACATAACATGATTTTCTTAGAAGCTGTGAATGCTATTCAAAGAGAGAGACAGCTACTTGGCTTCAAAATATACAGTATCACAAAGAACTGAGTGTACAATATCTGGAAAATGTTGAGATATCTAAAAGGAAACCTTTTGTTAATAAGAAATGCTGGAAAACATTCAGCAGGTCAGGCAGCATTTGTGGAGAGAGAAAGTTAACATTTCAGGTCGATGGCCTTTCATCAGAACTCATCGATCTGAAACGTTAACTCTGTTTCTCTCTCCACAGATGCTGCCTGACCTGCTAAGTGTTTTCCAGCATTTTCCGTTTCTATTTCAGATTTCCAGCATCTGCAGTATTTTGCTTTTGTTTTCCTTTGTTAATAGGAGTATTTTAGTTAAGGTCAAAATAATTGAATACCTCTTCAGGAAAAAAAATTGGGGTGTGGATAGGTAACTTCCTATCCTCACACAAGATGAGGTACAACGAGAGAGGGAGACAGTGTGCACAAATGAGTGTACCTCTCACTAAAAGAACATGTCAGAGCACTTTACAAGGGGCAGAAATGGACACAGAGCAGGATTTGATGGGGGAGACCAACTGCACAGCCAAAGAGATAGTTTTCTTTTTAGACAGGGTGAAATAGCAAAGTACACAGTTTTGAGACACAGTTCCAGCTGGCAGTAAGTAATGGGTGCAAGATCAGCCTCCAATGGTGGGTGATGGGGACAGGAGACAAGCAGTCATCTGTAGTCAAAGAAATGGGGGTGGTGGCAGTGGTGGGGGGGGGGGTCCATGGGGGGGGGGTCCAAGGGTGGCCATGTGGCTGGAGAAAATTACCCAAATAGGGTGAGGTAAGGTGGTGGGGGGATTTGAAAATAAGGGTAATTAGGATCTTTAAGTCAAATCGTTGGGACACAGGGTGCCAGTGCAGCTGGATGAGAATGGGTTTATGGAACTTTGAGGACAGGACTCAGTATACAGACTGCTGCAGTTTCTGGTGGATGGAAGACTGGCAAGGTCAGCATTTAAGAAATCAATCCTTGAGATGATAAAAGACATGCATGAGGGTTACGGCAGTGCACAGGTGAGGTAGGGGTGTAAGCAAGTAAAGTTCTCGAGGTGGAAGAAAGCAGTCCTGGCAAAGGAGCGAGTGTGCAGTAGAAATCTCAGCTCAGGGTTGAATAGATTGCTGGTAAGTGATCCCAAAAGAGAAAGAAAGAAACATGGATAGCTTTGTGGGACGCTACAATATTCTGGATCTCCTTAGTGTCCTCTGTGACGGTAACCATAATGTATTCTCCTTCCTCGTCCCTTCAGCAGCATTCAACATGTTTAACCACAGTGTAACCTCCAATTCTTTTTCTCTACACGGGATTGCCCTTGCAATACAGTAGTTCCATTCTCTACTTGTCCAAACATAGACAAAACATCTCCAACAATAGCTTCTCTTCCTTCTCTCTCCCAGGAAACCCCGAAAGATCTATCCTTGGCTCCCTCATCTATGTGCTGCCCCTTTGGTGACATCAATTGAAGGCATAGGGTCAACTTCCACATGTATACTGTTGATACCCAGCTCTGCCTCTCCACCACCTCCTCAACCCCTTGACTGCCTTTGTGCTGTCAGACTGCTTGTCCATCAATTAGCCTTTCATCAGCCATAACTTTCTCTAGATCAACACTGCGAAGATCAAAGCCATCATTTTTGGCCCCCGTTACAAACTTTGCTGCTTTGCCACAATTCCATCCCCCTCTCCAGCCATTGTCTCAGACTTAACCCGACAGTTTGTAATTTCCTGTTTAATACACCATATTCTCCCCATCACAAAGACCACTTACTTCCATTTATGCAACATTTGCCATCTCAGCCCCTTCACTGCTGAAACCATTATTCTATGCCTTTGTCACCCCCAGAATCAACTATTCAAATGCTCTCCTTACTGCCCTGGCCCCCCCTACTCTTTATAAACTCCAACCTGAAGAAAACTCAGTTGCACAAATAGTGTCCCAAACTGAGTCCCGTTCACCCATCACCTCTGCCCTTACTGAACTACATGGGCTCCCTGTCCCCCAACACATTACATTTAAAATCCTCGTTCATGTCTTTAAATCCTTCCATGGACGCGCCCATCCTATAATCTCCTCCAGACCTATATTCTCCCCAAAAACTCTGTTCCTCCGATTCCAACCTTTTGTGGATTCCCCCACCATTCAGCCACCAATGTCTGGCTGTTTTACATTCTCTCCAGCTCTCTTTTTTAAAAACCTTCTCAACACCCATCTCTTAAACCACAAGATTGGTTATCCCTATTGATCCCTTCCTTCCTGGTTGGCTTCCATTTTCCTTACACTTTTGAAGTGCCTTGGGCCATTTGTTACCTTAAAAGGAACTATATAATATATGCTGTTGTTGTTTTAATTGTTGTCATCATCCCTGCTCAATTCCGGATTCAGGATATCTGAACAATTATTCAAAAAGCTTCTCACTGCTATTGAAACAAGAGGTTTGCCGTGTCTATGGAGGGATGCCTCCAAGAGAGCCAAAAGGTTAGGTCAAAGAGCCAAGAGCCATCATGATGTTATCATGAGCACATTGTCCCAGTCAGTCATGGTTTTCAGTACCCGTATGGGGATCAAAGGATCTGCAGATGAAATTCGTTTTTAAAAAGTGTGTGATTCAATGAAGCTAGAATCTTGCCCAGGACCAAAAAAGCAACAGTTGTGCATTCTCCCTCAAGATAAATGTATGAACCTGCATGTTTCTATTGCAGGAATATTCTCAGTCATTATCTCAAAATTAGACTATACAGCTGCTGAGCAGATCTGCCAAACTAACTCAAGACTTGAATACTGTTCCCATATCTGGGAATGATCTTTTAACACTTCTTTTGCACTCATCGACAGGTACAAATTATGGATAGGATACAACAAAAAGCTGGTCATTAGATAGGTGATTCTTCTTTCCCCTCTAGTCTCCAATCTCTTGGTCCCTCAATAACAATTTTTTGTCTCTATTTATTT
Source organism: Heptranchias perlo (assembly GCF_035084215.1). Taxonomy (NCBI): domain Eukaryota; kingdom Metazoa; phylum Chordata; class Chondrichthyes; order Hexanchiformes; family Hexanchidae; genus Heptranchias; species Heptranchias perlo. The sequence goes on from NC_090335.1 coordinate 42,922,089, forward strand.
ATTTATTGATACTACTATGGTCAATGCATCTCAAACTGTACTCCATTATTCCGCCAAAGCTGAAAATATGCCATCTGATACTCTCTTCCTGCTCCCCGCATCCTCACTTGTGTTGAAATCAAGATTTGTTGCACTATCTTCTGCTCTTCCTTTCCCAGGACCTCAAAACTGTGGAAAGCCAGTGTTCCTTTCCTTCTACAATCTAAAGGCATCTAAACCCCAAGCCCAGTGGCAACTAATAACTACAGTGTAAGCTGCTTATAGAGGACTTATCCATGGAGACTTGATGTGTCTGGTACATCTGAAGTTTGTTGTAATTGGTTTCTTTTCATGAAAACAGATATTACAGCAAATTTCTATTTTTAGGTAATTCCACTGGAAAGCTCTCCGACTCTCAAGCCAACTCAGTTCTCCCCAACCCCTTTCTACTCTTCTGCTCCCAGTCGTCATAAGGCTCAAGCGACGATATGCAGTAATGGAGAAGACTATTACTTTATGATCTATACTCTCCATTATCACGGCATACAAATACAATCGACCCTTGTGTAAGCCTATGAAAGATGAACCTGGTCATGCACGAGATGTAGTTTATCTGGACAAATTGATAATCCTGTTATGGACAAACCAGGGAAACTACACATATATTAACATGTTTGGTTTCAGAAGATGCAGTTTGTCTGCTTTACTCAATTTTTCTGAAAAAAACATAACCACTAGAAGTGGAATGCACTGTACTTCCTGATTTAACTTGTCTTCTGTCTTCCTGTTTTCAGCCTTGGTGATGTCCTGCATGACAGGCCATGGCCCTGCGCCAAGGTTTCAAAATAAAAAAACACACACTGTAGTATGTTTTTGGGTAACAAGTTACCAAGGATGCTTCAAATGGGTTTTGGGCTATTGATTGTATTTGTCCTTGATCACTGAAGTGTCACAAGGCCTTGACTCTAAGTACAGAAAACACCTCCTTGTCCTATTTTGAACCCTGGCAAATCAACCCACAAGGTCAAAGCCATATATGTATTAAAACTGTCAATATAATTTGAGTTGCATTCAGGCTGAAATACAGCTACATTAATCTAACAGTAAACCAATCTTAAAAAATAGCCACCAACATAACACACACCACTAGCAGGAACAGTGCCCAGAAATGTGTAAAGCTGCAACACATAAAATGTTTGCAAATATTTTGTGAACCAAATCTTTGGTGTACAATTTGCAGCATTACCTCTGAGCACATAACCAAATTTCACCATTCATTGGATAGTGCTACAGTCTTCATAGATAGAGGGCAATATAGTGGAGAAGACCTTATGACGTATACATTATCACAATGTACAAATATTGATTGAGTATAACAGTAAACTATTAGCCAAAGGACTATATGTGAATAAATATATTTTCTCCATTTCTGCCAATTTACTCCAGTCCCCTCCCTTCTCTGAAGGCACTGAGTCCTCATTAGCATACAATTCCACAGGCACCAGACGCTCTTTAATATCTCACTCAAATGGCCATTCTTGATGTATCAGTCTAGACTTTTTTTTTATTCGTTCACGGGATGTGGGCGTCGCTGGCGAGGCCAGCATTTATTGCCCATCCCTAATTGCCCTCGAGAAGGTGGTGGTGAGCCGCCTTCTTGAACCGCTGCAGTCTGTGTGGTGACGGTTCTCCCACTGGGAGTGTTGGAAAGTTATATGACCACTAGATGGAATTACAGCTGAGCAACATCCAAGCATACATACTTTCTTCTAGCAAGGGTTATTGGACACCAAGAGTGGGAACCCTAGTTAATTTTCCCTTTGCTAATGCATTGGGATACAGGCCAATTGTAACCCCTTCCCCACTGCTGCCACTGGCTGACGTCAGCTAACTCAACCCAACAACAACAACTTGCATTTATATAGCATCTTTAACGTAGTAAAACATCCCAAGGCACTTCACAGGAACGTTATCAGACAAAATTTGGCACCAAGCCACATAAAGAGATATTAGGACAGGTGACCAAAAGTTTGGTCAAAGAGGTAGGTTGTAAGGAATGGCTTAAAGGAGGTTAGAGAGGTAGAGAGGTTTACGGAGGGAATTCCAGAGCTTAGGGCCTAGGCAGCTGAAGGCACAGCTGCTAATGGTGGGGCGATGGAAATTAGGGATACATGAATTGGAGGAATGCAGAGATCTCAGAGGGTTGCAGGGCTGGAGGAGGTTACAGAGATGGGGAGATCACAGATTAGGATCACGCTTGGAACCTGTCTGGTCTAATGTCTGAAATTGAAAACTGAGGGCATCATCATACTTCTACTCTTCAATATTCAAACAGAGCATGCATTTTTCCTTGCAAGTGAACTGGTTCAAGGCTTCTGAGTGTGACAAGATAGAGGAAAACAGGTGCAAATAGGAGGACCAAGTGTAGAAATGACAGTAATAGAGTCATGAAATGGCACACAAAAGGAGGCAGTAGAGCTGGGAGATAAAGTACTCAACAAAATGTTCGAACAGGTGCAGGGAATTCTGCAGGTGAGTAAAATAGTAAGAAATTAACAAAAACAGTGTTCATGGGGCAATAAAGTAAAATGAAGAAAAGAGCAATAAAACTAATTGTCAGGGAAATAAATTAGGATGGAATAGAAAGAACGGAGCAGAAACAGAAAGGAGGAGTAAGAGGAAATGGATAAATTAAAAGTAATAGAGGAAGAGGGAAAAGACTAACAAAAAGAGGTGGAGGACAGAATAGGAAAATTTAAAATGAAGTTTTACACTACAGAGACCTAAAGTTACAGAAAAATTGATAGGATCGGCTTGCCTTTCTAAAACTGTTAAATGTATTTTATTAATTAAATGAATGTTATGATAACTAAATGTAAATACAATAGAACACGCTGAAACAATAGTAGAAGAACTAAAAGCCTATCACCAATAGCATCCACAACAACTTACAAGGAAACAGTGGTTCATATCTTTCTAAATAAAAATAACTGTCCATGCAAAATTGAGATTCTAAAAAAGCATATTGTCCCTCAGAGTTATTACAATTATATGTGATTCAAGTATGTTAAATGATTGTAGCTAAAGGACATCAGAAAACAAATTCTAAAAAGAATGTTTTGATTATAAGTGCTAAACCTGCCCTCAGATAACAGAAGTGGTCTTGAGTATGTAATGATGAACAATCTGTTTCTTCTGTAGCCATGGGAAAAAGATATTCACTCTATGTTATGTCCTCAAAACAGCCAATATTTGTGAACTTTTTTTTTGGAGCAAAACAATGTGATTGGCAGAAAAGTTATTGTGTATTAAAAAGTAGTCTTCACCTCTGCAATAGCTTTTAATAAAGGAACAACACCACCAAGATTATTGCTAGGGTAAATTGTTTTGTAAATTGTGGGGTGACTGCCCACAACAAATGCGTTAATTTCTATAGTCACCATGTGTAGTGTGATTTGAAAGAAAGACAGACTTCCATTTATATAGTACCTTTCATGACCTCAGGACGTCCCAAAGCACTTTTCTTGTTACCCAAGAACTACAATTTTGCATGAATAGTCTTGGGCACTGAAAATTTCAGTGTCTGCGTGTATCTGAGTGAGAACAAATCCCTTGCCACAAAAAAAACTTATCCCAGTTATTGCCCACTAACATGACAAAATATAGGCTACTGTTTGCTCTAAATTAATTTTCACAATCTATTCTTGCATGATGTACTGCTACAAATTGAACATGAGCCATTACAATGAAAATGACCCCTCTTCAATTTTGGAGTAAGTGCCTATGATCATTGGCTGGTATTGTCAAAGTGTACAGAATCTGTTTTCTGTTGTGCATCTGTTGTTATCAATCTTTATTTTCTGCAGGAATGGGGTTGGTCTGGGAAGAGGTTTTGAGATTGTGGGATCGATGCTCAAAGAAGCCAATACTGTTTAAAACATTAAGAACCTCAAACACTCTGTGGTAGGATGCCTCTTTGTAATGTCTGCAATGAAAGCATGGAATGTATTTTCTAACCCCATAGCATTGTGCAGCACATTCTGTTGAAGACCCATCAATTTCTTGTATAGAACCCTGGTTGGACCACAATCAAAAAAGATTCACAAGGATGATACCAGAACTGAAAGGATATCCTTATCTGGAAAGGTTGAACAGGCAGGGGCTCTTTTCTCTAGAAAAAAAAAGATGGCTGAGGGGTGACATGATAGGGTAGACATAGAGAAAATGTTTCCATTTGTGGGGGAGTCCAAAACTAGATAAAATATAAAATAGTCACCAATAAATCCAATAGGGAATTCCGGAGAAACTTCTTTACCCGAAGAGTGGTAAGAATGTGGAAAGCGCTACCACAAGGAATAGTTAAGGCAAATGGCATAGATGCATTCAAGGGTAAGCTAGATAAGCACAAGAGGGAGAAAGGAATAAGGGTATCCTGATAGGGATAGATGAAGTAGAGAAGGAGGAGGCTCATGTGGAGCATAAACCCCGGCATAGACCAGTTGGGTGGAATGGCCTGTTTCTGTGCTGTAGTTTTGATGTAAAAACACTTACCCCAAACCGAACCCTATTCCTGCAGAAAATAAGTACTGGAAAGAACAGACATAATGAAAAAAACAGCCTTTAACGGTCTGCAAGGAGATGAATAAGCTGCTCCCCATCAAATGTCTCAAAAGGTAAATACACCAAATTATGTAGTACTGAGCCATTCAGAGAAGGAAGGTTGCAGGTTCTGTCACTGGTCTGTGCTGTCAGTTGACAGGACATCAGGGGAATGCAACATTGGGCCTCAGCATCTCAGGAACTAAGGATAAATCTGTTCAGGTTCTTGCTTTTGATAACTATCAAATGACCCCTTTTAGAAAATCCAGATGACTGGATAGAAACACAGAATTTAAAAGGTGCTTGGATATGCACTTGAAGTGCCATAACCTACAAGGCTACAGACCAAGTGCTGAAAAGTGGGAGTAGGCTGGGTAGCTCTATTTCAACTGGCACAGACACGACGGGCCGAATGGCCTCCTTCTGTGCTGTATATTTTCTATGTTTCTATGTTTCAGATGACTGGATGTCAGATGAGGACAAGTTCACATCCACCTGAAATTTTCCCTTTGCCCACAACAGCAACAACTTGCATTTATATAGCACCTTTAAGGTAGTAAAATGTCCCAAGATGCTTCACAGGAGCATTAGCAAGCAAAATTTGACACCAAGCCACATAAGGAGATGTTAGGACAGGTGACCAAAAGCTTGGTCAAAGAGGTAGGTTTTAAGGGAGGAGAGAGAGAGGTAGAGACGCTCTGACACTCATTGTCTAAGCCTCATAAAAAGAGTGGCTGCTCGGACAAGGTCCAAGACGCCAACGCTTGTGAAAATGTACCACAGCACGAGACACCTCATCAGCAGTAAAGAAATAGGGGGAGAAACTGAGTTTAAAAAGTATCCACCACAGGAGCTAACTCAATGGTGCTCAATTTTCCATTCTTCTCGAGGAATAGTAACAGACTTCAGGAAGCCATAGACAGACTAGTGAAATGAGCTGACACATGGCAGATGAAATTTAACGCAGAGAAATGTGAAGTGATGAATTTTGGTCGGAAAAATGATGAGGCAATATAAACTAAATGGTACAATTTTAAAGGGGGTGCAGGAACAGAGATACCTGGGGGTGCACATGCACAAATCTTTGAAGGTGGCAGGACAAGTTGAGAAGGCTGTTAAAAAAGCATAGGGGATCCTGGGCTTTATTAATAGAGGTATAGAGTACAAAAGCAAGGAAGTTATGCTAAACCTTTATAAAGCACTGGTTAGGCCTCAGCTGGAGTACTGTGTTCAATTCTGGGCACCGCACTTTAGGAAGGATGTCATAACCTTAGAGAGGGTGCAGAAGAGATTTACTGGAATGGTGCCTGGGGTGAGGGACTTCAGTTATGTGGAGATACTGGAGAAGCTGGGGTGGTTCTCCTTAGAACAGAGAAGGCTAAGGAGAGATTGATAGAGGTGTTCAAGATCATGAACAGTTTTAATAGAGTAAATAAGGAGAAATTGTTTCCAATGGCAGAAGGGTTGGTAACCAGAGGACACAGATTTAAGGTGTGCGGCAAAAGAGCCAGGGGCGACATGAGGAAACATTTTTTTAAAACGCGGCGAGTTGTTATGATCTGGAATGCACTGCCTGAAAGGGTGGTGGAAGCAGGTTCAATAGTAACTTTCAAAAGGGAACTGGATAAATACTTGAAGGGAAAAAATTTACAGGGCTAAGGAGAAAGAGCAGGGGAACGCGATTAAATGGATAGCTCTTTCAAAGAGCCAGCAGTGGCATGATGGGCTGAATGGTCTCCTCCTGTGCTGTACCTACTATGAATGTAAGTAATCTTACAACACCAGTTTATAGTCCAACAGTTTTATTTGAAAATCACACGCTTTCGGAGGCTTTCTTCTTCGTCAGGTGATGCTACTATGATGCTACGAATATCAGTAGCCTCTGCTGGACATCTTCTTGACATTCTGCAAAGACCAGGAAATCACCATGTGCAAATTTCTGTGTTTAAATCAACTATTATATGGCATAACCCAATGACACGTCAGTGTGCGGTACTATTCACCACTGTAGGTTAAGAGGTTGCTGTTCTAGTTCTCATGTATTATTTGTTTAATAGGATCATAGACTAGATTCTGAAACAGGTTTGGCTTAAATTGTTGCCACTATTTTCTTCTAGAGGCTGAAATCTTGAGTGATTATTAAATGGGAAGGCAACAAAAGTCTTCTAAAGACATTGTATAATTACCCTTTGCTAAAACAAATGCCACGCCAACAGGCACCAGGAAACTTATACCCCAATTATGCAGCATGTTTGGTGTCGATGTGACATGGCTTTTCGCTCTACGTCCACTCAAAATGTGCAGTGCTGCTCTGCTGAACTGACATCTATGAGCAGTGCGGTGTTGATTGAGAAACTGCTTGGAAAAGGAAGTCACATGCAGTTAGCGTAATGAGGTTGTACATCGCCTGCACTACAGCTGCAGTCAGTATATAACCCAGATAAAAGTTTTTAAAAATATAACACAGGCAGACCACTGTATCGTCATCATTTCGTTTTATGATAGAGAAGAAATGGCCATCCATCACGCAGTTCTCTTTTATCGAGGGCTGGGTTTTCCGTCTATTCATAGTCAATGGTCACAAAATCTAGATCGGATATCTCACCAGACAGCAGTGCCCCCTGCATGTGATTGACTCGGCCTGCGCGGAGCAATGCCAGCCCCCCGCTCGGCCAGCGTAATCGGGGCTGTTCCTTCCCATTGCTGGTAAAAGTGCTACCAGTGTTGCACCTCTCGGTGCGATCTAGCCGAGGCATAACACGTACACACCTGTCACCCGGGGCACTGCCTGGACTGAATATAACTGGTAGTCGGCTTTCCCGCAAGTGGCAGCAACACGCAAATTATTTTTTTAAAAAACTGTTCTGTCCTGACAATACAGCCAACGTGGTTGTTTTCCCTTCACAAAGGGCGCTGAGACTTCCGCTTCCGCGATTCCAACAAGATCTGGCCTCGGTAACAGCGGTGACAGTCCCCTGGTGTTACCGCACTCGGCGGTAATCACTAACTCCAACACCTCGCCTCACATAGCACCACTTATTCTAATTGTGGATAGTGTCCTTTTCTCTTACACAAATTAACCAAGATCCCACCCTTCCTTATTTTAATAAAATACAGGTTGCTGAAATGCAGAATTTGACTCTCAAAACGTTTTAGTTCAATAATTTAACTTCAACTGATTGTAGAGAAGGTTGGCGAGAATTTTACAATTTTTCCAAAGCTAAGACAGATACTTGGAGGATACAGGTCTTTTGAGAAACAGAAATATTCCGATGCAACATGTTTTATATATAGAATACATGGTGGGTGGTAGCAATTTACTCCACCCACCACACCCCGCACCCACACGGTTTAAATGGAAAGCATTCTCAGTTGCAGCTTGAACTGAGAGTTTCCGAGTGCTACTGCGTCAGTTTAATGAGCTAAGATTATAAAGGTAATGTGGAAGTGCCTATTTATTATTCCTGAGTATTGCGAGGCAGTTTGGAGTGTATCCAGGAATCCAAGCAACCTCTGGGGCTCGGTGATCGAGGGCTTCACCCAGCTTCCAACCATCAATAACTAATATTTACATCACACTTGGCAGCAGTGTGTACACGTTTGAATCCTTCAAATTATATTTCAACACGGCGAAACTGGGTTTCGTGGAACACTGTTCCCGTATTTTAAATTATTTTATAACCTAAAAGTCACGAACATAACTTAATTGAATCACCTTTCCCGCGTCCATCATTTTCCACCTCTTAAAAATAATAAAAACGCCGAACAATTTATTAGGAGTATTGCCACATCCATCAAAACCGGTTTTCATACTTTATATCTCGGGCACGATTTCGTCTACAAGTCTTTCCCCGTTTGTTTTTTCTTCGGGTCCCCATATCCATTCAAAATGCACTAAGACAGGGGATCAAATTTTAGCTGTGCTCCTTGAATTTCGGGGACTATTATCAGCGTTATATTTAATATATGTACAACCGTTCAGCTGCAACAAAGAGTTAAAGATCTGTCCAGCCGGCAGGCGCTGATCGCGTGACACACGAGAATGAAAGAGACTTCCTCAAAAATGTTTCCTTTAGGCCATAAAACTCTTAGTTGCATCAGTTTATCACCGCTGTAGGGACTGGCACCAAACTACTTATGTTGTGCACGGCTTTATAGCAAGAGATTTAGTTTGATATCACAAAGGAAAGACAAAATTTACATTTCACATCGGCATATGATACACACATTCACATCCACACACTGCACTCACACCCTCCTTCAACTCCCACCTCACACCAACAATGGCTTACCTTCACTCATCAACTCTCTCACTCTGACTTATACACACTACATCCAACGACCACCCCACTCCCCACATGACCCCACCTACTCACACTTCCTTTTCTGTCTTCACTTCTCTCCTAGGTTATGACTAATGCTAAACTCCACTTCCACAGGCTCCTACAGCCTTGAGTATTCACCTAAAATATCAGTGAGTGCCCCAAGGCACTGAATGTCCCAAGGCACTTCACAGGAGCTTTATCAGACAAAATCTGACACCAAGCCAAAGAAGGAGACATTAGGGCAGTGACCAAAAGCTTAGTCAAAGAGGTAGGTATTAAGGCGTATCTTAAAAGGTGGTGAGGAGAGGTTTAGGGAGGAATTCCAAGGCTTAGGGTCTAGACGGCTAAAGGCAGCCAAGAGGCCAGAGTTGGAGGAATGCAGAGTTCTCGAAGGGTTGTAGGGCTGGAAGAGGCTCATCCAGGATTGGATGTTTGACAGGCAGTCTGACAACAGACGCAGTGAATAGGTGACTCCAGAGGTAATGGTGCGGGGGTGGGAAGAGAAGCTGTTGCAAGAGATTCTCTGTCTACAACTGGATAGGTAAGAGTGGAATCAAACGAGGGCAGTCCTACTCAGCTGGACAATGGAGGAGAGTAGTTGGAGGAGGATGGTGTGGTCAACCATGTCAAAGGCTGCAGACAGGTAAGAAGTGAGGAGGAATAGTGCACCACAGTCACATGGGATATCGTGTGACTTTAATTAGGGCGTTTAAGTGCTGTAAAGGCAGCAGAAATCTGATCGAAGAGGTTCAAACATGATGTTATGGGAAAGATGGGCATGGATTTTGCAGGCAACAACAGTCAAGGACTTTGGAAAGGAAAGGGAGGTTGCAGATGGGGTGGTAGTTTACAAGGACAAAGGGGTCAAGGGTAGGTTTTTTGAGGAGCGAGTTGATGACGGGAGATTTGAAAGGGAGAGGGACAGTGTCTGAGGAGAAGGAACCCTTTACAATATCAGCTAGCATGGGGGCCAGGAGGGATGTTGGGTGGTCAGCAGTCTAGTGGGAATAGGGTCGAGAGAGAGCAGGAGATGGGACTCGTGGACAAGATGAGCTCAGAAGGCATGAAGGGAGGTAGGAGAAAAACCAGAGAAAGATAGTTAGTGGCTAAGTAAAGAAGTTAAGGATAGTATTAGATTAAAAGAAGAGGCTTATAATGTTGCCAAGAAGAGTGGTAAGCCTGAGGATTGGAAGAGTTTTAGAAACCAGCAAACAATGACCAAAAAATTGATAACGAGGGGGAAAATAGAACATGAGAGTAAACTAGCAAGAAATATAAGAACAGATTGTAAGAGCTTCTACCAGTATGTAAAAAGGAAGAGAGTAGCTAAAGTAAACGTGGGTCCCTTAGAGGCTGAGACAGGAGAAATTATAAGGAAATGGCAGAGACATTAAACAAATATTTTGTATCTGTCTTCACAGCAGAAGATACAAAAAACATACCAGAAATAGTGGGGAACCAAAGGTGTAATGAGAGTGAGGAACTTAAAGTAGTTAATATTAGTAAATAAAAAGTACTGGAGAAATTAATGGGACTAAAAGCCAACAAATTGCCTGGACCTGATGGCCTACATCCTAGGTTCTAAAAGAGTTGGCTGCCGAGATAGTGGATGCATTGGCTGTGATCTTCCAAAATTCCTTAGATTCTAGAACGGTCCCTGTGGATTGGAAGGTAGAAAATGTTACCTTGCTATTCAAGAAAGAAGGGAGAGAGAAAACAGGGAACTGCAGCCCAGTTAGCCTGACATCAGTAGTCGGGAAAATGCTGGAATCCATTATTAAGGATGTGGTATGGGGCACTTGGAAAATCATAATATGATTAGGCAGAGTCAACATGGTTTTATGAAAGGGAAATCATGTTTGACAAATCTGTTATAGTTTTTTGAGTATGTAACTAGCAGGGTAAATAAAGGGGAACCAGTGGATGTAGTCTAATTGGATTTTCAAAAGGCATTTGATAAGGTACCACACAAAACATTGTTACACATGATAAGGGCTCATGGGGTTGGGGGTAATATATTGGCATGAACAGAGGATTGGTTAACGGACAGAAAACAGAGAGTAGGAATAAAGGGGTCATTTTCAGGTTGGCAGGCTGTAACTAGTGGGGTGCCGCAAGGATTAGTGTTTGGGCCTCAGCTATTTACAATCTATATTAATGACTTAGATGAAGGGGCCGAGTGTAATGTATCCAAGTTTGCTGACGATACAAAGGCAGGTGGGAAAGTAAGCTGTGAGGACACAAAGAGTCTGCAAAGGGATATAGACAGGTTAAGTGAGTGGGCAAGAAGTTGGCAGAGGGAGATAATGTGGGGAAATGTGAGGTTATTCATTTTGGTATGAAGAATAGAAAAACAGAATATTTTTTTTAAAATGGTGAGAAACTATTAAATGTTGGTGTTCAGAGGGATTTCGATGCCTTGTACACGAAACGCAGAAAGTTAACATGCAGGTACAGCAAGCAATTAGGAAGGCAAATGCTATGTTGGCCTTTATTGCAAGGGGGTTGGAGTATAAGAGTAAAGAAGTCTTGCTGAAATTGTACAGGTCTTTAGCGAGACCACACCTGGAGTACAGTGCACAGTTTTGGTCTCCTTACCTAGGGAAGGAAATACCTGCCTTAGAAGGTTCACTAGATTGATTTCTGGGATGAGAAGGTTGTCCTATGAGGAGAGATTGAGTAGAATGGGCCTATACTTTCTAGAGTTCAGAAGAATGAGAGGTGATCTCATTGAAACATACAAGATTCTGAGAGGACTTGACAGGGTAGATGCTGAGAGGCTGTTTCCCTTGGCGGGAAAGTCTAGAACTAGGGGGCATAGTCTCAGGATAAGGGGTTGGCGATTTAGGACTTAGATGAGGAGAAATTTCTTCATTCAGAGGGTTGTGAATCTTTGGAATTCTCTACCCCAGAGGGCTGTGGATGCTGAGTCATTGAGTATATTCAAGGTTGAGATCGATAGATTTTTGGACTCGAAGGGAATCAAGGAATTTGGGGATGGGGTGGGAAAGCAGAGTTGAGGTCGAAGATCAGCTGTGATATTGAATGGTGGAGCAGGCTACTATGGCCTACTCCTGCTCCTATTTCTTATGTTCTTCAGCTGCGAGTTCAGGGCTAGGGCAAGGGAAGGATGTGGCAGAGGCAGCTGAATGGATGGTTTCAATCTTAGTGACAAAGAAGTCCAGAGCTCCTTGCACATTATCAGAGGGTGGAGGGGGCAAAGGAGAAGGGTGGTAGTGGAGAAAAGAAGCTGGGGTTATCTTTGCATTCCAGGATGATCCTTGAGTAGTGAACAGGACCAGATAGTGTTTGATGTGGTCCAGCCAGATCTGGCGATGAATGGCTCGACAAGTTGCGCACCATAAACGTTCAAATCTGCATCCCTTGGACTTAAGGGAGTAAAGGGGAGGGTCATACCAAGTGGAATGACCAGAGTGAAGAGAGTAAGGGTTTTACTGAGGAAAAGGGCATCAAAGGTGGAAGTGAGGGTGTGATTGAGCAGATAGGTAGCTGCAGAAGCATCACGGTGAACAGAGGGCCAAAGGCTAGACAGTTGAGAGTTTGAAAGTGCCGTTGTAAGTGACTTAGGGGAGAGTTTTTTTCCCCCCAGGAACAGACGCAGAAGGAAGTGAGAAGGGGGCTGTGAGTGGTGGGGGATAAAAGGGAGTTATCAGAGATGGCCTTATCTCTGATTGAGGTGATGGGAACAGAGAGGCCACATCAATTTGTAAGATCGAGGAGGTGGCTGTGATTATGGGTAGGAGACATTTTGTACGGAGGGAGAGGTTAAGGAAGGACAAGAGGGCAGTGAACTCAGAGGCAAGAGGGCAAGGTGAGTTGAGATGGAGGTTGAAATCACCAAGAATGAGAAATCGCTCCGTGCAGAAGCTGAGGGAGGAAAGCAATGAAAATATCTTGTTGCAAAAGAGCATAGGGCTTGAGTGGGCGATAGAGAATGAGGATTTTAAGGGAGAGGCGGGAAGGGTGGAAAAAGGTGAGGTGCTCAGGGGAGAAGAAGATGCCAGAGGAATAGGTGGACAGACTAAGGTGAGATTTGATGATAAGGGATACACTGCCACCATGGTGGAAGGTATAGCCAGGCGGGGAGGTTTCAGTAAGGGGTAAGGTGTCATCACCCGTGACCCAAGTTTCCATCAAGGCCAAGATGTCATGCAATTATCCACAATAAGGTAATTGATGGCAAAGACCTTGTTTGCAAGTGAACGGATATTTTGGAAGGAGATGCGGAGAGGGCTGGTGGGAGGGATGAGTGGGATGGGAAGGAGGTTCATAAGATTTGCCCCCAGTGGGAGTGCTGGGTGGAAAGGTCAGAAAGAGAGTTGAATAGGGCTGCTGCTCATATGGAGGCAATGATGAGTACCTTGATTGGCCCTTCGAAGAATGCCAAGATAGGCAAAGAGAGAAGCTGTGGGCTGGTCCGAGAGGGTTTTAAGTCTGGGACAATGGCAAGAGGGTAGGAACGTAGTACATAGAGAGTGATGAAGGATTGGGGTAGGGATTTGGGGCGGGGGGTGCAAAATGAAACCAGGCAGACTGGGTAATAGGAAGGCAAGGAGCCAGGCGTGAAGGGCTCAAGAGGGGTAAAAAGAGAAGAAAAAGAAAAAGGGAGATAGAAGTAATGGGCTTGGTCTGGAGCAGCAGCCAAAATCCATACACAAATGGACACGGAAATGTAGGCATGATAAAGATTAGGATACATATATCCTAGTTGTAAATGGAGAATAGGGTGGAGACAATGAGGGAGTGTCCAAAGTTAAAGTTAGAGGTTCTGTGGTGAGATGAAATTGATTTGTAGATAAGATGGCATCACTGACAAACCGATGTCTGGGTTTGGAGACAGCTGTGCAGGGCGAGTGAGTCCAGGAACTGTTTGAGGGGCAGAGTATCAGTTGGCAAAAGCTTAGCTGATGGCCCTTCTGTAGGAGAAACATAATGAAACTATTGCTGCCCTTGGATGGGATCAATTAGATTCAGCATAGACCACAGTTAGAACCTTGGAACCTTCCTGCTTTGTATGGCTCAATAAAACACTATGCGGTGCATTCAACAACTGAGGCCCAATTGCGCATCTCTGGCACACATAAATGAACCCATACAAATCGAACTGCCTGACATAGATCACAGGTAGCACATCTATCAACCCCTGACACACATATGCATCACAACTACTCCCTCTCATATTTATTAATCACTAGTGTGGGTTATGGTTGCCAAGTCTGGTTGCATGTGTTCCTGGAAGTTTCATCACTTGACTTCCAACTTCCCTGTCCCTACAGTCTTGCCGTTAGTCACCTGACATGTCTATGCTTGTGGACCACCATCTTCCCACACCAATTAGAGAGCGAACAGACTTCATACCCGATTGGTTCATTCTTGACTGTCAGTCAAGCAGCCTTTTTTTCCCCCTCCATCTCCAATATTTTTATAACTAATAAAAGTCTTCAATTAAAAAATACACATTTTTTTAATGCCCATATGATTTTTCTCCTGGGTTGCGTGCAGCAGTGTCATGAGATTAATCTTTAATTCCTAGAGACTCCAGAATTATCCTGGAAGGTTGGCAACCCTAGTGTGGGTGGAATCTCTGCCAGATACAAGTACATAGCCAGACCCACAAAGTAATATACTGGTTAATAGGAGCTTTCAGGACAAACCAAGTACTTTGCGAGAGGCTGCTGTTGCTGGTATTAACTGTGCTTCCCACTATTTGTTCATCCTGTCTAGGCTGCCCTTAAGCTTTGTCCAGAACATATCTCCTCTTTTCACCCGCTGTTTCCCGCAGTAGCAGCTGCCTCTAGAATGGCTTTGGTTGGCAGGCAGCCCACTTAGTTCTGTGTTCACTTGATTCATAAGCCTGCACCACTTTGCCAGTTTTCCATGCTTGGCATTCTACTTACCTAACCAGCTTTTGCTCTTCTCACACTATCAGTGTCTCCTATATGTTTTTTATTTCTTTGATTTCTCCTGCGCATATCACTTCTGCCCTTTAACCATTTCCTGATCCCACCGTAGCACTTTACAGGTCATTCAATGCCTTTTCCTATGTATGTGGTCATATGTGTGTTTTCCCCCCTACATCTTGTTCTGTTCATCTGCAGTATTTCCGTTCTGAGACGTTAAGTGACTTGTGTTTTCTCGAGAGATGCTGCCTGACCTGCTGAGTGTCTTCAGTGTTTTCTGTTTTTGTATTTTAAGCTGTTACACTGTGATTCGGCCGTAGAACTGTACTGGGATTCTCCTCAGAAACCTGTCCAGGAACACTGTATGGGCACCTATTTGGAAGGTTTTCCCAACACAGTAGCCAAAAGTCTGTCAAAAAGGGTTAGAGCCAAAGCTTGCGAACCATCTGGTGGACAGAGAAGATTTCGACTTTTGATCGTGTCGTTTTGGTGGGCTTTTCCCACCTTTACCAAGGTCCGGTGTGAGTGGAAACTCCCTGCACCGGGTACGCTGACACATCGACCTTTCACAATAACACACATCATCGCACGCAAAACACGCCATCCCATACATATCAACCCTCAGAGCAGCAATTCACTCCTTCCCAATTAAGCCACCTCCCACCTCAGAGCGGCCCTATTGGCGAATCTTCTCGGTTAAAACCTTAGCTTCATCTGACACATGATGCTGCACAGGACAACATGCACCTAGGCAACATTCGTTCATTCATTCTGGAAAACTGCCCGAGTGTGAATAGATGTGTCTGAGAATAAGCATCATTACCAAGTTAACTCTTAAAAATCTATCATATTTTGAGATGTTGTCTTTGTGATGCAGGCAAGTAATTTCAGTACATTTTTTTAAAGTAGCATACATGTACAATTTCCATACTTGATTTTCACTGAGTTCCGAACTAGTCACCCTTTTACAAAAATGGGGGTGGGAGTGACAGAAAGTGCCTTTGTTTCACATAAACTAGTTCTTGGATGTTTACTGCAATTGAGATTGAACTAAATATTTTATAAACGGATCACGAATCGAATAAGCAAGTGACCTTCGTGCGGTCCATAAATGACCAAGTGACAGCCACAAAATGCTCCATCTAAATGACCTTTATCAGCTTCACTACAAGCATTGAGATACGTTTTTGCATTCAGTAATTTGTTAATCAACTCACACAATGCTATTGTATACCAGCGTGAAACGGTGCGAGCTACAGATTATGTCCGTTAAGATTTGTTTTAAAAATCCGTGAGATAGTATCACATTGGCTCTAAGCTTCAGTTTATAGCGCGGTCAGAGTCCCCTTCCTTAGCACTAGATAAAATCAGCACTGCCACCCAACCTCCGTCATAAGACAGACATGCTTCCTGCTGATTATAGAAGCAAGCTGTCTTTTATGACCTGTGATAAATCTACAGAGCACGCTTCATTAAAATACAGTGGAACATGCGGTTCCCATCAAGTCAGTTGCACTAACTGCAGTAAACGGTCAATTGGTGCATCGTATTCTGCATCACTTTCAGCTCTTTCTATCTCAAACATTAAAAGGGAGCGTGGTGCCCCAGAATGTTCGAGGTTGTTCGTCCTTTACGTAGAATCAGCGCCCCTCTGTATAAGTCCAATCTTCACAAAGCCGCTTTAAAAAGAGAATGTAAGTGGATCAACATTTTTTGAGTTCATTTATCTAAGCGCCTCCCCTTCCCCAGCACAAATGTGTACTCTTCAATGTTTGTCTAGCCTCGTAAAACAGCTGAGGTACATTCAATCTACAAACAGCACTAAATGGGTATGCCCTAATCCAGTTTAAGAAAGAAGATTAGTTCATTAATATTCATCAATATAACGCTCTAAAACATTTTACCAAACAACGTGTAGCATTCGGTAATGTAACCAAGCCGCTATCACGAGGTAACGCAATGTTGTGTTGTTTAAATGATAATTAGCATACTACACACTATTACATTTAGTCAAAAGTATATGTATCAGGCAGAAATGAATAAACTCAGCGAGGAAGTGAAGCTAATCACAAAATTAATTTTTGATATATAGTATTTATCTACCCTTTTTAGAGACACTGTTCTAATTGAGTTGAAGAAACATCCCTGCGTGCTACAGAGTAACGCATTTTATCATAGAGACAGTGTACTGACCACCAGAAAGAAAGCCAAAGCTGGCTAGCAAATGGAGCATGTATGCATGGTGTTTTACTCTGTGCAAACAGTGACCTACGGCACAGATTGATCACACTTTACACACTACAAATTAATGCATCTATCGTAAAATAATTGTATTGTGTAGGCAACAACTATCAGCAATACGCTTAGAGTCTCCTACAATGAAATATACACTGTGTGGCTGACACTTTTATCCACTGTAATTTGAACACACGTGATTGCATCCTACAGGTGAACTAACTTCCTCACGTACGTCCGAGGTTCCTAAGGCGAGGACGACATATTTCGACCATAAAAATGAACATATGCTAAGTGAGGATTAAACACACGGATATGTTATAATACTACCGCCATATTCACGTCTTCCTTACCTTACAGCTGTTAACGCCAATTTTCACGCCTAAAGGTTACACTGTTGCCTTCAATCATTAGGTTAATTCTCTACGATATCTGGGCCATACAAGTGCTAGTTATTCATGTTTGGTACTCTATAAAGCAGTGTAGCCAGGTCACGCCTCAAGGGAGCAGCTGAAAGCACGTGACACGTGTTCAAGTTTCCCCGCATGACCCCCGCCCCCCGTGGCCGCACTTCACCGTCGCAGGAATTCGTTCAAACTTCCCTCCTTTTTAATTAAAAAAAAAATCAACAAAAACGTCTAGGTCCCAAAATGGCTGCGTGCATTTTCACTGTCCGAGGTTTTCCCGCATGTGTTCTTTTTTTAAAACCTTTGAAACCCTGCCGCACATTATATACAAAACCTTGGAGAGTATAAATAAACAGTGACACATTCTGAATCGTTGGGCGATTCTGCCATCACGAGAGGCTCCTATAATCTACAATTTCAAATCTCTCCGTCTGATCTTTCAAATCGCAGGTCCATTAAACGTTTAGAACAGATGTCGTGCGATCCTTACAGGCTCCATAATTACCATGTAATTTGCTTGATGCTGGCAATACGTGCAAAGGACTCTGCGCTCTACACTCCTTTCCATTCCACTGACAAAAGATACAAATGGTATCGAAGGTCTAGTAAATTACAACGCAGTGTATAATAAAAGGTATAGCGCAGACCGATTAGGACTTTCTGGGGGCTAACTTCTTTCCAAACTGGCAGACTGTGTTTGTAAAATTAGTATCGTTGAGGGATAGTTTGGCAGCACACGTACATTTATAATGTTCTTGTCTGAGAGTTGCCTGTTCTAGAAACGGTCATATGTCTAGCAATGGATCTTCTAAAAGAATGAACACGTATTGACAGCTACTTCGCCGCAGTTTTTGAACCCAGCTTTTTGCAAATGTCTGAACATTTACATCTAATAACTTCGTGTCGACGGGGCTTTCACCAATGATTGTTGGCACTTGTCGGATTGTCTGTAGACCTAATCTTTCTATGCTTGTGCCAAGCTGATTGGCAAATGTTTGTAGGAAGGGTTTATTGCTGGTTAAAGTTTGTGCAGATGGCTGAATACATGGTTTTGACGTTGCACGGTGGAACACACTTAAAATCTGTACAAAAAAATCAAAGCCTGTTTAACATAGAAATACCTGCATTTTTACAGCGCTTTATCAATTTCCTCAGAAGGGTCTCAACGCGTTCCACATACAATGAATTACTTTGAAACCCAGTGACTTATACAAAATAAGGCTAGTTAATATGTTCTTGATGGTGTTGGTTAAGACGCCAGAACAACTCGATCTTCTTCCAGTAGTAGCACCACAGGATCTACAACGTCCGTCGGTACCCCCTGAACAGGCAGGTAGGGCCTCATCTCATCTGGTGAGCACCAATAATGCAGCAGTGGATCAGCACTGTACTGGAGTCAGATGGATTATGTGCCAAATTCTGGCATGGAGCTTAAAACAGAACCTTTTGACTGAGAAGCACAATGCTGCAAATTGAGTTAAGCTGGCCATAGTCACAACCAGAACGATTACGAATTTCCCAATCAACATTTCCAATCTCCCAGGAAGGCATATTTTCTGAGGCTCTGTTAGTAGTAGAGGACTCTTCCTTCAGAAAATTGGACTTGTGGCCACGCACACCAAATCCTGACCAGTAATTTTTAAATGTAAAAATGAAACTGCGCTATCAGCACGTATGAGCCTCATTTAAATCGATCCATTAAGTAAATATGGTCCCCTGACAGAATTGCCAACTATGGGTAAGAGGATGCCCACGGCATGCTGCTCACATGTTTTATTTACATGCATCAGGATTCTGGGGCCTGGCTGCTCAAGCAAGGCATCATGTTTATTGGATAAGGTTTTTTAAAATTTGTATTTCCTGTTGATTTTGTCCCATGCATTAGCTGCTTTTGTTGAGAACTCTGGCCTTTTTGATGCGAGTGCTTTTCTTTCCTTCAGTTTTTTGGTTGCTGCAGGCATTAAAATAGTACTGTTCAAAATGCTGAACATTGACATTCCTTGCCAGGTTCTGCATTTGCTGAATTCTAAATGAGGAAGAAAACTTCCTTTTCTGAAAGGAAACCACACAGTGGAGGGGGGGGGAGGAGAGAGAGGGTGCAAGAGGAAAGGGACAGGGTAGAGAGAAGGGGGGGCAGGCTGGAGAGGGAGAGAGAGAGAGAGAATGGGGGAGCGGGAGGGAGAGGGAGAGAGAACAGGGGGGGCGGGTGTGAGAGCGTGAGAGAGAATGGGGAGCGGGTGGGAGAGGGAGAAAGAGAACGGCGAGCGGGCGGGAGAGGGAGAGAAAGGGGAAGCAGACTGGAGGGGAGAGAGAGAGAGAGAACGGGGAAGCAGACTGGAGGGGGGGAGAGAGAGAGAGAACAGGGGGGTGAGCATGAGAGAGAGAGAGAGAACGGGGGGTGGGTGTGAGAGGGAGAGAAATGAGGCAGGAGGGAGAGAGAGGAGGTGAGCGGGAGAGGGAGGGAGAGAGAGAGAAAGGGGGGGCGGGCAGGAGAGGGAGAGAGAGAGAAAGGGGGAGGCGGGCAGACGGGAGAGGGAGAGAGCGAGAATGGAGGAGCAGGCGTGAGGGGGGGAGAGAGAGAAAGGTGGCAGGCGGGAGAGGGAGACGGGAGGTGGGCAGGGGAGGGAAAAAGAAAGAGGAGAGAGAGCAAGGGGGCGGGAGAGGGAGAGATGAGGGGGCGGGCGGGAGAGGGAGGGAGGGAGAGATGGGCGGGCGGGAGACGGAGAGATAGGTGAGGCAGGTGGGAGAGAAGGGGGGAAGAGAGAAAGAGGGGTGAGCGGGAGAGAGAGAGAGAAATGGGGCAGGTGGGCAAGAGAGAGAGAGAGAAAGGGGGGTGGGAGAGAGAGAGAGAGAAAGGGGGTGGGAGAGAGAGAAAGAAAGGGGACGGGTGAGAGAGACTAAGAGAGAAAAAGGTGAGAGAGAGAGAGAAAGGTGGCGAGCGAGAGGGAGAGAAAGGGGCGGGTGAGAGAGAGTAAGAGAGAGAAAGCGGGCGGGCGAGAGAGAGAGAAAGGTGGCGGGCGAGAGAATGAGAGGGAGAGAAAGGGGGCGGGTGAGAGAGAGAGAAAGGGGGCGGGTGAGAGAGAGTGAGAGAGAGAAAGGGGGCAGGTGAGAGAGAGTGAGAGAGAGAAAGGGGGTGGACTAGAGAGAGTGAGAGAGAGCGAGAATGGGGGGCAGGCAGGAGAGAGTGAGAAACGGGGGCAGGCAGCAGAGGGAGAGAAAGGGGGGCAGGCGAGAGAGGGAGAGAGAGAAAGGGGGGCAGGCGAGAGAGGGAGAGAGAGAAAGGGGGGCAGGCGAGAGAGGGAGAGAGAGAAAGGGGGGCAGGTGAGAGAGGGAGAGAGAGAAAGGGGGCAGGCGAGAGAGGGAGAGAGAGAAAGGGGGGCAGGCGAGAGAGGGAGAGAGAGAGAAAGGGGGGCAGGTGAGAGAGGGAGAGAGAGAGAAAGGGGGGCAGGCGAGAGAGGGAGAGAGAGAGAAAGAGAAAGGGGGGCAGCCGAGAGAGAGAAAGGGGGGCAGGAGAGAGAGAGAGAGAAAGGGGGGCAGGCGAGAGAGAGAAAGGGGGGCAGGCGAGAGAGAGAAAGGGGGGCAGGCGAGAGAGAGAAAGGGGGGCAGGCGAGAGAGAGAGAGAGAAAGGGGGTGGGATAGGGAGAGAAGGGGGTGGGCTGGAGAGAGAGTGAGAAATGGGGTGCGTGTGAGTGAAAGGGAAGCGGCAGGAGAGATAGTGAAAGGTGCAGGAGAGAGAGGATGGGGAGGGGGCGGGAGGAGGAAGGAGTGGGGGTAGAGGGGGGAAGGAGGGGAAGACGGGGCGGGAGAGAGGGAGGAGGGGCAGGAGAGAGAGAGAGAGAGAAAGGGGGCAGCAGAGAGAGGGGGAGAGGGAGGAGCAGAGGGTGGGGGTAGGAGAGGTGGGTGGAGAGAGAAAGGGAGCAGGGAGAGGGAGAGGTAGGTGGAGAGGGAGAGGGAGAGGTGGTTGGAGAGGGAGCAGGGGAGGAGAGGGAGAGGTGGGTGGAGATGGAGAGGGAGCAGGGGGAGGAGAGGGAGAGAGAGACAGCAGGAGGAGAGGGCGAGAGGGAGCTGGGGGAAGAGGGAGAGGGAGGGCAGGGGGAGAAGAGGGAACATTGAAACATCAGAAATAGCTTTGTTACTGTAATATTGACAATAAATATTAAGTGCAAATCAATTCACATGAAAATAATCTTTTGTCTCTTTTTTTCTACCTTATTTCCTCACTTTCTCTCTGCCCTATTATTTATGTTAACTTCTTCCTACCTACTCTGACATTTTTTTGGTATTGATTTTAACTTCAAATTTTTTAACTTGGATTTCTTCTGCATCCCTGCTCCCACTGTCCATTTTAGATATCAGCACAATATTTGTTTTAAAAATAGTTTTTGATGCTTGAAAGCTAGCTTTGAAGACCAGTTCTCCAGCCAAAAAAAGGCCTAGATTCAGAGGATGGACATGTTTGTATCAAAGATGTAACTAGCCGGTCTTTCAAGTGAAAATCACATCCAAACATGGACGTGCTTGTGACTGGTGAGTAAGCTGGTTGGGGGCCCCTGCAGCCTGACGCTACTTGTCTGTAGGCCTCAGAGTTCCCTTCCCGCAGTAAGTATCCTTTTTTTATGGAGACTGAGCCCTATACCACCAGAGCATCTACTAGGGTTCCCAAAAGAGGAAGGCAATGCTAATAAAAGGAAATGGGAAGTTGTCCAACTAAAATCAATATTGGGTACTTCAAAATACAATCATCAAAATTGAATCAATAATGCAGTCAATCCTTTGACTTCCACAGGTTACGGAAAGCTTCCAGTGAACTGGTGGCCATAGCATGTTCATACTTTATGGTCACCCAGGCACATATCAAACACGGGCAAGCAGTAAGAGAGACCTTTCGCAGTGGTCATTCACATCATGAACTTACCACTGGTTGATTTAGCTAAATTTAGGAGCAAACCAAATAAGAAGTCCTCTGACCTGTTCTACCTATGACCAAAGAAAAAAAATGTTGCTGAGAAGTGCAGCAATAAATTAAGGAGGAGCCTCTTCAAATCGTGAAATAGGGGCTGTAACCTCTGACACTGCAAATGCAAATGAAAAACAATCTTTTACTAGCTGCAAAATGCACACACAGCTGGAACATCACTAAAGTGGTGTAGGTACTCATTGCCCACCACAGTGTCATGCATCAATCTCCAATCCAGTCTCCAGAGGTGCTGCAAAGCATCCCTAAAGAGTCTTCCACTGCAGACCTTTGCCTTTGACAGATGATAAAACCTCCCGTCAACCTCCCGTCCGGGGATGAGGGGGTGGACATATGAGGAGAGGTTGAGTAGATTGGGACTCTACTCATTGGAGTTCAGAAGAATGAGAGACGATCTTATTGAAACATATATGATTGTGAAGGGGCTTGATCGGGTGGATGCGGTAAGGATGTTCCCAAGGATGGGTGAAACTAGAACTAGGGGGCATAATCTTAGAATAAGGGGCTGCTCTTTCAAAACTGAGATGAGGAGAAACTTCATCATTAAATAAATTTAAAACAGAAATAGACAGTTTCCTCGAAGTAAAGGGAATTAGGGGTTACGGGGAGCGGGCAGGAAATTGGACATGAATTTAGATTTGAGGTTAGGATCAGATCAGCCATGATCTTATTGAATGGCGGAGCAGGCTCGAGGGGCCGATTGGCCTACTCCTGCTCCTATTTCTTATGTTCTTATGTTCTTAAGCAAAAATGAAGGCAAGGAAATGGAAAGTGTGCAGCAGCAATTAATATAGGAGATCCAGTGCTCAGGGGGTTAATGCTTAGACTAAGTTGTTAAAGACAATTGGGATGAAATCATATTGTGCAATATTGGCATGCAACATGTTAATGCATGGTATTATTTAATGCTGAAAGGCATCCCATCAAAATTCTGCTCACACAATCAGTTGATTTTTTTTTGAAGTGCCGCTTCCCCTGACTACTCAGAATTTATCCAGTTAGTAGTTGAGTAGTATAATTCAAGAAAGTATGCGCTAAATTATCTGATATTAGCCAACAGGGCAGTAGGGACTCTACAGTTGACCTCAGTCATGGGATAGGCCTAGGGTTTCTATTCCTGAATGCTATCTAGGATAGCAGATGGCACTGCACAGGTAAGGACAGGATTCGATTTGACTGCAATGCCCCTTCCGCAGCTGAACAGCTGGCTGAAAAATGACCACTTGGATAAGGTACCAGATTGTGACTGAAACTGTACCTCAGAAATAAGTGACTGTCTTCACAAGAGAAGGGAGAGGGGAGGTGAAATAAAACAGTACCCATCAGTTCTTAACTAAAAATAAATAGTTTGCTGTTATTACAATGCAACTTTTGTTCAGTCCTAAACTGAAATTTCTGGCACATCAGCATCAAATATGCTATAGAGGGGAACTGGGTGGCACAACTGGTTAGACACTGGCCTTTCAGTTCTGGCACTTGGGTTGAAATCCAGCATAGAATAATGAGATGAAATTCTCCATGTCTGTTGACTGTAAGGGTGTTTTGAGGGCCATATCAATCCAGTTGCTAGTGGGAATGGACCTACCATACAAAACTGACCCTGATTTGGTACTAAATGGCAATCTTATTTGGTGGTGGTGGGGGCACTAGATGGCTGATCTAGGCAATGGAAAAGCTGTCACTCTGAGTAAGTAGAGGATGTTCTTCTGAGGTTCGGGCAAAGTAGTAGGAACTCTGCATTTGGCTGTTTATACCTGATCTGCAAGTGTTTGATATTGACACTGAGTGGGGTGAAATTCAATTTTGGCAGGACGCAAAACGGACGGTAGAGAATTGGCCATCTGTTATACACCCCTTTCCATTGAAGTCAGTGGAAGGCGAAATTGGGCTGGGTATATAACAGCTGTCTGATTCACTACTGCCTGTTTTGCACCTCCACTGAAGTTGAATTTCACTGCCTGGGTGCTTGAAATGGGAAGAGTTCCATTCCCCAGCCCCCAAAAAATGCTATTGCTGGCTGGTATCATTTTTCCTTTGCACTGCTCTCTGGTACCACTAGTCTAATTCTACAATTGAAAGCAACAGAGTGCCAGTTCTTCTGAATTGGCAGAAAACTCACTGCAGTCAGAGACCAGTAAGCAACATACCAAGCATTTGGGCACACACATGCAGAACTTCAAGCAGCATAACTCCAGTTCCCAACTTGAATCATTACTCGAATGCAGGATAGTAATGCACTGCAAACTTCAGTGTAATAGCAGCATTAAGTACACTTTGAAATTGCCCACTAAATAACATCGAGTAGCAGAAAATGGCCAGGGTTTTCCGCTTCTGTGCTTGCTAGCCTGCGATTTTTCTGTCCATTCACTTTTAACAGAGGAAAAATTATGGGCTGGCAAGCATACATGTCCCAGCCAGGAAATTTAAGACCAACAGCAGTATTTAATTTTCCATTACAGTGAAACACCTATGGAACTTTGTTAAAGGGAGTCTTTCATTTTGGCAAATAAGCATGGATTTAAAAGGACTTGTACAATCTATTATGTGTACTGGGCAAAGATCATCAGTGGCAGAAATGGCTTACTTTATCCACAGGCTTAGAAACTCAATACAAAAAAAGGATTGGAATGAGATAAATAGCAGTGGACCTAACTACTGAAAGGTAACTCAGATGGTTCAGACATATAAGTAAAATGAGTAGTGACAGATTGGTGAAGATTGTTATGGAGAAATCATAACCAAGAGAAAGACTTTGAGAATGCTGGTTTGACTCTATTAATGATGATTTAGGGCTAAGCCCTAAGTTTTGCTTTTGTGAAAGTGGTACATCTGAAAAGTATAAAAGCAGTAAAGTAATGATTCATTAACCCATCGTAAATGTGATAGCAAAACTATATAGTCATCGTCTGAGGACCAATAGAATAGTTTAAAAAATTGAACTGAAAATTGTTGCTGATTCACAATTTGCATTTATGAATATGGCTATCACAATGGTCACCAGTGAGTCTAAAATTAGCTTTAACATTACACCCTGCCTTCAGATGCAGATTTAGTGAGCAACATCTTGTGAGGTGGTTTTGCTCCCTGCAAGTGCAAGTGCGCTATATGAAGCAAAAGTAAATAACTGACTTTGGCATGCTTTGCTGTCAAGTCCACCATTTCATTCTGGCTGCGTGGCTCACAGTTAACTTCATTGCTGGTTGGTATAGATGTTCTCCCAAAATTCAGTAAAGTCTTTAACAGTTGCTTTTGAATAACTCTGCGCATGTAAATGTTGTACATGTAGTTGTTTCATTGTTGATGAATCCACCTCACAGTATAAAAAGTGAATTCAGCACCGTGGGAAGCAGGTATTATTGCAGAAACACTCCCACTAGAAGAGGCTTTGCAATACAAATGGGGTATTATACTATGAGGTTGTTGTCAACAGCACTGTTGAAGTCAGCAGAAGGTTGATCATATAAAACTAGGAGTACAGCAGAGGTGAGGGTCAACAAGTAGCACCAAAGTTGGCTTCCAGTTGCACTTCCAAATTCTGACTGGGCTAGACAGACTGGATGCAGGGAGGATGTTTCCCCTGGCTGTGGGGGTCCAGAATGAGGGGGCACAATCGCAAGATACAGGGTAGGACATTTAGGACTGAGATGAGGAGAAATTTCTTCACTCAGAGGGTGGTGAACCTGTGGAATTCTCTACCACAGAAGGCTGTGGAGGCCAAGTCACTGAATATATTTAAGAAGGAGCTAGATAGATTTCTAGACACAAAAGGCATCAAGGAGTATAGGGAGAGCACGGGAATATGGTATTGAGATAGAGGATCAGCCATGATCATACTGAATGGAAGAGCAGGCTCAAAGGGCAGAATGGCCTACTCCAGTTCCTATTTTCTATGTTTCTATATTTATATCTTTAAAAAAACTAATCACAACAAATCACAATGCTGATCATTTGAAATATTGCTCAATATGTGAGAAAGCTAATGATGAACATGCAGCAAGCAGATAGGAAAACGAGCAATGAAGAATCAGCAAACAGCTACCAATAAACAATTAGCAAGGAGGAGAAGGGGAACCAATGGAATCACTGAAAATGCTTTGTGTCATGTTGTTTTCGCAGTACCTCAGAAAATAAGGGGCAATTTTACAAAATTGCATTATGGGTGCTGAACCTCTCCTGCCAACAGAATGTATTAGGAATTTGAGCAGCACCCTCCATGATTTTCTGATTATTTTAATGGGTATCAAATTGAAGGGAAATTTTTTTTTACATTCGTTCATGGGACGTGGGCGTCACTGGCAAGGCCAGCATTTATTGCCCATCCCTAATTGTCCTCGAGAAGGTGGTGGTGAGCCGCCTTCTTGAACCGCTGCAGTTCGTGTGGTGAACGTTCTCCCACAGTGCTGTTAGGTAGGGAGTTCCAGGATTTTGACCCAGCGATGATGAAGGAACGGTGATATATTTCCAAGTCAGGATGGTGTATGACTTGGAGGGGAATGTGCAGGTGGTGTTGTCCCCATGTGCCTGCTGCCTTTGTCCTTCTAGGTGGTAGAGGTCGTGGGTTTGGGAGGTGCTGTCGAAGAAGCCTTGGCGAGTTGCTGCAGATGGTACACACTGCAGCCACTGTGCGCCGGTGGTGAAGGGAGTGAATGTTTAGGGTGGTGGATGGGGTGCCAATCAAGCGGGCTACTTTGTCCTTGGTGGTGTCGAGCTTCTTGAGTGTTGTTGGAGCTGCACTCATCCAGGCAAGTGGAGAGTATTCCATCACACTCCTGATTTATGCCTTGTAGATGGTGGAAAGGCTTTGGGGAGTCAGGAGGTGAGTCACTCACCACAGAATACCCAGCCTCTGACCTGCTCTTGTGGCCACAGTATTTATGTGGCTGGTCCAGTTAAGTTTCAGTCTAGTTAAGTTTCTAAATACACACTCAAATTCCTGATTTGCACTCCTGGTGGGCAAAGTACTGTGCCAGGATTGTGCTTTTGTAAAATTACCCCTATAGGGTTAAAAATAAGGTTTCCAAAACAAGTAATGCATAAATACTTAAATAATACACAAAAAATCTTTAAGCACACCCATAAAATTCCACGTCTTGTTGGAAATCTATCCAATAAATTTTGCCCCCAGGGGCCTATCCTCTCTGTGGCCTGGGACTTTAGGTTTGCTCCTTCCCTCGAGCTTGTTTATAATTCTGGGCCTTTCCTGCCAATATTTCTTGGGTCTTCATGCATGCTTCAGTGCCCTACGAAGTGTTAACCCTGCAACAGATTGTTCTAGTTTATATTATGAAAATTATTCCTGCAGGCCCACACCACACTATGACTCTGCTCCCATCACAGACCCATCCAACAAAGCTCTCCTAGGCTCCCTAGGAGACCACAGGGATCGGTGCTGGGTCCCTTGCTGTTTGTGGTCTACATTAATGACTTGGATATGAATGTAAAAGGTATGATCAGTAAGTTCGCTGATGATACAAAGATTGGTAGGGTGGTAAATAGTGAGGAGGATAGCCTCAGTCTGCAGGACGATATAGATGGGTTGGTCAGATGGGCGGAACAGTGGCAAATGGAATTTAACCCGGAAAAGTGCGAGGTGATGCACTTTGGAGGGACTAACAAGGCAAGGGAATACACAATGAATGGGAGGACCCTAGGCAAGACAGAGGGTCAGAGGGATCTTGGTGTGCAAGTTCACAGATCCCTGAAGGCGGCGGAACAGGTAGATAAGGTGGTAAAGAAGGCATATGGGATACTTGCCTTTATTAGCCGAGGCATAGAATATAAGAGCAAGGAGGTTATGATGGAGCTGTATAAAACACTGGTTAGGCCACAGCTGGAGTACTGTGTGCAGCTCTGGTCGCCACACTACAGGAAGGATGTGATCGCTTTGGAGAGGGTGCAGAGGAGATTCACCAGGATGTTACCAGGGCTGGAGCGCTTCAGCTATGAAGAGAGACTGGGAAGATTGGGTTTGTTTTCCTTGGAGCAGAGGAGGCTGAGGGGGGACATGATTGAGGTGTACAAAATTATGAGGGGCACAGATAGGATGGATACCCTTAAGGAGCTTTTTCCCTTCGTTGAGGGTTCTATAACAAGGGGACATAGGTTCAAGGTAAAAGGCGGGAGGTTTAGAGGGGATTTGAGAAAGAACTTTTTCACCCAGAGGGTGGTTGGAGTCTGGAACTCACTGTCTGAAAGGGTTGTGGAGGCAGGAACCCTCACAACATTCAAGAAGCATTTGGATGAGCACTTGAAATGCCATAGCATACAAGGCTACGGACCAAATGCTGGAATATGGGATTAGAGTAGACAGGGCTGATGGCCGGTGCGGACACGATGGGCCGAAGGGCCTCTATCCATGCTGTATAACTCTATGACTCTATGACTCCCAGGCCTGAGTGATCCATCTCAGAATCCTTGGCTTTGCTTCTGAATACCACCCATGATCAATGCCATGGGAGATCCTTGAGTATTTTAAAAATGTAAGTGTAATTTAAAACAGAAATGAAACTACCCAGCAAACACCACTCCCTTTCCAATGTAATGTGTGAAATGTCACTGTTTCTGTTTTGAGGGAGAGTTATAGTTGCACAACTTATATTTGTTTAGTATCTTAAATACTTTTTAATCTCAAAATTTTGATGCAACTGTACTTGTAGAGATTTGATTTGAAAGTGTGGGTCCATTTTACCTCCTTTCACATTATACCTGAAAAATTAATAACTTGTAATAAAAATTTACATAGGGCATGTACTTCCTGACCACAAACATAGGTAAAAGTGTCTCTCCTCATCCTCAATTGTTTTTTTTAAAAAAGCAAGTATGAATTTTGAAAGTAAACAAAGCCACTAGAAAGAAGCGAATAGGAGGGTAGGTGCGAACCAGATTGAGGATGAGGGAGCCTCTGGCCTCATCACACACTCTTTAGGGAAGAAAGTGGGAGTGAGAGGGCAGTGGATGGAGGTGTAAAGGGTGATGAGAGTGTCATCAAAGCAAAGTAGAAGGATACAGAGGTTAAGTGAGTTATCCAAAGGGGAAGAGGTAGGAGAGGCAACAGGAATGGGTAGGGATAGTGACTGATGGGAAGGGGGTAATGGTAAGGCGAAGGGATGGGGATGTGATGGGAGTGAGGAAATGGTGGAAGTCAGAGTGATGGAGGAAGGGATGGGAAGATGGCTGCTGAGGGTTGCAGGTCATATTTTCCCCCAGAAAGCGCAGCCTGCAGCTGTTGGTGGCACAACCCACCCTCTTCCACCCGAAAGGAAAGAATAACTAAACATGTGGGAGATGTAAACAAAACAAACTAACAGAAAATAACAAGATTAAATTCCAATGGTGAAATCAGGGAAAATTAAAATAGAAGACATCCAGTGAGTCATACACTGCATGTTACTACTCGGGGTACCAGGGCTCAAAAAAAGCAGTCAGAAGAATTCTGCCCAGCAATCTTGTGCATCCTGGATCGATAAAAATTCTAAAGTAACACTTATTGGGACCAAAGTTCCTCAGAACCGCAGCACCATCGTAAATGCAGCGGAGTAGGAATCCCAGTGCACCCATGACTCTGCTGCACTATTGGGGGTCAACTACTATAACTGTCACGTGACCAAATGTCATGTGACCAGATGCCATATGATCAAATATCATGTTATCAAATGCCACGTAATCAAACTTCAAGGGATAAGTCAAGAGTTGGGAACCCTATAGGTATGAGCTGGTACCACACTACCATTACGGTGGTTTGGACGGGACAGGTGGTGGAAAGTACAGCCAAGTGGGGAGGCTTTGTAAGGGGTAAGGTGTTACCACCTATGAGCCAAGTTCCTTACTTGCAAGGTAAACACAGTGGCAGCAGGGAAAGTACTCATATTTCTGGTCCCCCACTTTGCATCTACTCTTCAACAGTCAGACCGGCAGTATAAGTGCACCATTAGTCAACGGCCAGTGGCATCACTACGAAGTTATGGGGAAGTACATAATGCCTGCAGTCGTAAATACATACATGTGCTCACCAGTCCCTAACTGCAGGGCGAATTTTAATGACTGAACAGCATTGAGGACATAGTTGACACTTTTCAACAAGTTTGTTTCCTTGTTTCTTTTAATTAATGGCATTGTAGCTTTGATGTGAAAACATGGTTTATTGTACAGATTTTGTATTTGACACCATCAAGTGAACTGTTTAAGTCGTCTGGGATCATTCAGAATTGCATTTCAAACCTGTGTTCTTCTTCTGTCAATTGTATACATGTGTGAAGTATTATAGATATTCTTGGTAAAATGTATCATCGGAGAAGGTAACTGAAGCGTTGGTTTTGAAACCCAAGGGATTAAAAATACAAAGGTGAAAATTTGGGGCATGCTTAAAATGAAAGATTAATTTTAACTCCCTGCTTGAGGGATAATGATACACTAACACAGGTTCAATATGTTAATATATCCTCTGTGTCCATTCGCGTGGGCATTTGGCTGCTGCTGCAGACTCAAAACCCATCACTTCTATCTCTCTTTTATTTCCTTTTTCTCTTATCTTGACCCTTCTTGGGTCGCTTTCTCCTGCCTCCCCCCCTTTCTGTCACATGGTCGTGCCACTTTTCTTTTTTCCCTTCTCAGGTACTTCCCACCCCTTCCCTCCCCTCCCCTCCCCCAAATGCATACCCCAACCCTTCACTGTTCCTCTGCCTTCTTACTCTCTTATTGCCATCCCAAGTTTGAATCCCTCTTGGATAAATCCATAGCTGCCCTCTGTGCCTCTCAACAGTCTCCAAAGGGCCCATTGAGGCACTCCTAATGAGCAGCAACCCCAACTGCCCCATAGTTTCTTGCAGAACTTCCCACCCAGTGCACCCGCACCAACCGCCTTCCCACCCTGCTCATCCCACCCACCACTGACCTCTTGGGACTCTTGACAGTGGATCGATAATCACTGCCCATGTATATGGCATACATTGACCAATAATAATGACATTTTCAAATATTACAATTGTTCAGAAGAGGTGAAAGCTCAGCCTCTTTGGGACCTGCATCTGCTTAATTTGTCTGGAGGTGGACTGATCCAATAGTGGAGTACAATTTTGTGCTTTGCACCATTTGGGCTGTTGACTCCTCCTAGATCATAAATATCACATGTAATTACAGATGTGGAAGGTGATTTGACCTATCGAGCTTATCTTTCCATAGTAAAAACAGAAAATGCTGGAAAAGCTCAGCAAGTGAGGCAGCATCTGTGGAGAAAGAAACAGAGTTAATGTTTCAGGTCGAAGACCTTTCGTCAGAACGGGAAGATGTTAAAGAGTTAAAGTTTTTAAGCAAGTAGAGAGCCAGGGAAAGGGGAGGGGGAAGGGAGGAAAGAAAGAACAAAGGTCTGTGAGAGAAGGTCTCCTCATCTTTCCATAGGTTCCCTCATCACAGCATCCAACTGCCTTTTCCATGATTCCAGAGTTTTTGCCTCCACTGCCTTAGTGAAGCCGATTGCAGGTATTAATCACACTCCATGAAAATGTGCTTCCTGACATCAGTCCTCAACTTGCCTTTAACAAGTTAGCACCCATGTTCCCTTGTCCTTCAGTTGAGGTTTAACCTGGAACAGTGCTGCGGATTAACCCTTTCTATTCCACTTAGCACCTTTATATAGCTCTCTTGTTCACTTTTAAGGCTAACGAGTGAGTTTTTCTAACCTTTCTCATAAGTCAGTTCTCTTAAACTGGGGATTAGCCTCATACTCCTTTTCTGGATCAATGAATGTTTCCATCGTGCTTGGGTGACCGGAACTGAACCAGTGTTCAAGATGCAGTCTGACCAGCGCACGTCACGGCTTCAGCATGACGGTCCTCATACTGATTTGGCCATATAGCTGATAAACATTAGATTATTATGTAGGTTGTTATTTGTACGGAGGATACGCTGTGTTAGACATAGCTTAACACACAGCATTTTTGTGCCGACTTTGCAATTTTGAAAATCAACTAAGCAAAGAGGGTCCCCGGGTTTATCCAAAAACCGGTCTAAGTTCGCGAAATGTAAATTGTCAACTGTTATCACAAGGCCTTGTACTTTTTGGTTCTATCAACCTTCCACAGTGGACTGGCTCGTTCTATTATGTCCTGGTTAAAATGTTACCAACTTTTCGTCCTGACAGTTGTTCGCGATTGGAATGTGTCGTTGATCTGTGTTTCCACACAGGATTGTGTTTCTGCCGTTAAATCTTGTGTAGTCCTCCCTTCCCCATCCTCAGCTTGCTCCTTGTGAATTTGTTGACGGTTATTTTTGATGTTTCAATGGGTTGGGTTTGTGCTGTGTATCCAGTGTTGCCACGTGGTTTGATGTAATCATTCTTTTCACAGCAAGGTCGAAATCGAGCCTTCCAGCTCTAAACACCGTTAGCAAGATCTGCGGCGGTCACAAACTCTGCACAGGCGTTTTGTTCTGTCAATAGCAAGGCACGCACATAGATCACTTGGACACTTACCAAACAACCACTGAAAGGTTAAACAGTAATGAAACACGGATGAGTCGCTCTTTTATTTATTTTTTTAAATAGCGATTAGATAGACAGCCCACGATAAAAGCGATAGCTTTAGGAAAACAGACATTTTGAATTTGCAGAGATTCTCTTTTTAATTAACGTGGATGCACGTTTTTGACTATAGCACCTAGCAGACCAGACATAAGGCTTTCAAGCGAATTATGAATATTTCAGTCTTCAATAAATAATCTTCCTTTTTCTGAGCTCATAATACGTTGAGTAAAACCTGCAGACTGTTTACCAAAGGTACAAATATTGGTCCTGCATAAACACAGCACTGATGTGTCAGGGTTAGGCATAGCGCCTATAAATTCCAACGGACGGTGGACTGATCAATGTTTATTGATTATTATGGTAAGGAACATTAAGCAAGCACTGGGAAGAGTTTTTCTAAAGCACACTTTAGTAGATGTTGTTTTATTTGGTCCGATAATTAACGTTGGCAATGTTCCGTTCGCCGGACTCAATTCCCTTTATGTAATCCACGTGAAAGATGTGAAAACGCACATTGATATGAGCAGCTGGTGCAAACTATCCGAAACCAGCTTAATCAATAAAGAGCATTTTTTTGTACACCGCATGGGAGGGCGGGGACTCTACTTCTACATCACTTTCCAGTCCACAGATTTAAAACGTTCCGGTTGCATACAAAGAGAAAAGGGACGCTCACTCGTATAACAAGTAAACATTACACCCACCCTTCTAAGCCAGGAACATTAATAAAAACAACAAAAAAACTGTATAATTAAAAGGAATACAGTTCGGAATGAACATGTGTCAGTTTACCAAATGCAGTTTGCCCACTGAAAGCAGGATAAAACTGGCAATATGGGGATGGAAATAATGATAGAGGAATAGCGCTGCCTGGAGTGTGCTCAATGGATAACATGAATTCAATAAATCTGCTAATTTGTGGCACTAGAAAAATGACCCTGAATGCTGTCCAATCGATAAAAACAAAACCGGATCTCATGTCAGGCAAGGAAAGAAACCTGAACCTGGTTTGGTCCATACGTAACTTAAATCTATCACTACGTGGTTGATTCTCGATGTCCTCTGAACTACTGGTTTGTTATAACAACCATGGATGGACAGTAAATGCAGCTTTGCCAGTCATCCAAATCCCGAGAACAATTTATTTTTAAATGGGATTGTGTAACACTCACTCAGCCTTATTTGTTTTGCTTGTAACGCAGGCTTATTCACATCTTTGCTAGCTGTCATTCAGGGATCCCCATATCCTTGATGCACTGATAATCAATCACAAAAGGATATTAATTTTTTCTACTAAAATAAAAAAGGGAACTAACAAGAGCCATACTGAAAAATATGCAGTTGTGAATGTTCGGTAAGGATTAGATTAAGCTCAGCTCTGATACCCTCCACAGTCAAATAGCCTACAACAGTCACTGTGTAGGTTCATACATGATGAATGGTCATGAAGAGGTACTGAAACTCTGGTAGTTCATGAGGACGATATCTTCAGGAGAGGAAGTGAGAAAATTGAGGAAAAAAGTACCTAGGAATATGAATGCATCAACATTTTTTTCTCTTAGTTTAAGGAATGCAACAATACATTCAAACCAAAAAGGAAAATAAACAAACCTGTAAAAAAAAAATTCTTTAAGGTATTACCCACAAGGAGCTTTTTTTCCCACAATTGTAACACGGTATTTACATAATTTAAAAGAAAATCTCAGCCTGGGCAGCAGTTAGGGCACAGTGACTGGCAAGGGGGGGGGGAATTGTCCACGGTTATTGCTGCTCATTGCTACTCAGTGAATCCCTGCTGAAAGTGCAGGGTTGACTGTGATGCCCCCCACAGTTGAATGGCCCACCGGGCATGCCAGCTCTAAGCTCACTTGAGCTGGGTACTATAAGCCAATCAATGCCCATGGAACTATACCCCAGCAAGTAGTCATTACCTTAAGGAGAGGGAAAATAGGCAGAGAAAAAAGATGGCGGCAGCGGGGGGGGGGGCGGAATTAATGTAAATGACATTCAGTACTAAGGGTTGAAGTAACATCAAAACAAGCATTGTTTATGAACTGGGTACTTTGTCAGCAAATTACTACAATACTGAAACTTCATCTGTTTTGGTGTGTGGACCTTTGGCTAAATCTTTCTTTTGATGGATGTTGGCAGCAATTGTGCACAATATCTGCATGATTACCACTGTGGTACTGCACATTTTTTTTCTTTCATTACAACAGAAATCAATAAGCAATAAGTTTTCACATCCAATCGCATATAAGTAGTAATAAAACTAGTTAACAAACTTTGCACCAAAATGAGCTCTTTGACCTTTTTAAATCGATTGTGACAGTATTTGTGTTGATAAAGATCAATGTGAAATTGCAGGGTGCTGCACTTACTTCCTCTTAAAGACACAATGCAGTCAAGACCGATGATGAATATTACAAACATATAAGATGCTGAATGTTTGCATGTCTAATAATCCAATAATTCTGCAATTTTACTGTATTCTAAGGAACACAACTTAGGGAGGTATATACCAGTTCATAGAATCATAGAATGGTTACAGCACAGGAGGCGGCCATTCGGCCTATCGAGCCTGTGCCGGCTCTTTGTAAGATCAATCCAGTTAGTCCCATTCCCCCGCTGTTTTCCCGTAGCCCTGCAAATGTTTTCCCTTCAAGTATTTATCCAATTCCTTTTTGAAAGCCATGATTGAATTTGCTTCCACCACCCTTTTAGGCAGCGCATTCCAAATCATAACTCCTCGCTGCGTAAAAAAGTTTTTCTTCATGTTGCCTTTGGTTCTTTTGCAAATCTCCTTAAATCTGTGAACTCTGGTTCTCGACCCTTCTGCCAATGGGAACAGTTTCTCTTTATTTACTTTACTTTATCTAAATCCTTCATGATTTTTCTTTTGCTATATGTTGACAGCAATTGTGTCTTACAGTGGGGACGTCTGAACAATGTACACATACTGAAAACATGTTGGGGATTCAGCCTAATTTGGTGATGGTCCCTAGAATTTGACTAGATCAGAGGGATCAACGGTCTTACAAATGTGGTCATGAATCTTGTACAATTCATGGGGGGTTGCCCTATAAGGAAAGGGCTGTTAGTTTGTGGCTTCACTTTGACTTTCTTGGGGAAAGGGTCTGTGTGGGATCTGCCTGTATTGTGCAGTTTTCATGATTTGTCCCCAGGATGCCTGGTATTTCCCAAGCTGTAGGCAGAGTCCATACATCACCCTCTCTTACTGGCCTATCTCCCACAATTGTTTTACCCACATGTTTGTAGTGTAGATAGTGTGGGGATGCATCTTTATGCTTCCAGCATTGATAGTTGCACTTGTTTGCATATTGCAGGGGGGGGGGGGGGGGATTTGCTCCCTCGTAGGCACAGATCAAAAGGGGTTGTAAGGTCTGTCATGCTCTCTGAAATTCTAACTGCTGCTTAGAAAGGCTGAATGAGGGGGTAGGAGGACAATGTGTGCAGCATCTTACCCCTCTGGCCACAACCCCTCCAGCATTCATCTCCCAGAGAGGAATGGAATTTGTAGACCAAGTGTGGTGTGTGTATTACTCCTGGGAAGGGCAAACATAATAAAAAGAGTATGCTCTCTCACCTCATCTACATGTTTTGGGGGCTACCAATTCTGGTCCCAGTGCGGCTGTTCTGGGACCTTGACACCTGCATCTACAGGTTTTTGTGGGCAGGCAAGAAGTTGCTAATACATCAGCTGCCTGCATGAAGTTGGGTTTCCAGCCCCAATATTTGTTCGCAATCTCTCTGGGTTTGTAATGCCTCTTGGTGGCCGAGAAGGCAATGATGAGGCTCGCTGAGGACTGCCTTGGTAGTTTCCCAAGAGGCACAGAGGAGATATTGGGATCCCTGTTGTCATCTATGCTGTGGATAAACTGTGTCCATAGGGAGGCCAGCACTCCAGGCCATCA
The DNA here is from genome assembly GCF_035084215.1 of Heptranchias perlo. NCBI lineage: Eukaryota > Metazoa > Chordata > Chondrichthyes > Hexanchiformes > Hexanchidae > Heptranchias > Heptranchias perlo. Next base: position 42,958,981 of record NC_090335.1, read on the forward strand.
CTGAGTGCTGGATTTAGTCGCCAGTGTTGTGGATGGATGATAGGTTCCCATAGGGGAGTTGCAGGGGGAATGGTCAGAGATGGTTATGGACCTACTTCAGCAGATTTTCACTCAAATTAAGTGTGCATACTTCAGCAAGAAATCAATTCTGAGGTATCTTTTTATGTGGGTTTGAGTAGAAAGGGAATCCCTTCTCTGTGGGATGCTTGGCTCGCCATACATCAATCATCCCAGAACCACAGCAATGTGGTTGATTCTTAATTGCCCTCTGAAATGGCCTAGCAAGCCACTCAGTTGTAAAATCTCGCTAAAAAAAGTCATAATAAAAAAACCGGACGGACCACCCGGGATTGGACCACAAGGCACTGGACACGACAGAAGCAAACCAAGCCCAGTCGACCCTGCAAAGTCCTCCTCACTAACATCTGGGGACTTGTGCCAAAATTGGGAGAGATGTCCCACAGACCAGTCAAGCAACAGCCTGACATAGAATCATACCTTTCAGCCAACGTCCCAGACTCTTCCATCACCATCCCTGGGTATGTCCTGTCCCACCGGCAGGACAGACAGACCAGAGGTGGCAGTACAGTGATATACAGTCAGGAGGGAGTGGCCCTGGGAGTCCTCAACATTGACTCTTGACCACATGAAATATGGCATCAGGTCAAACATGGGCATGGAAACCTCTTGCTGATTACCACCTACCGCACTCCCTCAGCTGATGAATCAGTCCTCCTCCATGTTGAACACCACTTGGAGGAAGCACTGAGGATAGCAAGGGCACAGAATGTACTCTGGGTGGGGAACTTCAACGTCCATCACCAAGAGTGGCTCGGTAGCACCACTACTGACCGAGCTGGCCAAGTCCTGAAGAACAAAGCTGCCAGACTGGGCCTGTGGCAGGTGGTGAGCGAAACAACACAAGGGAAAAACTTACTTGACCTCGTCCTCACCAATCTACCTGTCGCAAATGCATCTGTCCACGACAGTATTGGTAGGAGTGACCACCGTACAGTCCTCGTGGAGACAAAGTCCCGTCTTCGCACTGAGGACACCATCCAACGTGTTGTGTGGCACTACCACCGTGCTAAATGGGATAGATTCAGAACAGATCTAGCAGCTCAAAACTGGGCATCCATGAGGTGCTGTGGGCCATCAGCAGCAGCAGAATTGTATTCCAGCACAATCTGTAACCTCATGGCCCGGCATATTCCTCACTCTACCATTACGAACAAGCCAGGGGATCAATCCTGGTTCAATGAGGAGTGTAGAAGAGCATGCCAGGAGCAGCACCAGGTGTACCTAAAAATGAGGTGCCAACCTGGTGATGCTACAACTCAGGACTACATGCATGCTAAACAACAGAGCTAAGCGATTCCACAACCAACGGATCAGATCAAAGCTCTGCAGTCCTGCCACATCCAGTTGTGAATGGTGGTGGACAATTAAACAACTAATGGGAGGAGGAGGCTCTGCAAACATCTCCATCCTCAATGATGGCGGAGTCCAGCACGTGAGTGCAAAAGACAAGGCTGAAGCGTTTACAACCATCTTCAGCCAGAAGTGCCGAGTGGATGATACATCTCGGCCTCCTCCCGATATCCCCACCATCACAGAAGCCAGTCTTCAGCCAATTCGATTCACTCCATGTGATATCAAGAAACGGCTGAGTGCACTGGATACAGCAAAGGCTATGGGCCCCGACAACATCCTAGCTGTAGTGCTGAAGACTTGTGCTCCAGAACAAGCTGCGCCTCTAGCCAAGCTGTTCCAGTACAGCTACAACACTGGCATCTACCCAACAATGTGGAAAATTGCCCAGGTATGCCCGGTCCACAAAAAGCAGGACAAATCCAATCCGGCCAATTACTGCCTCATCAGTCTACTCTCAATCATCAGCAAAGTGATGGAAGGTGTCGTCAACAGCGCTATCAAGCGGCACTTACTCACCAATAACCTGCTCACTGATGCTCAGTTTGGGTTCCGCCTGGACCACTTGGCTCCAGACTTCATTACAGCCTTGGTCCAAACATGGACAAAAGAGCTGAATTCCAGAGGTGAGGTGAGAGTGACTGCCCTTACTAGAACTCGGGGGCATAATCTTAGAATAAGGGGCTGCTCTTTCAAAACTGAGATGAGGAGAAACTTCTTCACTCAGAGGGTAGTAGGTCTGTGGAATTTGCTGCCCCAGGAAGCTGTGGAAGCTACATCATTAAATAAATTTAAAACAGAAATAGACAGTTTCCTAGAAGTAAAGGGAATTAGGGGTTACGGGGAGCAGGCAGGAAATTGGACATGAATTTAGATTTGAGGTTAGGATCAGATCAGCCATGATCATATTGAATGGCGGAGCAGGCTCGAGGGGCCGATTGGCCTACTCCTGCTCCTATTTCTTATGTTCTTATGACATCAAGGCAACGTTTGACCGAATGTGGCATCAAGGAGCCCTAGTAAAATTGAAGTCAATGGGAATCAGGGGGAAAACTCTCCAGTGGCTGGAGTCATACCTAGCACAAAGGAAGATGGTAGTGGTTGTTGGAGGCCAATCATCTCAGCCCCAGGACATTGCTGCAGGAGTTCCCCAGGGCAGTGTCTTCGGCCCAACCAACTGCAGCTGCTTCATCAATGACCTTCCCTCCATCATAAGGTCAGAAATGGGGATGTTTGCTGATGATTGCACAGTGTTCAGTTCCATTCGCAACCCCTCAAATAATGAAGCAGTCCGAGCCCACATGCCGCAATACCTGGACAACATCCAGGCTTGGGCTCATAAGTGGCAAGTAACATTCGCGCCAGACAAGTGCCAGGCAATGACCATCTCCAACAAGAGAGAGTCTAACCACCTCCCCTTGACATTCAACGGCATTACCATTGCCGAATCCCCCATCAACATCCTAGGGGTCACCACTGACCAGAAACTTAACTGGACCAGCCATATAAATACTGTGGTTACAAGAGCAGGTCAGAGGCTAGGCATTCTGCGGCGAGTGACTCACCTCCTGACTCCCCAAAGCCTTTCCACCATCTACAAGGCACAAGCCAGGAGTGTGATGGAATACTCTCCACTTGCCTGGATGAGTGCAGCTCCAACAACACTCAAGAAGCTCGACACCATCGAGGACAAAGCAGCCCGCTTGATTGGCACCCCATCCACCACCCTAAACATTCACTCCCTTCACCACCGGCGCACAGTGGCTGCAGTGTGTACCATCCACAGGATGCACTGCAGCAACTCACCAAGGCTTCTTCGACAGTACCTCCCAAACCCACGACCTCTACCACCTAAAAGGACAAGAGCAGCAGGCACATGGGAACAACACCACCTGCACGTTCCCCTCCAAATCACACACCATCCCGACTTCGAAATATATCACCATTCCTTCATCGTCGCTGGGTCAAAATCCTCGAACTCCCTTCCTAACAGCACTGTGGGAGAACCTTCACCACACGGACTGCAGCAGTTCAAGAAGGTGGCTCACCACCACCTTCTCAAGGGCAATTAGGGATGGGCAATAAATGCCAGCCTCGCCAGCGACGCCCACATCCCATGAACGAATTTTTTTAAAAGTCACTACATTGCTCTCAGGTTGCTCTGTGTCCCCTCTGTCTGCTGGGAGTCTGTCCTGCTGGGGATGGAGGGTGAAATTGATTTCCCTCCCATGATTACTGTTCCAGGTGAAAGGCAAGTGAGAAGAAATGTTGAGGTGGGAATCGTGGGGGAGTCCACATTCGAGGCATTGAGCATTTTGATCAATTCCCTTGCTATTTAACACTTTAGCAAGATTGAGTGACTGTTTTATCAGGATGGATATCATATAGTGAAGAGGAAACACCTATTAATCAGTATGGCCAATCCCCAGCTCCTGACTGAATAATAGGCTGCCACTGTTTAGCCCACCCAGTTCCACGCAAGTTTGGCGTGCTCTGAAAGTGTGAGGTGATTCTCCTGCAAAAATGCCATGTCCGCCTGCTCCTTCTTGAGAGATATCCAAAAAAAAATTCCATTTGTTCGGGTAGTTAAGACCCTTGATATTCAGGAAGACAATTTGGAGCTCAGCCATGATGGGAGTTTGGTTGATGTGTTGCATGTGCAGGTATCTGACTTTAACCAGTGCTGTGACTTGCCATAGGCTATCTGCAGATAGAAAGGGTATTCCCATTAGCTGTAGCAGTTAATTTCCCCCAGAGGCGGTCCCAGGTATTGGGGCTAGCACTTTCCTCTCCATACTATTATACTCCCCTGCCCTATGAAAATGTTTTGCTTGGACCTGTCAAACATGTAAGATCATGTATACCTGTACCCTGTAAGATAATTTCCCCATTTCCATCCCATTCCCACCTGTCAAGATTCAATAAGATTTGTGTTTTTAGTCTACAGACTAAAGATCAACTAGAGAGAAGACGTTAAAAAGAAATAAGAAAATGCACAAGAAAGATAAAGAGAGTAACCAATATTGAGAGAAAACGGGTTTTCTTTACCAATCGGATGTGCGTTTTGCAATCCCACGGAGTTTGGTTGTAAGATCCCTGACTCTGCACTATATATTTTTGATTCCCCTCTTCAAATCTGCCACATGACACCAATTATTTTCCATAATTTGATAACTCAATAAATTCTTATAATCCTAGAATAAAACAAAGTTATTTTCACTTCTTATGGAACAGGGCTTATGTTGACCCGCAGATAATTGGCTAGGTGTGGAGTTAGGGTCTGATTTGTGCTTAGTATTGATGTAATTGCCATTCAGTGGCTGATGGGACCAAAGATCATCAACGAGGAAATTGCTGGAAACAGAGATTGCACTGCCAGTCTTAAGCAAGCACATAAATATTTCTTATTAAAAAATCTTATGTGTACATGCATATCCTGTCTACAAACCTTACTTACCTTGTTGTCATGATTTTTGGTCACATTTTTGTGTCAACTTTTCCCATGATAAATTTCTATGTCTACATTTTACTTTGAAATCTCCTATGTCAACAGTTATGATTGTAATTACAAGCTCTGGCCACCAGGTGGCTGTGAATTTAACTGCCATCTTCTTGGTCTTTTCCAACTGAAGTTTCTTCACTGGTCAGTTAATTTTACACCTAATTTTGACCTTTTAAATCAGTTTTATATGTCAATGTTGTATTACTGTATTTCCCTTTAGGTTTTTCTTTCTGCGCCCTCATTTTTTACCCCAAGCCTCCCGCTCTGCCACTCATGTTTCATTTGACTCCTGTAACACCCATTGACGGCCCATTGACAAATATGAAAGCAAAAGTGTCGACAAATAGAAAGAAAACATCAACACAACAGAGACAGGAAAGAGACACCGCAGCCTCCAACTTGCCACAAGCAATGGCACAGGACATCCATTAGTAGTATTAAAAGACTTGCAACTATGAACATTTCTTGTTGTCACACTTGTTCCCTGTGTCATGATTGAATCACACTTCTGCATCAATAATGCCTGTTATCTATGTATAATAAAAATCTTACATCTGTCTGCGTTACTTGACTTCTTGTTGTTAGATTATCACACTTTTTATCTCAACTTTTTCATTTTTAAATTCTTATGTCTACATTTATCATGGGTTTTGCTCAAGCAAATTCATTACTCTGATTGCACAACCTGACAAGTGGTTGTGCAATCCGACCACTGGGTTCCCACAATTCTCCCAAAATGTTTTCAGAATTTTTTTTCCCCTCAGTAATGTTCAAAATAAGGATTTAAATAAAACTTTTAAAAATTAAAAATTACACAAACTTGCAATAAATAAATGCATCCATTGAGTTGTCTTTCGTGTCATTTAATGTCTTCATTAAAGTTTTCACTTTAAGGCCTCAGTTTCTGCCAAAAGCCTGGGCTTGGAGTTGATATTTTTGCCCAACCTGTGACTCTGAGCTGAATTTGGATTGTGCAGTCTGAGATGTGAATGTTGCTAATTTCCCAGGATGCATCAGTACCATGTAGTCAGCTCCGCTGAAGCATTTTTCTTCAGCTTCTTCAACCCTGCTCAGTAGCTTTTCTTAAAATAATCTTGAAAAACAAGAGGGCAACTTGTTAAATTAATATTGAATGTTTTTTTAAAAGGAGGCTCTGTCAAAGTGTATCTGTTTGTGAAAGAAAAAAATGACAAGTGTATTAATTACATACCTTTTGTGCCTTTTGTTTGTGTCCTATGAACTTCTGAAAATATATTAGCCCAGAACTTACTTACCTTGGACGCCGCTCCATAATGGCATCCATCCCAACCGCCGTCAAATCCATTGGAGCAAGTTCGCGGAAGCGCACATGTGCATTAAAACCCGGAAATCGCGAACTTGCTCTGATTGATTCAACGGCGTTTTGTCAGTCCCGAATTAAAGGGCCAACCACATTACAATCAATACAATCAAACACAATCACCAGACAATCGTAAACTTACCCATCTGCCTAGCTGGAATGAAAATACTTACGCCACGTGAAGGTACACTTGAAAATACCAGCCCTAATCTATTTTTTAAAAGCACGGAGACTTATAATGTCTAATTATTCCTATTTTAATATTTTTTGATCATTAAAAAAAATTAAATTTTTTTTAATGATCAAAAATTAATTTTTTTAAAGCTTTTAATTTCTGTATGTTTCAGTACATTATAAATCATTTCCTTGCCTTTTTATAATAAGGTATGTTATGTTAAATTTTTATTTAGACTAACATAGGGAATGTCACTTTAAATGAATGAATATTACTTGCCTGCTTGTGGGCGGGGCTTGCATTCCCACAGTCTTTGCATGCTCACATGGCCTTCACTGATTTCGCAGCACACCACTGGAGAAGATTTCAAAATTCAGCAAATGGACGTCGTGGCCTACGCAGTGAGTATATTTGTATTTTTTATCCACAGGATGTGCGGAGAGAGCCTTGCCATGCCGGTCGGAGCAAGTTCCGGTCCAATAAGTACAGAGCAAGGGGGAGAGAAAATGGGGTGAGAGAGAAGTGGGTGAGCATGTGTGTGTCTGTCTGTGTGCGGGGGGGCGGTAAACAAATGCGGGCGGGGGTGGGGAGAGTGAGAGAGTGAGAGAGTGGAAGTGGGACTGAATAAATTAAATCAGGACTCAGTTACAGCACAACAGGCACATATCGATTAATTTTCTCACTTTCCATTACCACCATACCATGTCTACTTCCTTACAAAACAATATTTCCTTAGACTTCCTGTCAGCAGTGTTCACAGTAAGTTATAAAAAGTTTTCTTGCACTTTTTTTGTTTGTCTTTGCTGTTTGATGGCTTAATTCATAGTATAGCAAAGTTGGAGTTCATTGGAATATTTGTACCAATCTTTGTAATGATAATATTTTAGATGTTGGGCTGGATGTTAGCTTATTTTAATATTACTGAATTTTCTTCCTGTAGTCTGTGGCTCACGTTAAAATAAATAAACTGTTATTCATGAACCCATAAAAGATTTTCTTAAACTCTGTTTCTCTCTCCACAGATGCTGCCTGATCTGCTGAGTGTTTCCAACATTTTGTTTTTTTTAAGATTTCCAGCACCCGCAGCGTTTTAGTTTTGTTTTAGTGTTTAATTCACGGCCATTTCTCTTCCAGGAATGCCCACCTTGAAGCAGTTCTGTACTTCTTTCCGACGGGTTTCTCGTTTGTCTCTTTTACCCTGTTCACCCTCATTGTCATCTGTTTCCCTTCTCGCATTTGATCACATGATTGCTAAAACTCATTTTCACAGCCACATCTCTTTTATTAGCAACTGCCTTCGGCTCCGACCCATTTTCTCTCAGGCAGCAGGTGCTGGTAATGGAAGATGGCTGCACCAGGGCCGCTAGTAGTGGAGGTGGTGTGGGCTGGTACTTGGGTTGACGATCCCCATTCGGTACACGGCCGGTGGGTTGGTCCACACCCCTGGGGTCTTTCTCTAATTTCTCTCCTGTGTCTCCCCATGGTCTTCTCCAAGCTCATGCTGTCCATCAGACCCACCTCCTGCTCTCTCAACCCCATTTCCACTAAACTGCTGACCATCTAACTTCCTTTCCTGGTCCCCATGCTTGTCGATATAAAAGGTTTCCTCTCCTCGGGTACTCCTCCCCCTCTCTTTCAAAACTATCACCCCCCGCTTCAACATACCCACCCTTGATCCTTCTGTCCTTGTGAACTACTGTTCCATCTCCACCCTCCCTTTCCTCTCCAAAGTCTTTGAACATGTTGTTGCCTCTGAAATCAGTATCCATCTTTCCCGCAACTTCATGTAGGAGTATCTCCAATCAGGTTTCCGCCCTGTTATAGCACTGGAACAGCCCTAATCAAAGTCACTTTGGTGCATTATCCCTCCTCACCCTTCTCAACCTCTCTAATGGGATCAGCCATTTAGGACCGAGATGAGGAAAAATTTCTTGACTCAGAGGGTTGTGAATCTTTGGAATTCTCTACCCCAGAGGGCTGTGGATGCTCAGTTGTTGAGTATATTCAAGACTGAGATCAGTAGATTTTTGGACACTAAGGGAATCAAGGGATATGGGGATCGGGCGGGAAATTGGAGTTGAGGTCAAAGATCAGTCATGATCTTATTGAATGGCAGAGCAGGCTCATGGGGCTGTATGGCCTACTCCTACTCCTATTTATGTTCTTATGTTCTGCACCCTTTGACACAGTCGACCACACCATCCTCCAGTTCAGTGCAACTGTTCTCACTTGGTTCTACTTGCACCTATTCAACTCTTGGCACTCTCCTCTTCCTGGTCTACATGCTGCCTTTTGGTAACATCATCTGAAGACATGGGTAGCGTTCCACATGGATGTCAATGAAACCCACCTCTACATCTCTAGACCTCTCCACTGTCTCTGTGTTGTCAGACTGCTTGTCCGACAGCCAGTCCTGCGTGGGCTGCAATTTCCTCTAGTTAAACATTGGGGAGACAGAAGCCACCTTCGTACACTTGCCACCGATTCTATGCCCTGTCCGCTGTCTCAGGCTGAACCAGCCTGTTTGCAATGTCGGCTTCCAATTTGACCCAATGTTGTCCTTCCGACCCCATATACTCTGCATGACAAAGGCCACCTATGTCCACCTTTGTAACATCGCTCATATCTGCCCCAAACTCAGCCCATCTGCTGCTGAAACCCTCATCCATGCATTTGTCACTTCCACACTCGAATATTCCAATGCGCTCCCAGCTGGCCTCCCATCCTCCACCCTCCATAAATTTCAGTTTATCCAAACCTCTGCTACCTGTACCCTATTCCGCACCAAGTCTCACTCACCATCACCCCTGTGCTCGCTGACCTACATTGGCTCCTGGTCCCCCAATTTAAAATTCTCATCCTAGCATTCAAATTCCTTCACAGCCTTAAATTCCCTATCTCTCTAACCTTCTCCAGGCCTACAACCCTCCAAGATCTCTGCATTCCTTCAACTTTGGTCTTTGTGCATGCCCCACTCCAGTCACCCTACAATTGGTGGCCATGCCTTCAGCCATCTAGGTCCTGCATGCTGGAATTCCCTTCCTAAACCTCTCCACCTCCCTCTCCTCCTTTAAGACCCACCATAAAACCCGCTCCTTTGACCATGCTTTGACTCACCTCTCCTAATATCTTCCTCTCAGTGTCAATTTATGTCTGATTATGCTTCTGTGAATCGCCTTTGGGCATTTTTCTACGTTAAAGTCACAATATAAATGCAAGTAATTGTAATTCTGTTATGATGAAAATTGAGGGATGTAGTCAGACTGAATAGGAAACATGAACATGCTTCTCTTAAAGGGACAAACAACTTTGTAAAGGATGTATGCCCAAGATAAAATTGAAAGTTTCAGGAAAACAATAGACAATTTCCTTTCATTCTGCTTCTTGCGACTGTTATTGCCACAGGGACTGTGTATACAAAAAGTATTAGGAATAGGATGCCAGAACTGGCAGCTGTTGTGGTAATAGGGAACTATGATATAGTAGAAATACTGCTGACCCTAAAGGATGCTAATGACTACAACATACAGGGGTATAGAGTGTTCAGAAGAGATGGACAAGACAGGAGAGGAAGTGGTACAGCCCTATATGTCAGTGACACCTGGGAGGTTAATGAATTTGATCTCGTGGGAGAGAAAACTTTCTCTAGTTAGTTATCTTTAATATAGAAAGGACAAAAGTAACACTAGAGGTATGCTACAGGCCTCCAGGATAAGAAGGAAAACAATTTGCTCTACAAAAAAAGTAAGGGTATGTGAAAACAGAAAAGTTACATTAATGAATAACTTTAATCAACCAAATTGGAAACACTCAAGTGGTTTGGAGTCTGAGTTGGTAAAGGTAATGCATGACTGCTTCAGGATGTAGTGCATAAGGGAAGCAGTGCACATCTTGACCTGGTAATGGTAAATGGCCCCAGTAATGTACAAAAAACAGAAGTCATAGCACCCTTGGGTGATAAGTGACCATAGAATGATCAAGATCAACCTTATTTGAGATTCAGGCGTGCTGAGGACCAGGAGCCAGGTTCATAATTTCAAAGAAATAAGGGAATAGCTTAAGCAAATTGATTGGGGGGTGGGTTGTTCAGCTACACTTCAGTAGAACACCTTCAAAGTAATAGGACCGGAGTTTCCACATGATTTCCACCCAGATGACAAATTTTCAGTTTAAATTCAGTCATCTTGAGGCCCATTAGCCATGTTACAGTCAATAATCGATTACGATCGATAATACTGCTTGATTGCGTTGATTCATGGGAGATTTTACGTTCGGGCTTGTGCCAATGAGTTTGAGCGGAAACTTGGGCATAACTCCACCTGAGCAAAACCGACGCAGTGTCCAGCACATTCTGGGTGCATTTTCCCAAATGCACCTCGAGCGGAAACTCCAGGCCATAATGTTGAGCAAGTAAGATAAATACATTTCGAAGATCACCAACTGTAGACTAAACAAGCATGATCCTACATATATTAAAAAAATTAATCAGACATGAAATAAAGAGGAAAAGAAATCCTCTACAAATCCTGAAGGGAAAAAAGATGAAGGGATTCACTGGAATTAATACAGGCACATGCAGAAACATACTAAAAAGGTGGTCAGGGTGGCAAAGTGTGCTGGAAAAAAGTATCTCTGCAGATGCAAAGCATAACAACATTTTCTGTACTTTATCAGCAAGTGAGAGGTGAGAACCATGAAATATGCACAGGACTGAAGCAGAAGATAAGCACAAGATATTTGATACTCTGAATGATTACCTCCTCCAGGTATTCATTAGGGAAGACATAAGCAAAATGCCCTCCCTAAGTAACGATAACCTGAGTACAATTAATGACTTCAATATAAATGAGATGGAAGTCCTAGACAGGCTTAAAGGACTCAAAACAAATAAATCCCCCCAAGGATAGATGGTATTTATCACTGAGTAATAAGAAAGACAGAGCATGATAACTAGGGGGCATAGTCACAGGATAAGGGGTCGGCCGTTCAAGATTGAGATAAGGAGGAATTTCTTCATGCAGAGGGTTGTGAATCTTTGGAATTCTCTACCCCGGAGGGCTGTGGATGCTGAGTCATTGAATATATTCAAGGCTGAGATAGATAGATTTTTGGACTCTAGGAGAATCAAGGGATATGGGGATCAGGCGGGAAGGTGGAATTGAGGTCGAAGATCAGCCATGATCTGATTGAATGGTACAGCAGGCTGGAGGGGCCGTACGGCCTACTCCTGCTCCTATTTCTTATGTTCTTAATACCGAGGCATTGATTGTCATTAGGAGGGAATTATTGAATACTGGGAAGACTCAGTAGATTGGAAACAGGCTAATGTGGTGCACATTGCCAAAGTAGACACAGGCAACTACAGACTTATTAGCCTTATTTCAATACCGTGTAAAATAAGGGTTGGAATATCAGAAGCAATTTGAGTATTATCTGTACAACAACAACCTAACAAATTGCAGTTAACATGGTTTCAGGAGGGGACGATCCTGCTTGGCTAACCTCCTTGATATTTTTGAGGAAGTGATATCCCATGTGGACTATGCAAACTCTAGTCATGTTGAATCTAGACTTGCAAAAAACATTTGATAATTCCACATGAAAGTGAATAGAAGTTAAGCTCAAAGCAGTGGGGATTCACGGTAAATCTTGGGAATGGATGAGAAATTGGCTGATGGAAAGAAAACAATGGCTACATAAGAAGAAAAACGGCAACACATGTACTTCATAAATAATGTTGCAGTAGCTAAGGATGAAGATAAAAAAGATTTATGATCCTAGTAGACTCGATCCTCAACATGCCCAACCACTATAGAGCAGCAATCAACAAAGCAAATAGAATGCTTAACTATGTAGGCAAAACAGTATAGGGTAAGTGAGAGGAAGTCATGCTCAATCAGTAAAGCGTTCTGATGAGACGATACCTTGGGGCAGAAATTGTTTGCAAAATAACAGTGAGCTCAACAAAGCTCACTTGTTAATGGCGAAATCAAGGAGCAAGTTCTGGTGTTCGCACATGCACAGTGAAACGTAGAAATCCGAAACTTGCTACTACTGGTTCAATGGCGATATGCCAGCTTCGGATTAAAGATATATCGCCAGCTGTAATCAGTGAAATCATTGAAAAAGCACCAACTTGCTCATCTGCCCCAGCTGGAAAGTAACTAATCATACCACAAAACAGGTACACTTAAAAATACCAAGTCTAAACTAAGTTTTAATAGTGCAGTAAATCTTACTGACTGCCAAACAACTAAAAATTAACTTTTAAAAATGTTGAGTCTCATCACTCTTTATCTTAATAGTTTTTGATCATTAAATTTTTTTTTAAACTAAAAAATTAAAAACTTTTTAAAAAACTTTTCCCTTCTGTCTCTTTTATGTAATTTAAATATTTCTTACCCTTTTCTCGCTATCTATTACTGTTTTTACAATGATTTTAATGTTGTACTTTTCACTTCCTAGTTTTCACGTTGGAAGCCTGCAGAAACAGTTTTGCAGCTAGTCAAAAATGCTGCGATCTGATTGGCCGAGGGGAGAGTGTGATCCTCTCACCTCTCCCAGGGTCCTAGCTTCGCTTGAACTGACACTTCCTATTCGAGGAAGTGCCCGAAGTAAAGACCACGGTAAGTTAGTGGATTAGTATAAACTTATGGAATGGTGAGCACTGTTTGTTCGCCACTTCGAGCAAATTCTGCCCCATGGAGTACTGCGTCCAGTCCTTGTCACTGAGACACAAAGGAGGCATTCAAGCTGTGGAAGCAATTCAGAGAAGAGCCACAAGAGTGACCTTTACTGTCAGAAGTCTGAGGTCTGAGGAAAGATTGGAGAAACTTGGGCTGTTCAACCTGGGAAGGAGGTATATAACACAGTGAATGATACAGAAAAGATAGATGTGGAAAATTACTTGAAATTAAATTTCAAGAGTAGGACAAGGAGACAGAGGTTCAAACTGGTAGAAGGCAAATTTAGGACTGATGACTGAAATTTCTCTTCACACAGTGATCAAAGCATGGAATGGACTTCTGGTCAAAGTGGTGGAGGAGATGACCCTGGAATTATTTAAGAAACAACTCAACGCCACAGTGGGAGGGGTTGTAGCATCTTCCTTATGGATCTTGTGATTGGAGAAAATAAAAATGGTGCAGAAATAATTTAAAAATAAATAAATTAATTAAAAACAAGGGATGAAAGGGAAATTATAGAAAAAGAAAAATGGGGATGTGGTCAGAGAGAGAGAGAAACTGGCAAAAGCAGGAAAAAATATGAAAAAGACATTATTATCCTATTAAATAGAAAAATGGAGCAAGACAGTATTAGAGTGGTAGAGAAGCAAACAGTTACAGGACGAGGGAGATGCAATTTTTGAGCAATGCCACAGAAGATCAGCTTGTGTTATTAGTAAATGTTATGAACAGCAGGAGTGCCCAGGTGTTGGAAACTGTCAACTGTTCCTTGTTATGTCACCAATTAATAATCCAATTTATGGGTTCCACTGTTATAGTGAGTAAATAAAGTGTAATATTGAGCTGCACAGGCCAGCAAAGTCCTAGGTTCAATTCGATATGTGCTGAGTTAGCTGATCCCAGCAAGGATAGCGGGCACAACAATTAGTTTCAGTATCCTCAAAGAAACTAAACCAGAGTTTCCACTGCTGCTAGCAGCCCTCTCCTTTGCTAAGTGCATGTGTGGATCTTAGGTGAAGACAAGATTGGGCTCAAGTGTGAAGACACCCATTTGCACTCACTGGCTAAGTTTACACACAAAGAATGATTACTTGAGTGGGGTGCCAGGCCAGGTGGTGTGCCAAAGGTACCCATGCTAGTCACCAGCTTCAGAGGTGGGAAAGAAAAAGAAAATGGTGGGAAGGGGGAGGAAATTAAAGCTCATTTATGGGGGGAAATCATCAACTTTTTAATCAAAGCAATTCAGTCTATTAACGTTCTAGGCTCATACTAATAACTTTTTAATGCTTTTTAAAATACATATGGAAGCCCTTGATTTAAGATATGCAAGACAGTTGCTATTGTATGGTTGTACTATTGTACATGTACTCCCCGGAACTTCAACTATCCTAATGTAGACTGGGATAACAATAATAATAAGGGGAAAAGCGGGGGAGGAATTTTTGAAGTGTGTTCAGGATAACTTTCTTAGCCAGTACGTTTCTGGCCCAACGAGGAAGGAGGCATTGCTGGACTTGGTTCTAGGGAATGAGGTGGGCCAAGTGGAGCAAGTGTCAGTGAGGGAGCATTTAGGGAGCAGCGATCATAGTATCATAAGGTTTAGAATAGCAATGGAAAAGGACACGGACCACTCTAGAGTAAAAATACTCAATTGGAGGAGGGCCAATTTCAATAGGATGAGAACAGACATGGCCCAGGTAAATTGGAATCAAAGATTAGCAGGCAAATCTGTAATTGAACAGTGGGCAGCCTTTAAGGAGGTACAGTCTAGGCACATTCCCACGAGGCAAAAAGGTAGGGCAACTAAAGCCAGAGCTCCCTGGATGACAAAAGAGATAGTGAGTAAGATAAAATGGAAAAAAGGGGCGTATGACAGATGTCAGGTTGATAACACAAGTGAGAACCAGGCAGAATATAGAAAGTTCAGAGGGAAAGTGAAAAAGGAAATGAGAGGTGCAAAGGTAGAGTATGAGAATAGACTGGCGGCAAACATAAAAGGGAATCCAAAAGTCTTCTACAGGCATGTAAACAGTAAATGGGATAGTAAGAGTAGGGGTGGGGCTGATTAGGGACCATAAAGGAGATCTACTCATGAAGGCAGAGGGGACGGCCGAGGTACTAAATAAGTACTTTGCATCTGTCTTTACCAAGGAAGAAGATGCTGCCAGAGTCTCAGTAAAGGAAGATATAATTGAGATACTGGATGGGCTAAAAATTGATAAAGAAGAGGAACTTGAAATGCTAGCTGTACTTAAAGTAGATAAGACACCCGGTGCGGTTGGGATGCATCCTAGGTTGCTGGGGGAAGTAAGGGTGGAAATTGCAGAGGTACTGGCCATAATCTTCAAAACATCCGTAGATACAGGGGTGGTGCCAGAGGACTGGAGAATTGCAAATGTTACACCCTTGTTCAAAAAAGGGTGCAAGGATAAACCCAGCAACTATAGGCCAGTCAGTTTAATCTCAGTGGTGGGGAAACTTTTAGAAATGATAATCCAGGACAGAATTAACAGTCATTTGGACCAGTGTGGATTGATTAGGGAAAGCCAGCACAGATTTGTTAAAGGCTAATCATGTTTAACTAACCTGATAGAGTTTTTTGATGAGGTAACAGAGAGGGTAGATGAGGGCAATGCAGTTGATATGTATATAGGCTTTCAAAAGGCGTTTGATAAAGTGCCGCATGGTAGGCTTATCATCAAGATTGCGGTCCATGAATAAAGGGGGCAGTAGCAACATGGATACAGAACTGGCTAAGGGACAGGAAACTGAGAGTAGTGGTGAACGGTTGTTTTTCGGACTGGAGTGAGGTGTACAGTGATGTTCCCCAGGGGTCAGTGATAGGACCACTGCTTTTCTTGACATATATTAATGACTTGGACTTGGGTGTACAGGGCACAATTTCAAAATTTGCAGATGACACAAAACTTGGAAGGGTAGTGAACAGTGAGGAGGATAGTGATAGACAGGCTGGTGGCATGGGCAGATGAAATTTAACACAGAAAAATGCGAAGTGATACATTTCGGTAGGAAGAATGAGGAGAGGCAATATAAATTAGAGGGCACAACTCTAAAAGGGGTACAGGAACAGAGAGATCTGGGGCTATATGTGCACAAATCGTTCAAGGTGGCAGGGCAGGTTGGGAAAGTGGTTAAAAAAGCATACGGGATCCTGGGCTTTATAAATAGAGGCATAGAGTGCAAAAGTATGGAAGTCATGATGAACCTTTATAAAACACTGGTTCGGCCACAACTGGAGTATTGTGTCCAGTTCTGGACACAGCACTTTAGGAAAGACGTGAAGGCCTTAGAGAGGGTGCAGAAGAGATTTACTAGAATGATTCCAGGGATGAGGGACTTTAGTTACGTGGATAGATGGGAGAAGTTGGGGTTGTTCTCCTTGGAACAGAGTAGGTTGCGAGGAGATTTGTTAGAGGTATTCAAAATCATGAAGGGTCTAGACAGACTAGATACAGAGAAACTGTTCCCATTGGTGGACGGGTCAAGAACCAGAGGACATAGATTTAAGGTGATTGGCAAAAGAAACAAAGGTGACATGAGGGAAAACTTTTTTTTTAACACAGCGAGTGGTTAGGATCTGGAATGCACTGCCCGAGGGGGTGATGGAGGCAGATTCAATCATGGCTTTCAAAAGGGAACTGGATAAGTACTTGAAAGGAAAACATTTGCAGGGCTACGTGGATAGAGCAGAGGAGTAGGACTAGCTGCATTGCTCTTGCATAGAGTCGGCGCAGACTCGATGGGCTGAATGGCCTCCTTCCGTGCTGTAACCTTTCTATGATTCTATGTTTAACAGCCCATTAAATTTAAGTGCCAAACAAGTGGAACTGTGGAAGAAAGAAACTGGCTTCACTTTAGTTTCCACATGATGTTTCACTTCACAGCAACAGAATCAGAGGTAAAACCAGTTTCAGTCTGAAGTGAAACAAGCGGTTAAAAACTGAAGTTTTAATGTTGATACAGTTAAAATAAAGAAACTCTCACAAAACTGTACTGACTAGTACATCAAGTGTTAAACTACCGAACAAAGCATATACAGTACTGATCACCAAAATTTGGATTTAATTCAAATTTTGGAAGCCCAACCTGAAAAACCTTTTCCTCTGCAGCATAAAACCGACAGAATTCTGAGTCAGTCTATTTGAATATGAGACTAAAGTAAATAAATAAGTGACTGCAGACTGTTTCATTTCCTGAATGAAACATCTTTTGCTTTGTAGCCTAAGCACATATACACCCAAATTTCTAAAGCCAATGCAATGTGCACACATTACATTTTGCTTTAAGCCTCATTATCATTTTTCTCTGTTCTTTTGAGGACCAATTTTAAGTTTTGTGAAATTATTATAAAATCCTGTACTGGTATGCTAAAATAATTTTCTCAGTTCATGTAAGAGCAGCAACTTCTGAAAGGTTAACTTTCCATAATATAATAATGCATTACAGGCTACATATTACATAATCTTTTTTGAAGAAAAGTAAGCAAAACACTGAAAATTGTTTGCAGTATTCAATTTTTCCTTTTGAATACCTCCCCCTCTTTTCAGATTACTTAGCGTTGCCTCCTATTGATGGGTTTTTTCCTCCAACCTAAAAGGTATCCATCCGAGGCATGCAGTATGTGTTTTTGCAGTTCTTTGATCAACTATCAGAAAACTTTTCACAATGAGATTAGTTCGATCAGTTTTTTTTCCTTTCCTTAGATAAAGTGTTCCATTATCATTTAAAGCACCATTTGGACAGGTGAAACTTATCCAATATAGGCAAGAGAGTGGAGTTTGAAAGTCAGTTGAGTAGTTTGGAAGTTAAACACTACCAGCAGATGTACTGAGCTATAATTTATATTTGAAGGTTTGTAGTTCCTTGATGGCTTAGTTGGAACTTCGTTGAATTGATTTTCAGGCTCCCCTCCGCCCCCCCCCCCCACCAAAAATGTAAAATCAATCTTAGTGCACTCCTCTCCGCCTTTATGATAATCATTGGCAGGCAAGCATTTTGAATGTTATAACAACATGTATACAGTCAGTGTTCGATGATATTACATAAAAGGTAATGTGGCAGAAAAAAAATGCTGCAGAATAACAAAACCAGTGCTACAACTGAGAGTTTCATGGAAAGGGTGGATATTACTTCTTGTTAAGTGCAATAATACAGTTTTGGCTTAGCGGTAGCACCCTCACTTCTGAGTTAGAGGGTTGTGGGTTCAAGTCCCACTCCAAAAACTTCAGCACATAATCTGGGCTGATACTTCAGTGCTGCACTGAAGGAGAGCTGCACTTTTGGAGGTGCCGTATATTGAATAGGGTACTAAACCGAAGTCCTCTCTGCCCCTTCAGGTGGATGTAAAAGATCCCATGGCACAATTTGAAGAAGAGCAGGGGAATTCTCCGGTGTCCTGGCCAAAATTTATCCCTCAACCAGTATCACTAAAACAGATTATCTGGTCATTTATCTCACTGTGTTTAGGGTGACCTAGGTGTGCACAAACTGGCTGTAGCATTTCCTTCCATTACAACAACAACTTGCATTTATATAGTACTTTTTAATGCAGTAAAAAGTCCTAAGGCGCTTCATAGAAGCATTATCAGCCAAAAATTGACACCGAACCAAATAAGGAGCTATTAGGACAGATTACGAACAGCTTGGTCAAAGAGGTAGGTTTTAAGGAGTATCTTAAATGAGGAGAGAGGTGGTGAGGCGGTGAGGTTTAGGGAGGGAATTCCAGAGCTTAGGGCCTAGGCAGCTGAAGGCATGACTGCCAATGGTGGAACGATTAAAACTGGGGATGCGCAAGAGGCCGGAATTGGAGGAGAACAGAGATCTCAGAGGGTTGTAGGGCTGGAGGAGGTTTCAGAGATAGGGAAGGGAGAGGCCATGGAGGGATTTGAAATTGAGGCGTTGCAGGCCAGCTAGGAGTGCACTGGAATAGTCGAGTCTAGAGGTAACAAAGGCATGGATGAGGGTTTCAGCAGCAGATGAGCTGAGGCAGGGGCGGAGATGGGCGATGTTATGGAGTTAGAAGCTCATCTCAGACAGTGACTACACTTCAAAAGTACTGTGAAGCACTTTGGGATGTCCTGAAAGGCACTTCATAAATGCAAGTTCTTTCTTAATATATGATGTGTTCCTCCAGATCTACAAAAGCAAAATTTAAAATATTTTTAAAAGTATGATGTTTCTGATATTCACAATATAAACATAATTCATCTAGCTTTGGACAGCATAGCCAGTAACATATTTAGTTAGACAGCAATCAGAAAATGAGAAAAATAACATTATGTCTCGATATTCACACAGCTGATCCTGGTGGTAAGGTGTCAAACTCTGGACCTAAGCTTGAATTCCAGTTCCATCTGATATTTAACCTCTGATACTCTCTGTGGGCAAATGCTGGCAGTTATCAACCAGGCCACTGGAACAACCTGCGTCACTGGAACGCTTCATCTCTGGGGAACAAACATCATGCACAAATGCCTCTTGGTTAGCGGATATATAACACCACTGGAAAAGTCCCTCAACCCAGACTTTCCTACTCAGTGATGGGCAGAGCTCTTGCGTGAAAAGTAAAAAGGGACAGGAAGAGAAAGGAAAATCTTAACCCTTAAAGCATCAGCCATATGGCAGTCTTTATTGTTTGATGAGGGCGGGGGTAAGAGTTCTCTAAGATAGGGTAGATAGAAACTATTTCTGCTGGTTGGGGAGTCTAGGACTAGGGGACATAGCCTAAAAATTAGACCCAGGACTTTCAGGAGTGAAGTTAAGAAACACTTCTACACGCAAAGGGTGGTAGAAGTTTGGAACTCTCTTCTACAAACGGCAGTTGATGCTAGCTGAATTGTTAATTTTAAATCTGAGGTTGATAGATTTTTGTTAACTAAAGGTATTAAAAGAGATGGGGCTAAGGCGGGTATAGGGAGTTATGGCACAGATCAACCATGATCTCTTAAAATGGTAGAACAGGCTCGACGGACAAAATGGCCTACTCTTGTTCCTAATTCAAAGGTGAGAAAAAGCCATTCAATCCATCAAAGTTCAACCCTCTGATATCCTAATTCGCCTAGCTTTTGAGCTTCCATAAAATTTGCAACTATATTACCCTGCTTGGTAGTTCCTTCCAAATATTTGTTACCCTTTGCATGATGTGTTTTTTTCAGATATCTAAATTAAATTTTCTTTTCACCAGTTTATGCTTATTAACTCCGGTTCTACATGTCTACTTTATTTTCAAGTAATACTCTAGATTTACATTATCGAAGCCATTTAATATTTTATGTACGTCAAGAGGTGCCTGCACCCCCCCCCCCCCCCCACCACCACCACCATATCCATCTTATCTCTTGGTTATGAAGATTGAGATTTTTTTAAGCCCAATCGAACTCATCTCCTTTATACTTTGGGTCATTCTTGTTGCTTTTCTCTGCACCTTCTTCCCTTCTTCGATGATTGCACATCTTTTTCATATTGCGTTAACCACAGCTGCACACAGTACTCCAAAGGCAGTTTATGTTTATATTGGGATCCTCTTTCAGGAGACTGACCTCAATGGGCTATGAGTCAGACACCACTGTCTGTAGCACTGCAGAAACCTATAGTACAAACTCAGGGACAGCTACCAGAATTTACCTCACCAAAATTAGCTCTCTTAATGTGACGGAACATTCATAGATGCTCATTTCCTTGGGTCTACAAAAACCTGTCAGCTTCCAGAACCTCAGCTCCTTTATGAACTGCAGCTGACAAGGAAAATTGGGTATCTGGCTCCAGCTGCACCTCTATAGTATAAAAGTGCCTCAAATGTGGTTTGATCAGTGCATTGTACAAACTCAGTAAAACTTCAATATACTTGCATTCCACTGTTCTACTTATTATAGAATTTTATTAGCTTTTTTTACTTGCCTTGCCATATTGTCTAGACATCGACAGTGACATGTCCACTGTTACTCCAAGGTTCTATTCCGAGTATCGTGGTATTAAGTACATAACGAATGGAATGAAATAGAATTATGTTGTACATTGTTTTGCTCAATGTGCAATACCATACGTTTTATCAGTGTTACATTTGATTTGCCATCTGTATACCCATTTAACGTAAATGATCCAAACCTTTTTCCAAATCCTTAGTTGCATCCTCGGTTTTTACTACTCTCCCTATTTAAGTGTATTCCACAAATTTGGTAATCTGGAATTTGGTTTCATTATCCAGGCCATTCATGTAAATGAGAAACAATGAAGGCCCAAGCACTGACCCTGTGGGATCACTGCACCCAACACCTTCTCCCAATTTGACAATAAAAATCTCATTAGTACACCTTGTTCACGATCTAATAACTAACTTGTCATATTCTATCTTAATTAGACGTCTCTAATTTGAAAGCCGCTGAAAGTCCTATTGAACTATATCATAGGGAATTGTATTATCTGTGTTATCAGTAACACCCTCAAAAGAAGTCAGGTATAATCTTCCCATTCTAGGCTCTTTCTTATTATGTTATTGCTGTACAGGTACTTCTCTAGCCTACCCCCTTAGAATAGTTTTGATTACTTTACCTGGTATAGAAATTAGGCAAGTTGGCCTGTCGTTGCCTGGATTAGATTTGTCACCCTTTTTAAATATAGGTATTACATTTGCTGGTTGCCAATTCTGTGGTATCTCAACGAGCAGCCAATGACTCTCATGACAGTAAGTGCCCCACAAATTTCTTCCAGGTATCCCTCAAAAAAAAACATTGGATATATACCATCAGGCCCAATAAGTTTGTTCATTTTCAGTCCCTTCAGCCTGTCCACTGCCTCTGCCACACTGACAAAATGTTCATAATAATTGAATATAACATTTGTGTTATCCTCTTTAATAAATATCTCCAGAAAATATTCATCTGGCATTTTCATTAGTTTCTCCTCTTTGTCCCCAGCACCACTTTTACAATTTAGAATTCTGAGTTCCTCTGCAACTACTTTTTTGTTGTGATGATACTGGAAGAATGCTTCATTATTGTGCTTACCTTCTTTAGCTGCTCAACTCAGATGTCCTTTTTGTACCAACAATATCTTTTAAGCTGTTTTGTACATTCCTGTACTTAAGATTCATCCCTACATTTTGCATTTTCAGATTTTTTTCTAATTTGTATCTTAATTATCATATTCATCCATTCTGGGGGACCATTTGTTTATTTTACACATCCTGGATGTTCAACATAATGGCTTAAGAGTGCTTAATTTTCCTAAACTGAGACACCCTTCAGCAGTCTCATTCCTTTGTATTTTGCCTTTTTAAAGTCATATATTTTGTTTTGGTCTTCTCCCCTCGTCAGGTCCTTAACACATCGGGTCAAAAACAAATCTTGTACCACAATGACGAATTCAGATTCTAATGCTGCATTTCCCTTTGGGTACTCCCAGTTGACTAAAGGTGTCTTGATTGTCACATTATTGAATGTACATAACCGTCTTATCACATCATAGAATATACTATTTTCATCTTTATCCTGCCCTGGAGGTCTATTATGAGGCCCTGATTGTTAACCTTATCCTAAGCATGCTTTGTCAGTTCAAGTCATGCTATTTCATTTTGTGTCCTCCTCTGGGACATCAATTTAGCATCCTTCATTACCAAATTATCTCAAACATATAAAGCCACCTATCCTCTTCACCTGTCATCTCTATCCTTTGTAAATATTTTGAATTCACTCCCTTCTTCCAGAATGCGCCATGTTTCAGTAATTCCTATATCATAATTTTCTCCCAATGAGTATGCTTCTAACTCAAGCATTTTATTATGAATGCTTCCAGTACTCAGATAAAGATACTTTATTGTATTCTTTTCCTTTATATTCTATTTAGTTTATTTGGGATTGAAATCACACTATACAATAGCATATGTTGATCCATTCATATGAAATTACTCTGCCATTTTAACTTAAGCCACTTTTAGCAAGTTTGTTACTAACACTACAGAGTATGATTTCAACCGATTTGTATTTATCTACCATACTTGAGGTTTGCTTTCTGTTTTATGTTTTTCTTCCCCTCCCCCTCTATCTTGCAAGCTCTGTTTTTGTATAAATAAGATCTAGAACTCTCTCCATATTTATTCCTTCTGCTGTTCTTAATCTTTTTATCACTCTTTTTACTCTTTCCCTTTACTGACTTCCTCTCCTCCTCTTTCACCACTGTCACTTCTTATCCTGCTCTTCATTTCTCTCATCCAGTTCGTGCCCTGCTGAACTGTTTTCCCTACTGCATTTGGAACATTTTAAAGGCACTATACAAATTAAAGTTGTTGTTGCTTTTGCATCCATTATTAAGCACTTATACTCTTTCTGCTCCGTTCACACTCAACAATTACTCTGAATTGATAAACCCCAAGGCACTTTTAAACTTAGCAGTGACAAAAACTCCAAACACACGTATCTCATATAGGGAATGGCATTAACATTTTCAAATTCAGTTGTCTTTTGCAGAGAGCTGGTTTTTCTAGGTCTCCTGATCTGCCACCAGTACTCAGAGCTCCATTGGAGACCTTGTGGGTATGTTCAGTGCATCATAGTGATTAAGTCAAGACATAAAGTAGCATCATGATGAGCGTACATATTTTGCCAGGGCCAGCTCAACATCCATCATCAGCTTGCGTGCTGATTTTTTTTTTTAGTTTTTTTTTTATTCAAAAGAATAGGAATATAATGTATGGTAACTGCTCTCCTATAGGCCTCTTGGAAGAGGTAGATTTGATGTCAGTATCCCCAGACCCTACATAAATATAAAAACGCCTCTACTCTTCAATTTAATTATCTTCTCTTTCACTTCCTTAAATAGTAAACAAAGTTCATAACTACAGTTCTACTTTCGCTACTCAGACTGAACTATTACACATATATTTCTGTATCCAGAGCCCATTGCCCTCAAAACCATTTCCTTGTACAATGAAAACATAAAAACAATCTATCAATCTGCATGCTAGTCCTACACTTGTACCACTTTAAACCACTTTAACGTCGTAAAATCGTTATAGTTAACTTAAAAGGAACAAATAATAAATATATTTTATCTTTAAATTGAGTACTACTGTATTGATCAGAATTACTTCACTGCTACTTTACTGAAAACAGGCCTTTCCTTTTAAAACGGGGCTCTCTTTATTTAAATCAGTGTATATCGCCAAAAAAACCCTGTGGTCTAACTTCTCCAGCCTGGTCTGCTTCACCACTTGATTCCGACCTTCAAACTGCTGCTGCTCTGATCAATGGACCTCCAGGCTTCTCAGAACCCACTCCAACTCCAGCTTCCACCACTTGGTCATCCCAAGTTCCACTACTCAGCACCAACAGCATTTATATATCACCTTTCTCACTGAAACAACTCAAAAAGTGATTTGCACAATTAATTACTTTTTTTTTTGAGAGCAGTGACTTTGTTACATAGATACACATGGCAGTCATTTTGTACCAGTAAAGATGATTGACCAGGAGGAAATATTGGTTAGGACACCAGAGGAACCCATTGCTCTCCTTTGAAGTGTGCATCTCATCCAAAGGAAAGCACCTCCAACAATGTACGCACTCCCTCAGTACTGCACTCGAATGTCAGCTTAGATTAATCACTTAAGTCCTCAAATCCACAACCGTCTGACCCAGAGGTGAAGGTGCTACCAAATTGAGCCAAGGCAGCACAATTAATATTTTTAGTAAGTTACTAATTGCATTTTTCCATCATTGGGACCTCTCACAGTTCCCTGTAATATAAACAGGAGACACCACATAAACTAATCAAATAATAACATTGAGTGGTAGAACATACATTTGTGTATTCAACCACCATATTTTGATCTGTCTCAATATCTCTTGTCCAAATCAAAATTTGATACTACCTGTAATTTAAGCTAAAACATAATCAGACAGAACCATAATATGATAATGCTCTGCAAACATCCCCATCCTCAATAATGGCGGAGTCCAGCACGTGAGTGCAAAAGACAAGGCTGAAGCGTTTGCAATCATCTTCAGCCAGAAGTGCCGAGTGGATGATCCATCTCGGCCTCCTCTCGATATCCCCACCATCACAGAAGTCAGTCTTCAGCCAATTCGATTCACTCCACGTGATATCAAGAAACGGCTGAGTGCACTGGATACAGCAAAGGCTATGGGCCCCGACAACATCCCGGCTGTAGTGCTGAAGACTTGTGCTCCAGAACTAGCTGCGCCTCTAGCCAAGCTGTTCCAGTACAGCTACAGCACTGGCATCTACCCGACAATGTGGAAAATTGCCCAGGTATGTCCTGTCCACAAAAAGCAGGACAAATTGATGTCAATGGGAATCAGGGGGAAAACTCTCCAGTGGCTGGAGTCATACCTAGCACAAAGGAAGATGGTAGTGGTTGTTGGAGGCCAATCATCTCAGCCCCAGGGCATTGCTGCAGGAGTTCCTCAGGGCCCAACCATCTTCAGCTGCTTCATCAATGACCTTCCCTCCATCATAAGGTCAGAAATGGGGATGTTCGCTGATGATTGCACATTGTTCAGTTCCATTCGCAACCCCTCAAATAATGAAGCAGTCCGAGCCCGCATGCAGCAAGACCTGGACAACATCCAGGCTTGGGCTCATAAGTGGCAAGTAACATTCGCGCCAGACAAATGCCAGGCAATGACCATCTCCAACAAGAGAGAGTCTAACCACCTCCCCTTGACATTCAACGACATTACCTTCGCCGAATCCCCCAGCAACAACGTCCTGGGGGTCACCATTGACCAGAAACTTAACTGGACCAGCCATATAAATACTGTGGCTACGAGAGCAGGTCAGAGGCTGGGTATTCTGCGGCGAGTGACTCACCTCCTGACTCCCCAAAGCCTTTCCACCATCTACAAGGCACAAGTCAGGAGTGTGATGGAATACTCTCCACTTGCCTGGATGAGTGCAGCTCCAACAACACTCAAGAAGCTCGACATCATCCAGGACAAAGCAGCCCGCTTGATTGGCACCCCATCCACCACCCTAAACATTCACTCCCTTCACCACCGGCGCACAGTGGCTGCAATGTGTACCATCCACAGGATGCACTGCAGCAACTCACCAAGGCTTCTTCGACAGCACCTCCCAAACCCACGACCTCTACCACCTAGAAGGACTTTTCACATCGTTCACCTGACAAAGGAGGAAGCCTCCGAAAGCTTGTGAATTTAAAATAAAATTGCTGGACTATAACTTGGTGTTGTAAAATTGTTTACAATTGTCAACCCCAGTCCATCACCGGCATCGCCACACCTAGAAGGACAAGAGCAGCAGCAGGCACATGGGAACAACACCACCTGCATGTTTCCCTCCAAGTCACACACCATCCTAACTTGGAAATATATCGCCGTTCCTTCATCGTCACTGGGTCAAAATCCTGGAACTCCCTTCCTAACAGCACTGTGAGAGAACCTTCACCACACGGACTGCAGCGGTTCAAGAAGGCGGCTCACCACCACCTTCTCAAGGGCAATTAGGGATGGGCAATAAATGCCGGCCTCACCAGCGACGCCCACATCCCATAAACGAATTTTAAAAAATGATAGATGTTGCCAGTAAACTTGGCACAAAGAAACCAACTTGTTGATTGGCATGCTATAAAGTGACCTTCTATGCTTCAATATAATTAATCTTAACAAACAACAGTCCAATAGCCAACTAATCATCTTAATTTCTTCTCCCTTCAGACGAAACTTTCATAAAAGGCAACATTACTTATGCAATTACTGTTGCAGAAAATGTCATTTTTCCTGTGAGATGGATACATAGGAGATTGACTTTGTACTTTTTAGAGGTATGCTACACTATGGTTCACCTCAAGAATATATTCTCTGCCTGGTGAAGAACAATTTAAAAATATTCCATTTAAGGAGATAATATTACTTTCTTAACACTTACAAGTGAAATTCTGGATGTATTAAAAGCAGGTTTACATAATAGCCGATTTTACATATGCTACATTCACTGTCCAGTCTCACTAATGAAGAATGGCCACTAGGGAGAGATGCCAGAAAACTTCCATTGCCATTTGAACTATACCTGAGTAGCACGGTTGCCTGCAGGAGAGGAGCACTAAGAGGAAGAAAAAAAACTATACTCATAAGTAAACTATTAACAAACATAATTTAAATAAAACTGAACTAAACTAATATATCCACAAAATCCATGTTCTAACAAACATCGCACACATCTTTCATTGCATCCTCTTTCATGATCAAATTGTGAATAATATATGAGCAACAAGATTACTTCCCCTCAGTAATCTGGGATATTACTGCAGACCACGCCAACAAATCCACTCATAACATACAAATTTCATTTTTAATTTTAGCACCTTAAAAAGCCAAGAAATGCACTTCATGCAAATTGAATTTTGCACAGAGCTATTAAATATCATCTTAATTGCATTCATAAAAAACGAGAATGATAAGGTTCACTCAAGGTTTTGTCATTTATAAATTATGTGGCATTCTTCACTTCTACAATAAACTTTATATTTGTAACTTTGTGTGCACCATCCTCTCTTTATCTAACCAAAAGAAATAACAGTGGAACAGAAAGAGCAATGATGGTCTGTAATAAAATTTCCATTAAAGTGAAATAAATCCCCATTTTGGTTAAACACCGTATATGATGCTTTTGAGCAATTTTTCTTTCTTTGCGAAAGAAAACATGAACTGCAGCCAGATTACTTGTCGGAACTACAAAAGCTTGACAAAGTTTCAGAATGTAAGCTTCAACAGCTTTTGAAAAGCTGGTTCCTTTATCAATCTAATTAAATTCCCAGATCCCTGCAGGGTAATAAAACATTGCCTTCACTTCCAAAGCACCACACCATATCCAGAGCATTTATTTTTGATACGGGGACACGACAGCAACCTGTGGACTACAGATAAACAAAAGATGGACAAAATTTGAATCCATGGTACCCCTCCGTAATGACTTTGAAAAGCTGTTGAGCTATCACTCTGGCTCTTTGCTAATGGCACAGATGCCCACTCTGAAGGATCACAGGCCTAAAGATCTGAGAACAAAACCGATGTAATGTTCACTTATTACAAATTCATGAGTCTTTGCCTCTCCTAAGTAATATTTACTTGCAACAAAACTTTTGTCAAGTAATTCCATAAATGGCAACAGCAATCCTGCCTGTATTATTTATAATATCTACATCACAGAAGGGGCTTTTTGGTCTTTTATTCTGACTCCAAAATGTGCCAGAAAACCAATCAAAATGCTGTAGATTTTAAGTTTTACTTACCTTCAATCATAATTAACAATGCAAAATGATTCCAGGAATGAGGGACTTTAGTTACGTGGATAGACTGGAGAAGCTGAGGTTGTTCTCCTTGGAACAGAGAAGATTGCCAGGAGATTTGATAGAGGTATTCAAAGTCATGAAGGGTCCAGACAGAGTAGATAGAGAGAAACTGTTCCCATTGGTGGAAGGGTCAAGAACCAGAGGGCATAGATTTAAGGTGATTGGCAAAAGAACCTAAGGTGACATGAGGAATAACTTCTACACACAGTGAGTGGTTAAAATCTGGAATGCACTGCCCGAGGGGGTGGTGGAGGCAGATTCAAAAGGGAACTGGATAAGTACTTGAAAGGAAAAAATTTGCAGGGCTACGGGCAAAAGAGCGGGGGAGTGGGACTAGCTGGATTACTCTTGCAGAGAGCCAGCGCGGACTCAATGGGCCGAATGGCCTTCTTCCGTGCTGTAACCTTTCTATGATTCTATGAAAATGATGATTGTATTTGAATCAATATCACAAAAGCCTTGTTGAAGTTAACATAACGCAAGCAAAAGGAGAAATGCTATGATGATGGGACTTTGTTGTAGACAAATTGCAGCTGCAGTGTCCTTTTTCAACAATTTACTATATGAGTCAACTTCACACAATTCACACTAATTCAACCAACAAAACTGCCAATGGGTGTCAGAGCTGAATTTAAAGCAGGATCATCAGTATAGGGGATTTCTACAACAGAGTTTACGCAATGAGAAAAAATAAATTAGGTGTACCAAATACAGAAATGTAAACAGGGCCAGTACCTTAAATGTGCTGTAGATTATAACATAACTTCATACAATAGCCAGTAAAATTTGTTATTTTTGATTTTTTTCAAATTAAGTGATGAACTCAATTTTCTCAATCTTGGGACAATCCAATATTCAGAATAACAATTCATAAATTTATGATTGTTGTTCTAAATATTACATTTTAATACAGTATTCTGATTTTTGAGACTGCGATTTTATCAAAGCAAAGCAGTATCTAGGAACCTATGTTCAATGTAATCTATTTTATCAATATTACTATGATCAGTGCTGCTTCAAACTTCGGGTTCATTCCTTCTAAGATGCAAATTCACCTTCCTGCACACTCTTCTTCTTTCCTGCATATATTGAAATCAAAACTCATTGCATGGTCTCATACTCCATTCTTTATTAGGCACTCAAAACAATGAATTCCTTAACTGTATCAGTCTGTCCTTCCTCCTATCATCCTCCCTCAGTCTTGCTTTCCTTCTGCAACCTTTAGGCTTTTAAAGCCCAAGCTTAGCATCATGTAATCATTACTTCCTGACTTGCACTGTCTTTTTCACAGGATAAATATAAATGAGGAAGGCCATTCTGCTTATCTGAGTAAACACATCCAATTGCAGGGTTTTCACTTCGCTACTCTACCTAGAAGTCCACTCTATGTATTGATCACTCTGTGTGGAAGATCATTCTGGAAATCAATGATAACCCCCAGCTTCTTTTCTCCACTACCAACTGGATCCTTAAACCACTCTCCCCTGCTCCTTCCAGCCTCACCTTCAACAAGTATAAGGAGCTCACGGATTTCTCTGTCACTAAGATTCAGACCATCCATTCAGCTGCCTCTGCCACATTCCCTCTGTCCCCCTTGCTCACTAAGCCAAACCCAAGGTTCCCTCCTGCCCTAGCCCTGAACCAGTGTCTTTCTCTAGCAACTCTCCTATCTCCCCTTGTGTCCTCTCCAAGCTCATCTGGTCATTGAGATTCACCTCCTTCCCTCTTGACTCCATTATCACAAAACTGCTGACCATCCAAATTCTGTTCCTGGCCCCCATGCTGGCGGCTATCATAAATGGTCCCCTCTACTCAGGTACTGTCTTCCCTTTCAAAACTGCCCTCATCACCCCCTGCTCAAAAAAAACACCATCAAATCCTCTGTCCTTGCAAACTACCATCCCTTCTCCTATTTTTGAATAGGTTGCTGCTTCCGAAATCCAAACCCACCTTTCCCGCAATTCCATGTTTGAATTTCTCCAATCAGATTTTCGTCCCCGCCACAGCACTGAAAATATTAACTCCTGCTGGAATATGGTTCCAATCCACCTAATCAAAGTCACAACTGCTATCCTCTGTGACTGTGACCGTGGTGCAATATCCCTTCTCTCCTTCTCGACCTTTCTGCGGCTTTTGACATAGTCAACCATATCATCCCCCTCTAATGAGGCGTCTTTCCTCTGTTGTGCAGGTGAGTGGGACTGCCCTCGCTTGGTTCCACTCTTACATATCCAATTGTAGCCAGATCATCTTCAGCAATGGCTTCTGCCCCCACTCCGTTATTTCTAGAGTCCCCCAAGGATCTATCCTTGGTCCCCCTCTTCTTCCTCATCTACACGCTGCCCCTTGGTGACATCATTCAAAGACATGTTGTCAGACTCCACATGTATGCTGATGACACCCAGCTCTACCTCTCCATCACCTCTCTAGACCCCTCCACTGCCTCTGTGCTGTCAGACTGCTTGTCCGACATCCAGTTTTGGATGAGACGCAATTTCCTCCAGTTAAACACTGGGAAGACCGAAGCCATCGTCTTCAGGCCCCACCACAAACAGGGTTCCCATCCTTCATCGTATCCAGTGAGCTCTGTTAGAGAATGCGCCTGTGTGGACTTAGCAAGAGGACAGGATTGGATTCAACTGCGATTCTGCCATAGTAGAATAGCCTGTAACCACTTTATGCCTAGAGTCCCACGTTTATCCAAGGTACTGGTGGGAACCATATTCCAGCAGGAGTTAATACCTTCAGAAGAAAAATAAAAAATAAAATTATTTCTGTTACTTTCCTCCTACCCATCCGTGATCTAAAATATTTACCATGGAAACTGCTAGAACATTTTCAGCAGAATTACGTAAGCGGCTCTGCACCCACACCTGAGCTTTTAGTCTGTGTAACAGAAATATATTGCCCATGTCACCTTGAAAAATCTCCCTCTCCCCCTACATTTAGACTTTCTTGTGAGAAAGGAATATACCATTTTAACAAACAAAACACAGAGGCAGCAGTATTAGTATCTTAAGCAGCAGGAGCTGGACTACATTCTGAAATGCAATGTAAAGGTATCAGTATTTTTTTTAAAAATCAGAAGCAAACTTAGGCTAGTTTGTTTCTGAAAGTGATAAAGGTATACAATTGTTTTATACAGTACCTTTCTTAAAAAATATATTATTGGTGTAATGTTTGTGCTCCCTAAATTCAAAATATAATGAAGATTACAATTTTTAAAATGTATTCAGGAAATACTCTGAATTAAGAAATATCCTGTTGTTCTATATATAGTTGTAAAATGTTTGGTCCACAGGGCTAGAAGTCATTGTTATTATTAGCTTCTGCTCAGCACAAGAGCTGAATTATAATATGCCTGCCCCATAACCATCTATAAAAGTCTGTGTCAATCGCTTTGTACACTTGTGTTTCAATTTTATTATATTCAGTATTAGTAATATATATTCACAAAATATTAGCAGATGTACACAGCAGAAAAGTTTAGGCAAACTTTGGAAATTAACAAAAATTTTTGGTACTCAAATGACCAGTTAGAAATAATGCAGAGCTCCCACTTTAACTTCACCCCTGCTTTTATGCTTAAGTGAAATGCTCCAGCCTGTTTTTAATGAATGTTCCCTTTTATTATTTTTAAAAGAAAAAAAAAGAAAAATATAATAAACAAGAGGTCCAACTTATTTTTAGAACTCTACTTTCAGACTATCTGGCGACAAGTTGCAGCAGGGGATGGCTGGTCACTGGGGGACAGCTTGGACTCTTGATAGTTACAGCTGGACTGAGACAGTCTTAGAGAAGTAGGCTCAATCATGATATCATCATGATATCGCAATTTCTTATTCAAAACCTTGTACTTTAATATGTGTAGTATAAACTCAATAGCTTTACAATACATGTGTACTCACAAGCAGCGGTAAACAGCCAGTTGGACTTGCCTCCTGCCAGACTTGCTAACCAATAACTTAAACATTATATTTACCTAAATAATCCTCTATCTGTGGTTCAAAATGTACCCTCACTAAACTTCAGTTTCTCACTCAGAAAAATCGGTTGAGCTGCCCAACATTCTGTGACACTGCATAGGATATCAGCTATGCAGGTCGTCATGTGGCGCCAAATCCAATTCCTCCCCAACATCCTGTGACAAAGCACTCAGCTCTAGCAGCTGCTCCCACAATTACAGCCCCAAATGCAATTCAAAGATCATACAGCTGCATGCAATAGGCCAACATGTGGAAACAATGTGCTATCATCAGTGAACCTCCAAAGCCTACAACATATTTGAAAAATTATTCATCCACTGGTTCAGAAGGATGTGGAAATTTAACTTCCCACTAAGCTCCACGCTTAATAAAAAATGCCCACTAATAACCTAGTTGGCATAATTTTTTCCTCAATTTCTCCAATCGTCTCCTGAAGATTCTGATTCCTTCTGGGGTATGGTTTAATGGATGTCAACAGACATCTGGTATCTCACCCAAGTGTCATATGTAAGCCTAGACAGTAAGTGCAGTTATGCGGCTGGTCCAGTTGAGTTTCCAAACCACATCAGCTTCTAAATGTCACTATGTACTTATGTCTAAGGTAGTTTTGAAAAAAAAAATTACTTTACTTAAAGCTGGTAAAAATACTTTCCATTACTTTACAATTTCTGATCCCTTTTGCCATCTTCTCCTCTGTGCAAATTTAATATTTCTGAATTCATTTCTCATTTAAAAGTGACAGTTACAATACAAATATTTAAGATGGTTCTGAAATTATAAGATGGTCAAGGAACTGATATTAAAACTGATTTAAGTGAGAACAAACATAAATACAGCAGTTTCCCAAATAGTTTTCAGAAACAGAAACCATAATTTTCTGAAGTGAAAGTGACAACACTAGCACTGGGCAGGTTTGATGCCATCTCAATTGTGTGTTTACCAGCTATAAGTAAACTAACTGTTTTTTTCAAAACTACCTTGGCCACAAGGATATAGTGACATTTAGAAGTTGGTGTCGTGTAGGAAACATTGAGTGAAACAGAGGCGGGTGGGGGGGGGGGTGGAAGAGGAGAAGGGAGAGAGGAGAGGGCGCAGGGAGAGAGGGGGAGATGAAGAAAAGGGGAGGGGGAGAGAGGAAAGAGAGGGGAGAGAGAAGGGGAAAGAGGGAGGGAAGGAGGATGAGGGGCGAGATAAGTGGAAAGGGGGGAGGAAAGGGAGATAAGGGAAGAGGAGAGAAGGGAAGGGAAGGAGAAGGGGAAGAGAAGGAAAGGGGAAGAGAAGGAAAGGGAAGGGGATGGGGAGGGAAGGAAAGAGAGGATAGAGAGAGGTTCCTTTTCAGCCAGCAGGCCTTACAAGGCTTGGAGGCTGCCCTCACTTCAGCATGTAGGAAATGTCCTGAGGTGAAACGGTCATTACTGGGCCAATGAATGCTCTATTCTAAAGCTGACTAGTGTGAGTGGGATCAAAAAGAATTGAGGTTTAGTTGCTGGTGCTGTTCAGGGATGTAAGATCAGAGGAGGGGTTGAATTGCCATTAACTTTTCCGGAATGTGATGCTAGGCTCTCTTATCTTAGAAACAAAGAGGCTACAGTCTGTTCAACCAAATAACATAACCTATTGGAAGTAATAGGCTGGTGCAGAGCCACCAGGTTTCCAGGGTGTGGAACTGCAGGAGGATTTGCAAACATTTGATTACAACTGGTGATAGATCTAAAATGGAAATCACATATAACAGTGCTACCTACAGATGTAACAGGTACTGCATCCAAATGTTGACACTTTTAAAATGGATGTTGCCATAGATAGAGCCTGGTATAGGGATTTTCAATGCGTTTTGAAATGGAATGTTACAACCCACTCATTGATTTAAATATATAATACATATTGTTTCTGTGCGCTTTCTGCATTTATTAGTAATTATTAATTAACTGCAGTTTTGCCTACATTTATTATATATTATTGCTGTGTTGCTGTATTGCTCTGTTTTATGATTATGTATTTGGTTAATTATATTGTTTTTCCAGGCAAAGTTATCTGAGACAAAGCCTCAAAAGTTCCTGCTTTATTCTGTTTCTTGTTTTTATACAAAAAAAATCAAAACTATTCACTTGTGCTGAAAATGACTTTTCTGGATTTTAATGCCGTCAGTCCTTTTTAATTGCATGACTTCTGGGGGGACGGGAGTGGGATTTACAAACAGCAAATCTGCCATGCTCTGTGAATGGCCAGTCTTGCTGTCAGTTTTATTGCTGAGTAATATTGCTGTTTTATGTGTATTGTAGTCAACTACCTGATAGAGCCACTTTATTCAATCTACAGGTGGTTGTAGAAGGCTCCAAGAAATCAAGTCCCATACATTTAAAAGAGTGGCACCCTCCAAAGGAAAATGCTGTTTGAGAGATTTCAATTGGATGGGTAAGTTTAATAATTGTGTTTTGAATTACATAAATTTGTGTGTTAATGTTGGAAACCTTACTATAGAAATTGCTGTCAGCAATGTTATCATACAAACACAACATACTCAAATCAAATTCTTCTCTTCCCTTTTTTAAAGGATGCATCAACCTGTTGTTTTTAGTACTAATCTTTGAGTTACTGATAAAACAAGATACTATTGGAAAGGATTTTCCAAAAATGTTTTTATTTATTACATTGGGTCCCCCTCTCCTCCTTGCCAATTGTTTTATTAGTAACTATTTACTGATTCTTCATTGATAGTTTTATACCCACTTCTTTCCTGCTACTTTGGTTATGATCTGAAGCTGCTTTATGAAAGACATTTCAGTCAATCAGGTACAAGTGTGACATTTTGAAGTGTGTTGCCTGAAGTGTGGTAGGCACGCACTAGAAGCAAGACTCATATTTTACATACATCATTACAAGTCTTCCTTATGGTGCGCACTTCCTGCGCATATTATCCTTAATTCCTGTATCACACTTTAATAATGAAACACCCGGATGACAACATGGATGAAAATCCGCAGGCCCTCTGACACACTTGAGCCGTGAGTCTGGCAGAAGATTCGAGCAATGGCTAGGACCCAGCTAAGCCTCTGCCCACTCCAAACAATGACAGTGGCGCAAGAGGGATCATGACTAGCAGATGGGACTCCCTGGCCAGGAGATTACTAGTCCCAGCCTGGTGGAAGGGCAGCACCTACTGCTAGGTCATGGTCTGGACCACAAAGATTTTGAAAACATTGCCCTCATTTTCCAGTCCCCTTATAAAGGGGACACTCGATACATTTTAAGATCTTTCTGGGGGAGGCCCCAGCACCCAAAAGTGCATTTTTCGGCCTTCTCCACCTGGCCAGCAATTGAGTTATGCCCCTACTAGCATTGGCATCCATCTGTATTTTCCAGATTAAGTGACTTACCCCTGACCCCGCTTACTTTGGCAGGGTCAGCATCGGAGTTCACCAACAGGCAGATCCTGGCCCTTGTACCAGAATTGACAGCCCTCATATTTTCAAGACTTATGTCACAATGAAGCAAATCAAATCACTCAAATTGCTTTTTGAAAAAGAATTCCCGTCAATAACAAACATCTAATATCAAAAGTAATATTTTAAACAAAATATTCAAAAATTACATATTTTATAATAATGTTATCAAATTTACCCACTGAAATGTCTTTTGTATCTTTTAATGCCTTCCTTAAAGTTCCTACTTCAGGCTTTGACTGGAAATTTTACCTCACGTAGTTGGACAGAACTTCCAAACAATTTATGCATTCTGAACATGTGCAATTTGCAGAATTTATCAACATGCAATACGTGCATCAGCATGAATTATGTAGAAAGGTGTGTCCCCTCATATGAGGATTGGAGACTGAAACAAACTAAATTCTCAACACTTTATTTCAGGCACATGATGACATTTACATTTATTAACAATCACTGCTTTTTAATTGTGAGCAGTTCACAAACAAACAACACCTGTGACTAGAGCACCTGTGTTTTTTATGGTTAGAAAAGGAATCTAAGAGATTTATCAAGTAGTATTTTTTTTCCAGTTGAAAGGTTGAAAAAGGATTTCAGTTTGCTTCTCCAAGTGATTTAACTCGAAAAGTTTGAATTAACGGGCTAAAATTGTAGCATCCATTTTTCAGGTGCTACGCAGCCTCCTAAGGTCCCAAAATGGCGTCTGGAATACACCGGGCGCCATCTTGGTAAAGCCACTTGTGCAGGTGCAGATAACGAACGTCGGCATCGTGTAAAGGAGAATATGCGTTAGATCAGCGTGCAACACTAATTTAAAGGGATAGATACCATTTTGGCACTTAACGCTCCACTCAACGCGTTGTCTTAACCACGAACACCTGAACATGTCTTCGACGAACTGGAGGACTCCCTACCAGCCCTATTTAAAGGGATCATGCAGATGTTGCAAGTTGGGTGCTGGATTATTGCTTCTGGCTGCTGGTACAATTGGACATGTTTGTTGAAGCTTCCTATATGGACAGAGTTGCAATAGTATATAAAGAGCAGTTTGGCAGGTCATGCATTACTGTTGGTGTCATTTACAACAGTGTGCCGAACAAGAATCCTGGCAACCATGGGTGGCCTGCTAGGACTTCCGCTGGGCATAGAACACAACTGGGAGCATGCAGAGAGGCCACGCAGAGCAGGTCAAGTTGCGAGGAGAGGGAAGTGGAGGAGGCGGCGCAGGGCACTGAGCGGGAGGCCATATCCCATGAACGCCTTCAGGGAATAATACTGTTGCCTAAATATGAGCGAAGATCAATGCATCCGACGGCTGCGGTTCACGAAAGACGTCGTGACGGAGATATGTTAACTGCTGCAGCCACAACTGCAGCCTTAAAGCAGGGCAAGGACAGCATGGCCCGTGGCTGTGAAGGCAACTGTGCACTGAACTTTTACAGCAGTGGATCCTTTCATGCCTCTGCTGGCGATATGTGCAACATCTCGCAGCTTGCAGTGCACTGCTGCATAAGGGCAGTCATGGAGGCACTGTACGAGCTGCGCAACAGATTCATCATGTTCCCTCTTGACAGAGAGAAGCAGAATGAGCGAGCACGAGGGTTTGCTCGCATTGCAGGCTTCCCCATGGTGCAGGGTGCCATTGAATGCACGCATACTGCCATGTGTGCTCCACATCTCAACTCGGCCATCTTTATGAACCGAAAGGGGTTCCACACCCTCAACGTGCAGCTGGTGTGCGACCACACGCAGTGCATCATGCAGGTCAATGCCCACTACCCTGGCAGCAGTCACGACGCTTTCATTATGCCGCAGTCCAATGTGCCAACTACCTTTGTTGGCTCAGCAAGTCAAAGGCTGGCTACTAGATGACAAGGGCTATCGCCTCATGAGGTGGCTCATGACTCCGGTCAGGCACGCGCACGTGCAGAGCAGGCATTCAACAAGATCCATGCGGCCACACGGAACGTCATCGAGCACACCACAGGCCTCCTAAAGCAATGCTTCCGCTGCCTGGACCATTCTGGTGGAGCCCTGCAGTACTCCGCTGAGTGGATGTCAAGATTCGTCGTGGAATGCTGCATGCTGCACAACCTCGCCCTTATAAGGGAACAGCCCTTGCCACCGCCTATCCAGCAAGACCCTGAGCCAGAGGCAGAGGAAGATGAGGAGGAAAGGGAGGAGATGGAGGAGGAAGTGGAGGAAGATGCAAGGTGGCAACAAGGTGCACAGGCCCTGTCTGCCAGGGCTCTGTGTGCTCACCTTATTCGTGACCTCACTAATCTCAACAATATCTCCCAAGTCACCAACAGTCCTACGCTTCCCACCTGTCCTCTCCCACATGACCATCAAATCACTCTCCATATGATTACACATTGCTTCCACCTGCAGCGCATCACATAAGTAAAAACTACCACCAACTGTAACTTCACATACAAATTTATAACGTTACACATTAACTCAAGTATACAACATTACACTATTCACCTTTGTGCATTCCCTCAGTGCCTGTCGTTCGTGTGCCCTTGCCTTTACCTATCCTAGTGCTCCTACGAGGCGCATTTCCATTGGCTGGAGCAGGGGTGGTGGAAGGTTGCTGGCCTTCAATTGAGGAGCGGCAGATGGCCTTGAAGGGCGACCACAAGCAGCTCTGGGGCAGGAGGGCCCGGCCTCATACTGCACCATCTCGGCATGGGCTGCAGCTGTCTGGCCTGGCTGGCTGATAGGCAACAGCAAGGGCACTGGCGGAATGGCAGGGGCGGGAGCAGGAATGCTTCATCCAGACGGAGGTCAGCAACTTCAACTGCCATGCGCCACTGCCACTCGCAAGGGGTGGCGCCTCAGCACCCCTGGTGATCAGCTGGAGAACAGATTGCTGGAGTGCTGTGATGGCCTGGAAGCCCCATTCCGTAGTGGTGCCCAGAGCCACGATAGCAGCAGTCTGCGGTTCCAAAACAGCAGACTGAGCTTCAACTGAAGCATGCAGACCTTTGCTGATATAGGTTTACGTTGCAATGGCAGTTGTTTGTGCTGCAATGGAAGCCGCCACATCGGTCATCAAACGTTGCATCATGGTGGATTCCACAGGTGTGCTGAATGAATACAAGTGTCCAGTGGCACATCCTACCAACCGCAGCACTGCTCTACGAGCGTCACCCACCAACAAATGCTGCCCATCCATACACAGGTGTGTTGATGGAGGTGACCACCCGTTCCACGTGGGTAAGGATGGGTTTCAAGTTCTGCGCAAAGCCCTGTGCCAAGTTCGAGATGGACTCCTCCATGCCCCTTGACATTGTGCGCAGGCTTTCCATTGCACCAAGCATTTGATGGTGTACGCCCATCAGCCTCCTTCTGTAGCCTGGCCCATCAAAGTCATCATCTGACTCCTCGACAGCAGAACCATTGTGCGACCTCCTCCTCCTCCTCCTCCTCCTCCTCCTCCTCCTCCTCCCCCCCCCACCCCGGCGAGCTGGCACCTGTGATATCCGTTCCCCCCCGCCCCAGCTCCTGTGCCCGGTGTCTCACCACATGCAGATCCCTCCTCTAACCTGGCCTCTAAGCGACGCACAGTGTCAGTATCTGAGCTGGTGGATGCAAGTGTCAGATCAAGTGATGGTGCGGCCTCATTGTCTGTGTCCTCCTCCTCCACCTCAGACGGTGCCGGCTCCAGTTCTTGGGTATCTGCAATAACAAAGGGAGACAGGTTGAGTTGTGGAGCGGGGAGAGGAGCAAGTAAGACGTGCATGCTGACACCATCTGCAGCACACGAGTCAGAAAAGATTATGGGACGTGGGAGATGTGGGAGACGAGAAGGAGGATTAGGTATGCAGAGACCCCCTTTGTCGGGACCTCCAGCGCTACCAGTGGCCACGGCCGCAGCGACGGCCCAGTCAATGATCCGCAGCACGGTCTCCTCCACGGGGGTGAGGACGTGTAGGCGTGCCTGTCCTCCCTCAGGTCTTTCGGGCTGCCGGCTGTTATGCGCCACCTTCTCCTGCAAGACAGAGGGAACTGTGTCAGTGGACGTCCTGCAAGATGTTTGGGTGATGTGCCTATCCTGGTCAAATAGCTGCCAGTGTGTGTGACCTGTGAGTGCTGCGTGCATGGATTACAAGTGTGCTACTACGTGAGGGTGAGATGCAGCATCCGAAGTGCAGTTTTATGTACGGATGGGCAGCATTTGTTGGTGGGTGACGCTCGTGGAGCAGTGCTGCGGTTGGTAGGATGTGCCACTGGACACATGCATTCATTCATCTTGACCACTCGTGTCAAATCATTGAACTTTTTGTGGCACTGTATCCACGTGCGTGGTGCTAATCCTGCCATTCACCTCCACGGCCACTTCCTCCCACTGCCTCCGCAGCTGGTGTCTGGAGGGTCTCCTGCCCCCCTGCAGGTACAGGATGGCTCTCCGTTCATCCACTCCTTCTACTAAGGCCTCCAGTGCGCTGTCGGAGAACCTTGGGGCACGCTCTCTTGCCGCTCCAGCCATTCCATCTGTCAGCCTGCACTGCTTCTATTGACAGTGCACCTCTTTTGTTTTAAAGAGGTGCAGGCTGCCTTTAACTAGTGCTGGCCACACCCCATATCAGGGCTCCTGCTGGTGCGTGCAGCCACGGGTAGCACTGGCTGCATGTACAAATCATGGAAATGAGGGTGCAACACGAATCTCACGTGCTGCCTGCATCGGAAACACCGGGTGCAGGTTAATCGCGCACCGCGACCCCAGCGCCTGGATTCCGGGGTTATCGAATTTAACCCCCATTGTATTTCTCCTGATTTGCTGTTGCCCATGTCAATCATGGCTAGCCACTCCACTCCACTTCAGTTCAGTTTGGTAGTGTTGGTTGAGTGATAAACAATGGCCAGAACCAAGAGAACTCTCCTAATCATTTTCAAATAATGCCATGGGATTTTGTACGCCCAACCTGAACAGGCAGACGAGACTTCTTCCAAAAGGTGCCAATGTAGTACTCCCTCAGCACTGCACTGAAGTGTCAGCCTAGATTATGTACTCAAGTCTTGGAATGGGGCTTAAACCCACAAACTTCTGGCTCAGAAGTGAGAGAGCGATTACTGAGCCAAGCTGACATTTCAATAAAAACTAGAAATAGAATTTCTCAGTAATCAACTATAAATTATTCCTTGATAAACCTAACGTAGTATAATCATGAATCCTCCTCTATCAACATCAACGTGCAGCAATGACATGGAACTTACAAACATTTGCACCAACAGCTGCTGCCTGCACAAAAACTGGCCAAAAACTGAGTACAACCCCTGTATAAAAATGTCATAAATAAGAGATGCTAAAACACGATTTCAAAGCATTATCTAATATCAAGGCTCAAATAATTATTATAAATCACTCGTGTTTCATTCGAGTCATTTATGTAGTCATCTGAACTCAATTCGATTAATGCCTTGTAATCACTCCCAGGAAGCCACTACGCTATGAATAATTATATAACCTTTATTTTAGACAAAGAAATGTGTTTAAACGTCTTTTTTAATGGTTTGGTTTCAGAAAAAAACCAAGGGGTCAAACCAAGCATCCAGTATATGAATGATTGCAAAATACAGAGAACTAGTTGACACTTATAACTTGTCACCTGTTTGATTTGTAAGAACCTTATTACACTGCTTCAATTTTATTGTGTGAACACCAATGATGTAATGTCAGAAACCTCTGACGACAACCTCATAAGTCATATTTGGGGTCACTTAGGGCAGTCGTTTACACTGTCCTAACTCTACAATCATTTTGGAATGCAAGGTGTGCTGGTATGAGAGTCACCGCTGAAAGAAAAGATTTTGTGCTAATGTGACACTACAGTTAATGCTGCAATATATTTTATGCAGTTATTCTGTTTAATTCTGGAGTTGAGACTATAATGGTTCAACCGACTAAGCGTTTTACAATATGATTTTTGGACGGTAAGCCGTTGTTTTAAAAAACAAGGCCAGGACATTGGACTCGTTTAAGAAACAGCTAGATTACTGTAAAAAGGAAGTAGATAGGTTTGGTATTCTTAAGAGTCTTGAGCGAACAAAATCAAATGGGTTGAAGGGCCTTTAGCTGAATCTAATTTGTGATATTACTAAATGAAGCACTTTGAACTATTCTTACTCTGTGCCCTCACTACAGTCAATCACTGTGTTTTTTTAAAAAAAACTTTTTCTTTTCTAATTTTCTCCCATCCTCTCCCGAAAGTGCTGATTTTTGCCGGGCTACAATCTCGCAGGATCCCCAGCTTTCCTCCAGTTGTCATTCTACATGTTTGAGTCTAAACAGTGAATGCTACCAAGTTATGTGATGTGATGTGATGTGATGTGTGGCGCATCGTACTTGAGCTCAATCTTGTACCAGCCGACAACCAAACAGGAGAACTTACCAGCTTGGTTACAATCAGCAATGGGAACCCTGTCTAGCGTTTTTCTCTTCCCTAGCCCAGGGGTGCTGAGGCCGACTGTAGCTTTCCTGCCACACCCTGGCTGAGATCAGCTAACTCATTATAGACCAAGGATCCAATCTGGGACCTTCCAGGTCTGTGTGGGAAATGAATTACCAACCGAGCCATTCGTGATGTCCATTACTATTATATTCACAATGTCGATCTGTGATAATTTACAGCAGTGAAAATAAAAATAATATACTGACATTAGTCCTACAACTCTCCAAGAACTTGGTGTTCCTCAGACTTTGGCCTCTTGTGCATCCCCCACTCCCTTCATCCCACCATTGGTGGTCATGCGTTCAGCTGTCTAGGCCGTAAGTTCTGGAATTCCGTCCCTAAATCTCTCTGCTTCTCTTTCCTCTTTTAAGACCCTGCTTAAAACCTACCTCTGAAACCGAGCTTTAGTCACCCCTTCTAATATCTCTTTCTTTGGCTTGGCATCAATTATTGTCTGATTACACGAAAGGTGCTATGTAAATGCAAGTCGCTGTGGTTGTAATTATTAGTATATGTTGCATTCTTTACACCTGGCAATGGAGTGACAACCAACACATTTAAATCACAAACTTTACAAAACTATCCTCACCCCACAAAAGCACTAAACCTCCTTCTAAATCTAATAAAAACAAAATTGCGCAAAAGATGAAGTCAAATCCAAATCATAATTTGGAAACAGAAAATGAACTGTTTAAACATTTATAATAGATAATAGATGTCCCAAATATATGGCATTTCTTGTGGCAGTTTAAAATGCAATTCAGGATTTGGCCACTGTTTTGAATTGTGAATGGTTGCCAAGATGTAAACAGCATATTGTTCCTGTGACCTGAAAGAGATATGGATTATGTGTTGCGATTGTTTGGTAAAGTATTAATGGTGTGAAGCTATACAGATTAAAATGTACTTCAGCTTTTGTAAGATATTCACTTTAGTTGAATGTTGTAGGAAACTATTTAAACTTTTGAATTGTAATATTATTAAGCTTTGTTTATGAACCCATCTACAAGCATCCAAAGGCAATTGTATATGTCAATCAATCATTCCCATTTGCTAGGAAAAGAAACATTGTACTCAGGATACATGGCTGCAACTCCTCAACAAGTTCAAATCTGCAAGGTTTATCGGTTCAGAGTTAA
The DNA here is from genome assembly GCF_035084215.1 of Heptranchias perlo. Lineage (NCBI taxonomy): Eukaryota > Metazoa > Chordata > Chondrichthyes > Hexanchiformes > Hexanchidae > Heptranchias > Heptranchias perlo. Next base: position 43,002,486 of record NC_090335.1, read on the forward strand.
TTTCTAAGTTCTGAGGTGGAATGACTGTGTAACGTGAGGCTTGCATTATATACTTCACAATTCAAGTCCAATTGACACCAAGACCAAAATGAGCCAAGAGGTAGAAATCAGACACAATCCAAAGACTTTTCTTGAAGAGGGTAATTGATCCATTATGGACTTTGCTTATTATATTCACACTTAAAATTAGCATTTTGAATTATTTTATGCTTCACATTTCCATTGTATTGTAAATAATTATAATTGTTTTAGCCTCTAAAAACTCTGATTCATGTTTAATATTGTCATTTCCAAAGAAATTGGTACTGTTAATCCAATATGCAGTTTACTACAAATAGGATAATTCTCAATTCTGTGGGTCACATAAATCTGCAAGAGCAGAATATTAAAAAGGTGAAGTTTCTGGATTTAAGAGAACAAGCTTTGCTTATGAAAATGGTTGTGAAACTGTTGAGAGTCAATGCTCCATTAAACCCCAAAATTCGAACAGTAGAAAGTTACATTGACAACAGTTTATTACTTAAGGTTATTTCACTCATGAGAACATCCTCCTTTATTTCACCCATGAGAACATCCTCATAATTTACCACCATGTTTTTTCACATTTATGAAGTAAACCTAATAACAAATTACTAAAGGTACAATATCTGCAAATAATCTGCAAGTATTACTGATAATCTCACCACTCACCAGACTCATATTTCATGTATATGAGAATCAAAAACAGACAATTCACACATGCAAAATAATGTTCAACTATTGGGAGCAGCGCACAACTCTCAGAATTAATTTAAAGAGCCCCATAATACTAACAAATTTCTGTTAATCTGCTACAATTATAATAGTTTGCGATTATCACGTTTCTGGAAAAAGTATCATTACCATGCATTCTAAATATCACGTCTTGTGGTTTATCACAATACTGTCAAATCCACAATCTGCAATAAAAGTGAACTATAAATTTGTTAACTAAAATACAAGTGGCATGGCTGAACAGCCTAAAGTACTAGATTAAGGCTCCAGTATCTACAGTGGTGTGGGTTAAAATATCACCACTGCCAGATAGTTTAGTGATTCATGTTTAGGTCAGTTACTTCCCTTAGAATAAAGATAAAAAGATTTGCATTTATATAGCACCTTTCATGACCTCAGGTGGTCCCAAAGCACTTTACAGACAATGATGTACTTTAGAAGTTTAGACACTATTGTAATGTAGGAAATGCGGTAGACAATTTTCACACAGCAAGGTCCCACAAACTGCAATGTGATAATGACCTGAATTTTTTTTTAAAGTGGTGTTGGTTGATGGATAAATATTGGCCAGGGCACCAGGGAGAACTCCCCAGCTCTTCTTTGAAATAGTGCCATGGTATCTTTTATGTCTCACCTGAAAGGGCAGATGGGGCCTCGGTTTAACATCTCATCCGCAAGACGGCATCTCCGATAATGTAGCACTCCCTCAATACTGCACTGGAGTATCAGCCCAGATTTTATGTTCATGGCCCTGGAGTGGGACTTGAACCCACAACCTTCTGACTCAGAGGCGAGAGTGCTACCCACTGAGCCACAGCTGACACCAGGGATAAAAAGTCATAAAATGACAATAGGATTTATATACTGCACTTTCAAATACATTTTAAAAGGACAATTCCTCATTTTTTCTGGTGATATATCCATTCCTCCTCCATAAACTCTCCTGGCTCAGAGGACATGTAGCCAACCAGTTCCCAGCCTTTGCCAATCTGTTAATAGGAGATCCAGAAGAGTGGCCGAGTGTAACAGATCACGTTATTTTCCCACCCTCTCCATGGGGAACCTTCAAGCAGCCCTTCCCCCACAATGTTCCTATTGCTGCACTGAAATGAAGAACTGGCAATGTGGGGAAAAACACCAGGAATCACTGGAGCTCCAACAAGCGGAACCACCAAACTTCCCTTTTCTCTCTCCCCTATTTATTATTGTACGGCTAAAGTTTGTGCATTATGATGCATCATACAAATTAGTTCCTCCAGTGCAATTTATTGCACATAGCGCTGAGCTAAAGCCCAAGACCTGTACATCTAATGGCGCCTATATATGTTCAACAAAGTACGTGTTTTAACAGTGATACAAGCAGAAGGCACGCAGCTATAATGTCCGCTTGCACCAGTGTGTGTGTGTGTGGGGTGGGGGGGGGGGAATTTTGCAGTTCCACAGACATATACAACATTAATTTAAGTAATAAAGACAGCAATAAACTGACTGCAGACCTCAAACCTTAGAATTAATTTACAGGACTAAACAGCAGGACATCATATCACCATACAAGCACATTTTCCTGCTTAAAGGCAAGCAACGCAGAACAAAAGACAAACTTTGGTGTCATCCATGGCCAGTAGTTAACACACTGAACTGATATCAGCAAAGTACCTGTATGAAATACATGCTCAAATAGATCAGCTTTTGACACTTCTACAAAACAGCTTATACAGCACCAAGCCATGCAGTTTCTTGAGCAGCTCTGGTTACACTGCCTGCTCACTCCACTAAAGTTAGGGAAGCCATGATGTGGAGATGCCGGTGATGGACTGGGGTTAACAATTGTAAACAATTTTACAACACCAAGTTATAGTCCAACGATTTTATTTTTAATCCCACAAGCTTTCGGGGGCTTTCCCCTTCCTCAGGCGGTGTGGAAGTGACAATTTCGAATCCTTCGCATTTTAAGATCACATAACAAAGCCTGGTGATTACTGCCCGTTGCCAAGGCAATCACAGTGAGCAGACAGAAAGGTGTCATCTAAAAGGCCACTGAATATACAACCCCCCAAAAAAAAGGAAAAAAAAAGAAAAAAAAAGGGAAAAAAAAGAGACAGAACGAAGACAGTCAATGACCCGTTATATTAAAAACAGATAACATTTGTTCGCTGGTGGGGTTACGTGTAGTGTGACATGAACCCAAGATCCCGGTTGAGGCCGTCCTCATGGGTGCGGAACTTGGCTATTAATTTCTGCTCGACGATTTTGCGTTGTCGTGTGTCTCGAAGGCCGCCTTGGAGTATGTTTACCCGAAGGTCGGTGGCTGAATGTCCATGACTGCTGAAGTGTTCCCCGACAGGGAGAGAACCCTCCTGTTTGGCGATTGTTGCGCGGTGTCCATTCATCCGTTGTCGCAGCGTCTGCATGGTGTTCCCCGACAGGAGGGTTCTCTCCCTGTCGGGGAACACTTCAGCAGTCATGGACATTCAGCCACCGACCTTCGGGTAAACATACTCCAAGGCGGCCTTCGAGACACACGACAACGCAAAATCGTCGAGCAGAAATTAATAGCCAAGTTCCGCACCCATGAGGACGGCCTCAACCGGGATCTTGGGTTCATGTCACACTACACGTAACCCCACCAGCGAACAAATGTTATCTGTTTTTAATATAACGGGTCATTGACTGTCTTCGTTCTGTCTGTCTCTCTCCTTTTTTTCTTTTTTTCTCCTTTTTTTTTGGGGGGTTGTATATTCAGTGGCCTTTTAGATGACACCTTTCTGTCTGCTCACTGTGATTGCCTTGGCAACGGGCAGTAATCACCAGGCTTTGTTATGTGATCTTAAAATGCGAAGGATTCGAAATTGTCACTTCCACACCGCCTGAGGAAGGGGAAAGCCCCCGAAAGCTTGTAGGATTAAAAATAAAATCGTTGGACTATAACTTGGTGTTGTAAAATTGTTTACAAAAGTTAGGGAAAGCAGAGCTCCATTTGCGTAGTTATAGGTATAAACTGAACTCTGCGCACTGGCCTCCAACTTCTGTTCTTCTTTAATTGATTTTCTCCAAATATCTCCCGAAGGTGGTGATTCATACTGGGCTAGAGTTCCACAGGAACCAGAAAGCCTCTAAGTGGCTAATTCTTCATGAGTTTTAGCAGGCTGTTTGTCCAAAGGCAGCACCACAGCAAAGTCCAATCACGTCATCACCTGACATACATACACACACTTTTCATTAAACAGGAGTCACTATGCAGCAATCAAGGAAAAAAAACCATGGTTGGTTTTCCCTCTCTGCAGCCCAGGCACCAGAGTATCCCACCATGGCCCTACCTGATTAGCCAACACAATACATATAGGGGATCAAACTTGGGATCTTTCTGGACTCTGGCCCAGTAACCCATGTGATGCATTATCCATTAAACCATCAGGGGAGACATACAGCTCTTTCTATTTATACATTTAAAGCCAGCACAGCTGGTCACACAATTTTTGAACTTATTTTTACTTACTTATTAATTTTTTTTTTAAAAGATAATATGGAACAATCTAAATCATACAACCAAAACAGAACAAAATACAGTTCATTATGTACACAAAAAATACAAACAATGACACGACAGAATAACAGTAATTTTAACAGCAATACCACAAACCCTGCAAATGTTGAATTTACTGGGAGAGTCACTCATCATGGACGTCCTTTTTCAAGATCACTTCTGCCAATCACTCCCTACTGACACAAAACTGTAAATTTCTTTGAAATTGGCAGGTTTATCCTGCAAATTTGATATTAGTGCAAAAGATTGACATCAAACATGTGGTATAAAAAGCAGGGGCAGGAACGGCAGCTCAACGTTCCTGGTTACAGGGTTTTCAGACGAGATAGAGAGGGGGATAAAAAGGAGGCGGGGAGGACAATATTGGTTAAAGAAACAATTACAGCTGTGAGGAGGGATGATATTTTAGAACGATCATCACATGAGGCCATATGGGTTAAGCTAAAGAACAAAAAAGGGGGAGTCACACTGCTGGGAGTGTACTATAGATCCCCAATCAGTCAGAGGGAGATAGAACAGCAAATATGTAGGCAAATTTCTGAGAAGTGCAAAAACAATAGGGCAATAATAGTAGGGGATATCAACTACCCTAATATTAACTGGGACACAATCAGTGCAAAAGGTATAGAGGGTGCAGAATTCTTAAATTGCATTCAGGAGAACTTTTTTAGCCAGTACGTAGCAAGCCCAACAAGGGTGGGGGGGGGGGGCAGTTCCGGATATAGTTTTAGGGAATGAAGCTGGGCAGATGGTAGGAGTATCATTGGGAGAGCATTTTGCTGGTAGTGATCATAATTCAGTTATATTTAGCATAGTTATGGAAAAGGTCAAAGATAGAACAGGAGTAAAAGTTCTAAATTGGGGAAAGGCCAATATTACTAAGCTGAGAAGTGATTTAGCAAAAGTGGACTGGAAACAGCTAGTTGAAGGTAAATCAGTGACAGAGCAGTGGGAGACATTCAAGGGGGAGATTCAAGGGGCTCAAAGTAAACATGTTCCCACAATGAAAAAGGGTAGGACTACAAAATCTAGAATCCCCTAGATGACAAAAGGCATACAGGGTAAGATAAGGCAAAAAAGGAAAGCTTATGTCAGACACTGAGAGCTCAATACTGCAGAAAGCCTAGATGAGTATAGAACGTGCAGGGGTGAAATTAAAAAGGAAATTAGGAAAGCAAAGAGAGGGCACGAAAAAATACTGGCAAGTAAAATTAAGGAAAACCCAAAAATGTTTTATAAATACATAAAGAGCAAGACGATAACTAAGGAAAGAGTGGGGCCTATTACAGACCAAAAAAGGTAACCTATGTGTGGAGGCGGAAAATGTGGGTATGGTTCTTAATGAATACTTTGCGTCTGTCTTCACAAAAGAGGGGGACAATGCAGAGATTATAGTTAAGAAGGGGGAGTGTGAAATATTGGATGGGATAAACATAGTGAGAGAGGAAGTATTAAGGGGATTAGCATCTTTGAAAGTAGATAAATCGCCAGGCCTGGATGAAACGTATCCCAGGCTGTTAAGAGAAGCAAGGGAGGAAATAACGGAGGCTCTGACCATCATTTTCCAATCCTCCCTGGCTACAGGCGTGGTGCTGGAGGATTGGAGGACTGCTAACATTGTACCGTTGTTTAAAAAGGGAGAAAGCGATAGACCGAGCAATTAGAGGCCAGTCAGTCTAACCTCGACGGTGGGCAAATTATTGGAATTGATTCTGAGGGACAGCATAAATCGTCATTTAGAAAGGCATAGGTTTATCAAGGACAGTCAGCATGGATTTATTAAGGGAAGGTCGTGTCTGACTAACTTAGGAACACAGGAACAGGAGTAGGCCATACAGCCCCTCGTGCCTGCTCCGCCATTTGATAAGATCATGGCTGATCTGTGCTCTAACTCCATATACCTGCCTTTGGCCCATATCCCTTAATACCTTTGATTGCCAAAAAGCTATCTATCTCAGATTTAAATTTAGCAATTGAGCTAGTATCAATTGCCATTTGCAGAAGAGATTTCCAAACTTCTACCACCCTTTGTGTGCAGAAATGTTTTCTAATCTCGCTCCTGAAAAGGTCTAGCTCTATTTTTTAGACTGTGCCCCCTACTCCTAGAATCTCCAACCAGCGGAAATAGTTTCTCTCTATCCACCCTATCTGTTCCCCTTAATATCTTATAAACTTCGATCAGATCACCCCTTAACCTTCGAAACTCCAGAGAATACAACCCCAATTTGTGTAATCTCTCCTCGTAACTTAAACCTTGAAGTCCGGGTATCATTCTAGTCAACCTACGCTGCACTCCCTCCAAGGCCAATATGTCCTTCCGAAGGTGCGGTGCCCAGAACTGCTCACAGTACTCCAGGTGCGATCTAACCAGGGTTTTGTATAGCTTGATTGAATTTTTTGAGCAGGTAACAAGGAGGGTCAATGAGGGTAACGCGTTTGATGTAGTGTGCATGGATTTTAGCAAGGCTTTTGACAAGGGCCCACATGGCAGATTGGTCAAAAAAGTAAAAGCTCATGGGATCCAAGGGAAAGTGGCAAGTTGAATCCAAAATTGGCTCAGTGGCAAGAAGCAAAGGGTAATGGCTGACAGGTGTTTTTGCCACCGGAAGGCTGTTTCCAATGGGGTCCCCCAAGGCTCAGTACTAGGTCCCTTGCTTTGTGTGGTATACATTAATGATTTGGACTTGAATGTGGGGGGCATGATCAAGAAGTTTGCAGGTGATACAAAAATTGGCCGTTTTGTTGATAGTGAGGAGGAAAGCTGTAGACAGCAGGAAGGTATCAATGGACTGGTCAGGTGGGCAGAAAAGTGGCAAATGGAATTCAATCCAGAGAAGTGTGAGAAAATGCATTTGGGGAGGGCAAACAAGGCAAGGGAGTACACAATAAATGGGAGGATACTGAGAGGTGCAGAGGAACAAAGGGACCTCGGAGTGCATGTCCACAGATCCCTGAAGGTAGCAGGACTAGTAGATAAGGTAGTTAAAAAGGCATACGGGATACTTTCCTTTATTAGCTGAGGCATAGAATATAACAGCAGGGAGGTTATGCTAGAACTGTAAAAAACACTAGTTAGGCCTACAGTTCTGGTCACCACATTACAGGAAAGATGTGATTGCACTAGAGAGGGTACAGAGGAGATTTATGAGGATGTTGCCAGGGCTGGAGAGTTTTAGCTATGAGAAAAGATTGGATAGGCTGGGGTTGTTTTCTTTGGAACAGAGGAGCTGAGGGGAGATTTAATTGAGGTATATAAAATTATGATGGGACTAGATAGAGTGGACAGGGAGGACCTATTTCCCTTAGCAGAGGGGTCAGTGACCAGAGGGCATAGATTTCAAGTGATTGGTAGAAGGATTAAAGGGGAGCCGAGGAGAATTTTTTTCACCCAGAGGGTGATAGGGGTCTGGAACTCACTGCCTGAAAGGGTGGTAGAGGCAGAAACCCTCAACTCATTTAAAAAGTACTTGGAAGAGCACTTGAAGTGCCGTAACCTACAGGGCTACGGACCAAGTGCTGGAAAGTGGGATTAAGCTGGATAGCTCTTTTTCGGCCGGAGCGGACATGATGGGCCGAATGGCCTCCCTCTGTGCTGTAACCTTCTATGATTCTATGATAACTGAAGCACATGTTTCACTGCAGATTTGTGTACACAGCAGGTTCATTCTTTTATGCATACCCAACTCAAAGCTGTTAGTTTTGGAAGTTATATACAGCTCAGTGTGCATCATTTCCTGTAGTGGACCAAACGTTTAGCAGCACTTACTGAAGTTGTAAAAATAACTGCAGATCATATGACCGAAATTCACTGGTTAAACCAGAGTAATAGTGTATCAGAAGCTGTCATGAAAGTTAAGGATACAGTAGTGACATTAGCTTACTTATAAGATCAAGCTGAAATTTAAAACATAAAGTGTTCTCTTTCTGAACCATTTCAAGAAAAGAATTAGCAGTCAGAATTTACGGAACTTGAGTGGTGTTTTGTTCAGGTGGAATCAACACAATAAAAGTCAGGTAAGAGCCTCACTCAAATTTCTTTTCTTTCTGGCTGCACAATCCATGCAGTCTGTCACCTCTCCTCACCCTTTCCCCCAGTCCAGACTTCGCTTACTTTGACCTGTAGCCATTTTACTTTCTAATAACGTAATGATTATAAGTGAAATGTATTGGCCGCATGATTTGCAGTCTCAATTGTTTTACAAAGGGTGCAATCATTTTTTTCCAATTGTTTTCACAACAGACTTAATTTATGAAATGATACATGAACAAAAAGACAATCCAAATCAATTAATTAAGCTCTATTAGTTACTCTCAGTGGGGTCAAGCAATTTCTTGGGTATTGTTTTTGAAGAAAAGCAAAATGGCCTCTTTTTTGTCTCGAAAGAAATTAAAGCCTCGTTTACACTTTAAAGTTTATGTGAATCCAAATTGGGCTCCATTCCAGAGTGCATTTGCAGCGGAAACTCAAAAATACAAGTGTCAGTGTAGTTCAAAAAGTTACTCCTCCTGACATTCATACTGGCATGTGAATGATTGGCTTGGGGTAAATACAACAACAACAACTTGCATTTATAAAGCACTTTTAATGTAGTAAAACATCCCAAGGCGCTTCACAGGAGCGTTATCAAACAAATTTGATACTGAGCCACATAGAGATATTAGGACAGGTGACCAAAAGCTTGGTCAAAGAGGTAGGTTCCAAGGAATGACTTAAAGGAGAGAGAGGTAGAGATGTGGAGAGGTTTAGGGAGGGAATTCCAGAGCTTAGGGCCTAGGCAGCTGAAGTCACGGCAGCCAACCATGGAGCAAAGGCAATTGGGGATGCACAAAAAGCCCTGGTTGGGGAACAGAATCCACTTTTGATTTACACTGTTTCTTTTGGAAAGAGGAATTGTCAGTGTAGTGACCTCATACCAACACAGTACTTAGTCAAGAACTGCACAACTGGATTTAAAGAGGCAAAGGTTGATGTTCCTGACAGCTCACTGGGTAAATGTATCATGTGGTGTGATACTGAGCCATACAATCAGCAAGGTCCCCAATTCAATCTCTTGTCTGTGCTGATCTCAGCTGGGTTAATGGTGCAGGCGACACACCTAGCCTCAAGTGGTCTCAACAAGAGAGGGGAGAAAAAAAAATCAGCCACACTTCCCAGCTCCGTTTGCTATCTGTTAGTCCTGTTGGAAGTTTCCTCATGTGGGTATTGTGTGAGGATAGGTCAAGGCTTAGCTAAGATGACTCCCACAGGATGAATCGTTATTTGGATTTGATATCAGAGGGCAACTGTGCTCATGAAATGATTTCCCTGTATGAATTATCACCTTCTGGAAAGGAAGAACTAGGGAGAAAATCAAAGGGAAAATTGGAGGGAAAAGGACAAAGGACTATAGCCCTGTAAATGCCTCAGGCCTCAAACTACTAATTGAAATGAGAGTGAAATTCCTGTCTTCGTTAATTTTTGTGAAAAAGTAGGTGCCAGTATAAAGTGTTGTCTTTTTCATACTTGTGTCTACCTTTTTGCCAAAATTAGTGTAAATCAGAATTTCACCCCCATTTAACAAGATAACAGTCATTCTTGGGTAATGAAAATGTGGTTTAAATTACCCACAATCGTTGACACCAACAGCCTTGCAGTTGGACTAAAATAAAACTGTCACTTTTCACATTAACCACAATTATAATTAGGCTGAGTGCTTTAAAACCAATTAGCAAGTCCAATTTCCAGTTTTGATATAAATTATAGCCAATGCATCCCTAATCTAAACAACTCTGGAAATAATGTTAAAATTGAGACATAAAATATCTTTAAAGTAATAAAAACACTCCGTTTTGTGAACTTTCAAAAATTGGTGGGTATACATTCCTGCAAACCCCTAAGATAGAATGGACAATTGCGGTCAATTCAGAACTGTTATAAGACAAAAAATAAAAGAAACTGCAGATGCTGAAAATCTGAAACAAAACAGAAAATGTTGGAAACACTCAGCATGTCAGACAGCTTCTGTGGAGAGATCACATGAGTTAACGTTTCAGGTGTAGACTCTTCCTCAGAACAACTGGTCAGTTCTGGCCAAGGGTCTACATTTGAAACCTTAACTCATCTGTTCTCTCCTTAGACGCTGTCTGACATGCTGAGCATTTCCAGCATTTTCTGTTTTGTTTCAGATTTTCAGCATCTGCAGTTTCTTTTATTTTTTGTCTTATAACAGTTCTGAATTGACCGCAATTGTCCATTCTATCTTCGGGGTTTGCAGGAATGTATACCCACCAATTTTTGAAAGTTCACAAAACAGAGTGTAAAGTCTTCTTTCTTAATGAGAAGTGCCAAAATTTATGGGATAGAACTTTAAAAAAATAGCTGTGGTGTTTCATCACCTGATGGGCCAACATCTAAAACTCACAACGCACTATTGATTCTTCTGGACATAACTTACATAGTCGTTTCCTAACACTGCTTGAGATGTTGCTGAAAATATATGTTGTTACAATGGATTTAACAGCAGCTAAAAATCACTCATAATCTGAGCACATGGAAAACTCAGAACACGTCAGTTGCTCCAAAGTATAAAGTTTTTAAAAAATCTGCCTCGATATAGTTACGCATAGTAAATACAGATCGATGTAAGACGCTCATTTTGCTTTTTTAAACAAAGTACTAACTTTTATAACCATGCCCTTTATATGTAAACACGGACCGGGGCGGAGAGCAGATTGCGAGGGCTGTCCAATTTCCATGGCAGCTTCAATACGGTATACGAGCGATCCTGCCCTTCTGATACACCAGCAAAATGATCTGTCACACGCAGGAAATTACCATTAAATGGTGCGATTAGCATTATTTTAAGACAACTTTGTGGTTACAATAATTTGTTTTACAGGTCACAGAAGATGGTGTCGTGAAGAGAATCAGCTTTTATAGTCGAGATATTATTGCAGTCCACCAACCGCCTATTGTTCATATCGTTTGTTCTTGTCCTTAAGGTTTACAGTAGATGTTTCGATAAAAGACGAGCTTGAAGGTGTAGGTGATATCCATGCAATACTTTTCAAGCCAATAGGGAACTTCGAAGGCAAAGATCGCTTAAACATCCTAATTTTCTATTTCCCACGCCAGCAACACCGCCCCCGCCCGCCCACCCCAATCATACCGTTTGATTGGCATGTATCTGACCCAGCTTTTACTAAAGATCTATAGGGCACCGATCACCAATGAAAATAGCTTATGTTTGTGGCTTTCATGCATACTTCACAAGGAAATATGGATCCGCGCCTAGGAGTACGTGACTAACAATCTCGGGGTTAAATGCGTTTTATTGCTGCGTGATCGAAAGCCCCAGACACATACCGATCGACAGAACACACAGCACCTTGCTATGGCTAATTATTTAGACCATTTTAATACTAGTAATACTAATGTGGATTTGTCTTAGTGTATAGTTTTTAAGTAAAAGTGGCACCGTGTACACTGAATATGCAATTGACCCTTCTGTTTCAATATCGCTGCAGGTTCGCGATCGTACTTGCTTCCGACCCCATAAGGATGCAAAGGGCACACGTTTTCTGCTTTTGCTGTTGTTACACTTTGAACGTAAAATGCGGCCGGGAGCACAATCCTGTGTCCTTAGCGATAACTATTCTATAGGTAAATATCATGATTTAACCCAGGGTGGCAGGTATGATTGGCACGTGATCGGGACCTTTAGTTGAAATGTGTGTAATATGTAAGCACACTGCTATTGCTGACTGCTTTCCCGCTCCCGAGTCGGAGCCATTAGCCGAAGCCATTGTCTGTGAGCAGGCAATCAAAGCTAAGTAAATATTCAATGAGTCTTAACAACAAAGTGCCTCCTCTTTCATGCTCAATCCCCCCATAGAGATTCACTCTGCAAGATCTATATGCACATTCCGCAACCGATTCATACGAGAGGACATTACTATCGGTGAGGAAGGATATGATATCAAACTTTTCCGACTCCATTTTTGAGTACGGTCTGTTGCGATCGACAGGAGGGTTACAATCGACACGGGAAAGCCTCAGTTGATAAGAACTGCAATCCCTTTCAACAACCATGCTTAACAGGGCCTATGCAATCTGGGTTAAATACGTGAGCGATTAACGTCGTAAATACCTAACGATGGTCTTTTATTAAAATAAGTCAATAATTCAACGCATAAGATACAGCTTTGGGATGCTTTTACCACAATTACGTAAACGATTGAAATGTTTATTTGGAGAACACATGGGCAACAATGAAAAGCAGTATCGCAGCATTATTAAGGCATTGGGTTAAAATCAAAGCACAGATTTTTCATACAGATAAACTATTGGCATTAATTTAAATAAAACGATTCACAAATGTGCGCTACATCCATAGATTATTGTACAGATCTGTGTGTAAAGTCCACCAGAATATTTCTGCTATTAGTCCTACTGACAAAGTTCAACAAAATGCCACTTTTGTAAATATTTAGTTACATTATGTTCTGAATCATAGCCATGATGCATATAGTGTTAAAATGCTGTAAAGCTGAATTTAGAACCCTGTATGGGAAGATCACCTTCATTGAGTTGTGATTATATTTTAACTACAGAAACCTCTTTATTTACCAAAAGACAGAAGTGAAAGAAAAGACATTTTAAATTTTAAAAATCTCTACCAAGCCTGCGACAGCACAATGTAAATCCTGCAAAGTTACATTTCACGATACTTTCAAAAGCTTGACCTACTCCACCAGCATAAAACATTCTCGAACATATCTTTCAGAAATCCCGCAGAAGTCTAGATCACTATAAAACAATGAAGGTCACATTTTCTTTTTTTAAAAAGTGTAAATTAATACTCTTTCTCCGTACTGCATATAATAGCGATTTGTTGCCAAAGCGTTTTTATACAGCTTTAAAGTGTTTGGCACTACAAGTGCACGGCTCACAAGGGGTCTAAAGCTCCCTGGCGCTTCTTGTGTGACCTTCCTCTGTGTGAGACTCACATGACTGCTAGCGAAGATGGTACAGCACAATGTAAAGCCTAAGAAATATTAACCATTTGGTAACAGTGTGTTTCACATTGTTCAAAAATTATGTATATCACTGTGATCGTTACTTGAATCCTAATTTGTAGGTTTAAAAATGCAATAAACTGATTTATCTAAGAATGACTGTCGTCAATCCAGGTGCTATTGATACGGTAGCGTACGGTACATATAACATTCTGTATTTGATCTGCTTATTCAGATGCCGTTTTGCAGAAGACTGGCGACATTACCGGTATAGCAAAAGTGACACCGATATTTTTAGATGCGTTCAGCGGGAGGATCAATAAATGCGCCTAAAGCAATCCTTTCCGGATTGCCTACGAAACGTAATAGGTAGAAACTGGGGCAGTAGGGACGGCTCGAACACATGACTGTGTAGGAGGAAAACAATTATTTAACCAGAAATTTGACCATATGATGATGGTGTACAACTTGCTCTGTTCAGTAACGTATGATATAGTCTAGATTCTCAAAACAAAAAGGTTTCATTCATCAATAGGTTAACGACTACCTTCAAAGATTTAAGGTATCCATAAGGCACAAAGAATTTCTTAGCAGGGCTTTGCACCGCCAATGTGGTGACCGTGACGACCCATGTTTGAGATTGGCAGCAACATCCATATAAATGGTGGCGCACATGGTGAGTGGGAGCTAAAGCAACCATGCATGATTAAAATGCTAATTTTCCTACTAATGCGGCCACCAGTGTGCCAGATTCGATCGCCACATTATCTGGTGAACATTAAAACGCAGAAACCGATTCGATATCAACCAAATAAAACATATAAAAAGCTGTGTCTTTTTTCTTGCTAACTGCTTTGTTTTTAAAGTCCTGCGTTTTGCTGTTACGCACTATCGTTCCTACACACCTTCTTCATGTGAACAATTTTGTGTGCGAAGTTTACAGATACTGTTGAATGAACATTTTAAACAATATCCTTCTGATACAGCATACAGAATATACATTTCTGTGGCACACTGTTTCTGGTAGACTAGTGCACTACGTGCAGAATGTTTCACCCGATGGATATCTTTCATACGAGGTAACTGGATTTTAACCCTTTGTGATCCATTTTAACACGTAAGATTACATTTTTAATATCGTATTAAAGAAGAATTTTTCTGCAGTTGGATACATTTCTCAGCTAAGTTAGAAATCTACCTAAAATAATTTTATACATTACTAATACAGTACAGTTGAAAAAAAACATTAACCACGTCGAGGATGCTCTGTTGGGAACAACGCCTCGCCCTCCCCTTTGTGGTTGTTTGAATAACTACATTGCCGAATGTAGTTTTATAGTTTTCAGTTGTATGTCGAGTCGAAATTTTCAAGAAAAATACATACACCACAAACCAGTCAATTAAAACCGTGGTAAAAATCAATTGACCCACTTTTGGTAACATGCAGCTATCAGACATCTATAACATGAGATTTGTATTAAATATAAATGCACACTAGTCAGTTATAAACAGTATGTAGAGATTTCCACGGAAATTGCAAGACTCAGTTGCCAAATTACCTCATGAAATTGGGATATTTAATGTCAATGAATGACAATGTGGGCATTTTCAAGAATGCAAGAGCTAGTTATTAGCAAAAGGGTTAAAGGCCTACTCAGAATAACCATCATGTGAATTAAGTTTTAGCCAATATGCTTATAACTCGAATTACAGTCACCTTGCCCTCCCCTTTGTGGTTGTTTGTTGTGTTTATCATTTGTCTTCCTGTTTTTCTTTCTTCCGCCCCCCCCCCAGGGTATTCTTCCTGGGTTCGAATCAATGGGTACTGATTGCCCTCTGATACCATACCCAAGTCACCATTATTTATGAGCCTTGCCAATGAATATTGACAGGCTATTCATCGATGGGGACATCACAGCCAAACCCGATCTGTCCTTATCCAGAGTGCACATATGCACTTCCAGCAGAAATCACTAGCTAGCAGTAAGAATTTTTCTGTGGTTGGATACATTTCCCTGAATCTCCATTAATAACGATAGTTAGAAATCCACCCAAGACGATGGACATTTTCTCTTCCTTAAACCAGGGGCAGTGAAGCCAATTGTAATGGCCTGCTGCTACTCTGGCTGAGATCAGCTAATTCAGCACTTTAATCTGGGACTATGCAGGTCTGTATGGCTCAGCTACTGCCTGATTAAGCTTGCTGACCCGTCAGGAAGCCTGTGCTTTTTTAAAA